>NC_141694.1:1270237961-1270972961 GCF_964263255.1 Lissotriton vulgaris | reverse complement strand
ACATCATATGTAGCAAATAAAGAACCTAAACGCACACATTTGGTAAGCCCAAATATTCCTAAATACTGCCATGTAAAATGCAGCTCTGCATATCAGCGCTTAGTGACGGATCACGCGCCTGGAAAAGCTCACAGAGGGGGCTTTCGCGCCACAGAGAGAAATTAAACGAAAGGACGCAAACAGATAATCCAGGCTTTTGATAGAGGGGGCAAAGCTAAAACAATGCGCCTATCGCCTGTCTTTGTGAGATGCGCTGTCTGTTGTTCCTGTCTGTGTGAGAAGCGCCCTCTGTTGTTCCTTTCTGTCAGGGGCGTAACAAACGCCCCGCAGTGCGGGGAGCCCCACTCTCTTCAGTAAAGGAAGAGGCCCGGCCCCCCTCAGCTCTTTGGTGAGAGCTGTGAGAGAGGCTTGCACTGAAGCAAGCCTCTCTCCCTCCAAAGCAGGTGCAGGTTGTCTGCAGCCTGCTCTGAGCCCCTCACCCCCTCCCTCTGTCTGAAGAGAGACAAACTAACAAGTTACAATGTTTCTCTTCATTCAGAGCGAGAGGCCAAGAAAGAGGATGTGGTGGGGGCCCCAGCGAGCAGGAGGCAGCACAGAAGAGCACTGCTCAGGACCCTGACAAGGGTGGGAGTGTGGGCCCCCAGAGAGCATTCGCCAGGGCAAAGCTCATATGAGAAGGGATGAGGCAGCAACATGTGCCTTCAGGTAAGCACTTTTGTTAGAATGCATCATGTGGGCATCTGGGGGAGGGGGAGGGGGGGAACAAGGGGGGCCGAGAAGGGTGCAAGGCAGAGGGGAGAAGGGTGAAAGGTAGAGAGGAAAAGGGTGCAAGGCGGAGGGGGAGATGGGTGCAAGGTAGAGAGGAGATGGGTGCAAGGCGGAGGGGAGATGGGTGCAAGGCAGAGAGGAGAAGGGTGCAAGGCAGAGGGGAGAAGGGTGCAAGGTAGAGAGGAGATGGGTGCAAGGCAGAGGGGAGAAGAGTGTAATGGGGAGGGGAGAAGGGTGCAAGGCAGAGGGGAGAAGGGTGCGAGGCAGAGGGGAGAAGGGAGAGGGGAGAAGGGTGCAAGGTAGAGAGGAGATGGGTGCAAGGCAGAGGGGAGACGGGTGCAAGGTAGAGAGGAGAAGGGTGCAAGGTAGAGAGGAGAAGGGTGCAAGGCAGAGAGGAGAAGAGTGCAAGGCGGAGGTGAGAAGGGTGCAAGGCGGAGGGGAGAAGGGTGCAAGGTGGAATGGAGATGGGTGCAAGGCAGAGGGGAGAAGGGTGCAAGGCAGAGGGGAGAATGGTGCAAGGCGGAGGAGAGAAGGGTGCAAGATAGAGGGGAGAAGGGTGCAAGGCAGGGGGGAGAAGAGTGCAAGGGGGAGGGGAGAAGGGTGCAAGGCAGAGGGGAGAAGGGTGCAAGGCAGAGAGGAGAAGGGTGCAAGGCGGAGGGGAGAAGGGTGCAAGGCAGAGGGGAGAAGGGTGCAAGGTAGAGAGGAGAAGAGTGCAAGGCATAGGGCAGAAGGGTGCAAGGCAGAGGGGAGAAGGGTGCAAGGCAGAGGGGAGAAGGGTGCAAGGCAGAGAGGAGAAGGGTGCAAGGCAGAGGAGAGAATGGTGCTAGGTAGAAAAGGGTGCAAGGCGGGGGTGGATTAGGGTACAAGGGGGAGGGGGAGAAGGGTGCAAGGGTGAGGGGGAAGGATGCAAGGGGGAGGGCGAGAAGGGTGCAAGACAGAGGGGAGAAGGGTGCAAGGGGGAGGGTGATGAAGTTAAAAATGTGCCCCCCTCCCTGGAAACATTTCTGTGGACGCCCATGGAACGCACACTACTTTGTGAGAGAGAGAGTGGGAGAGAGTGAAGAGAGAGTGGGAGAGAGTAGAGAGAGAGAGAGTGGAGAGAGAGAGAGTGGAGAAAGAGAGAGAGAGAGTGGAGAGAGAGAGTGGAGAGAGAGTGCAGAGAGACAGTGGAGAGAGAGAGAGAGAGAGAGAGTAGAGAGAGAGGGTGGAGAGAGAGAGTATAGAGAGAGTGGAGAGAGAGAGTGGAGGGAGACAGTGGAGTGAGAGTGGAGAGAGAGAGATTGAAGAGAGAGAGAGAGAGTAGAGAGAGAGTGGAGAGAGAGACAGTGGAGAGAGAGTGGAGAGAGCGTAGAGAGAGCGGAGGGAGACAGTGGAGAGAGAGTAGAGAGAGAGGGGAAGAGAGAAAGTGGAGAGAGTGGAAAGAGAGACAGTGGAGAGAGAGAGTGGATAGAGAGTGGAGAGAGGGAGTAGAGAATGGAGAAGTGTGGCTCAATGGTTAGAGCGGCAGACCCTGATGCAGAGGTCTGGCCCGGGACAAGGGTTCAATTCCCCGCCTCGGCGGGTCTTGGGCTAAAAAAAATCCACGGACCTGATAATTCTCGCCTCGGTGCCTATTCCAATCATGGAGTCCCACTCTGCAACTCTGGGCAATAGCTTCCTTAATCTCCACAACGGCCCCCACAACGCTAAGGATGCCTGGCCTCCACCTTGGGGGTGCCCAGGAGTGGACGCCTCACAGGGAAAGCCAGGATGGGTTCCACAGCGGTATTCGTACAAGCGCCTTGAGACCCTTGCGGGTGAGTAGTGCGCTATACAAGTATCAATTTACATTTACGTAGAGAGAGAGAGAGAGAGAGAAGAGAGAGGGTGGAGAGATAGAGAGTAGAGAGAGGAGGGATACAATGGAGGGAGACAGTGGAGAGAGTGGAGAGATAGAGAGAATGAGAGAGTAGAGAGAGAGACAGTTAGAGAGAGTGGAGAGAGAGACAGTGGAGATAGAGTTGACAGAGTTGAGAGAGAGAATGGAGAGAGAAAGAGAGAGTGTGAAGAGAGAGTACTGACTGACTGACTCAGAGACTGAATACTGACTGACCGAGAAACTGACAGAGAGAGAGAGACTGGCTGACTGTGAGAGTGACTGACTGACTGACGGACAGAGAGAGAGAGAGACTTATTGAGAGTGAGACTGACTGACAGAGAGAGAGACTGAGCGAGAGAGGCAGAGACTGACTGACTCAGAGAGAGACTGGCTAACTGAGAGAAACTGACTAGGAGAGAGACTGACTGAGGTAGAGAGAGAATGCCTGACTGAGAGAGACTGACTGACTGGGAGAGAGCGAGACTGACTGGGATGGAGAGAGAGAGTCTGACTGACAGAGAGAGACTAAGAGACTGATTGACTGAGAGAGAGAGAGACTAAGAGACTGACTGACTGAGAGAGAAACTAACTGAAAGAGACTGACGTAGAGAGAGAGACTGAGAGACTGACAGAGAAAGAGAGACTGACCGACCGAGAGAGTGAGGTATACTGACTGACAGAGAGAGACTGACTGAGAGAATCACAGAGAGAGACTGACTGACAGAGAGAGAGACTGACAGAGATCGTCACTGACTAAGAGAGAGAGAGACTGACTGAGAGAGACTGGCCGACTGCGAGAGAGAGAATGACTGACTGAGAGAGACTGAAAGAAGGAGAGACAGAGAGAGAGAGAGAGACTGTCTGGAAGACTGACTGACTTAGAGAGAGAGAGACTGAGAGAGAGAGGCTGAGAGAGAGAGACTGACAGAGACACTGACAGAGAGAGGGACTGACAGTGAGAGAGACTGACAGAGAGAGAGACTGAGAGAGAGACTGGCAGAGAGAGGGACTGACAGAGAGAGACTGACTTAGAGAGACTGACTGACTGAGAGAGACTAGTTGAGAGAGAGACTGACAGAGAGAGAGACTGACTGAGAGTCTGACTGGTAGAGAGAGACTGACAGAGAGAGAGAGAGTGTCTGGGACTCTGACAGAGAGAGCAAGACTGACTGACAGAGAGAGAGAATAAGAGACAGAGAGAGACTGACTGACAGAGAGAGAGACTGACTGACAGAGAGAGAGACTGGCTGACTGAGAGAGAGAGAGACTGATTGACTGAGAGAAACTGACAGAGAGAGACTGCGAGAGACTGACTGACAGAAAGGGAGAGACTGACTGACAGAAAGAGAGAGACTGACTGAGAGAGAGCCCGACTGACTGTGAGAGACTGACAGAGAGAGATAGAGAGACAGAGAGAGAGAGACTGACAGACAGAGGGACTGACAGGGAGAGAGACTGACTGAGAGAGAGAGACTGAGAAAGACTGACAGAGAGAGGGACTTACTGAGAGAGACTGACAGAGAGAGACCGACTGACTGACAGAGAGAGAGAGACTGACTGACAGACAGAGAGAGACTGACTGACTGAGAGAGACTGAATGACAGAGAGAGACTGAATGACAGAGAGAAATAGACTGACTGAATGACAGCGGGAGATAGACTGACTGAGAGAGAGAGACTGACAGACTGAGAGAGAGAGACTGACAGAGAGATTGCCAGAGAGAGGGACTTACTGAGAGAGACTGGCAGAGAGAGACCGACTGACTGACAGACTGACAGAGAGAGAGAGAGAGAGACTGACTGACTGACAGACAGAGAGAGACTGACTGACTGAGAGAGACTGAATGACAGAGAGAGACTGAATGACAGAGAGAGATAGACTGACTGAATGACAGAGAGAGATAGACTGACTGAGAGAGAGACTGACTGACTGACAGACAGAGAGAGACTGACTGACTAAGAGAGACTGAATGACAGAGAGAGATAGACTGACTGAGAGAGAGAGAGAGAGCGAGAGAGAGAGAGAGACGGTGATGGAATTGGGGTCACAGTGTGTATGAAGCTATGCAATGCCTCTTAAGATTGATATTGTCTACTAATAAAAATGTATTATCAAAATGTGCTCTTTGTAGTTACATCTGCTTTTGAAATACTGCATTGTCGCATTGTCTAATGTTTTAAAACGGAAACGAGAAGGAGCAGTGGATGCACTTTTATCAAAACTGAAGGATGAGTGGGCCCGATGTTGTATATCATGACAGGAGTCTGCATCAGGAAAAACACCTAAAATTGTGCAAACTTCCTCGGCCTACTGATGGCAGGGACCCTGTAATGAATTGACCACCACCTATGATAGCCTGCTGGCAGACTAAGCCCAACCTTTAACTCCTCCACCATCCAGTGTTACTTATAACGGCTGTATTGGTGATGGTGGTGTAACAATAGTCCCGCATCCCCTACAGTATGGCGGGTCGCTGGCCTGAGAGCTCTAGCCTGGCACGGAGAATGGGGGGGCTCCATGTAGTTTGCAGGGGGCCCCCCTCAAGTTTCGTTACGCCACTGCTGTCTGTGTGAGATGGGCCCCCTGTTTCTGTCTGGGTGAGATGCGCCCCGTGTTCCTGTCTATGAGAGATGCGCCCTCTGTTGCTCCTGTATGTGAGATGCGCCCCCTGTTGCACCTGTCTGTGTGAGAAAATCCTCTGTTCCTGTCTGTGCGAGAAGCATCCTCTGTTCCTGTCTGTGTGAGATGCGCCCTCTGTTGTACCTGTATGTGAGAAGCGCCCACTGTTGGTCCTGTCAAGTATGAGAATGAGTGAGAGAAAAGAGAGAGCAAGAGGAAAAAGAATAAAGGGGAGAGAGAGTGAATGAAGGGGAGTGAAAGAGAGAGAGAGAAAAAGGACAGATAGAGTAAATGAAGGGAAGCGAAGGAGAGGGTGAGAGAGAGAGAGAGAGAGAGAGAGAATGAAGGGGGCAGAGCGAGAGGAGAGACAGAATTAAGGAGAGATAGAATTAGAGAGGGGGGAGAGAGAGAAAGAGAGTGAAGGGAGAGAGAGTGAACAAGTGATACAAAAAAAGTAAGCCATGCACGAGTGATTAACAAATGCTGATATTTTTAAGCCTACAGCGAATGTTACTTTGCCCAGTGGGAGAATATAAAAATTTAACAAGTTACGGAAAGTGAGGGGTGGATCTTCTCTTAGAGAGTGCTGTTTCAGGGAAAATATACCTCTGAGTGTACTTTGTACTCTACAGCATATGCTAAATAAATAAAGTCAAGCGCTTGCCTGTTTACTGGAGTGGGACGACAGACACACGTCACCAAGGAACTCATCAGACATGTGCAGGGCAACACTGCCAGGAAAAACATGAAGCATTAAAACTGAACAAGTCTGTAGCAGGAAACATTTTTACTGCGTCAAACACTCACGCTACAATGTTCTTATACCAACAAAATGCCGGGGACCGCCTAACCGTTCGAAACCAATAATAAACATCAAACTTAGACCCCACTTAGACCCGGCTCACTTAAAACCGGTTCAGTAAAGTGTAATCATAATAATTTATGGGCGAGTGGAAAGCGGGAGGGGGGACTGAATCCTTTTTACAGTGCTTTGTGTATATTCTAAATGTCACTAAGCAATCTGATTCATTCAGATTAGCTTTATTCGATTTTCATAGTATAAAAATATCATAAAAGCAGCAACACACATATATACATTTTTACATTCATATAATAATAAATAACATTTAAGTTAAAAAAGTATTAAATCATGTTATAGTAAATCTAGCAAATGTAAAATATTAGCTAATCATTGAATTACGTTTCCTTAAAATTTTTTTTAAAAAAACTGTCATAACCATAGTACATGTGACATTTCCCAACTGCTGCAAGCTAAGGTACGCTGGGCTCCCTGTCTCAGGTATTGTTTGATCCATCTACTGCGTTACTTTTCATACAATTTGCAGAGCAACACCACATGGAAGGTGGTTTGAGATGACATATTGTCACATGGAAAAGGGGCTAAAGTTCTGCTAAAGTAGTTTTTAGTTGGAAACGTGACTAGCCGATGAAATAGGTTAGACCTGAATCTATCAGTAAACAAAAAAAGAGAGGTTCATGTCTCTCAAAAGCCACTTGGATGGAGCCACCAGATTCAAGAAACTCGCACCCTATTTGGGTTTGAAGGAAAGCCCTCACACACTGACCTAGTCAGTGTCATGCTTCATCATCGGGCCCCACCGAAGAGACCTAGTGCCTCTTCGGTGTGCTGCGACGCCAGAAGACTGCGGAGCTGGTATTGTGTAACGGGAGTGTTGTGAGGGTAAATAAACTTAAACGTTAAAAGTGTCTAAAGGGTATCTAAAAAAATTTTTTTATTAGTGATCCCTAGGACACAGATACAAAGGTACTATGTGTCTGAATTGTAAAAGCCAAGGTAATGGTTGGTTTAATTCAGATATAGTATTAAATTAGTATGTCAACATGTTTCAGCCTTAGTGTTGGTTTGATTTTACCTAGGCATTCGTCAGGACAGTGATAAACCCCGGCGGTATGGGCTCTCTAATCACCCACCCTAACCTGGGGACGTGAAAGTGAAAAATAAAAGTGTTTAAAGTGCATAAAAATCGGAAGAGCAAATGCTCATTCCCAAAAATCACTCCTAATTTGGAGTGTCTTGGCACCTGTAAAACAAAAAGTACGGACAGACATATAGGACAAACAAACAATTATTTGTAGGGCTATGCCAAAGTACTTTTACGGTTCATGGTGTTCCAAATCAGTGGCAGCAAACGTGTTCCCAGAATAACTGCTAGCGTTAAGCACCTTCCACATACCCTATAGGGAAGATATAACTAGTTCTGGGAAGTGTAGTGAAAAAGTAGTGATTTAAAATAAGCCATCAGTGGCTTCAAGGGGTTAAAATCACATGGTATGAGTGTTTCAGAGGATCAATAGACAAAGAGTCAGTGACCCCCGCACGCAAGTGTAATATAAAAACAAGTCTCACTTTAAAGCTTGGCGCTATCTGCACCATGGGTCTCAGGAGGGGGGATGGAGTGTCCCTGGCACATCCTAAAGGTAAGAGAAAATAGGCTAGAAACATACGGAATCGCGATTTACTTAGCTCGATAGTATGGAGTTAGTCCGATCCTCTCTGTAGCATTACTCACGCCCTCAGCACTCTCAGCCCGCTTGTACACCTAGTACTGCCTCTACCGGACCCCGACGATGGAGAACGGGGCCGGTGGGTTTGTTTTTAAGTGGCTGTGCAACGCTGTTCGCGCTCTTCCGGGTGGGCGTGGCTCTACCAGACCGAGGCCAGGGAGTACTATCCCATGGGCGCGGTCGGTAGAACTGAGTGAAAAACGAGGCTTGGATGCGCTCGTTGTCCTAGCAACCTCTTTTTCACAGAGAGGCACGCTACTAGCGGGCCAATCCTTCACAACGAGGCTTGGTTGTCCTAGTTGTCATGGAAACCTCGATGCCAGCCTCGTGTAATGTTTACTTTTAATGGGCCGATCCTTGGTTGTAAGGCTTCGGTTCTGGGGTTAATTTCTTGAAAAAGGGGGGAACAAAATTAACCACATAATAAAGGAAGTGTATGGCGGCAAGACACGTTAGGGTTTGTTGTCATGTGAGATACTTAAGGTGATAAAATTACAACGGGGCTTGCTATTACGCCAGTGTAATACCGTATCAATTGGTTAATGTGTTTAATTGAGATTTACTTCAATATAACCAATTTTCTAAGAGCGCAAGGTCAATTACGCGTAATGTTATTAACTGGAGCGCTACTGATCGGACATACATGGTTCATGAGTTTTTTGAAGACATTTGAATCAAAGGCTTTTAGCTGAGTACACTATTCCATGGAATGTCATCATTGAGCCCAATGATGTTGGTTCCTAGACGATACACCCACCGTTGCTCTTTCTCAAAGAGTCTAGTAGGGATATTTGTGGTACCAGTAATTTTCTCAATTATTGTCCATATCATATCATTAGGAGTATGGTTGTGTTCAAAAAAATGACGGCTAAGTTTGGTTGTTAGTTTTTTGCATCGGATATTACTCCGGTGCTCACCAATGCGCTGTTTCACCTTTCTTGTAGTCATGCCGATGTAGCGTAAGGAACAGGGACAGGTTATCAAATATATCACATTATTTGAGTTGCAATTTGTATGGGCAACTTGTGTCCAGATTTTACCTGGTTCCAAAGTTAATGATTTTGTGGCTTCTGTGAGATGGCATATACTACAGTCTGAGCAGGGATAATGTCCTGTGATGGGAGGAAGACCCCATGCTGATGTGACTGAAGATGTTTGAGGGTCAGTCTTGTTTTTAGGGCGGGTGTGTACTAAGGCCTGTATCTAGTCAGGATAAAATAATCAAACCCCAGGGTGCTGAGAGTTAATTATGGTTGTATTGTGTAACAGGTCAGTGACAATTGATGTTCAATTACCGTTTTCTTAGTAATCTCTCCTGTGCACCTTAGCAGGCCAAAGTGATTCATGCATAATTTTTTAATACTTTTTTTGGTACCTCCCGGATCAAGTCCGGGTTACTAAACCACTCAGGCCTTTGGAGGTCAGTTAGCGTTTTCCTAACATACTCAAGCCAGCTAATACGCTTTGCATTATCCAGACCCATGCCATCTCTAATAATACCCTGGTTTAAGCCAAGGGCTTCTGAGGCCCATACTCTCCGCCAGAGCAGAATAGGTTGCAGTTTAATTAGATCTGTTATGTGGTCCATACCTAGTTCGGCATGACAGTTATATACAGAGGTGGCCTTAGGGAGAGCTAACAGGTATCTAAAAAAGATATTTTCTGTAATTTGCAAGGGTGATATATCCTGATACCCGCAGATCCCTGCCCCATACAATGCAATGCTTCTACATTTGGCCACATAAATGTTTAGCATGATTTCAGGGGGTCTTTTACCTAATTTAGTGGAAAAATTCATCAGCGCCGCTATGGATCGTTTAAAGGATAGGGTCCTATTCTTAACCTCAGGTCCCCAGGTGCCTGATCCTTCGATTAGTACCCCCAGATATGGAAAGGTTTTGGTATGTTCAATCAATCTATCAATCAATCAGGGAATTTGTACAGCGCGCTTCTCACCCGTTAGGGTCTCAAGGCGCTGGGGGGGGGGGTTGCTACTACTCGAACAGCCATGTCTTGAGTTGCTTCCTGAAGGCGAAATGGTCCTGTGTCAGCAGGAGGTGGGTGCGGAAGGGAGTTCCATGTCTTGGCTGCTAGGCAGGAGAAGGATCTTCCTCCGACGGTGGCATTGCTAATACGTGGGACGGTGGCAAGGGCGAGGCTGGCGGAGCAGAGCTGGCGGGTTGGTGTGTAGAATACGAGGCGGTTGTTGAGGTACTTGGGGCCCGCATCGTGGAGGGCCTTGTGTGCGTGGGTGAGGAGTCGGAATGTGATTCTCTTGCTGATGGGGAGCCAGTGCAGATTCTTCAGATGGGCAGAGATGTGACTGTGGCGGCGGCTGTGGCTGTGGCGGGGGATGTCCAGGATGAGTCGCACAGAGGCGTTCTGTATGCGCTGGAGTCTTTTCTGGAGCTTGACTGTGGTTCCAGCGTAGAGGGTGTTCCCGTAGCAAAACACTAAAACAAAAAAAGAAACATAAACAAGGTGTAGAGGCCCTCAAGTTAACCTACTAAATATTTCCTAACCGTACCAAAGGCTAAAGTGTTCCATTTTAAATTTTGGTTTTTTGTGGCCAAAAGCAGACCGAAAGTCTGTGATAGTGTGATGTTTTGGAGTGAAAATCGACACTTTAGAAAAGAAACAAGGGCAGGCTAATGAAGCGCTAACAAGCAGAGAAGGACAAATCTATTCGTAGGCAGCATATGTGGGATGCAAAACAAGCACAGCAGGCTGGTAAAGTTGTGTTCACACCGAGGCACGCCAACAACTATTTAAAAAAAATAAAAATTGATGTACAGCTTGCACATGATATTAATTACAAAAACTCTTTAACCAAATTTATTGAGGCTGGTATGCACTCTTCATCACTGATCCGAAGGGGGGCTCAAGGAGGGGGGGTCGTCTTGATTGAGGAAGTAATTGCATGGAATAAGTAGATGGATGGGATGCGTGTGGAGTGGAGAAGCCAGGGTCAAGGGTACAGCAATGGTAAAGAATGGGTGGGGGAAGGGGGGGGCATTCGCCACAATCGCAGGATGGCATACCATGCAAATACTGTTAAGGAGACCCCCGTCCCTGCGCAGCTTCCAGCAGACAAACTCAGGCGTGGGAGCGCTCCAAGACCGCAGCAGCAGAGAGGGCGGAGGCGCCCTGGGAGAAAGCACCAGACTCCTCACTACAAAGTGTGATTGTTGCTTCTGTGCACCGCAATGGACGCAAACTTGGTGCAGGGTGCTGGGTGGGCATGTGGTGTGATGAGCGAGCCCTTGGAACGGACTTGACAAGCAAGAACGTGCACAAAAGCGTGGACTGATACCTTTGTACAAGGTGTGACACCTGTGTGTAAAGGTGCTGGATGTGGTTGTGCTGTCTTTGTGCAACATGTAGGAGGCGATCATTGTGCAGGGTGCAGGTCCTGCCTGCGTGCTCTTGACCTTTCGTCCAACTGAGGCCAGGGGGACCAGGGGCAGTGTGGGGTCGAATGTGGGGCTTGCGGCCGCTCGAGGTGGTCAGAATAGGGGGTTTTGGGGTGGTTGGGGTGGTCTGTGCGAGTCGGGCATGGCAAAGAGCAAGTGCGGGGAGATGGCGATTTGGGCAGTACGGATAGAGGACTGGCATTGATAATAAAGGTTGCTGCGGGTCGGAAGGAATAGGGGGGCGTGGGCCCAGTGGTGGTGGATTTGGGAGTGTGCCGTGGGACGGTGGGGGCTTGCAGTGGGCGTTTGACGCACCCTCCTCCTCGGTGGGGATTTGGAAGGGTTTGGACCGGCAAAGTGGGGCCCTGGTGTGCCAATGGCTGTTGTGTTTTGAATTTTAGGGGGCTCATTCGTGTCCCATTGGTTGATCTGGTTGCGGGGGCAGGATTGCAGGAGATGTGTGGGGAGGGGCGCATCCTGCGGTTGGACGACGGGTGTTGTGGTGCTTGTAACGGGTTTGGAGCATGGTTAGGCAGGCGAGGTTAGCTCCAGAGGGTAGGTGCCTGCGGGTTACGGTGAAGTGGTGGAAGGGGGGCTGCTGTGGAAGCATCGGATTGGTAGTATTGAATTTGGGGGTTGGATGCAGTAGGGGGGACTGTGTTTAGAACTGCCGACATTGGAGCAGTCGAATAATGTTAAATCTTGGCGTGGCTCAACAATAGCCGGTGATCCTGGGTGGTGTAATTCGTTCTAGGGTAGCGCACCGGGGGGGCATAAAGGCACGGGGCACAGCATTGGATGGTCCCACGGGGAGTATGGGTGCCACTTGATGGACCGTTTAGCGGCGCCGCGAGCGAGGGAGATGAGTACAGGGAGGCCTGTAACTGGGATTGGGTGCTTGTGAAAAGGGGGGGCTTTCGAATGGTTGGAGGCTCTTGGAGGGTTGGAGATGCATGGGTGGAGCACAGGGTGGTAAAAGAGGGAGAGGTGCGGGGGGGTCACCTGTGAGGCGGAGTGCGTCCCGGATTGCTGGGTTCAATAAAGTGAAGGAAGGTGGGGGTGGGGAGGCTTGTGCCGCACACAGACAAGGACCAGGGGTTAAGAGCTGTCGGGCATCGTGAAGGGCGCAATGGTGCTCTACCCCCATCTCCCCCCCCGGATGCTACTGGGGGGGCCTCGCAGTGGATGGTGACAAAGGTTTTCGTAAAAGAGTGACTGGTGCAGGTGGTGTCCTGCATGATGGAGCAGGGCTGCCAGGTTGCTGGGCGCAGCATAAATAGCGGCAGAGGGGATTAGGGCGATCACAGGGAGGGTGAGTGTGAAGTTTTGGATGTGTGGGTACACGGGAAGGCTGGGAAGCGGGAAAGGGCGCTCGAGGAGGGAGGCCGGTTTTGAGTTGTTGGTGGGCCACTTGAGGGTTGCAGATGCGTGGATGTGGGAGCTCGAGAACACAGGGTGTGTTCTGGCAGATCAGTAGGGGGGGCGGGGTATGGAGGGCTGATGCGGGTAGCTGCCGACGCGGTTGGGAGGCGGCGATGCGCAGGAGCAGTGGCTGCGGGAGGGGACCGGTGCAGGATTTGGGTGGTCGTCATGCAGGGGCCTTTCATCCTGCTGGGGCCGATTGGGATGGGGTTTTAGTTCTGTGGGCGCTGGGGAGACATGGCGCGGGTCGGGCACTGTTTGGAAAGGGGATTTGAGTGGAGGATGTGGGGATGGGTCCAGGGTGCCATGCAGAGAAGTGCCCTCGGGAGAGGCACGGAGGGAGGGTGGCCAGGGGACCAGGAGTGGAGGGTGGAGATTGTCATGTATGGCAACAGAGGCCGCTTGGGAAACCCATTCGGAATTGCACAGCAGGCTTGTGGGTAGCCTCCTTTGTGTGAGACAGGCCGGGGCTGGAAGCGATGGGAAGCAGCTGCGCAGCATGTCTAGTTCTAGGACGGCCATTAGGCATGGCCGATGGGAGGGTCAGCTGGGGTATTCTACGGGCACCCAGCTTCATTGCGTGGGGTTGCCTTTTCTGTGTTGCACGGTACACTACTAGATGCTCTGCAATATGCCAGAGTGTGGGCGGGGGCCGGGTGTGTGAGTGGCAAGATTTATTTTGTTTATTTATTTATTTATTTATGCATGTTTGTGTAGCGCAGACTTTACCCGAAGGTGTCGGAGCACTTTGCAATAGGAACAGTAAGGATACATGAGGAGAAATTACAAATGTACAAATAACAAAAGCAAAACATTGAGTTACATGAGGCAAAAGTGACAATTGTGAGAAAAATACAGGAGGGAGCAAATGGTACATTACATGAGGAAAAAGTTACAGGAGACAAAAGTGAACAAAGAAGGGGAATTCACGAAGAAGTGGCAGGATTGCATAAAGTGACAAGCAAATTCAAATAACGTTCATAAAATAAAAGGTGTTAGATGCAGATTTGTTAAATGCTGTGATTGGTGAGATGCGAGGACAATGAATAAGAGGTGGTATTCAGCCAGACGAAAAGCCCTAGCCCATTATTTAGATCAGAGTAGCACTTACATTATGCAGAAAAAAACAAGGCCTCAAGGGAGAGCAATAAAGCAAAAAGCTCTCAGCATTGCGGGGGCGGGGAGCGCATTCCTTTGAAGTCTATCAGAGCGGCCGCAGTCGCTTTGATGTTCTTGTCTTGGCTTGCTTTGTGGGAGGGGTAGGGGGAGCGAATTACTGTGAACGCACCTGGCTCACATGAACTGTATGCGACCTGCAGCTAAGTAGACTTTTCGGACTGCTTACTATAATCTCGCCTATTCCATCCCTACGGGATAGAATAGGCAAGACCTAAAAACGAATGTCACTCTGATACCAACATCAACCATCATTATTCCCCCTAGTTAGCTGCCACCATAGGCTTGTGATGATACTCACCTCGCTCAATCTCTTGTAAATGTTGCTCACTGTGG
The DNA here is from genome assembly GCF_964263255.1 of Lissotriton vulgaris. Taxonomy (NCBI): domain Eukaryota; kingdom Metazoa; phylum Chordata; class Amphibia; order Caudata; family Salamandridae; genus Lissotriton; species Lissotriton vulgaris. The sequence continues at coordinate 1,270,958,822 of NC_141694.1, read as the reverse complement.
TCGAGGACTGAGTGTCAGCGTTCTGCCAAACATTAATCAAAAACACACAACTCAACGACTGAACAGCAGTGATCTTCCCGTAACTTCTACATCAGCTAGCACGCAAATCAGTCTCACCTGTTGCGTGTTCTCACTATCACGTCTTAGATCCTCCGGGGCAGATGCCATTAACTTCAATGCGATACCGTCCTCCTCGGTTTATCGGCACATTTAACCAACTACAGCCGGAAGTGCACCTTAGCTCTTACTGATGAAGCAAAAGACGGACTACATCATGCCGAAACTCAGATGGCTCCGTCTTGGGAGAACTTATAGTTAGCCATTAGCCTTTGAAACCTTGGTTCTAGCTGATGGATCAAGCAACAAACTACAATGTATCAACCTCAACAGGCACCATCTTGTGCAAACTTTAGAAGTCGACAACGCTATACACAACAACACTGAACTGCTCGAAACCAAACCCATTAATAATTAAGCATGAATGCATAGTGCATCAAAACAGCCTATTCGTCAAACATAACCATACTCAACTCTCAGTGGCCTGGATGTTGTAATTAACTACACAATAATAAAACAGATGTGCATCACTACAATGCAATGGTTGGTGTGAATATTTACAGAAAGGCAAGAGAATTAGTGTGCACCGAAAATAAAACAAAACCATGCTTAAAAGACAAATGAATCAGAGAAGGTGGTTACATATTTAAACATTGAGATGCAGTACAACAGTTTGCTTATAAAAAAGTTGTTGACAATTTATAAATAGCTGGTGTAATCAATTTTTTCATTCATACCTTTTGGATCTTGAGTGTCTAGCCTTCTAATCCAATACATTTCCCTTTGCAGCAAGGATCTGGCCAGATCTTTTCCTGGGATCTGTGCTACTTTTTCTATCACTAGAAATTGTAATCGGGCTATACTGTGTGGAGCCTCTATCCAGTGGACTGCCAAACAACTGTTTTTATTCTGAGTCCTGCTCTTACTTTTGTGTTCTTATATACGTGTTTTCATCTTCCATTCTATTTTGCCAACGTATGACTTGCTGCAAGGGCATTTAATACAATAAATTAAGTTTAGTGAACTACAGTCTGAATAGTGAAGCAGTTTGATGGTCTCTCCTGTTTGGGGATGATGTAACTTGGATTCACATATGACGTTGTTGCAGTGTACACAATTTAAACACTTTTTCATTCCCTTGTAGTCTTGACTTAAGTTTTTTGGAGGACCCATCAGTATCTCTTTTAAATTCCTCAATCGGGTATATGTGAACAGGGGTCTATGTTTAAAGATATCTTTAAAATCTGTCTCCTTTTGCAACAATTCCCATCGATGGTTGATGATACTCTTAATCTTCTGGGAGCTCGTTGAAAATTTAGAGACAAACACTTGTCTCTCAGTCACTTTCTTCGGTTTCTGTTTAAACAAATCCTTTGATCATACTTGGCAAGACGCTGTGTCCTTTCGCCATAGGCTAATAGCACCGCCCAGACAGGCAAGTGATATAGTAGTCTGTGGGTACACAAATTGTATTGTATTGTAATTGCATTTATGTAGCGCTTACTACTGCTCACGAAGCGTCAAAGCAATTTGTCTGCAAGTAGCACGCTACTCCGGATCCCATAAACGTTTAGTGGTGATTTAATATAGTGAAATATGAAAGTAGTTTGAGTGGTGGATATATTAGTCAGTTATTTGGATTGAGAAGGAAGAGGGAAGGGCCCAGAATTGGTCTATAACTATATGAGAGAGTTTGGGGTGAGTAAAGGGAAGGGGGAGGGGATTTACTATAGGAAAATATTAAATTAATTTGAGTGGTGGACATGTTATTTTGTTTATTGGATAAAAAAGGCAATATTGGAGGGATAGAAGAGGGAATGAGGAATAGAAGAGGGAAGGGTATACAATCTTTTTTCTTTTTTTGAGTTCATAACAGTAGAAGGCGAGATGGGATGAGTGAAAGGGAGGTGTAGGGGAAAGAGTCAGAGGTAAGGGTTTAGAAAGGTTTGTTTTGGAGATCTGAATTGTAAAAGAGGTATGAGATGATGCAAGGAGGGGTCGAGAAGGGAAGAGTCTAGAAAGGGTTATTTTGGGGGTCATAGTAGTGGTATTGGGTTGGGATGAATGAGAGAGTGGAGGTAGAGGATATATTGAGAGAGGTATAGGGTGCAAAATAGGGTAGAGCAGCGTTTCCCAAACTGTGGTCCGCGGACCCCCAGGGGTCCGTGAGACATTCCCAGGGGGTCCGCAGGACTCGAGTGCCTGTCGTCGTAGTGAAAAATGAAAAGCCCATGCGTCCTCATAGCACACCAGAGCTGTGAATGTTGGCGCAGGGGTGGCCACAACAATACAATTGGGAGGTGGGGCAACCAATGGGCAGTGGGCAGTCGGGGGGGGTAGGGCCGCAGGGGGCACAGCGGCTGGGGAAACGAGTGGACCAGAAGGCAAAAGGGGCACAAAAACAAGGAAAATATGAGTGGCACAGAAGGTAGAAGGGCACAAAAAACGAGTGGAATAGAGGGCAGAAGGGCACAAAAACGAGGGTAAAACAAGTGGCACAGAGGGCAGAAAGGCACAAAAAACAAGGGAAAAACTAGTGGAACAGAGGGCAGAAAGGCACAAACAACAAGGGAAAAACGAGTGGAACAGAGGGCAGAAAGGCGCAAGAAACTAGTGGAACAGAGGGCAGAAAGGCACCAAAAATGAAGGAAAAACGAGTGGAACAGAACGCCGAATGGCACAAAAACGAGTGGCACAGAGGCAAAATACAGAAATATAGGGGCAGCTAAAAAAGAGGGCAGAACGGGCAGAGGCGCAGGGGGGCAGCGAGTGAAACAGAAGGCAAAAGGGGCACAAAAATAAGGAAAAAACGAATGGCACAGAAGGCAGAAGGGCACAAAATAACAAGTGGACCAGAGGGCAGAAGGGCACAAAAACGAGGGAAAAACAAGTGGAACAGAGGGCAGAAAGGTACAAAAAATGATGGAACAGAGGGCAGAAGGGCACAAAAAACGAGGGAAAAACGAGTGGAACAGAGGGCAGAAAGGCGCAAAAAACGAGGGAAAAAAGAGTGGAACAGAGGGCAGAAAGGCACAAATACGAGTGGAACAGAGGGCAGAAAGGCACAAAAAACGAGGGACAAATGAGTGGAACAGAAGGCAGAAGGGCACAAAAACAAGTGGAACAGAAGGCAAAAGGGGCACAAAAATGAGGGGGAAACGAGTGGCACAGAGGGCAGACGGGCACAAAAAATGAGTGGCACAGAGGCAAAATACAGAATACAGAAATATAGGGGCAGCTAAGAACAGAAGGCAGAATGGGCAGAAAGGCACGGGGGCAGCAAGGGGAACAGAAGGGAAAACCGGGCAGAGACACAGGGCAGCGAGGGGTACAGAAGGAAAGACCGGGCAGAGAGAGCACGGGGACAGCGAGGGGAACAGAGGGATGAAAAAGGGGGTACGGACCACGTACAGGCAGCGGGGGAAGACAGACAACAGCAGTCACAGACACAACAATAAAAATACAGGCAATACAATAAAAGCAATAAAGCGTTGAAAGGCACATGTGTATAGGTTACCGTTACTTGGCAGGCAGGTAAAAATAGATGCAGCCAGGATCGGCAGTAGGATTTTCGTGCTGCTGTCTGATTGCTCACTTTCCACAAGCCCTTGGGTGAATTATGTGTGCTATCAAACTTTCATATTCAGACATATCAAGCTCTTATTCTGTGTAGCCTTTGCAGTTTGTTGTTGGCAAGGGACAGGGCAGTGGGCATACTAACAGGAGAGGGTCATGTCAGGTGCCACGCGAGGCCTCTCTGAAATATGCCTTAACTGCACTGCTCACCCCTTGGTGGTAAAATGTTCTTCTGCTGCCTGTGACTAAAGATTATGTCTAACAGGGGTTTATGGTAATTGGCATAGCATCTCGCTGAAACAATATGCCTCCTGTGCAGATACCTTTCAGCCATCTCTTGCACTTCCATTATGAACTCCTAATATAGACCTTGAATTTGCTCTGTACACTGGACTCATCTCTTTGTGCACTATCTTGTTAGAATTTTCACAATATTCGTTGCTCCTTGGGGCATGTCTTTATTATAAAATGCTTTATAATTGTATAATATTTTAGACCTTCTTAAACTGTGAATCGGTGAAAATGCTAATAATTCATAATCATTCAACCTGTTGTTGTAAGGAAGGGTCACCACTCCAAGGCTCTGGAATGAGAATGTAGAGGTGCTGCTATGGCTGAGAGCAGGAGACTTGTACCACTAAATAATACACTGCTGTATGCATACATGTCCATGCCAATAGACCCAATTCAGGCTGTCACCCTCTTGAAATTTCCTCTGCTTCAAAAGGCGTTTTTCAAAAGAAATTTAAATTGTACAAATTGCTTGGGGGTCCACGGCTTCCAGTAGTGATTCAGTGGGGGTCCTCAGGAGTCAACATTTTGGGAACCACTGGGGTAGAGCATTGGATATGCTGAAATTAGAAGAAAAGTAATACATTTATAGATACATAAGTACATGGCAGGTATATATAAGCATAAGGAAGGTAGTATATGGAGTTTAAACATGTGACACCTCACTGTCTGTTCTCCCAAAAGGTACCAACTGACATTATGCAACTGGATGTACTTTAATGTTCCTTCCTACTGTTTTGTTGTGATTTTGATACAGTAGGTTGAAACAGCTCCTCGAATTTCTGTTAACGTAAAGCGATCATTTAATCATTTAAAACCCGGACACCAAAATCAGCATTGGAAAAAATTAGCATATCAGCCCGACAACACAGGTGGCCGTGACAAAAATGGGGTCATGGTTGGACCATGGCCGCTGCCCCTGCTCTGAAATGACCCCTTAGCCTGCTGCCTATCAGGAAATGCCTGAGTGTCAGAATGGGGAGCCCAGCCCTGGTATTTTGTGCTTCACCTTTTAGCTTGGAGTTTCTCTTGTGCTGCTAGTTCCAGGGTACAAGTCCTATAAAAAGAAGTGGGGGGAATGACAATATGCAAATTACCTTATGACGTCATGTGCTGAACGTGTCTCGGTGTCTTAAAATTACACCGGGACACGTTCAGCTTATTTCTGTGGGGGCTAGCTTCTTGGCAGGTGGTACGGAGTCCACCCTGTGAAAAGAGTAGGGGGACGCCGTCCACCCGCGTGTACTTCCGACTCGAGCCCTGGCTAGGTCACACAATTCATCTTGTCACATCCTACCATCCCCTGGTCCCCAGTCTTTTTATTCCCTTATTTCTTGATGTTCCTCAACAAACTCAGGGCGAGGCTAGCGCCAGGACACCTGCATAGGTTTTTGTTGCGCTTTACTAATGTTATGGCACTGTATTACATAACTCATGTAAACTGCTTGCTTCTCTGTAAAGTGCGCTTATACCAGTTTTGCGACCAGCCGTTCATAAAAACATCAGATAAATAAATAAATCCTCTGAATCGCTACAGACCTATGTGACAAAATGAACCTAAAATGATGCAAAAATAGTTCTAATTGACAAGTAAGTTGAGCAAAGCCAGCATCTTTTCAGAGGAAGCACTTGTTTATGTGGAGTTTTTGTTTTAACCTCAAAGCAATTAAACAAAAGAGCAAAACACTGCATTTTCGTGCAGTTTTAGCTAGGCTTCAACTCAAAGTATACAATTTAGAGTCAATTCTAAAGGAGGTTACCTATTGTATACGTCTACCCCCCCCCCCATGTTCAGCACCCGTGAATTTATTATATTAGAACTTTAGATGGGTAACAGTTAATAATGGGGAATGTTTTTCACCTGGTGGTGTTGAGTGACATTAAATAGACAAGAACAGTGAAGCTGTTCTTGTTGTGATCTCACTCAGAAACCCAACTAGCAAAACATTCCCCTTGTTCGCAGCTATCCATCCAAAACGGTATGTTGTATGAGGGTTCTAAAGCCATCAACTATTGTGAACAGACTTTTTGAAACGTGTCACTTTAATCAAATAAATAAACATGGATTGGAGTAGATAGGCCCAGCTCCAGGACTGAGCATGGTTATGTCACAGCACTGGAATACAAGTTTGGTTTCTCACTGCTGTGATGTAATTGCAGTTAATAACAACATTATCAAACATCTGTTTCCAATAGTGGAAAACTATGGGGCCCATAGTTTACCTTTGACGAATTGAACAATCAAGTAACCGTGGGACTTAACTTACTTTTCAGAATGTGTTTTTGTACTAAATGACACGTGCACAGAAAACCCTCTAGAACTTTTTAACAAAACTTTTCATATCTGTGTTACACCTAAAACATGCTATGTTGGTTGTTTCCCTGGTGTAAGTCTGTTCCTTACCGGTCACGTGGTAGATTATCCATGGGTGGACAAACCATCCAGGATTATTGTTAGTGCAATAATGTGATTTGCAATTTATTTGTTTCCTTGTATTTGGAAAACCAGTGTTTTTTTGAGTGAAACGCCTTTTGCCAACGTCTCATGAAATTTGGGGGTGATACTGTCATTTTTCCGACATTGACGCACTTAGACCAACCTTTTGAGGACTACATTTATGAGTAATTGTGGAGTTTGAAACTGCCTCGAAAAGTACCTTGAACCCATCCTACTTCTCTGGAGTAGTCTGACCTTGGACACTCTTCTGACTCGTCTCTTCTCCTCCTTTCTTAACATACTCACGCACATTCACCAACACTTTGGTGAATGTACTCTACCTGCTGACCACAGAAGTAACCACAAACATCTGTGCCTACCCGGCTTCAGCACACTCTGGGGTTCATCAAAAGCCAGTAATGTAAGGGGGCAGATTTATGTTGGGAATGCGCCACGTTTGCGTCACGCAACTGCGGCATAAACGTGGCGCATCCCTACGACCCATTTACAACGTGACGCATCTAGGCAGATGCATCACGCTGTAAAGCCCTGCGCCACTTGTGGGTGTTCTGGCGCAGGGTGGGCATTTTGGGGCAGGTGCGCCTCGCAAAAGTGGCTGAGTGAAATCTATAAGATTTCACTCAGTCACTTTCAGGCCAATGCTGCATCAAAACCCTGCGCCTGCTTGAAGCAGGCGTAGGTCTTGACGCATCATTGTACAGATGGGGCACCCCCGATCCTTGCTGGAGCTGCGTCGCGCTTGCGACGCAACTCCAGCAATGCGCCATCTTTACGGCACAGATGCGTCACGCATCTGTGACGTTTTTGCCCCATGATGCGCCGCATTGTAAATGCGGCGCACCATGGGTGGCGGAGCAGCGGCGCAAAATAACTGGCGCATCCCTGGGGATGCGCCAGTTATCATAAATCTGCCCCTAGGTTTCTAAACATTTGTGTTGTAGTAGAAATCACCCTGGTGCGAGTAAAAGGTGTTTTGGGGGAGTGAATGGGAGAATAGGCCTGCCATAGCTCTGTGCTGACTTTAGAGACTTATTATGAGCAGAATAAGGCAATCTAATTTCCTTTAAACGCAAAGTCAAGGCAGGTTGTAGCCTCCAGTTTTACCTTTCTTTTAACGTGTCCGTGTCCTGGGATCATCTCTGCTGTGTTTGACTGGCTAAAAAACATTCAGCACAGAATGGTGTGGCTTTGAGTGTAGGGCAGTGTGCAGCGCTTGGACCCCAGCACAAAATAGCATGAAAATGACATTATGGCAGATTTGTGACCCAAAAAATCCAGAAAGGATATCATGAGATTGATTGCAGGGCAAACGCTGAGAGGCGGGCTGCGAAGGGCAACAGGAGTAAAAAGAGCAATTGATGGACAGAATGCAGAACAATGTCATACATTCACCCCAGTAGGGAGAGCTGGACCTAAATCCATAGTTTTTTTGCTCACCATGCCATTCCAGTTTGAACCCAGCCATATGCAAATCAGTCTTGACCCTGTGCCCCATGGGAACAGTCCAGCCCGAACTGCCAAGCCAGGTCCTCCCTGGACTGGAAACAAGCATCTCAGGACAGGTTTCGGGGGTTTCACCGCTCATCAGCCAGGATAGCTGGACTCCAGTGGCATGGAGTGCATGGGACCCCCATCTGGGCAAACCCGTCCCACTCGGGTGACAAATACAAAAAGAACAATCGATGAACAGAATGCAGAACAATGTCATACATACACCCCAGTACAGAGATCTGGGGGTAAATCCATTGTTTTTTTGCTCACCTTGCTCAAATCAATGGGAGAGAGAGGACTAGATAGGCTAGACCGTATCCCCTGGGTTATATGTAAATATCAATGAGGACTAGCTAGTTTTAAAGAGGATTTAAGAGACTCAGGTAAGTACGTCAATACATAAGGAAACACATTGTTTTCCTTATAAAGCCCTCACCCACCGACCTAGTTGGTGGCCTGCTTCATCATCGGGCCCACCACAGTGGCACCGAATGTGCCCCGGGTGTGCTGCAACGCCAGGTGACTGCGGAGCTGGTATATTGCTGAGTGTGCAGTGAAAAAGGGTGAGAAAAGTGAGAGATTAAAAGCTATACAGTAGGTCCCAGCACCCGAGGGTTACTTATCTTTAATAAACTGGGCCTCTGTTAGCGGTTAAAAAGGCAAGAAGACGTAGAATGGAGTACTAGTTATGACCTCCAACGTCTAGTGTGGTCTACATGTTTCAGCCAGTGCCATGTAGATTTTAAGCTGGCTTTCCTCAGGACCATTTAGATATGTGACAAGGTACAAATTAAATAATAAACTTAAATGTAAGTGGTTGTGTGATCTTTTGACTATGTGTAGCGCACACTAAGGTGCTATAACTGTTAGAGGGGGATTCCCTCAAGCTTGACTACAGAAAACACATAGGACAAAGACAAGACGTACATGGTAGAGTCATATTGGTATGGTATTGTTATACCACAAAATGCCGACTTGTAAGGTGGTGTACGACCTATAATCGGCTATGGTGAGTTCATGCCATGTGCATGAAGATAGTGAGGATTGTATTAAAACCGTTAGTGTTTGGTGGTGGGCTAGAGAGTGTATTTACAAGGTGGGGTACAGGTGAGTATAGTACTAGGTCCTCACTCTGTTATTTCTTGTTAAAAGCTTCATGGGTCGCCTGGCAGAGAAAGAGACCCTGTTGGAATAAAGGTTTGTTCAAAATATGCAACCTGTAGGGAGAAAGAGGTTTGGCTTACCCCATTTGTAGCTGTAGTGGTTCTATTGTACTCCCGAGTAGTTCGGTCTGGTTCCTCCTTGGACCTATTTGTCCTTCCGCGGCGCCCGTTATGAGTGAGAGGGGCCGCCCGGTCTTGTATTTATACTTCCTACTCGATTAATTTCACCTGTGTAAGGTAGAAAGAGGGGGAGGGGCGCGCGCTAAACGCCATCTCATTCTTGCCATTTTTTGCTCATGCGCTGAGGAGTAGTGCGTTATTTGCGCATGCGCGAATGGGTAGTGCATACAGTATCAAGGTCCTGATTGAGGGCAATGATGTGTGCATGCGCGAGTGTGCAGCGCATGCGTAATGATACAAACTGAAGTCTGTATGTAAGTAAGGTTGAGGGCAAGTGGGTCACGGTTCGTGATATCGTCATAATTTATGACAGAGTTTTCTCATGCCGATTTCTAGACATGGCGAGTTCAATGTGAAAGTAGCCAACCACTGGGGTAGTGGTGGCCACGGGGTGGTGATGTAATAAACCCAGGTGTAGGTGATCAAACCCGGGGATATGGATGGCTACTTTTAAGTGCACACTAGTGCATTGTGGACACCAAGTTGGGGGTACCCTTGTTGGGGAAGAAGAAGAAGGGAGCAAGGATGGGGATGCTCATGCATAGATACCCTGGCACAGATATCGCTGCGGTATAGACTATTCCGTACTTCAGAGAGGGTTGGGAGTTATACAGCTAGAGCGTAAATTATTTTGTACTCCAGAGAAGGATTATACAGCTAGAGAATTCCATGGTATGGCGTCGTTGAGGCCATGGATATGTGTGGATAAACGATAATCCATCATTGTTCCTTTTGTAGGAGAAGTTTTTCATTGGTGCTGTTGTCAAATTTTTCAATGACAGTCCAGGAGAAGTCATTGGGGTATGGTTGTGGGTCAGAAAATGATCAGTGAGCTTGCTAATATTTTTGCCACACCTTATTGTGCTCCTGTGCTCCGTCATTCTTGTTCGGACTTTTCGGGTGGTCATACCAATGTATCTTAGGCCACATCGGCAGGTTATCAAATACACCAAGTTTGTGGAATTGCAGTTTGTGAACTGCTGCTGTGTCCAGGTTTTGCCTGGTTCAAGGTTTAGTGTTTTGGAAGGTGATGTCAGGTGGCACACACTGCAATTGTTGCAGGGTTGGTGACCAGTGATTTTGGGCAGGCCCCATGCGTTAAGGATGGTGTTGTCACTGTTACTTGTATTTGGCCGCGGTCTGGTGTTCACCAGTTGGTCTTTAAAATTAGTTGCTCTTTTGTAGACAAAACGTGGTTTTTCCCATTTTCTAGTGCCGGAGTTTATGATCTTCCAATTACGTTGTATGATGTTTGCTACCTGGTTTGACGCCGTGTTGTAGGTAGTAACGCAGGTAAGAGTAGGTTCTTCCTGCGGTTTCTCAAAGGTTTCCAAGAGTGCCTCCCTGTTTTGATTCCTTGCTCTTTTGCAAGTTTTGTTTATTATTCTTGAGGGGTAACCACGGTCCTTGAGCTTGTGCACTAGATCGTTGGATTGTAGTTTGTAGTCCTGGATGTTGCTGCAATTACGTCTAATGCGTAAGAACTGCCCGTAGGGTAAATTTTCCCTCAGATGCCGGGGGTGAAAACTGTCAAACCTTAGTAGGGAGTTTCTTGCTGTGGGTTTATAGAAGGTAGTAGTAGTAAGACCTCCATTTTCCGGTCTGATATTTAGATCAAGGAAAGCTAATTCTGTGGAACTGCTAGTGCTTGTAAAGCGTAGGTAGGAATCTTGGTGGTTGATCCAGAACATGAAATTGTCCAGTTGTTCTTGGTTGCCTTCCCATATCAGAAGGATGTCGTCAATATATCGACGCCACATTTTTATGTTGGTAGAAAAAGGATTGGTGGGTTGTTGTATGTAGGTGTGCTCAAAATGTGCCACATACAGGCCTGCCACGCTAGGGGCAAAAACGCTGCCCATGTATGTTCCATTAGTCTGCAGGTAGTAGGTTCCTTCATATTCAAAATAGTTCTCTTTGAGAGCCAGGGTAGCGCAGTCCAAAATGAAACTATGGGGGGTGTTGTATTCCCAAGGGGTTGCCATTAGGACATCGTGCAATACCTGTAGTGTTGCGTCCTGTGGTAAGCTGGTATAGAGGCTCTCTATGTCTAGTCCTACCAGTAATTCAGAGGTGGGGTCGAAGTTGATATCTTGGATTACACTTAGAAGGTGTTTGGTATCCTTGATGTAGGAAGGAGTTTTTTTAACCAAAGGGTTGAGGAAGAAGTCACAAAAACGTGACAGGGGTTCCAGTAGTGACTTTATTCCAGACATGATGGGTCTGCCGGGTGGTGGGGTGATGCCCTTGTGTATTTTTGGGACTGTATAAAAATATGGGCAACCAAGAACAACTGTACAATTTCATGTTCTGGATCAACCACCAAGATTCCTACCTACGCTTTACAAGCACTAGCAGTTCCACCGAACTAGCTTTCCTTGATCTAAATATCAGACCGGAAAATGGAGGTCTTACTACTACTACCTTCTATAAACCCACAGCAAGAAACTCCCTACTAAGGTTTGACAGTTTTCACCCCCGGCATCTGAGGGAAAATTTACCCTACGGGCAGTTCTTACGCATTAGACGTAATTGCAGCAACATCCAGGACTACAAACTACAATCCAACGATCTAGTGCACAAGCTCAAGGACCGTGGTTACCCCTCAAGAATAATAAACAAAACTTGCAAAAGAGCAAGGAATCAAAACAGGGAGGCACTCTTGGAAACATTTGAGAAACCGCAGGAAGAACCTACTCTTACCTGCTTTACTACCTACAACACGGCATCAAACCAGGTAGCAAACATCATACAACGTAATTGGAAGATCATAAACTCCGGCACTAGAAAATGGGAAAAACCACGTTTTGCCTACAAAGGAGCAACTAATTTTAAAGACCAACTGGTGAACACCAGACCGCGGCCATATACACGTAACAGTGACAACACCATCCTTAACGCATGGGGCCTGCCCAAAATCACTGGTCACCAACCCTGCAACAATTGCAGTGTGTGCCACCTGACATCACCTTCCAAAACACTAAACCTTGAACCAGGCAAAACCTGGACACAGCAGCAGTTCACAAACTGCAATTCCACAAACTTGGTGTATTTAATAACCTGCCGATGTGGCCTTAGATACATTGGTATGACGACCCGAAAAGTCCGAACAAGAATGACGGAGCACAGGAGCACAATAAGGTGTGGCAAAAATATTAGCAAGCTCACTGATCATTTTCTGACCCACAACCATACCCCAATGACTTCTCCTGGACTGTCATTGAAAAATTTGACAACAGCACCAATGAAAAACTTCTCCTACAAAAGGAACAACGATGGATATATCGTTTATCCACACATATCCATGGCCTCAACGACGCCATACCATAGAATTCTCTAGCTGTATAATCCTTCTCTGGAGTACAAAATAATTTACGCTCTAGCTGTATAACTCCCAACCCTCTCTGAAGTATGGAATAGTCTATACCGCAGCGATATCTGTCCCAGGGTATCTATGCATGAGCATCCCCATCCTTGCTCCCTTCTTCTTCTTCCCCAACAAGGGTACCCCCAACTTGGTGTCCACAATGCACTCGTGTGCACTTAAAAGTAGCCATCCATATCTCCCGGTTTGATCACCTACACCTGGGTTTATTACATCACCACCCCGTGGCCACCACTACCCCAGTGGTTGGCTACTTTCACATTGAACTCGCCATGTCTAGAAATCGGCATGAGAAAACTCTGTCATAAATTATGACGATATCACGAACCGTGACCCACTTTCCCTCAACCTTACTTACATACAGACTTCAGTTTGTATCATTACGCATGCGCTGCACACTCGCGCATGCGCATATCATTGCCCTCAATCAGGACCTTGATCCTGTATGCACTACCCATTCGCGCATGCGCAAATAACGCACTACTCCTCAGCGCATGAGCAAAAAATGGCAAGAATGAGATGGCGTTTACCGTGCGCCCCTCCCTCTCTTTCTACCTTACACAGGTGAAATGAATCGAGTAGGAAGTATAAATACAAGACCGGGCGGCCCCTCTCACTCATAACGGGCGCCGCGGAAGGACGTATAGGTCCAAGGAGGAACCAGACCGAACTACTCGTGAGTACAATAGAACCACTACAGCTACAAATGGGGTAAGCCAAACCTCTTTCTCCCTACAGGTTGCATATTTTGAACAAACCTTTATTCCAACAGGGTCTCTTTCTCTGTCAGGCGACCCATGAAGCTTTTTACAAGAAAGAACAGAGTGAGGACCTAGTACTATACTCACCTGTACCCGGCCTTGTAAATACGCTCTCTAGCCCACCACCAAACACTAACGGTTTTAATACAATCCTCACTATCTTCATGCACATGGCATGAACTCACCATAGCCAATTATAGGTCGTACACCACCTTACTAGTCGGCATTTTGTGGTATAACAATACCATACTAATATGACTCTACCTTATACGTCTTGTCTTTGTCCTATGTGTTTTCTGTAGTCAAGCTTGAGGGAATCCCCCTCTAACAGTTATAGCGCCTTAGTGTGCGCTATACATAGTCAAAAGATCACACAACCACTTAAATTTAAGTTTATTATTTAATTTGCACCTTGTCACATATCTAAATGGTCCTGAGGAAAGCCAGCTTAAAATCTACAAGGCACTGGCTGAAACATGTAGACCACACTAGACGTTGGAGGTCATAACTAGTACTCCATTCTACGTCTTCTTGCCATTTTAACCGCTAACAGAGGCCCAGTTTATTAAAGATAAGTAACCCTCTGGTGCTGGGACCTACTGTATAGCTTTTAATCTCTCACTTTTCTCACCCTTTTTCACTGCACACTCAGCAATATACCCGCTCCGCAGTCACCTGGCGTTGTAGCACACCCGGGGCACATTCGGTGCCACTGTGGTGGGCCTTTTTGCTCACCTTACCATTCCAGTTTGAACTTAGCCATATGCAAATCAGTCTTGACCCTGTGCCCATGGGAACAGTCCATCCCGAACTGCCAAGCCAGGTCCTCCCTGGACTTGAAACAAGCATCCTAGGACCGGTTTTGGGGTTTCACCAACAGGAGTGGGACATACATTGAAATAGTATGACAGTCAGAGATTGTGAGTTAAAGCCAGGCATTACAAAAGAGAAGCCGTTGGAATAAGCATCCTAAATTTGTCCTACCTTGTTCTGCATAATGGTTCTAGCAATGAGCTTTTACCCAGTTATGTGCAGAATAAATGTTCATTGGTTTCCTTGAAACTAGCCTAATTTATTATGCATGAGGATTCTGAGCATCATATCTTAATCCCCTACTCATGACCTACAGAACAGGATTAACATACTCTGTACAAAAGTTTTCACTATCTTCATCCTTGGGCGACAGGGCTAATTTGCATAGATACAATTATTGATTTAGGCTTATCTATATAATCATACTCACAACATATTGATTGTGATAGAACCCCTGAGGCTACCTTTTTGGTATAAAAGAACCGCTCCTTCACTAGGTAATTAGGGTAGACACTTCTACTCTGACACTTGACACTGAGGTCCCTGCATCCTGAGGCTTCAATATGCAGAGGTCTGACATCCCTTGCGGGATGTCCAACTCGTGACCATGATGGAGTCCTTCATTCTCTACCATCAGTTAATGGGGTTGGCTCTTTCCTAGGGGATTTTTGGCTTCACACCCACACACATGCTAGGTACATTCAGGTACACTTAGGTGGGGTATGCATAGTAGGAGTACGGTAAGATTACTGTTTTGACATTGGTGTGTGAGTACCTGTCTGAGTGAGTGAGATGTTGTATCAGTAGCTGTATGGGTGAGTGAGAGGGTGGGTGAGTTCTGGTATGGGTGTACAACTGAGTGTGTGTGTGGCTATATGGATGTGTGAAAGTGTGTATCAGTGCATGTATGGTTGAGTGAGTTGCGTGAGCTGCTATATGAATGAGTGAGAGGATGGCATGAGTGCCTGGATGGATGAATTAGTGGTTGTTGAGGGCTGTATGGCTGATTGAGTGGGTGTGTGAGTTGTTGTATGACTGAGTCACAGGGTGCATGAGTGACTGGATGATTGAGTGGATATATTACATGCTGCATGAGTCCGTGAGTATGTGAGTAACTCATTTGGTGAGTAGCTTGCCATATAAGTGGCTATATGAGTGAGTGTGTGGGTGCATGTGTGGCTATCTGGATAAGTGAGAGGGTGTGTGGGTGGTACATGGGTAAGTGAGTGAGTGTGTGAGTAACTGAATGTGTAAGTGAAAGGGTGCATGAGTTACTGCATGAGTGAATGAGAAGGTGCATGAGTGGTGTGTGGGTGAGTGAATGAGTGAATGTGTGTGAGTGGCAGTATGGGTGAGTAGCTGTGTGTGAGTACCTACATGAGTGAATGAAAGGGTGCAATATATATTATTATTTTTTGCATAAAGCAATCACTCAGAGTGATGCAAAAGTATTTATTTAGCAATTGGTACCTTACTTTGCATGATGGATATCATTTGTGCAGTAATTTATACAACTGTTGGTCCACTTGGTTATTGTTATTCAAGTATGCAAAGCAATCAGTATGAAAGTAATATTGATTACCCGTTACAAGATGGATGCCATTGTCGACTGTAATGTGTAACCTTTGTATGTCCCTTTTTCCTTTCTGTTACCCACTATGTATGGCAGTCTCAACCTTCAGTACAGTGGGCCTTATTTATGAAGGTCTTGCGCCACTTTTGCGTCACTTTTAAAATGGGAAAAAGTGACGCACCGGTGGCGCAAGGCCTTCATAAATGATGCCCAGTGTGTGAATACTTGCTTGACAAGCAAAACGCGTTACTGAATAAACCATCATCTGGCAAAAAAAAACCAGAATGATAATTTTTGCAAAAAAAAGATTTACAGATATGATGTCTGGTGTGCTCTACCGGCAATAGTGATCCTCTGGCAAGGGCGAGGGGAGACAGAAGAAGCACTGCTTTGGAAAAGAAAAAAATATATATATATATATATATCTATATATATATCTATACTACTATTATAAAGGAAGAACTTTGAACCTTTGAGACGGGTAAACTCGGGAACCACAGTGCCAATCCACACAACCGATACATCGTTGAAATTGTCAGAGTGTGCAGATGGACATAGGCTATATAAATTTAAAAAAGATACGTTATTTAAAAAATTTACGAGAAAAAAAAAGTAGTCCCATGGAAGTAGCGCCGGCCGCGACGTGCGTGCTGACATCAGGAGCGCGGGGAGGAGCGACGTCCAGGAGCACGAGGAGGAGCAGCGGACATGAGCGCGGGGAGGAGCGGCGGACAGGCGGGGAGGAGCGGCGGACAGGCGGGGAGTAGCGGCGGACAGGCTGGGAGGAGCGGAGAGGAGCACCGGACAGGCGGGGAGGAAAGGGGAGGAGAGGGGAGGAGCGGCAAGGAGCAGCAGACCGGTGAACTCAGGAGCGCGGGAGGTGTGGCGGATGAGGTAAGGCTCCGGGGGACCCACGGACAATGTCGGGACGGGCGGGGGCCCTGACGCCAAGGTCGGGACGGGCAGCTACTCCGGGGGACCCACGGACAATGTCGGGGCGGGCGTGGGCCGGGGCGGGCGGGGGCCCTTAAGCCTGATTGCTCCCGGACAAGGTCGGGACAGGCTGCTAGTATATATATATAGATATATATATATATAGATATATATATAGATATATATATAGATATCTATATATATATCTATGTAGATATATATATATATATATATATATATATATATATATATATATATATATATATATATATATATATATCTATATAGATATATATATAGATATCTATATAGATATCTATATATATATCTATATATAGATATATATATATTACCTACTGGCGGTCGCCAGTAGGTATATATAGTTAGGATTTTTTCCCTATGGGATTTCTGAAAATTCTATGCCTAATAACTTTTGCGTTTGTGGACGGAATTGGCTGAAATTTTCAGGAAAATGGCACATTTTGTTTCTGAGCAGACCTTGAAAATTTGGGGGGGTTTTGTGGAGGGGGGGCCGAGAAAAAAGGGGGGTCCCAAAACGCCTTTTTCCCATGTTAATTTCCATAGGGCGGTTGGACTCACTTTTAGCCCGAACGGCTGAATGGATTTTCACGAAACTTGGCAAAATTGTAGGGACTGTTAGCCTGATGTGCCTTTGCTAGGTCTCAATATATGTGCTTCAGTGGATTTTGAGAAATTAACATTTAAATCAAGATATATATCTGTAACAGCGCTCCGGGCAGCTATCCGGTTAGCGAACCTTTCGCGTAACGGAACTTTGCGATGAGAAGCTGATTGGCCCTCCGGTGTCTGTCAACATTCTAAACAGTCCGGAGCGGCCGCCATCTTGTCTCTCGGTAGGATCGAGAGACAAGAGGAGGCCAAAACAAAGGGGGAAATTACCATAAGGGGGCATAGTAGATCCTCGTTGACCCCCTAGGTTTTATGTGGAGGTTTTAAAAGGGCCTAGGAGGGTCCAAAAAAAAAAATTTTTTTTTGCGTGGTAAGCGCCAAGTTCGCGAACCGGATAGCTTTCTGGGCAGCAAACTTTATGGATAAAAGAATGAAAGACTTTTCTAATACTGTATGTTAATTGTTTGTTGTTTTTCTTGTTTTTTTTTGTTTTCTTTATTTTTTTTTTTTTTTTATTATGATTGTGTTTCATACTTTATTAAATTTTCTAACATTTCATTGTCAGAAATGTCATAATTTATTATAGGGTGTAATTGTTTTTCATTTTGAAGCAAGTTGTCTACTGCTTCAACACATTGTAGAAGTTCGTGGTCTCTACTGTCATCCATAAAGTCATCAAGTTTGTCTTGGCTGCTCTCCTTCAGTTCAATCGAAAATGAAACTTGCTGCTCGTCTTCCATTTTGCCTGAAATTTGGATTAAAAAAATATATATTAGTAGAGATAGGGCACTGTTGGGATTAATTTTAGATAGGCAGTTTTTATCAGTGAATTTATCTTTTGGCAGTGTATAGTATGAGAGTGGAAATAGGACTAAAAAAAAGTGTATGTGATTTAACCAAGACAAGCCTTACTCCATTGATAACTATAACAGAGAAGTCTATCTAAATACATTACTACTACAGAGGGATAGTGTATATGTAGCAGAAAAAGTCTACTATATTAAGTCATAGTGCACAATATATTAAATTATAACTTACCTTCACAAAGAAGTTGAAGTTTTTTGAAGCTATTGAAATAGGAGGTACAACAAGAAGTAGTAGTCAAAATGGCTGTGTTTCCTTCTCTCCCTTTATATATATACAGGTATATAACCAATTAAATGTCAGGTAATAAAAGTAGAAAATGAAAGTAACATTTTCATTGGTTGTCAATTCCAACAATTCAGATGTGTTTTGTGAAGTAATTTACCTCACGGTACTTGGAGAGGTCTACAGGCTAAATGGCTAAATGGAATTTCAATGAAATTTGTGAGAATGGAAGGGATTGTTATGTAGTATGAGCTAATCTATATTTGGTGAGAGTGTCTCTAGTCGTTTTTCTGTAAATTACTTTCCCGCCTTTTTTTAGGACCGCTTTCCGGGAAGCTGCCCGGTTAGCGAACCTTAAGCGTCACGGGAGTCCACCATTTTGTGTTTCGTTCGCATTAAGATACAAGATGGAGGGCAAATAATGTTTAGAATGGGTAGAAGGGGTCATGGTAGACTTATCTTGACCCCCTAGGTTTTCTGAGCGTGGCTGAGGAGGCTTATATGTGCGGAAAAAAAATATTTTTTTTAAAAAAATTCCGCGAGGTTAGCTTTCGGTTAGCGAACCGGGTAGCGCTCCGGGGAGCGAATTTTGTGGAAAATTAGTGAAAAAAGTTAGAGAAAAATAATAATTGTGAGTGATCAGATGTAGGGTAGCTCTGAGAAGAGCTTTTGGGTTTATGGTACATTTAGGTACTTATAAGTAGGTACCAATGCACAGTCTTAAATTCAGAATGAAAATTCTGTTGCCCTCATCTGAGAAGTGAACTCCATCTCCTCTGTAGATATCTTGCATGTAGTAACGCAAGTTATTGTTGTACAGAGAGCCCATTCCATGGTCTCTCATGTAAGCTGAAACAGATTTGTTTACATGCTTCCTCGCTTTCTCAATTTGTGGACAAAATTGGTTGGACCACCTCCATTTCTGTCTTTGGCATATATTGGAATATACCAAGGCAGTTTGAGGAAAAAGTGCCATTAATTGCTCAAAGGTGTCCTTTAAAAGCATTTCCAGACCTACCCCTGTCAAAGTGCCCAAATCATTAATACTACTGCGCACCACATGCTCAAACCAGGAACATTTAGCAGCGAAGACGAGCCCCAGGTAAGGAAATGTGCAAGTGCATTGTAAATTTTAGTTATCCACAGTAACAGAGTTTAAAAAAAATCTTTCATAATGCCTTGTCGGCCAGAAAAAAGAGGCCTCACCTCAAAGAAAGCTCTTGAAAGCACACATCTTATTTGCATCCTAAAACAATCATTTACAATGTTAGACAAAATTTTATTATGGCTTTACATCTTTTTGCGCTGCTATTGCATCACTATTGTGAGACATTAGCAGTGCAAGAAAAACATCATGTTCCAAAATAGGCCTCAGTTCAGCAATATCAAGATACAGTTTCTTTCGAATATATATCTTTAGGATTGTGTAGGGGACGTAGAGAAGCAGAGACTTCTGTAAATGTCAAAGTTGTTGAAAAACTGTTTGTTTTTGAACCTTTTCCCTTGTCTTTTCTAATTTTTAAATACATGTTTTAATATTTTTTGAAATGTTTGTTCTTTGTTTTACAGATTGAAAGTATGAAAAAATATTTAAAAAAGGTAACAAGAATTATAAGGTAAATGTTTTCCACTCTTTTTACCCGCAATGCACTGCTGATGATGTCATTGACAGTATCTCTCATTTACTCTCTCTAGCTGTCTTTCTTTTTACATTATTCTCTGTTTACTTCCCTTATACTAACTCTTCTTTTTTTTAAAAAAATATTTTTTTAGTTCGCTTAAAGTTCGCGAACCGGTCAGCGAACTTGAAGCGAACCAAAAGAAATAGAGCTTGCCAGAGTGATAAACATTCTAGCAATTTTGTTTGAAAGGGGAGGTAGTTCTGAAAAGAACTGTTTTTTTTTGTTTTTGTTGTTTTATATTTTTTTTTTATTTTTTGAACATTTTTTGATTTTTTTGTATTTTTAGAACTGTTTTATGTTTTTTTTGTGTTTTTTATGGAGGGGAGACAACAAAAAACAGGCTTTCAAAACGGCTCAACTGGAGCAAAAAAAAAGAAAATTACTTTTTGGGTGCATTAGGGCACTTATGATTTTCATATGCAATGTTCATGAGGTTGACACTCATGTTGCCATATGACAGCATAGCACCACAGTAAATACAAGACAACTTCATGTGCTGGAAGTTAGGTTGGATGTTTGGCACAGTCTCTTGTGCCTCTCTTCCCGTCAAAGACAATGTGGATGTAGATCTTGCCACAGGAGTTGCCGTCGGATTGTCTTCAAGATCCCTCAACTCAGCCCGGCTGTAGTTCAAGGGATGCCACCTGCTCATGTGACGATGCATTGTATAGTTCCCCATACTGTACTTCTTTTCTGTGCCTCTCGATAATCTGTAGTCACAGATGAGGCAGGTGGCATATTTTGCATTCACTTTCTTGGTTCCAGGAGGGATGGTGAAAAACTGCCAGATGAAACTGGTTTTTCGTTTAGAAACCCGGGGCAACTCATCAACAAATTGTTGTCCCTCTCTCTCCTCTTCTTCTTCTTCCTCATCTTCCTCCTCTCTGTTAGTCATAATTTGACTGGGTGGTCCTCTCTTCTTATGGGGAGGTGGAGGTGGTGGTGGGGGTGCACCAGCTGCAGCAAGAATGGAAGCCATTGTGGAACTTCTGAATAATGGTCTTTCTCTCACCAAGATGAAAGTCAGAGTGAGGAAATAAGGAGGAGTTTACTTGATTTGGGGAAAACAAAAGTTCTGAGCCAATGAAAAGTGTTATTTTTAGGTCACATGACCTAGTCATACATCATTTGGAAACCAAAAGTGAAATGAACCAATGAGAAGTTTGATAAACAAGTCACATGACCTGTTCCGCTTACGTTACGCGGCGCGCGCCGCGTCCCAGATCGCTTCCGGTTCGCTGTCCGGAGCACTTCCGGGAGCGCTAACGCGACGCGTCATTAGACGCATTACGCGATAACGTGATACATCGCGCTTCCGCGGCGCGTCACTGTTCCGCTAACGTAACGTTGACCGGTTCGCGTACTAGATCGCGGCATCAAGATGAGCTAACGGAAAGCTTCCCGGTTCGCGAACTAGAAGCGAAGAAAAAAATATTAAAAAAAAATTATCAATAAATATCTATATATATTTTGGGATTTAAAGAATAATACATTTTACAGCTACAGATGTTAGCTTTTAAAAAACCAATGAAATTCACTGAAAAAACCATAGGTTATAGACCATATATAGTTAGAAATTTGCATTTAAAAAACCATTGATATTCAATGAAAAAACCATAGGTTATAGACCATATATAGTTAGGAATTTGCATTTACAAAACCTTATTTTACTCGCATAAAACCATTGAAATTCCATATATAGTTAGTTGCGCTAACTATATATCGCGCACCCGCAATCCACTGCTGATGATGTCACATATTACATCATTCATGACATGGTCAGTGACATCACTGATGACATCACTGATGACATCTCAAATGACATCACTGATGACATCTCAAATGACATCACTGATGACATCACTGATGACAACTCAAATGACATCCCTGACAACATCACAGATGACATCATTCATGTGTTAATACGATGAACCTCTACAGACTCTGATATAACCTTAGATACACTCAGTGAAAACAGACACTCACAGATTGTCACTCATCCATGGAGTTACTCATACACCTAGACAGTCATGCAAAGAATCAATCACACCTCCAATTCCTCAACTATACAGTTATACACACCTTACTTATTCAAACATATACTAACACATATTTACTCTCTTATACAATCCCTGATACAAGTTCACAATGATCCATACAGCCACTCACACATTCACTGGCTCTTATGCACAGTTATTTATATATGTCAACTCTCACATGTACTGTGTTTTAAATATGTACTTACTTTGACATGTAGCACTGAGATATCCATTCACTCACCAATACACTCATGCACACAGTCAACCGCCCATACAGCTGTTTCCACATGCACTTTTGAACCCATACATCTAGTGTATCAACTGCTCACACATCTATGCACAGAGTCATACACCTCCCAGCCACCCACACACACACTCAGTCTCCCATACAAATACTTGGGCAACCAATCAATAATCCATATAGTTACTCATATAGCTACTGATCAACACATGCAGCAGTTTACAGAACAACAGACATAATGATGCACAAATTAAGACAGTTTAGTCACTAACCCATGCACTCAGTGAGACACATTTAATCACTCACTCATACAGTCAGTCATGCACCTACTAAATCCTTCATCCAGACACTTATACATCCACTCATTCTTCAATATGTAAGACATATTTTAACTTCACAGAAACATACAGTCACTGGATGTTGTCATCAGTGATGTCATCAGTGATGTCATTTGAGATGTCATCAGTGATGTCATTTGAGATGTCATCAGTGATGTCATCAGTGATGTCACTGACCATGTCATGAATGATGTAATATGTGACATCATCAGCAGTGGATTGCGGGTGCGCGATATATAGTTAGCGCAACTAACTATATATGGAATTTCAATGGTTTTATGCGAGTAAAATAAGGTTTTGTAAATGCAAATTCCTAACTATATATGGTCTATAACCTATGGTTTTTTCATTGAATATATATATAGATATATAGATATATATATATATATATATATATATATATCTCTCTATATATATATTACCTACTGGCGGTCGCCAGTAGGTAGTTATAGTTAGGATAATTTTCAATGTTAAATCTCAACATTCTATTTTGAATAACTTTGGCGCCGGTTGACGAATCTGCCTGAAATTTTCAGGAAAATGGTCTCATGGCGGTCCGGTCCTTCCCTGAAAGTTTGGGGGGGATTCGTCAAGCGGGGGCCGAGATAAAAGGGGGGTCCCAAAACGCGTTTTCCCCATGTTAATTTCCATAGGGCGGTCGATTTCACTTTTAGCTCGAACGGCTGAATGGATTTCCACCAAACTTGGCAAAATTGTAGGGACTGGTAGCCCGATGTGCCTTTGCTATGTCTCAAGATATGTGCTCCAGTGGATTTTGAGTAATTTAGGTTCAAAAAAATATATATATCTATAGCCGCGCTCCGGTGCGCGCACCGGAGAGCGCTCGAGGCGCGACACGCGACTTGCGCGCAGGAAGCTGATTGGATCTCAGTTGTCTGTAAACATTCTAAACAGTCTGGAGCGGCCGCCATCTTGTGTCTCGGTAAAATCGAGACACAAGAGGTGGCTAAAAGAAAGGGGGAAATGACAATAAGGGGGAAGAGTACACCCCCTCTGACCCCCTAGTTTTGATGTGGGGGCCATTAAAGGGCCCCGCGGGGCCTCAAAAAAAAATTATTTTTTTTCGATTTCCGCGGGGGGCGCACCCGGTACGCGTACCGGGGAGCTTACTGAGGAGCGTACTAAGGAGAAAAAAAATGACAGATTTTTTTCACAAAAAAATGCATTTTTTTATAAATTAGAGGTAGTTCTGAAAAGAACTTTTTTTTTTCTTCTTTTTGTTGTTTTATATTTTTTTGTGTTTTTTGAACTTTTTGAACTTTTTTTGGCTTTTTAAAACAATTTTATAATTTTTTTGGATTTTTGTCAAGGGAAAAACAAAAAACAGGAATTCAAAAACGGCTCAACAGGAGCAAAAAAATGTGAAAATTTAGGGACTGTCAGGGCAGCGGTGTTGCTGTTTCTTTAGGGCAATAAGTTCAACACTCTGCTCCCCATAGCAGAGCAGTTCGTTACACTCCGTGCACAGAAATTTGATGCCTGCAAACTCTGGCTGTATGTTAGGGACCATTCTTCTACGGGATGGTCCCGAAGGTGTTGCTCCACCAGTGGAGGTGCTGCCGCCATCTGTGGGTAATTTCCGTGCCAGGTCTCTGACACTCTCCCTCGCAAAGTTGTTTGGGTGTCTTCTTTTGACATGCCTGATTAAATTGGCATTACCAAAACTATATTTTTTCAGAGGATTGCCTCTGGATAAAGTACTCCCACATATTTTGCAGGTTACTTTTGGAGCGTTGACTTTTTTTTCACCTTCAGGGATGTTATAAAATTTCCAGATGAAATGGATTTTTTTCTTCTCCGTAGGAGGGTCCTCATCTACAAATGCATCTGAATCACTGCTGGATGACTCTCTTGCAGCCATTGCTGTAGATCAGGAAAGTAGGAGATGAAGATAGTACACAGAACAGCTCTTGCTCTCTCCAAGTACAAAGCAATAGTGAAGGAAATGGGTGGGGATTTCATTCTTTGTAAAAAAAACTGTTAGCAACCAATGAAAAGTGTTATTTTAGGGTCACATGACCCGACGCGCTTACGCTGCGCGCTTCGGAGCACTTCCGGTGCGTTTACGCGGCGCGAGCGGAGGCGCTTCCGGGGCGCAAACGTGGCGCGATCGTAGGCGCTTCCGGGTGCGTTTACGCGGCGCGATTTGAGGCGCTTCCGGGGCGCACATATGACGCGACCGTAGGCGCTTCTGCGTGCGTTTACGAGGCGCGAGCGTAGGCGCTTCCGAGGGCACTTACGTTGCGCGCCGAAGTGATGTCATCAAACTTTTACAGAAATGCATAATCATTTTCCTTATTAAAAAAAACTGATTTTATTTGTATAGTACGAAAAGTTTTGCATTATTATTAACTTTTCATTCATATTTTTTTTCACGAACGACAATAGCGCTCCGGGTGCGCTTTCTGCTAAGCTCACCGGAAAGCTTACGGGAGCGCTTAGCTGAAAGCTTCTCGGAGCGCGCACCAAGAGCGCAAAAAAAAAAAAATATATAAAAAAAAGAATACTTACAAAAAAACAGCAAATTGTAAAAAAAAAAAGGATACAAACTCGATATAGAAAGGAATTAGCATTTAAAAAACCTATGAAATTCACTGAAAAAACCATAGGTTTCACACCAGTTATAGTTAGGAATTAGCATTTAAAAAACCTATTAAATTCACTGAAAAAACCATAGGTTTGACCCCAGTTATAGTTAGCTGGAAATTTTACTGATATAAAACCATTGAAATTCACACGTTATAGTTAGTCGGACTCACTATAACTTGCGCGTGCAATGCACTGCTGATGACATCACATATTACATCACTCATGACATGGTCAGTGACATCACTCATGACATCACTGATGACACCATCCAGTGAATATGTGCCTTTCTGAAAAAGTAAATATTAGTGAGTAATGTTTAAATATTTAAATATATATATTAGTGTTTTACTTTGTGTATAAGTGGCTACATGTGTTGGTAAGTAGCTACATGCGTATGTATATGGGTTATTAGATGTTTCTCTTAGTATCAGTATGAGTGTCTATATGGTTTGGTGGGGGTATTACTTAGCACATAGATGCATGAGTGACTGACTCTCTGTTTCTATGTGTTTTGAAGACAGCATATGTACAGGACTGTATGGGTGGATGAGTGTCTATATGTGTTTGTTAGTGAGTGAATGACTGTCTCACTAGTGTCTTTATCAGTAACTACATATGTTTTAATCTAGTATATATGAATATTGATGTATATAAGTGAGTATATGTGAGAGTAAGAGATTGTAAGAGTTCCTGTTTAAATAAGTATGTGTTTCTATAAGTGATTGTTTAAGAGAATAAATATGTGTAATTTTAAATAGAAGTAAGGTGGAAGTGTGTGTATAACTCTATATTCAAATAAATGGATGTCCAATAGTTTATTTGCACGTGTGAATATGTGTGTGAGTAACTTTTGGATGAATGTCGGTGTGTAACAGGATGTATAGGTGTATCACTTCATATGATGAGTGAGTATATGTATGAGTGACTATATAAAACTATTGGTGAATGAGTGGATGTGTATATAGATAGTGGAATTACTGAATTGCTTGTTGTAACTGATATAGGTATCTCCATTTTTTTAAAAATTTCAGTTTCTATTTTTGAATATGTGTCTCAAGGGTTACATTATAGTGAAAGGAGGTCTGTCACTATGTCACAAGGATGGTGTCATGAGTGATGTCACTGACCATGTCATGAGTGATGTAATATGTGATGTCATCAGCAGTGCATTGCACGCGCAAGTTATAGTGAGTCCGACTAACTATAACGTGTGAATTTCAATGGTTTTATATCAGTAAAATTTCCAGCTAACTATAACTGGGGTCAAACCTATGGTTTTTTCAGTGAATATATATATATATATATATATATATATATATATATATATATATATATATCTATACATATATCTATATATATATATATATATATATATATATATATATATATATATATATATACATATATTACCTACTGGCGGTCGCCAGTAAGTAGTTATAGATAGGACCTACTTTCCACAGGAAATCTGCAACATTCTATTTGGAATAACTTTGGCGCCGGTCGACGAATATTCACAAAATTCTCCAAGAAAATGGCCTACTCCGCTCCGCTCCTTCCCCGGAAGTTTCGCGTTGATTTGTCAAGTGGGGGCCTAGAAAAAAGGGGGGCCCCAAAACATTTTTTCCCCATGCAATTTTCGATAGCGACCTTTCAGTGAGGTTACAGCCCGAACTGCTGAACGGAATTACACCAAATTTGGCAAAAAGGTAGAGTTCGGTTCGCAGATTACGCTTTTTGTTAAATGTTGTAAATCCATTCAGTAGTTCCTTAGAAAATCAAAAGTAAAATCATAGATTTATCTATAGACGAAGTACCGTACGCGTACAGTACGCGTACCTTCCCGTGCACGAGCTTTATGCTAATTGGCTGTCAACACTCCAAACCAGGAAGTGTTGGCAGCCATCTCGTGCCTTGGTAGAAGCGAGGCACAAGAAAACAGGAAAAGAAACTCGAAAAACACGGAAAGGGGCAGGGTAGAAATACCCTGACCCCCTAGGCCTGCTCAGGGGGTCCCACAAGGACCTCCAAGGCCCCCCCAATTTTTTTTTCAAAATCGAGGGATACGCTCAGGTACGTTTACCTCGTGAAAAAAAAATCCGGTCTGTTTTTTTTCTAATTAGCCCCCAGGGGGACCAAATCCCGGGGGCTTTATAAAAAAAAGTATGGGGAGACCCCCAATCCCCCAAACGCTGCCCCGGGGACCGCCACCCCCTGGGGCAAAGTAAGTATTATAGCAGGGGGCACACGGCCCCCCCGCAGCCCCGGGGACCGCCACCCCTGGGGCTTTATTATGAAGTGTGCAGGGGGCTCACGGCACCCCGCAGCCCTGGGGACAGCCACCCCCCGGGCTTTTTTTTAAATAAAAAAAAACCTGTTTGGGGGGCTCAAACCCCCCCACACGCACAGGGGCCGGGGCACTAATATTTAAAATAGGGGGTTCCATGACGGACCCCCCAGCCCCGGGGACCACCACCCTCGGGGCTTTCCACTGTTGGGAGAGGGGCCGCGTGGCCCCCACTCCTGGAGCCCCTGATGGCCCTGGGGACGGCCACCCCCCAGAGTCGGCTCCTGCAGTGTCCCGGGGTGCCTACTCCCGGGACACTACTGTTTGCTATGGGAGGGCGCGTTTGCAGAGGGGGAACTAATTCCCCTTGCATACTGGGGGTCCCTGGGGGCCAACTAGCCCACCAGGAGCCTCCAGTATGGGCCAGGGGGCTGCGTTGTAAAAAGGGGCGTGGCCTCATTACATCTCTCTGCAACGCAGCCCCCTGGCGCATACTGGAGGTTCCTGGTGGGCTAGTTGGCCCCCACGGACCCCCAGTATGCAAGGAGAATTAGTTCCCCCTCTGCAAACACGCCAGGGGGATGTGTTGCAGAGAGGTATGAAAAGGGGCGTGGCCTCATTACACCTCTCTGCAACGCAGCCCCCTGGCGCATGCTGGAGGTTCCTAGTGGGCTAGTTGGCCCCCAGGGACCTCCAGTATGCAAGGAAAACTAGTTCCCCCTCTGCAAACTCGCCAGGGGGCTGCGTTGCAGAGAGGTGTAATGAGGCCATGCCCCTTTTTACATCTCTCTGCAACACAGCCCCCTGGCGCATACTGGAGGTTCCTGGTGGGCTAGTTAGCCCACAGGGATGCCCAGTATGCAAGGGGACGTAATCCCCCAACTTAGAACATGCTACGGGGCGCGTTTGCACAGTGGTGAAGGTAGGGGACGGGGCTTGAGGTGATGTGAGTGCAAACATGCCCTGTGGTGCGTTTTAAGTTGGGGAATTAATTCCTCTTCAATCCTGATGCCCCCTAGGGGGCCACTAGTCCAAAAGGTATCTCCAGTAAGCGCCACAGAGCTGCTTTGCAGAGTGTTGTAAAAATGGGGCTTGTCCTCTGAACACCTCTCTGCAAAACAACTTCCTGGCGCATACTGGAGGTACCTGGTGGGCTAGTTGGCTCACAGGGGACCTCAGGATTGAAGAGAAATTAATTCCCCAACCTAAAATGCGCCACAGGGCGTGTTTGCACACATGTTACCTCAGGCCCCGCCCCCTTCCTTCACTATTGAGCAAAATATTCCTCTAAAATCAGCCGAACTCCGAATTCCGATTTACTCACTTGTTATCCTGAGGTCCGTCAGTGCTGCATCTTTGAGCCCAGTACGGACCCTGAAAAGTAATTCTAACCATACTTACAGTAACTTGAATTTCCTTCCATAGGCTAACATTGACTGGTTTCACTTGGAAATTCTTCTGTGTGGAGTTTTGGAACTTTAAAAAATTCCTCTAAAATCAGCCGAACTACGAATTCCAATTTACTCACCTGTTATCAGGAGAGACCTCAGTGCTGCATCTTTCAGCCCACTACTGATCCTGAAAAGTAATTCTAATCGTAGTTACAGTAACTTGAATGTCCTTCCATAGGCTAACATTGACTGGCTTCACTTGGAAAATCTTCTAAAAGTGTGGAGTTTCGGAACTTTAAAAAATTCCTCAAAAACCAGCCGAACTACGAATTCCAATTTACTCAACTGTTATCAGGAGAGACCTCAGTGCTGCATCTTTCAACCCACTACTGATCCTGAAAAGTAATTCTAACCATACTTACAGTAACTTGAATTTCCTTCCATAGGCTAACATTGACTGGTTTCACTTGGAAATTCTTCTGTGTGGAGTTTTGGAAATTTAAAAAATTCCTCTAAAATCAGCCGAACTACGAATTCCAATTTACTCACCTGTTATCAGGAGAGACCTCAGTGCTGCATCTTTTAGCCCACTACTGATCCTGAATAGTAATTCTAACCGTACTTACAGTAACTTGAATTTCCTTCCATAAGCTAACATTGACTGGTTTCACTTGGAAATTCTTCTAAGTGTGGAGTTTTGGAACTTGAAAAATTCCTCTTAAATTAGCCGAACTATGAATTCTGATTTACTCACCTGTTATCAGGAGAGACCTCAGTACTGCATCTTTCAGCCCACTACTGATCCTGAAAAGTAATTCTAACCGTACTTAAGGTAACTTGAATTTCCTTCCACAGGATATCATTGCCTGCTATGTAAAATATATCTAAATTAAATATATATATATATATATATATATATATATATATATATATATATATATATATATATATATATTACAATTTCAATATTTTTAAAAAACATTTTTTCAATTTATATTAAAAATATGTCATGTAATTTAAAAAATAAAATATCTACAAATAAATACTTTAAAACAATGTAGTAAATTAGTATAAAAAATATAACAATTAATACATTTAAAAATTATCATTTACAAAACCTTTGAAATTCACTGAAAAAACTATAGGTTTCAGCCATGTTATAGTTAGGAATTAGCATTTAAAAAACCGTAGAAATTCACTGAAAAAACCATAGGTTTCAGCCAACTTAAAGTTAGGAATTAACCATAGGTTTCACACATGTTATAGTTAGCTGGACATTTCACTCATACAAAACCATTGAAATTCCCCCGTTATAGTTAGTTCAGCTAACTATAACTTACGCGCCCGCAATGCACTGCTGATGACGTCACATATTACATCACTCATGACATGGTCAGTGACATCACTCATGACATCACTGATGACATCTATAATGACATCACTGATGACATCATCCTTGTGAAAGAGTGGCAGACCTCCTCTCAGCGTAATATAACCTTTGTTTATAAAGTTTTATATAGCGCGAACTTGATCCCAAAGGATATCAGAGCGCTTTACAATTTGAGGCAAAGGTAACAAATCAGAACATTAGTCTAACATGGGGAATCTAATGGGCATTGAATTAACTAGTACAAACATAACAGCTCAATATAACCTGAGTGCACGAGTAGGAATGGGCTATGCGATGGAGCATAGAGAGATAAGGGGAGTACGTACAATAATCATATACAGGAATATTAACCAGTACCCAAAACAGTAATGGGGAGTCTAAAAGGCATCAAATCAAATGTTGAACATCTAACACAGGGGTCTCCAAACCGGTCCTGGAGGGCCGGATCCATGCCAGATTTTTTGGATATCCCCATTGAGATACATGTAGTCATTTTAAAAATCTGGCATGGATCCGGCCCTCCAGGACCGGTTTGGAGACCCCTGATCTAACAGATCTTTTATACACCTGGATGAACAAAGAATGATCTAGACGATGGAGCATATTAACTTAAGGGAAGCAAAATTCAATAATCATGTACAGGAATAATAACCAAACCAAAGATAATGATCATATACAAGAATAATAACCAATACCATAGTATGTCCGATGTGCTTAGAACTAAATTCTGGACACTCAAAATTCATGCCCTTTTTCTCTCAGCACTCCCAACTTATGTTTTGTTTCCTTCTATCTTTTCTTTATATGTGTAGCTTTCGGGCTCGTCTTTATTTGGGTTTCTTGCCTTCGCTTTTATACCCTTTCTAGTTCGATTCTCCGATGTTGCTTCTGTTCATTTGTTCTTCTTGCTCCCAAACTATGCCACAAGATTCTATTCACATTAACTATCAAAAATCAAGACATAAAAAGCACAACACGCTCCTAAGGTGACACTCCTTTCTGCATGCCCAAAACCTGAGACCTCTGCTTCTTTGAACAACAAAGCTTCTATCAACATTCCAACAGCATTACAGCAAAACTATGCGTAGAGCAGTGGTCATCACTGCCCCCCACCTGTATCATTACACAGCACCTGACTCAAATGCAACATGAAGTTGTACGCCTGATGAAGCAGCAAATGTCTCTCTACATTGTGTCCCTCCCTCTGCCCCCGCTCCCCTCTCCCTCCCACCAAGTGTTGCACACACTGCGGCCACAGTGATGCTTCCAGTTTGCCACCTCCCCGGCCCCTCCTGATCCAACTAATCAGATTCCACAAGCTGAGTGTCTAAATTATACACTACATTTACTGTAGCTAGAACATTTGGCTCCACTTGTAGTAGACAGGCCTAGAACACAGACCCTGGTGTGGAGCTGAATGATGCAAAATTGAACTATTATTGCACGTAAAAAACTGCTTCATTTTTACATCAAGCACACTTTACATCTTAAAACAGCACAGGATAGATCCACCCAAGCATGATCACTAGTCTTGGTGCCAGGTAGATCATGCAGGGTTTAGCCACATGACCTGGTCCTATCCATAACCCTTCAAATACTAGTGGCAAACACAAGTACCATCTAATGCATACATTGCAGGTAGGTGGAACCACAACCATTAACAGCTCTATAAGGCTATGTTAAACTGATTCCACACTAGGCGGTTTACTGCAATTGCTCTGTTACTGGCTGCACGTAGAACTGCAGTGCATTAGTTTAGAGCACCACTCCCAAAACAGACGAGTGTCTGAAAGATTGGAATGGAAATGACTGAATGAAGGTGTACACAATACTGCAAACCCCTACATCTAGACCCAGAGATAATCGGGCCCACTCACAGCGTTTCTGCAGAAGAGGAGGCAGGCTTTCCACCCACTCAGGAGAGGGTGTGAACAGAGACAGGCGGTTTCCCCGCAACATACATGAGAATACAACCTACCTGACATGTAAATACTCACACAAACAGCTCTTACCGCACAACAAGTCCTCATATTGGCGGGTGCACTTGGGCCAACCAGTCATGACCATACTTACAGCAGACTATATACTTACAGGCCTTCAGAATGGAATGGGAGGGGGATGAAAGACTAGTAAGCTAAAAGATGGTTGGTGAGCATTTTCTGTTCGGTTGCCTTTTTTTTCTCTCTTTTTTGGGAGACCAGGAAAAGTGATGAATCCTGCCTGGAGGCATTGTCTCTTTGTTGTTTTAGATTACTTAAGAGCAAATGTAATTGTTATGTTCACTTGACATTGAAATATCAGTAACAAAATGCATTATTTAAAATACTGTTGTAATATACCCTAGGTGACTGGAACAAACAGTGCCCTGAAATTAGGTGCCTGTGAATGGAACTTTCCTTCCAAATCCCATCTGAATGCCACAGTTGCAAGATATTTCAGAGAAGACTGTTTATGAATAGCCATTAATAACGGAGAATCATATCATTGCCGATGCCACAATTATGTTTAATAATGAAAAATGACGCAGTGTGCTCCATGCTGGAATGCAGGATATATAAGATGCATGGACCTATTGCTCCATGTATTTGTGGTATAGAGAGTACTAAGCACATGGATACACGTGTATGAGCTGGATGACTGGGACATAATCCTGGAAAGGAGAAGATGAATTTACAGCTAGCACACTTTCTCATTGGTTCTATCTAAGCTACTTGGTTTTTGCAGATAAATACATTTTGTGATGACATTAACAAGCCAAAAGGCAATTTTTATTTTTCATCATTAATGTTTTTTGCTGAGAAAAATAACTGTATGAATGTTATTAAACAACAACGTTTCAAAACAAACCATTCAATTACGTGCATTGCCAATAAAATACATCGGTCTTCACAGCCAACAAAATGTTCTTTCTTCTTGCAGCCTCATATGACAACATAAGGTAACTGATAATTAATTTACTTAATTAGTGACACAATAACACAGACCGCTATTGTCCTGTTTCGAGAGGCAACAGTGGTGTAACATAAGCCCCTGCAGTCCCTGCACTGCAGGGGGCCACCTCAGGTAAAGTGGTAGGTGGTGGGCCGGGGAAAGGGGGGGCCCCATGTGCTTTACATGAGGGCCCCCTTAAGTTTCGTTATGTCACTGACTTGAGCCCAGACTTACATTAACCCATAGCGTTGGCACTTGCAAAGTGATGCGTAGCACTATAAAGAGTGGACTTTTACACCATGGCAAAGGACGCATACAGCTATCATCCTGTTCCAAACAGCTGTGAAGGTGGACTGGGGCCTTGACCTCGGGCCAAGAGTAAGCCTGTCTGCGCCATGACTAACTGGATGAGGCTAGCTGGATCACCCCTCTTTTGTCTTCAATCTTCTGATCGCCTAGTATGAGACAGTTGATAACGTTAGCGCTCCTTCCAAGGGACTAGGGGCTGCTTTTAAGAGCGTGTTGTTAATACAATCAATTTTACAAAAAAAAACATCCATTTAGACACTTATTTACCCATTTATTCTTTCGTTGACCTTTAGATATACCTGTATAAAAAATATTTATTTTTCATAAAGACACACATTCACTGGATGATGTCATCAGAGATGTCATGAGTGATGTCACTGACCATGTCATGAGTGATGTAATATGTGATGTCATCAGCAGTGCATTGCGGGCGCGCAAGTTATAGTTAGCTGAACTAACTATAACGAGGGAATTTCAATGGTTTTGTATGAGTGAAATGTCCAGCTAACTATAACATGTGTGAAACCTATATATATATATATTTATATATTCAAAAAAGTTGCTCTACGCATGGAGAGCCCACACAACGCTCTTATTCACCTTTTATTGATCGGCAGGCAGCAGGAAACAAAAGCGCACTTCCCCTTGCATATTTTCAAGCCTCGTGCCAAACGCGTTTCTGGAGCAGTTCTCCCTTCATCAATGGCAGGCTAATGTGAGAAACGGCAGCTGCTTATCTTCTTCTGCATTATAGAGTCTGTGTTCCCGCCCCCTTGGGCGTGTGCAAAACCGTGCTTTTGGTACTTGTAGTTTTTCGAGAAGGTGAAACCTATAGTAGTTGCAGCTGTGTCTTTGTATCTTCCAAAGTCTTTTAATTGCTGGGTCTTCGTAGCGCCGTGTTGCCTGCTTAGCTTGTGCCATCCGATGCGGTGACGTCATTCTTCTCGGTATACTTCTTTGTTCAGTATAACCAGACCCGCGATATTAGCAGGGGGGCTTCTGTGTGGCCTGAGCGGGCCTCTTAATATTCAAAAAAGTTGCTCTACGCATGGAGAGCCCACACAACGCTCTTATTCACCTTTTATTGATCGGCAGGCAGCAGGAAACAAAAGCGCACTTCCCCTTGCATATTTTCAAGCCTCGTGCCAAACGCGTTTCTGGAGCAGTTCTCCCTTCATCAATGGCAGGCTAATGTGAGAAACGGCAGCTGCTTATCTTCTTCTGCATTATAGAGTCTGTGTTCCCGCCCCCTTGGGCGTGTGCAAAACCGTGCTTTTGGTACTTGTAGTTTTTCGAGAAGGTGAAACCTTTAGTAGTTGCAGCTGTGCCTTTGTATCTTCCAAAGTCTTTTAATTGCTGGGTCTTCGTAGCGCCGTGTTGCCTGCTTAGCTTGTGCCATCCGATGCGGTGACGTCATTCTTCTCGGTATACTTCTTTGTTCAGTATAACCAGACCCGCGATATTAGCAGGGGGGCTTCTCCGTGGCCTGAGCGGGCCACTTAATATTCAAAAAAGTTGCTCTACGCATGGAGAGCCCACACAACGCTCTTATTCACCTTTTATTGATCGGCAGGCAGCAGGAAACAAAAGCGCACTTCCCCTTGCATATTTTCAAGCCTCGTGCCAAACGCGTTTCTGGAGCAGTTCTCCCTTCATCAATGGCAGGCTAATGTGAGAAACGGCAGCTGCTTATCTTCTTCTGCATTATAGAGTCTGTGTTCCCGCCCCCTTGGGCGTGTGCAAAACCGTGCTTTTGGTACTTGTAGTTTTTCGAGAAGGTGAAACCTTTAGTAGTTGCAGCTGTGCCTTTGTATCTTCCAAAGTCTTTTAATTGCTGGGTCTTCGTAGCGCCGTGTTGCCTGCTTAGCTTGTGCCATCCGATGCGGTGACGTCATTCTTCTCGGTATACTTCTTTGTTCAGTATAACCAGACCCGCGATATTAGCAGGGGGGCTTCTCCGTGGCCTGAGCGGGCCACTTAATATTCAAAAAAGTTGCTCTACGCATGGAGAGCCCACACAACGCTCTTATTCACCTTTTATTGATCGGCAGGCAGCAGGAAACAAAAGCGCACTTCCCCTTGCATATTTTCAAGCCTCGTGCCAAACGCGTTTCTGGAGCAGTTCTCCCTTCATCAATGGCAGGCTAATGTGAGAAACGGCAGCTGCTTATCTTCTTCTGCATTATAGAGTCTGTGTTCCCGCCCCCTTGGGCGTGTGCAAAACCGTGCTTTTGGTACTTGTAGTTTTTCGAGAAGGTGAAACCTTTAGTAGTTGCAGCTGTGCCTTTGTATCTTCCAAAGTCTTTTAATTGCTGGGTCTTCGTAGCGCCGTGTTGCCTGCTTAGCTTGTGCCATCCGATGCGGTGACGTCATTCTTCTCGGTATACTTCTTTGTTCAGTATAACCAGACCCGCGATATTAGCAGGGGGGCTTCTCCGTGGCCTGAGCGGGCCACTTAATATTCAAAAAAGTTGCTCTACGCATGGAGAGCCCACACAACGCTCTTATTCACCTTTTATTGATCGGCAGGCAGCAGGAAACAAAAGCGCACTTCCCCTTGCATATTTTCAAGCCTCGTGCCAAACGCGTTTCTGGAGCAGTTCTCCCTTCATCAATGGCAGGCTAATGTGAGAAACGGCAGCTGCTTATCTTCTTCTGCATTATAGAGTCTGTGTTCCCGCCCCCTTGGGCGTGTGCAAAACCGTGCTTTTGGTACTTGTAGTTTTTCGAGAAGGTGAAACCTTTAGTAGTTGCAGCTGTGCCTTTGTATCTTCCAAAGTCTTTTAATTGCTGGGTCTTCGTAGCGCCGTGTTGCCTGCTTAGCTTGTGCCATCCGATGCGGTGACGTCATTCTTCTCGGTATACTTCTTTGTTCAGTATAACCAGACCCGCGATATTAGCAGGGGGGCTTCTCCGTTGCCTGAGCGGGCCACTTAATATTCAAAAAAGTTGCTCTACGCATGGAGAGCCCACACAACGCTCTTATTCACCTTTTATTGATCGGAAGGCAGCAGGAAACAAAAGCGCACTTCCCCTTGCATATTTTCAAGCCTCGTGCCAAACGCGTTTCTGGAGCAGTTCTCCCTTCATCAATGGCAGGCTAATGTGAGAAACGGCAGCTGCTTATCTTCTTCTGCATTATAGAGTCTGTGTTCCCGCCCCCTTGGGCGTGTGCAAAACCGTGCTTTTGGTACTTGTAGTTTTTCGAGAAGGTGAAACCTTTAGTAGTTGCAGCTGTGCCTTTGTATCTTCCAAAGTCTTTTAATTGCTGGGTCTTCGTAGCGCCGTGTTGCCTGCTTAGCTTGTGCCATCCGATGCGGTGACGTCATTCTTCTCGGTATACTTCTTTGTTCAGTATAACCAGACCCGCGATATTAGCAGGGGGGCTTCTCCGTGGCCTGAGCAGGCCACTTAATATTCAAAAAAGTTGCTCTACGCATGGAGAGCCCACACAACGCTCTTATTCACCTTTTATTGATCGGCAGGCAGCAGGAAACAAAAGCGCACTTCCCCTTGCATATTTTCAAGCCTCGTGCCAAACGCGTTTCTGGAGCAGTTCTCCCTTCATCAATGGCAGGCTAATGTGAGAAACGGCAGCTGCTTATCTTCTTCTGCATTATAGAGTCTGTGTTCCCGCCCCCTTGGGCGTGTGCAAAACCGTGCTTTTGGTACTTGTAGTTTTTCGAGAAGGTGAAACCTTTAGTAGTTGCAGCTGTGCCTTTGTATCTTCCAAAGCCTTTTAATTGCTGGGTCTTCGTAGCGCCGTGTTGCCTGCTTAGCTTGTGCCATCCGATGCGGTGACGTCATTCTTCTCGGTATACTTCTTTGTTCAGTATAACCAGACCCGCGATATTAGCAGGGGGGCTTCTCCGTGGCCTGAGCGGGCCACTTAATATTCAAAAAAGTTGCTCTACGCATGGAGAGCCCACACAACGCTCTTATTCACCTTTTATTGATCGGCAGGCAGCAGGAAACAAAAGCGCACTTCCCCTTGCATATTTTCAAGCCGAAGAAGATAAGCAGCTGCCGTTTCTCACATTAGCCTGCCATTGATGAAGGGAGAACTGCTCCAGAAATATCGCGGGTCTGGTTATACTGAACAAAGAAGTATACCGAGAAGAATGACGTCACCGCATCGGATGGCACAAGCTAAGCAGGCAACACGGCGCTACGAAGACCCAGCAATTAAAAGACTTTGGAAGATACAAAGGCACAGCTGCAACTACTAAAGGTTTCACCTTCTCGAAAAACTACAAGTACCAAAAGCACGGTTTTGCACACGCCCAAGGGGGCGGGAACACAGACTCTATAATGCAGAAGAAGATAAGCAGCTGCCGTTTCTCACATTAGCCTGCCATTGATGAAGGGAGAACTGCTCCAGAAACGCGTTTGGCACGAGGCTTGAAAATATGCAAGGGGAAGTGCGCTTTTGTTTCCTGCTGCCTGCCGATCAATAAAAGGTGAATAAGAGCGTTGTGTGGGCTCTCCATGCGTAGAGCAACTTTTTTGAATATTAAGTGGCCCGCTCAGGCCACGGAGAAGCCCCCCTGCTAATATCGCGGGTCTGGTTATACTGAACAAAGAAGTATACCGAGAAGAATGACGTCACCGCATCGGATGGCACAAGCTAAGCAGGCAACACGGCGCTACGAAGACCCAGCAATTAAAAGACTTTGGAAGATACAAAGGCACAGCTGCAACTACTAAAGGTTTCACCTTCTCGAAAAACTACAAGTACCAAAAGCACGGTTTTGCACACGCCCAAGGGGGCGGGAACACAGACTCTATAATGCAGAAGAAGATAAGCAGCTGCCGTTTCTCACATTAGCCTGCCATTGATGAAGGGAGAACTGCTCCAGAAACGCGTTTGGCACGAGGCTTGAAAATATGCAAGGGGAAGTGCGCTTTTGTTTCCTGCTGCCTGCCGATCAATAAAAGGTGAATAAGAGCGTTGTGTGGGCTCTCCATGCGTAGAGCAACTTTTTTGAATATTAAGTGGCCCGCTCAGGCCACGGAGAAGCCCCCCTGCTAATATCGCGGGTCTGGTTATACTGAACAAAGAAGTATACCGAGAAGAATGACGTCACCGCATCGGATGGCACAAGCTAAGCAGGCAACACGGCGCTACGAAGACCCAGCAATTAAAAGACTTTGGAAGATACAAAGGCACAGCTGCAACTACTAAAGGTTTCACCTTCTCGAAAAACTACAAGTACCAAAAGCACGGTTTTGCACACGCCCAAGGGGGCGGGAACACAGACTCTATAATGCAGAAGAAGATAAGCAGCTGCCGTTTCTCACATTAGCCTGCCATTGATGAAGGGAGAACTGCTCCAGAAACGCGTTTGGCACGAGGCTTGAAAATATGCAAGGGGAAGTGCGCTTTTGTTTCCTGCTGCCTGCCGATCAATAAAAGGTGAATAAGAGCGTTGTGTGGGCTCTCCATGCGTAGAGCAACTTTTTTGAATATTAAGTGGCCCGCTCAGGCCACGGAGAAGCCCCCCTGCTAATATCGCGGGTCTGGTTATACTGAACAAAGAAGTATACCGAGAAGAATGACGTCACCGCATCGGATGGCACAAGCTAAGCAGGCAACACGGCGCTACGAAGACCCAGCAATTAAAAGACTTTGGAAGATACAAAGGCACAGCTGCAACTACTAAAGGTTTCACCTTCTCGAAAAACTACAAGTACCAAAAGCACGGTTTTGCACACGCCCAAGGGGGCGGGAACACAGATTCTATAATGCAGAAGAAGATAAGCAGCTGCCGTTTCTCACATTAGCCTGCCATTGATGAAGGGAGAACTGCTCCAGAAACGCGTTTGGCACGAGGCTTGAAAATATGCAAGGGGAAGTGCGCTTTTGTTTCCTGCTGCCTGCCGATCAATAAAAGGTGAATAAGAGCGTTGTGTGGGCTCTCCATGCGTAGAGCAACTTTTTTGAATATTAAGTGGCCCGCTCAGGCCACGGAGAAGCCCCCCTGCTAATATCGCGGGTCTGGTTATACTGAACAAAGAAGTATACCGAGAAGAATGACGTCACCGCATCGGATGGCACAAGCTAAGCAGGCAACACGGCGCTACGAAGACCCAGCAATTAAAAGACTTTGGAAGATACAAAGGCACAGCTGCAACTACTAAAGGTTTCACCTTCTCGAAAAACTACAAGTACCAAAAGCACGGTTTTGCACACGCCCAAGGGGGCGGGAACAAAGACTCTATAATGCAGAAGAAGATAAGCAGCTGCCGTTTCTCACATTAGCCTGCCATTGATGAAGGGAGAACTGCTCCAGAAACGCGTTTGGCACGAGGCTTGAAAATATGCAAGGGGAAGTGCGCTTTTGTTTCCTGCTGCCTGCCGATCAATAAAAGGTGAATAAGAGCGTTGTGTGGGCTCTCCATGCGTAGAGCAACTTTTTTGAATATTAAGTGGCCCGCTCAGGCCACGGAGAAGCCCCCCTGCTAATATCGCAGGTCTGGTTATACTGAACAAAGAAGTATACCGAGAAGAATGACGTCACCGCATCGGATGGCACAAGCTAAGCAGGCAACACGGCGCTACGAAGACCCAGCAATTAAAAGACTTTGGAAGATACAAAGGCACAGCTGCAACTACTAAAGGTTTCACCTTCTCGAAAAACTACAAGTACCAAAAGCACGGTTTTGCACACGCCCAAGGGGGCGGGAACACAGACTCTATAATGCAGAAGAAGATAAGCAGCTGTCGTTTCTCACATTAGCCTGCCATTGATGAAGGGAGAACTGCTCCAGAAACGCGTTTGGCACGAGGCTTGAAAATATGCAAGGGGAAGTGCGCTTTTGTTTCCTGCTGCTTGCCGATCAATAAAAGGTGAATAAGAGCGTTGTGTGGGCTCTCCATGCGTAGAGCAACTTTTTTGAATATTAAGTGGCCCGCTCAGGCCACGGAGAAGCCCCCCTGCTAATATCGCGGGTCTGGTTATACTGAACAAAGAAGTATACCGAGAAGAATGACAACACCGCATCGGATGGCACAAGCTAAGCAGGCAACACGGAGCTACGAAGACCCAGCAATTAAAAGACTTTGGAAGATACAAAGGCACAGCTGCAACTACTAAAGGTTTCACCTTCTCGAAAAACTACAAGTACCAAAAGCACGGTTTTGCACACGCCCAAGGGGGCGGGAACACAGACTCTATAATGCAGAAGAAGATAAGCAGCTGCAGTTTCTCACATTAGCCTGCCATTGATGAAGGGAGAACTGCTCCAGAAACGCGTTTGGCACGAGGCTTGAAAATATGCAAGGGGAAGTGCGCTTTTGTTTCCTGCTGCCTGTCGATCAATAAAAGGTGAATAAGAGCGTTGTGTGGGCTCTCCATGCGTAGAGCAACTTTTTTGAATATTAAGTGGCCCGCTCAGGCCACGGAGAAGCCCCCCTGCTAATATCGCGGGTCTGGTTATACTGAACAAAGAAGTATACCGAGAAGAATGACGTCACCGCATCGGATGGCACAAGCTAAGCAGGCAACACGGCGCTACGAAGACCCAGCAATTAAAAGACTTTGGAAGATACAAAGGCACAGCTGCAACTACTAAAGGTTTCACCTTCTCGAAAAACTACAAGTACCAAAAGCACGGTTTTGCACATGCCCAAGGGGGCGGGAACACAGACTCTATAATGCAGAAGAAGATAAGCAGCTGCCGTTTCTCACATTAGCCTGCCATTGATGAAGGGAGAACTGCTCCAGAAACGCGTTTGGCACGAGGCTTGAAAATATGCAAGGGGAAGTGCGCTTTTGTTTCCTGCTGCCTGCCGATCAATAAAAGGTGAATAAGAGCGTTGTGTGGGCTCTCCATGCGTAGAGCAACTTTTTTGAATATATTTATATATGTATATATATATATATCTTATCAATGTCCCCATTTTTAACATACCTGTAAATTCACTTTGTAGGCACTCAAATTTGAACACACTCTCACTTCAAATTTCTTCTCCCGCAAAATGATAACTACCACTCTCCACTCTCTGTAAGAAGGTACCAGTAATGGTAATTTTCCCCTCTCTTTTTCCAATCAACTAATGTAGTTAGCAAATCAAAATATTCCCTTCATTTTTTTTCTGTTCTTACTCCAGTTTTCATTGGTCAGTTTTTTTTAACCCTTTCTTGGTTCCCTCGTAAGAAGACTAATCTGCTAGTCTCTGTGGCTGGATTCTAAACCCTGTTACGATGACCAGCATGGCCCCGCCTTGTGTAACTTTGCGACAGGGTCGCAAATCCATACAGGAGTCCATAAAGTATTTACAATAATGCTACTACCATTTTCCAACTACATTTGACATACTAGCATAGTACTGAACTGTAAAATTTGTATTTCACAACATATACTATCTCTAAAGTAGTCTGGATTGTGTTTTCAAACTACTGTGTATTTACAACCTTTCCCCCATACTACCTAACCCCTGTTGCCATAGTAACCTTCTTTGAAACACTCTACTGTATCAGTAACTCAAAAGTTCACAGCACTTTCTAACAGGAACATACCAGCTTCAAGTTTAACTGTAGTAGGTGCGGTTGACTGCTTGAAAAGGTTAGCATATCCAGAATAGCATATGTATCTTAAATTCATCCACAGCCAATCACATATCTACTTTCTTTCCCTACTAAATCACTT
The DNA here is from genome assembly GCF_964263255.1 of Lissotriton vulgaris. Classification (NCBI taxonomy): domain Eukaryota; kingdom Metazoa; phylum Chordata; class Amphibia; order Caudata; family Salamandridae; genus Lissotriton; species Lissotriton vulgaris. Next base: position 1,270,916,534 of record NC_141694.1, on the reverse strand, counting down.
CCTATTTTTAGCTGCCATATTACTTACACCACCCAATCAACTACATCCTTTTCTTAAACCAAGTGCACTCCTCCATTTTAACTGCCTTTCATTCTACCAACTGTCACATTCAGCTGCAGCCTTCTCTTGTGTGTTACTGCTCCTTTCTTCAAAAAGGTTCAAATAAGGATTGTGGGTCACATCTAACTTTTTGGCCAGTATGCTAGAAACAGTGGCATTGACATGGACTTGGGTTTGCCTAATGAGAACATTACTTGGGATTGGCCAGAGAGGGTTAAAGTGGCATCAATTACTGTCTTTGGTTGAGAGCATTGCAGATTGCCAACATGCAGACCTCTCAATTGTGCACTGTGGTGGCAATAACCTAGGTACTCTTACTGGGGTGAATTGGAAATCGCATTGAAGAAGACCTTTGGGCAATTAATGGTACTTTCCCTCACACTGTCTTGATGTACTCCAGCAATTGCCAAAGGCAGAAGCGGATATGGTCAGACAAATTCTGTCCACAAATAGACAAAGCCAGGAACATGTTAATAAAACTATTTCTGCATTCCTAAGAGACCACGACATTGGCTCCATCTACAACAACTTGCCCTTTGACATGAAGCATAAATATAGAAATGATGGAGTACATTTCTCTGAGAAAGGCAACAAAATATTCCTTAATAACTTGGAAGAGCGCATTCTGTTTTATGTGTAGTTATCATCAACACACAATAAGCCCAGAGGTTCTTCTAAGAGCCACCCTATTATAAATCATTGTCATAAATCCGCAAAGCAAAAGCCCAAATTAGATGCACACCACCATATATAAAATGTGTACCTTTGAGTTTGACTCAGTGCACATGATAATGGTTCTGTGAGTGTTTTTGTGAGTTTGTAAATGTGTGAGCAAGTGGATACATAAGTCTTTCAGTACATCCCTGAGTGAATACATCACCTTGGGAGTTTGTGTGTGAATGGGGTGCATGTATGTCTCAGTAAGTCTGTGAATGTATACATCAGTGTCTGAGTGGATGAGTGAGTGAGTGCATGAGTCTCTAAGTGGCTTTGTGAGTGGATGCATGACTCTGAGTGGGTGTGTGGGTGTCTGAGTAGGTCTGTGAGTGAATGGGTATGTTAGTGGGTGCAAGAGTCTGTGAGTGGGTGTATTAATGTCTGAGTGGGTTTGTTAGTGGGTACATAAGTCTTTGAAATGGCCTGTCAATAGGTGCATGAGTGTCTGAGTTGGTCTATGAGTGAGTATCTACATGAGTAGCTGAGTGGTTATGTGAGTGGGTACATGAGTGTCTCAGTGGCTCTATGAGTGGGTTCATGAGTCTCTGATTGGGTCTGTCAGTGGGTGCGTCAGTGTTTGATTGGGAATGTGAGTGGATGCATGAGCTTCTGAGTAGGTGACTGAGTACATGAGTCTATGTGGGGCTCTGTCAGTGAGTGCATTAGTCTCTGAGTGGCTCTGTGAGTGGGTGCTTGACTCTGAGTGAGTCTGTAAGTGGGTGCATCAGTATCTAAGTGGGTGTCTGAGTGGGCGCATGAGTCTTTGAGTAGGTCTGTGAGTGGATGGATGACTGCCTTACTGGATATGTGAGTGGGTGAGTGAGCGGGTGCATGAGTGGTTGAGCAGGCTTGTAAATAGGTGCATAAGTCTTTGAGTGGACCTGCGAGTGGGTGCATGAGTTTCTGAGTGGGTCAGTGAGTGGGTGCATGACTCTGAGTGGGTCTGTGGGTGGGTATATGAGTGAATGTGTGAGTGTTGTGTTGGACTGTAAGTGAGTGTGTGATTCTCTGACTGGGTCTGTAAGTGGGTGCCTGAGTCTCTAAATGGGTCTGTAAGTGGGCGTGTGAGTGTTTGAATGGGTCTCTGAGTGGGTGGATACGTCTATGAGTTGGTTAGTGAGTGGCTGAATGAGTGGCTGAGTAGGTCTCTGAGTGGGTGCATGAGTCTCTGGGTCTGTGAGTGGGTACATCAGTGTATGAGTGAGTCTGTAAGCAGGTGCATGAGTCTCTGACTGGGTGAGTGTGTAAAAAGACATATTAATCATTATTTTAATGTACAAAATAGAAACGCTTAAAAAATTGAACATATCAATAATAAAAAACAAACATCAAATCTAAGTTCTGGGAACAGCTTACAGTGTTCTCAATTACTTATCAGTAATTTGCCTTACTCATACTCCAACCTCCTTAGTTTAAAAAACAACTTTATTTATGTAGTTTTGAAATATCAATGACAACAAACAGTAAAGCTCCTATAACAATCATCACAGTACACATTGAGCATTGAAGGGGTATAACATGAGTTTACTTCTCTTTTGCAGTTCACATTTTCATGGGGCAATCAACCATTAATGAATGAATGGTTGTGTGCCTCAGATATTTCCAGGTGGTGAAACTTCTGAGGCGCACAACCATTCACACCCTGATACACCAAGTCAATGGACCTCTAACAGTCCGAGTCATTTTTTTTCCCACTCATTCTGCAATAGAGTGTATCTGAAGTTATCAGGGACCCGCTTCTCAGCTGTCCGGACCTTCACCACCCTTGGTGCTGGGGAGTCTCACTATGTTTACTGACAGAAGTCGGGTCCCCCAACATTCATGACACTTTCAATACTTTTATTTCGAAGTGGGGGAGGTGACCACCTTGGCCTCTCTCACAAGCATCATGCTTGTGTACATATTGCCATTGCATAATCATTGGAAATGAGTAGGGCTTAGCATGTTAGTATGTTCAATCTCCCAATTAGTTTGCAAACTGTGAATCCTCCCAAATCTCCCAATAGTTGTATTTCTTACTGGGTTTCCCTTTCCTATCCCACTTATTTACTCTATTTATGGAAGCCACCCATTCTAAGTGTGTAGGGGAAACCGGTCTTATTCACTTAATGCAGAGTTCCCTTCGCGCAAGCAGAATAAACATAAACAGCAAGTTCTCTTCTTTCCTTGTTAAGAGTTTTACTCCCTCTTGCCGGCAAACCCCAAAAAGTAACAAGATCCATACTTACTATGAGTGGTCTTCTCAGTACAGCTTCTAGGATTTTACTCACTTCCTGCCAGAAGCCGCCGAGCTGGGGGCACTGCCAGAACATGTGCACATTGTCCACCCTTGGTAGGCCACATTTGGGGCGGTATTTCGTGTTACTGCCACTGAATTTGGATAGACGCCTTGGCGTCCAGTAGGCTCTGTGGGAAGTAAATAGGTGATTTCTCCTTAGAGTAGCAGATTTCACAATGGACCAACATTTGCTCATAGATAATTGGCACAAATGTTGAAGGTCCAGCGGTGGCAGATATTTTCCCCAGGTATTCTCCGGAATCGACAGGTCTTCCTCCTTGGCTCCAATCAGTGCCCAATACCATAATGCGATTTCTTTTCTTTTTGGGGAATTCTGCAACATTGAAGCTTCTAGGATTTTATTTCCACTGCACTTCTCCTTCAGAGTTTTTGCCCAACCAGAAAGTTGATAAAACTTGAATTTTGATAGGGATGCATTTGTGCTTGTACATAGAGACTCCCAGTCTATTGCAGAGCTCTTAACCAATACTTGGCCCCATACTTCATAACCTGATGATTTTATTTTTTTGAAGTACTTCGGATGACCGAATTTGTACAAATAGTGGCCAATATTATTGGTCGTTGCTTTAAAGTGACCCGGGTACAGATCTTGTTTACCTAAGAGGACCCTAATATGCTTAAATTGAAAGGCTCTATAGTATTCAAGTAGGTCGGGACTAGCAATTACTCCTTCCAGTTTTTTTCTCCGCAATTTACCCCATGCAATGCGAGGGCTTTTAAATGCCCAAATGAAACTTGACAATTCACCTTGTATTTTCTTTAGAGTATCTCTGTTAAATTCTAGAGGGATAGCACTAAATATAAATGTGAATTTCGGGAGGATGGCCATTTTAATTAGGTTAGATCTACCTAAAAATTTTAGAGGAAGACCTCCCCATGCCTTCAGTAGTTTTCTTACTTCCGCTGTTATCCTGTCTAGGTTTATCCTTGCTATTTTATCTAAGTTTTTGGTCAACTCTATCCCCAAATATCTGCTTTTCTCCCTGGTGTAGTTGCTAATAACTTGGGAATTCCAGCTCATAATCTCTGTTTTTACTTGATTAGTTTGATAGCCGGATATCCTACCAAAGTCGTTTAGAGTGTCCTCAATAGCTTTAATGGATCCTACGTAATTATCCGTGAAAATCATCAGGTCATCTGCATACAAAGCTATTTTCTTTTCCCATCCATTATATTTGAACGAGGTTATTTCCTAATTATATCTAAGCCTGTGTGCCAGCGGCTCGATGTATAAATTAAACAATAGGGGCGAGAGGGGACACCCCTGTCTAGTCCCCCTCTTTATATCTATATTCTTTGTTAAGCTCCCATTTATTAGAACCCTGGCTTTTGGTGATCGGTACAATTCTTTAACAGCTTCCTGGAAGTTTTCACCCAACTTATATTTCTCTAGCGTTGCATTTAGAAAACCCCAGTTCACTCTGTCAAACGCTTTATCCGCGTCTAGCGTAATTATTGTTAAGGGGATTTTCTCGCATATCGCTATATCTATAGACCCAATAAGCTTGTGAGTCAGGTCCTGCAAGTGCCTGCCTCCTACAAACCCTTTCTGATCTTCTTTTATCAGCTTACCTGCTATTTTACCGAGCCTTTTTGATAACATTTGTGTAAAGATCTTATAATCACTATTTAGAAGGCTTATAGGGCGATAGGATTCACATCTTGCTGGATTTTTACCCGGCTTTAGCAAGATACTTATCGTGGCGTCATTCCACGAATCCGGAAGTTTCCCTTTCTCTAGATAGATTTTGTTTAGCAAATTTGTGATAGGGGGGGACAGGACCTCGCTAAGTTTAATGTAGAGTTCATTTGGTAGGGCATGCGGGCCTGCTGCTTTACCCCTCTTCAAAACTCTCAACACCTCATCTACCTCCTCCTTTGCAATTGGGGCATTTAATTCATCTTGTTCCTGGTTCGATAACACTGGTAAATCCAGGGTTTCTAAGTACGTATCTAAATCTTCACTTAATGGGGCTGTGTCCTCGGTATATAATAGGGAGAAGAAGTCTACGAATTCTTTTCTTATTACTTCTTCTTCAGAACAAATATCTGAACCATCTTGCGGTAAGATATTGAGTATTTTGTTTCTACTGGCATCTGTTTTTATTTTCCACGTCAGCAGCTTGCTGCACCCCTCCGCGTATTCATAATGCGCCAACTTGTTTGCCTCCCATTTCTCTCTTAGCCTACTCTCTAACTCCCCTGTTAGCAGTTCTTCTTGCCTCCCCCTGTCCTCTTCCAACTTCTTTATTGTTTCAGGATCAGCCTCAGCCACTATTAGTAAGTCTAGGTTTTTGATGTTAGTTTCCAGCATTCCTATCTCTTGTTTTGATCTTTTGTTTTTGTATGCAGACAAACTAAGTATCTTCCCTCTTATAACTGCCTTATATGCATCCCACATGATCTGTGGGAATACTCCCTCCTTATTATTCTCAAAGTACTCTAACAACTCTATTTTGAGACTCTCAATGTTCTGAGGGTCATTGAAAATGGTACGATCCACTGTCCATCTAACTGCCGGCTGTTGAATGTTCAACTGAAATTTTAATAGTACGGCAGAATGGTCCGATAATGTGGCTGGCAAATGCTCGATTTTATAAGTTTGATCCACTAAAATTTTGTCTGTCAACAGGAAGTCAACTCTGGATTTTATTCCCAGTCTTTTATTTTTGAAGGTAAAAGGATGTTTTTTATCCCCTTTCTCCCTCCAAATGTCCACCAAACCTAGATCTCTTTTATAGATTCCCAACTACTCCCGCATTTTAGGGAGATTAACCTGTTTCATGGGCGGAAAACGGTCTACCTTTGGGTCTGGAATCAGATTAAAATCCCCCCTACGATCACTGGGGATGTATATGATAAAAGATGGGTATACAAGTTCTGTAAGGGGGAGGAATCATCGGAATTGGGACCATAATAACCCGCTATTGTATACGGGGTATCGTAGATTCTTACCCTGGTGATTGCCCACCTACCCTTTTTGTCAAGTTCAGTCTTTTCAATTTTTACTTTTAGTTTTTTTTTTTGAAGAGTAGCACTATCCCCTTAACCACACACTCCTGATCTGTACATACATAGCAATCCACCTAATTTAGTTTTTTTATGATATCCTCCCACTCCATCTTCAACAAGTGTGTTGCCTGTAAAATAATGATCTCGCAATCTGCCACCCTTAGGTATTCAAAAATTCTACGCCTTCTACTTGGGAGTCTTAGCCCGTTTACATTCCAAGATAGTATGTTAACATTTTTCACCATCATTTCCTCTTTCTTTCAAATATAAATTTTCCATGAACTCCCCTAGCCTAGGCTTTGAAGGCCCTGATAACTCTTTTTCTGCTTTTTGAGGATGTTTTTCGATTTTTTTCCCTAGTTTGCTCCCCACCCAAGTGCTTTTTATCTTTTTATTTTTTTTGTGACATAAAAACAACCTCCCTGGGGAAACCTCCCTTCTTTTTCTTTTGGGCTGCATTATTAGCCCATTTTGAGCCCCATGACTGCCCACTTTTTACTAGTAGTACTCCCTCTTTGTTTGTATTACATTTTTTTTTGCCCTCCTAGTTTTTATACAGTATTATTAGGTCCCCTCTCCTCTATCAAGATTAAATTTGGGGAGATTGGGGAGATTAGGGGCCATAATCCCATCTACGGAGCCCAAAACAAAGACTATAGACTTAAGACTAAAGACTAGAGACTGGATACTAGAGATTAGGGGTCAGCACCCAGACCTAGCGCTGGACCCAAGCTCTGGCTCAGATTGCATTCTCCCTTGATCCTTCATCTGCTCCAAAAAATGAGCTACTTCAGCAGGCTCCCTTATATTGTACATTTTATTCCACCACATGATTCGGAGTGCAGCGGGGAACTTCATTTGTACAGTTGCCCCTAAACTTTTCAGCTCCTGCATATATTGCCCCAATTCCCCTTGACTATCTTGAGTGACTTTGGAAATATCGGACCTGATCCTAAATGTCCAATCACCTTTGCTATGTGAGCCACTTTTCAGCACCTCACTTAGGATTCTCTCCTTGATAGTGTAGGTTTTAACATTTATCAGGATCTGGGGTTCTTTCTTTCTTTGTTTCTGCTGAAGGGGTCTCGGTGCACTCTTTGAATATCTTCATCTAGTCCAATCTCTTTTGTCCATGGAAATTGCTCCTCAAGTAACTGTACTATAAATTTCCTTACATCAGTCTCCTCTTTCCCTTCTGGAACATTCAAAATTCTCAAATTATAATGCACACCATCTTTACAGCAGTAGCAGTACACTAAGAGCAGAGGCCCTGATGAAAGCCGGGGGACTTTTTGTCCCAATATGCAGAAACATGTTGGCCTTATTTTACGACAGATATTTGTTTCCACTGTTGCCTGCACTGTTCTGTTTTTAATTAGCGGTCATGTCCTTGGCCTAATAAAGGTTTTGTAGGACAGTCCACTCTATTTTACAATCACCACACCCTTTTTTGTTTGCGCTGCACTTTTTCAACCATCATTGATCAGCTGTCGCATGGTTGTCCATAAGTGCCGATGGACTTGAACTTGCTCTACTATCAATTTCGTGGTTAAATGGTCTCGATGATCAAGGGACCAACCACGTAATATTGGTGAACCAGATGATAGGACTGATCACTATGTTCATTTGATGGTCATCCACTTTAGAGCTCTTGGGATTGAGTAAATTGGCACTGTATGTACGTAAATCTATGCACACAGACCCATTGTTACATTGTATTCTACTTTAACATGGCTATCTAGGGTGACTAGGGCACCTACTCACAAGCTGGTTTGGAGTTTAGGATAGCCAGCCACACGTTGTGCTGCTTTAGACTCCCTGTGTTCCTTTTGTGGATCATGTATTGAGCTGGGGACTTGAAACAGGAGTGGTCCCTAAATATTTATATGTCCCTGTGACCCTCCCCCCACCATTTGTTTTTTGATTCAGTAGCATCGGCAGCCATGGCTTTGTACAGTTCAGACACCAAATGCCATCCCAACCCACAGGTCAACATAGTCCTTAGTGTGCCAGATGCAGCCAGCACCACAGGGAACATACCCCATGATTCATCAAAGTCCTGTTTTGCGAGTCTGTAATAGCGATTATTAAGGAATCACTATTACAGACTCGCAAAACGGGATTCATGTAAAAATCTCAATTTATTTTGCGATTCCTACAGCTTCCTTATTTCCGATTAGCTAATTGCTAATCGCAAATAAGGAATAACTCCCCAGGAATTAATGGGAAGACATATCAATGTGCAAATCGCTATTAGCGATTCGCATTTTGAGTTTGCGATTTCAAGGGTGCAGGGTGTCCAAAGGACACCCTATTGCACCCCGAAATGAAATTGGACGCTGGTGTTACGCACACACATGTCACAAGGACATGTGTGTGTGTAACATAGAACTTTAAAAAATGCACTTAAGTGCATTTTTCTAAGTTTCCGCTATTTACCACAAGGTTTGACTTCGCGGTAAATAGCGGCCCACAATTGCGAATTCGCAATTTTTAAATGTTTCATGAATTGCATTTAAGGAATCTCAAATAGAGATTCCTTAAATACAATTCCTCGCAAAATTGCGAATTCTATAATAGCGATTTTTGCATTTGGGATGATGAATCCCAAATGCAAAAATTGCGCTTGCAAATGGCCAGATTCTCAGAATCTGGCCCTTTGCGAGCCGATTTTACGTTGATGAATCTGGCCGATAGTCCAGGTCTGCCTGGCAATGTCAGCTAAGCCAGTGGAGTGGAGGAAATGTCCGGGCCTTATCACAAATTCCACCTGTGCATCCTCAAAATAAATAAAATGCCACTAGGGTACAGGTCCTCCAATAGTTCAAAACTCCAGCTCATGCCTGAAAGGACATTCCTGCCTCTATTCACCAGACCGGGACACAGATTCACACCTAAAGCTCCCAAAGAAAGGGCACCCTTTTAAGCACCAGAGCCACTAGCTTTTGCCACACTCGAGTGGTCTGTCTATACGGTAAGTCATCTGATACTCCAGCCACCTCCATCAACACGGCTGGAAGCTTGGCCTCATCAACCATTCCAGCCAATATTTGTTTCTCCCAGTTGCCACCATCGGTCAGCCATCTAGCAGTATGCTGCATAATGGCAGCAAAATAATAAAACTCCAACTGCGGCACCTCCAGGTCACCCTCCTCATAACTCGCTAAATTAACCCTAGCCACCCTACTGTGTTGCCCCTACCTCCCCCCAAGAAGGGTTGTAAGTAAGGAGTCTGGCTGTCGAAACACTCTGGAGGGCAAAGAGCACAGGGAGTTCGGAATGGTGCATAGACAGTGTGGAATAGCACCATCTTGGAGATGGCAATCCTGCCCATAAGCGACAATGCGATACCAAAGGGGATGATGGACGGAGCGTTAGAGCAAATTAAACACTCACCCCCAGTCAACTGATCTGGGTTTAATCCATCATCATTCTTTAGCTCACTCTACCACCCCAGTTCAGACATGGCCATATGCAAATCAGTCTGACCCTGTGCCTCATGGGAACAGTCCAGCCCGAACTGCCAAGCCATGTCTTCCCTGGACCGGAAACAAGCATCCTGGGACCAGTTTCGGGTTCATAACCCTCATCAGCCAGGTTATCTTGAATCCAGTGGCAAAGTGAGCAAGGAACCCACGTCTGGGCATACCCTGTCAACTTAGGGCGAACAAAGCGATACCAAAGGGGATGATGGACGGAGCGTTACAGCAAATCAAACACTCACCCCCAGTCAACTAATCTGGGTTTAATCCATCATCATTCTTTAGCTCACTCCACCACCCCAGTTCAGACATGGCCATATGCAAATCAGTCTGACCCTGTGCCTCATGGGAACAGTTCAACCCGAACTGCCAAGCCATATCTTCCATGGACCAGAAACAAACATCCTGGGACTGGTTTCGGGTTCATAACCCTCATCAGCCAGGCTATCTTGAATCCGGTGGCAAAGTGAGCAAGGGACCTACGTCTGGGCATACCCTGCCAACTTAGGGCGAACAAAGCGATACCAAAGGGGATAATGGACAGACCGTTAGAGCAAATCAAACACTCACCCCCAGTCAACTGATCTGGGTTTAATCCATCATCATTCTTTAGCTCACTCCACCACCCCAGTTCATACATGGCCATATGCAAATCAGTCTGACCCTGTGCCTCATGGGAACAGTCCAGCCCGAACTGCCAAGCCATGTCTTCCCTGGACCGGAAACAAGCATCCGGGGACCGGTTTCGGGTTCATAACCCGCATCAGCCGGGCTATCTTGAATCCAGTGGCAAAGTGAGCAAGGGACCCACGTCTGGGCATACCCTGCCAACTTAGGGCAAGCAAAGCGATACCAAAGGGACTGTTATGCTCAGACGTGAGTCCTGTGCTCTCCACGCAACTGGAGTCAAGCTATCCTTGCTGAAGGCGGCTGATAGCCAGAAACCGCTCCTAGGATGCTGGATTCTGGTCCTGGGACGACATGGCTTGGCAGTTCGGACTGGATTGTTCCCATGAGGCACAGGGTCAAGGCCTATTTTGCATATGGCCATGTCTGAACTGGGGTGGTGTGGTGAGCACAAAAACAATGGATTTAGGCCCAGATCTCTGTACTGGGGTGAATGTATGACATTGTTCTGCATTCTGTCCATCAACTGTTGAAATGAGTGAAATCTACAAGATTTCACTCAGTCACTTTTCCAACGCTGCTGGTTCAAAACCTTGCGCCTGCTTGAAGAAGGCGTAAGGTTTGACGCACCACGTTGTGTATGGGCAGGCCACGAGCATTGCTGGAGTTGTGTCGCGCTTGCGACATGACTTCAGCAATGCGCCACCCTTCCGATGGGAGATGCGTCACACATCTGTTTATCCTTGCGCCATGATGCGCCGCATTGTAAATGCAGCGCATCTGTGGTGGCGCAAGGGTAAACTTCCATGACGTATCTTATCAGGTGCATCTCTGCTGATTTGCAGGGATGCGCCATTCGTCATAAATCTGCCCCGCAGTATGCCCACTTCCACTTAAGTCATTGTCTTACTATGTAGTAAGCTTTATAGCTTACTTCAATCCTAGTGTCAGTTCCTGATGTTTTCAAGTATACATAAGTACACTTAAATATAATGAAAGTCTTATTTAGAGTTAGGCAGATGGGATACTCTGTCTCAAACGTGGTGAATGCCCTATCCATCATGCTACAAGTGTGTTATAGCATTTGGTACTTGTAGTGAGGCGAACAGGATTTCTGTCATAATTTGAAGGAGTATTCTGTCCTCCATATCCAAAGTAAAGCACTCTGATTCAATTCAATTGACTCTGGCCTGCCACTGGAGCACTTCTCCTTAACCCCTTGCATGCTTGTGACAGAACCGTTCCGTCACAAGCCTCGGGTGAGCTGTGCTTGTGACGGAACGGTTCCGTCACGGCCCGCTCGGCGCTCCTGCGCGGGCTGATTTCGCGCCTGCGTTCCATTGAGCGGGCGCGTTCATGACGGAACCGTTCCATCACAAGCACAGCTCACCCGCGAGCCGTGACGGAGCGGTTCCGTCACAAGCACGTGACCGCCACGCGGCCGCCCTACCCCCTTAGCGCTGCGGCGGAATAGCCGCCGCAGCGAAGGGGTTAAAGCACGGTAGGGTGTGTGCAGAAGTAAAAAGTGTGAAGACATTTCAGTGGGGGATTTAAACTGACACAATCTTTCAGTACCAAAAGTGCAAGAATGCTTAATGCCCAAATAGGCAAATAACAGATCACCATGCGGCCAATTCTTTGGGTTTGTTCAGACAGTAAACATACTTAGTTCTTCTTGGACATTTCGCAGCCATGATCATAATTTCTTGTGCTCACAATTAAGACATCGTGTAAAGAAATAGTATTCAGTGCTATTAAGTACTTTCTCTTATAGAGCATTTGGAAAGCTGAGAACAAGGCACTCAGAATAATTCCTGCCCAACGTAGAACAAGACTTACTTTGTTTCTAGACTATTAACTCTGCACAGTGTGCAAATGCAAATGATCGCACTCAAATCAAATCAAATCAAATAAACTTTATTCGATTTGTTGCATTTAAAAATCATAAAAGGCACATAGTAAAATTTACAAAATACTGTTTTAAAAATAATTAAAATATTACATACAAAAATTACATCTTTATATACCACTTGTATCTTAATATCCCTTCTTCAGTTAATTCATAATTATTTAGCCAGTCATTCTATACGTTGGTCCTCCTCAGATTGGGTCTCCCACATTAGACTCTTCCTTTTTTTCAATATGGATTTCAAAAGTCCAGACATAACGCCCACACAGTATACATTGTCCAATTTTTGTAAAAATATAGGAAGGCAGGGCGACATTGCCTCCAGCCCCCTCTCTTCGGAAATGGCAAAATCCACCTCGTTCTTTCCACGCTATAAAACTTAAAAAATAAAATCGCGTGTATTGTCGTCTGAGGAGAGCTTTTATCACAGGGGCACCTGCAAAGGTCATTGGTCCAATCATTAGATTTCGGGAAGCTGACTAATCGATGGAAACTGTCAAATCTGAGTCTTGTAAGGACATACCTGTCATATCCTCCAATACACCACTCCAATTATGGTTGAATATTGTAGGATACAAGAGTTAGCTGATGTGTGATTACAGTACTTTTCTTTATCTCTATGGCCGCTCTTACAGCCTCTAAGGGAGCCTGACAGGTAGTTTTAAAATCCTTCCTGGAAATTGTACTCAGAGTTTCGGAGTTATTATAAAAGTCAGGTTTACCCATGTCTATTAATGATTTTCTAATATAATTTAACCATGGATTCCTATTTGCATGGGTTAAACTCATAACATCTCCAATTATGTCTCTGTTTAGCTCAGTGTTGTTGGCCGTCCAGACTCTGTGCCATAGTAGCAGTGGCTGCATCATAATCAGGTCAGAGATGTAGGGAACCCCCAATTCATTGTGACAATTATACACAGAGGAGCTCTGCGGTACTGCTAGTAAAAACCTTAAAAACAAATTCTCCTCTCTTTGTAATATTGCTACATCCCGGTATCCCCATACTCCCATCCTATACATAGCTATACTCATGCATTTTGCTTGGTAAATTTTAAGTAGTATCCCGGGGGTCTTTTACCCAATGTATTAGAAATGTTCATCAGTGCCCCAATTGACCTTTTAAAAAGAAGAGTTCTATTCTTAACCCCCGGGATCCATGCCCCTGTATTATCAAGCAAGACACCCATGTAGGAGAAAATATTGGTTGCGATAATCCTATCCTATATTCGCACTAAAATGGCAGCTGTGAGAAGTTGGCCTGGTATATGATGTTCACTATTCTAGTGATCTCCTTGCACCAGTCCGAACAACCCTTATGGTGATGGTTGTAAAGTCAACCTTATAGACCAGCTATCCTAGAGGTAGCGTGGACAGAACAGTCGTAGGCTAAAAGACTCTTGAGGGCGTGTAAAGCCAGATGTTTTACCATATGTAACCCCTTGAATATCAAATGAAAGGACACCACACAGGATATATATAAAATATATATGTATTTATTTACTAACACACTCCTCTGAACTCTTTATGAGGTCAGAAGCAAAAGCACATAACAAGTTATACTCAGAAATACTTTAAATAGCACAATTTACAGTTAGGCCCTAGGGGCGCGTAAAACCATATACTAAGTAAGTGGTATAAGAACCACGACTTGGGAAAGGAGAAGGCCTAGGGCCTAGGGATTTGCTGGGGCTACACTATCTGACCCTTAGGTTAGGAGTAGGAGGCCCACAGGCGGCGCGTGCAGAGTCAGTACTCTCACGCGAGAGTCAATAGAAAGTCAATTGGAACGTTAAAGGTAAGTAAATGGAGATTTAGGACACTTCAGGTCTAGCTAGAAGGATACAACTAAAAACCTAGACACTTGGATAGTCAATACTATTGAGAGCACCAGAGTACTCGCGTTACTTCACCCAAAGGAAGCGGGTGCATAGGTGTGAAGATGTGTCGGGTTTCGCCGTTAAAGTCTATGGAGCCTGTGAAGAATGATGCTGCAGGCGACCAGGTGGAAGATGTCCGGGTGGGTCCAAGGGTGGATCTAGGATGAAAAAGACCTTAAAGCAGAGTGGACAGAGTCTAGGTCAGTAGCCATTGACCGGGTGGAACCAGGTAGGAACCTGACGTTGTCGAGGACAACCAGGTGCTGAAGAGGAACTGTCCCATGAAGGTTATCGCAGATGAAGGGGTCGGCTTCAAGATCAGAGCCAACAAGCCTAAGCAAAGCCAACCCACACAGGATACACAAAGAGCTTCTGGTGCAAACCCGGAGGGTCTGAGGTACTTCACCTTTGCAGGGAAGCAAGTGCCAGTCTGGAGCAACCAGACCAGCGGTGGATTATCAAAAGGATCATCGTCAGAGGGCTAGTAGCCAACGGGCCAGCAACTGGACAACGCGTGGAGCAGAACACAAGCAGAATGGCCCCACGCAGATCTCGTGGAGTGTGGAGGGCTGGTCTTCGGTGCAGGTGGAGCTCGGTGTCGGGGTGTCTCAGTCCCCAGGGCCCAGCTTCGAGGAGACCTCAGGTGCTGCACTGTTAGCAAGTAGAAGACTTTCCAAGTTACCTGCTTCCACGGGTCCCGACGCCTTCCACGGCGCTCAGCTGTGCTGGAGTCGTGCAGTGGGGTCAGAGGGATCCGGGGGTTGAGGTCTTGTCAGGCTCTGTGCTCGGGTTCCGGCGGGAACGGGGACAAAGCAAGCCGTCGAGTTGCTGGATGGTGCCTGGTTGCCCAGGGTGGTCACTCCTTGGCCACAAGGGAGATTCTTCAGTCTTCAGCTTGGTTGAATGTCGAAGGGTCCAGAGTTTTGTCTTCAGTGCGATTCCAGGATTAATCTAAAGTCTCCTGGGTCAGCTCCTTCCTTTATACAACTAAAGGGTGCTGGTGGGACCAGGAAGGGACCAGGAAGGGGGGTGGTTACACCCCCTTTCCTTTGTCCATTTTCGCACCAGAGCTGGGGCTGGAGTGCCCCAGCAACCAGTTTGAACTGGGGTATGCATGAAGCACCTAGTCTGCCTCAGGCAGTGTCTCAATCTATTCAGTCCTCCCTGTCCTCCTGTCTGGGGTGGTGCTCGCACCTCCCCAAGCAGGAAACCTATTGTCCAAACCTCTGTGACTGGAAGGACTTCCAGCAGCAGGAGGTCAGACTTGTGTCTGTGGCAGCAGCATCCATTTTGTGATGCTTGGGCTCTGGTTAACTTTAACCGGGCTAGTCAGAACTAACATGTCTTCTCCCTCTAGAAGGGTGGAATGCTACCCCCGTCAACAGAATTGGCGAGGAGGTAGTATTCCAAAGTGTATGACACCTTACACGACATGTTTTGATAAAGCCAAACCAAAGTTAGCATTAACCGCCAGGATTATAATGCACTTAAGAGTATATGGTATGGCAATATCATAGAACAGCTATAAGGACATGGTTCCGAAAGCTGCAGACAGGCTCAGCTCATGCTAGAGCACCATCTCACATATTACCCAGCACTCTGCCTCCAGGATTGTTAAGGCCTGCCATAGGAGTGACTTATAGGTAACTATGTGTCTATATATATAGTAGGTGTAGGGATACTACACCTAAGCAAGGGGGGATTACACGACCTTGCCCCCGCTGAGTGATCAGCCAGTTGTGTCAACATGGATGGCCAGCCAGGGGTGGCATAATACATGCTGCAGCCCCTGGTAGGCCTTGGGTGCACCTATGCCCTGGGCACCTAAGGTACAGTATACAGGGGCTGATAAGGTGACCCAATATCCAATTAGGTATGTACCTAAGGTACATGGAGTCCATTTTAAGGGGAGAGCAGATAACCTGGGGCCCTGAATAGCAGGATCCCAGGACAACTAAGTCGAAAACGAGCTAAACACTAGGCAAAAAGTTGGGGGCAACCATAGTCCGGTATCCACCTTCCTACAGCAGCCATAATAATGATGGCCAAGTGCATGAAATAATTATGAATTGCCATTTTTAAGATACCTGCATCCACAGTTTTGCAGGGCAGTGAACATGAGGTTTTAATTGCCATTATCTATTTAAGAAGCTCTCATTTATCCTTTCCGAAGGATTACACATGAGGGTTGTGCAGACATCTCAGAAACAAGGACCCAACCTGCTGAGGGACCTTACTAGTGTATTGTCCTCAACAGAAACTGAAGGTTGAACATAAACAATGTATTTGTGTGGTGAGACCCCCCCAACTTACCTTAAATGTGTTGTAAATGCATGTACATGGTAAAAAAATGTGTTGTAAAAATGCAAAGTAAAGCCACAATGTGGTAAAAATCTCGTTGTAAAAAAAGGCTGTTTGCCCAACTGTAACCAGGCGCTCAATAAACAGGCAATATTATTGTTTTTTAGGTTACCTGTTTTATCAATTACAAGAAAGATGAATGGCTGGCTAAATCTGCCACGCCCAGAATTGAACCTGTCACCCGCAAGTTCAAGATGGATTCCTGCAGCTGGAGACCCTCAATCTACTGTACTAACATACATGAGAGAAACAAATGGTCCCAGCATTGGCCCTGTGTTTTAAATAAGAAAATAATGTCATAACGAAGGAGTCCATAGCAGAGATTTAATTGAAGTAGGTCTCTCCATGTACATGACCCGGTCGATGCTGATGTTGAAACAGATCCCTTTGGGCCCTACTTTCTGTCCTTAAAAGCTAAAAATAGTGATCCATTTCTGAACAATGGTTGTTCAAACAGTTAAGACAGCCGACCTCAGCCAGGTAGCTCCTGTTTACATTTCACATGCTTAACTTAATGTACTTTACCAAGAGTATTTGCTTTTTCCAGGATGTAATTTCTCTGTAGTTTTCCTTTCACACAGCATACTACTCTTTGAGAGCACATACTGTGAACTGGGTTGCTGCAGGTGTCTGTGTGATTCAGGTTTATGGTGGGTGATTATAACACTATCATTTATTTGTACCTTTTATTTATTGATAATATAGTGCATTGAAGTCCTGTCAATCGTCCATCCAGATTGTACTTCATCACCCCGTCTGTTAATTTTTCTACAAACAGTTATAGTTTTCTTTGAAGGGTTACAGAATTAACATGAATTTCACGAACACCTATGGGATATTTGTCTGCCATAACTGCATGCTCAGCTAATGTGTCACGAGAAAAGTTGTTGGTCATATTTGAGAACTCTAGAGTTGAGGCTGAAGGCAGTGTGTGTTTCTCACAGTGCCTGTCAATGTTCAGAATACATGCTCATTCAATTCTTGGCCTCTCTGCAGAGCGCACAGAGCAATGGTCATGAATACCAATTGTAATTGGGACCGTAGGCAAAACTGTGTGAAGGAGGTACACAGCAATCAAATTATTTGCAGTGTGAAAGTAAATGAAAAGGCAGTGCTTACAGGTGAGTGGGTGAGCAGTATGTAGAGGGCTGGTGAATTAAAGGAGATGCGGAAAATGCATGAAGGAGAGAGTGCAAAGTGGGTCCTGGAGAGGAAAGAGATAAAGGGCCTCATGTAGGTAAATGGTATTTACCGATTCGTAAATACCAAATTTTACCGATTCGGTATTTACAAATCGGTAAATGCTATGTAAGTAATTAGAAAGTAGAAATTGCCGAATTGTTAAGATTCGGTAATTACCGAATCGGTATTTACTGATTCGGTAATTGCCATTGATTACTATGGGCCTTGAGGCCCATAGGAATCAATGGCAATTACTGAATCGGTAAATACCGATTCGGTAAAATTACTGAATAGTCAAGGGTGGCAGGGTGTCACTTTGACACCCTGTTGCTCCCCTGATCAGTGCTTATGTGCCATGTGACACACATACATGCCCTTAGGGCATGTATGTGTGTCACATGGCACAGGTTTACATGCTCAGATTTGCATATACACAGGTATTCGTTATTTACCACCAACTAATAGTTGGTGGTAAATAACGAATCCTTAAGGCCCTGTGGCACTGTTTACAGTGCCACCTACATCTCAAATTACAGATTCGGTAAATACTGATTCGGTAAATTACCGAATCGGTAAATTTACCGAATCTGTAATTTTTAAGGCCCCTACATCTCAAACTCCAAATACCGGTCGGTAACGGCCGAAATCGGCCGTTACCGACCGGTATTTGGCCACCTACATATGGCCCAAAGTGTGTAATATGCAGATGCAGGATTTCAGAAAGATGTGTGGAGCAAAGAGGGAGTCTTAGAGACGCTACAGAGGAAAGAGGTGCGATTGGGAGAATATGAGTGATTAGACATCCTGAGGCCACTGCCCCTTCCACAGATCTCAGTAACTTTTAATTTGCAGGTAACTATTTTTAGAATTGAAACATTTTCAATTCTAATTATTCACAACAATTTCATTGTTGTTACTCATTTGGCTGATGCTTCTAACAAGCATTGGCTAAACCAATAGGTCTGGCTTATTTTAGGTGTATCAAACACACAAAGGGTGATGGGAGAATGCTTGCAATAAGTCTAACCACTGGCAATCACTGAGGGTAGCATTTAAACTCATCATTCTTTTGCCCACTATGCGATCTCAGATTAAACCCATCTATATGCAAATAAGGATCAAGGCTTATTTGCATATGGCTGGGTTCAAACTTAGGTGCACGGTGACCAAAAGAACGATGGGTAGGGGTGCTACCCTGAATGATTGCCAGTGGTTAGATAAATTGCAAGCATTCCACCCAACACCTTTCTGTGTTTCATGTACCACCCTACGTGGCATAGGTATGCCCAGACATGGTCCCGTGCTCACTATGTCACTGGAATCAAGCTGTACCCAACTGATGAGCCCATAACTAGGGGAAAACTGGCCCTTGGTTGCTTGTGTTCCGGTTCAGAAAGAACCTGGTCTGGCAGTTCAGGCTGGACTGGGCACATGAAGAGCAGGGTCAACACGGGTTTGCATTTTGCTTGTGTCCAAACTGAGGTGGCATGGTGAGCAAAAGAAAAATGGGTTGGGAAGCTACACTGAGCAATTGCCAGTGATTGGACAAATTGCAAGCATTCCTCCCATTGCCTTTTGTGTGTTTCAAGTACCGCCCGACGTGGCTTGGCTTTGCCCAGACTTGGGTCCCATGCTCACCGTATCACTGGAACCAACCTGTACCTTGTTGATGAGCCCATAACTGGGGCAAAACCGGTCCTAATTTGCTTGTGGTCTTATACATGGAGGAACTGGCCTGGCAGTTCGGGCTGGACTGTTCCTATTGGAGCACGGTCAAGACTGTTTGCATATGGCTGGGTCCAAACTGAGCTGGCATGGTGAGCAAAAGAATGATGGGTCGGGATGCAACACCGAGCGCTTGCCAGAGGTTAGACAAATTGCAAGCATTCTTCCCATCACCTTTTGTGGTTCTAATTCTAGGCGTATTCCTGTTACTGTGTTATATGGGTACATGTAATTACAGAAAGCTAATGGAGGGTCACCAAAATATTGGTCAGATGGCAATAGTGGAAGCACAGGATTTTAGTTTACAAGAGTTAAGGCCACACCATTAAATACATGGGCCGCACCTCCTGGGATGGATTCATAAATACACTTCATAGGCCACGCTCCTTTAAAGACCATCCACTTTTTTTCAAACCATTTAAAGCCCTTCTCCAGTGTGTAAATAAGCATCCTCTA
The DNA here is from genome assembly GCF_964263255.1 of Lissotriton vulgaris. Classification (NCBI taxonomy): domain Eukaryota; kingdom Metazoa; phylum Chordata; class Amphibia; order Caudata; family Salamandridae; genus Lissotriton; species Lissotriton vulgaris. Next base: position 1,270,896,824 of record NC_141694.1, on the reverse strand, counting down.
TCAATCACATTTGAATTGAGGTGTACAGTGGCCCCCCATTGAGTCTTTTATGACTGCAACTTGCTGAGTAACAGCTCTAGCGGCAAAAGAAGCACAGCGCCTAATCTTTAAATTAGTAAGTGCCAGGCCCAAAGTTTTTCTCAGAAGCTGTAGCTGCTGCAGGTGAATGTAAGAATTGACATACACCAAGGCTGTCTAATCTTTATTCCATCTCATGCCTCATCCATCTACCACCACTCTCGCTAACCTTTTATCTCACTCCTGCGGGCTCTTTTTCATCCCAGCTTTCTCCCTCTCTGGCATTTTCCCGTATTTCGCTTACTCCTTCCTTTTCTCTTTTCTGCCGTTATTTATGTTGGTCTGGGTCAAAGTCTGATGGATGTAAAATATGGCCCAGTTCTAAAAGAGGAGTGCTGGTGTGCCTCGTTTTTACCCATCTGCTAAAATTAAGTATTGGTTACCCAAGAGGTATACTGAATAAATAAAAAAACTGTCTCTCCTCTGGCATCTATACTCCATGAACCTATCAGGACTGAGTCTGAAAAGACATGCCAGTATACCCAGCACGTGCATGTCAATAAACGAGTCGTGCAGTGGCTAACTACTCAAGGAATTCAGATCTTCAGACCTGCCAACTCATACGGTGCCACGTGTTTCACACAATATCAGCTCCCTTCACACAGTCACCCGGAGTGGAGTCAAAATCACAGGGTGGCAGGGAAAACGAGCAATTTTCAGCTCCTTTTGGGAAGCAGTAACCAGCCGATGACCATGAAGCGGTGTGAAAACATACCAGGGCATCGGAAATAGACTCAATGACCCTTTGTTTTTATTTTTTGGGAGGGGTTTGGGGCGTGCTTGGTGAGGGGCAGAGTGCGTCTTAGGTCACTCTCGACATGAGGCCCTGCTCCCTCCTTACACTGTGACATTAATTTGTAAGATGGCAGGTATGGAACTGATAGGTGAAGGGTCACCTTTCTGCCTAGCATAGAGGGTGCTCCTGCAACGACTTATTTCGATGTCTATACATAGTGCAGATGTGTGTATGTACTAATGAAGAAAGTAAGGGTGAATGTGTGAAACACCTCTGAACATTGTATCTGCATGCCATTGGTCCTTTCAAATGGCACCCTTATTTTCTTAGGTAGTAAAAATAAACACATGCACTTTGCAGGAGTGGAACACTAAAGACAGAACGAAGCTCGTGATGCACTCTATGTACACCAAGGGAGTAGAAACTGGAGGGGCCAAACTGCCATGAAAAACAGAAAACAGTTGCTTGGGCAGTGGGGGAAGAAAAGTAAGTGGACAGGCTTAGAGCTGAGAATGGCTGTGACATGATGGAGCTGGAGGGTGAATGCCTCACTGTCACTGTCTTCTACTGGCAGTGAAGAGCAGCAGAAGGTGATCGGGCAGTGGGGGTGGGGGGGGGGGGGTGGGGGGGGGCAGGCCACGACTGATACCAAAGGGAGTCGGGACGAATGCCCTGCCGATGCTGGCCTCTACCTGCAGTGAAGAGCTGCACACATTGAGTGGGTGTAGAAATATAGGGTAGGGCAGAAGCAGGCGCGCAACACCCATTGGACTCACCGGGCTTCAGCCCCCCCTGACCCACCCCCCCCCCCCCTCGTGTGTGGCAGCCCGGGATGAGACAGATCCCGGGCACACACAGAGCAGCACCCGAACGTTTCATGGGTCTTTAAAAGACCATTTGAATGTTAATCAGGTCTTGCCCTTCTAAGAGCCCCTGCAGCTCCACTCTGCCTACTTCTTAAAGGTTCAGCCCCCCCCCAAATGTTTTCTTAGCTCCCCCCCCCCCCCCCCCCGAAATTTGGCTCTAGTTGCGCCTCTGGGCAGAAGCTGACATTGGCTGTGTGAGTGGGTGGTGGGGTGGGCAGAAGTGGCGAGATGGGAGGGGGGGGGGGGATGGAGGGAGCCGGGGATGAAAGTAATAAGAGCGAGTATGCACTCCCATGGAGTGCTAAACAAATAATAATAATGTAAGCAAGCCACAAAAAGTAGTTCAATGTCAGCAGTGGAAGTCTAAACTGTAGCTAATCAAACGTAAATACAAAAGAGCTTTGTTTCCAGGGTGAGACAACCAGGGCCGGACTGGGAACCAAAACCGGCCCTGGCAAAGTGCTCGGCTGGCCCCCCCCTCCCCACTCGGGGGGGTTGGAGGTGCTGCCGAACGCTTTGCCAGGGCCGTTTTCGGCCGATTTTGTTGCAGGGCCGATTTTGCAGCTATGCTGTAACAAAATCGGCCCCCAGGGGCTCAAAACCGGCCCCCACCCTTGCGGCGCACCGGGAGATTGCCCGGTGCCCGCTATGGCCAGTCCGGGCCTGGAGACAACTCAGAATAGCCACCAATGAAAAACAGGGAACTGAGATTGACAAGAAATCCATCTAATCATGAGCCGAGAGTTGGCTCTGTCGAGAATTGTATACAATGCTTTCTGCAACTGAGCTGTCTTTTGGAAGACTGAAAAAAACACAATTAACATGACACATTGTTATTAAATTGACTCAACGACCAGACTTCATGTAATCCAGAGATGTGTAGGATTCCTGAAGAGACACTTTAAAAAGAAGGGTCCAAATTCCAGCAGCCCGACTCTTCAGCTTGTGATGATATTATTACATGACCTCAACATCAAAGACCTTACACTATTGAAAAAAGTATCTCCCTTCTGGACATTTGATATGTATGGTCCTGCATGGTAATCTTCAACGTCTTCTTCCCTACCCACCATGCGTATACCTACAGTTACCAAGCATTAACCTTTTCTCCATCCAGTCGACCAAATATAAGCAATTCAGGTTCAAATCTCGTTATCTGTTTTGCTCTTTAAGATGGGACACACTCTAACTTCCAATACATTTTCCTCCATCTTCTGGAATGCCTCAGATACACCTCTTTGTTCACCTTATAGTCACGAATGTGTATAAAACCCAGCGCCTAAACCCTAGATATGTGATTGATCACCGTTAGTAACAATTCTCATCCTTCATTCATTGCAAGTGTCAATACATCCAAAAGGATTACAAGTGCCCTCTCACAACACATCGAGGGTGTTCAATTGATCTTTCTCACAAAAGGAGAATGCCCCATCCTTGCAGGAGCCTCCACATTACATCTGACAGGTTTGCTGCTAGACCACTTAAAAATTCATATGACGGAAGAGCGCTATGGGCTATCATTCTTGCCTTCCTTCCCAAAGCACTCTGATGCAACAACAAACCAACATGTCACACTTTACAAAAACCGAAAATAAGTAAATGATTAAGGGCCATATGTATCATCAAACCAATTTGCATTTCCTAAATAGCGAATTTTAAGGAATCGCTATTTAGGAAATGCAAAATGGTATGTATGAACAAAATCGCTTTTTTATAGCGATTCCTTACCATTCCTAATTTGCGATTAGCAAATTGCTAATCGCAAATTACCCATTCATTTCTATGCTTTTTTGGAAAAAAGCATTATTAAAAGAATTCGCAACTTACCACCAACTAGAAGTTGGTGGTAATTTACGATTCCTTAATGGCATTTTTTCCATATTTTTTCTTTGATACATTGCATTTAAGGAATCGCAAAATTTGCGATTCCTTAAGTGCAATCGCAAAATAAGGAATAGCAAATTTTGCGATTCCTTATTTTGATGCAAAAATGTTTGATACATACCATTTAGGTAATTAGCATTCGCAAAGGCCGAAATTCGCAGAATTTCGGCCTTTGCGAATGCTAATTAGCTTCATACATATGGCCCCAAATGAATACACAACTTTGTCACACTAAACGGTGACCCCTGCCCTGATGACAACCTCTTCTTCACAAACCTCCTTCTACTGACCAAACCAGTCCCCTACATTACAACTGCTGGTGTACTACAAGTGCAAAGGTACACTGTCAAAATATCGAGTTTTAAATTTCCACCTCCCAAAATATCGTGTTTGAAATTTCGAAGGTGCAGAATACCGATGTCAAGAATATCGTTGGACAGAATATCGACCCTAAGGTAAGTAATATCGAAATTCTTTATATCAATGTAAGTAATATCGAAGTTAGTAATATCGATAGCATATATATCGATGTAACTAATTTGGATGACACTAATATCGATATTTGTATTATTTTTTTGTTTTTTATTATGTATGTGTTATATGATTTAGTTAAGTATTTAAAATAAATTATATTATATGTGTATTAATTTTATATATTAATAATTTTATTTATAAGTAAATTATATGTTTTAGTAACGGAGTGGGTTGTGGGTTTATAGGGGAATAGGGTGGGAGGTAATTAAATTGTAATTAATAAAATATTTATTTATGTATAATTTATTTTGTAATTAATTATTAATTGTCAGTTCATTATTTTAATTGATTAATTAATTAATTGGTAATTAAAGTTAATTTTAATTAAATATTATGTTTTAGTACCGGAGCGGGTTGTGGGTTTATAGGGGAAAAGGGTGGGAAGTAATTTAATTTTAATTAATAAAATATTTTTTTATGTATAATTTATTTTATAATTAATTATTAATTGGCAATTAATTATTTTAATTGATAAATTAATTATGTAATTGGTAATTAATGTTAATTTTAATTAAATGTTATGTTTTAGTACCGGAGCGGGTTGTGGGTTTATAGGGGAATAGGGTGGGAAGTAATTTCATTTTAATTAATAAAAAAAATTTTTATGTATAATTTATTTTGTAATTAATTGTTAATTGGCAAATAATTATTTTAATTGATAAATTAATTATTTAATTGGTAATTAATGTTAATTTTAAATAAATGTTATGTTTTAGTACTTGAGCGTGTTGTGGGTTTATAGGGGTATTGGGTGGAAAGTAATTTTATTGTAAATATTTAATTATTTATACATTTGTAGTTATGGATAATTAATGTATTACATAATTATTAATTGGTAATTAATTATTTTAATATATAATTATGTTTTTAAATTGTCAATTAATATTTGTAATTTGTAAATATTTTTTAATAACTAGAAAAATGAATTAATTCTTAAACATTAAAAAAAATATTAATTTGTATAATGTATTTTAATTTTTAATATTGATTTAAATTTAAATTATATTTTATTGTTATGATACATAATGTATTCTTTAATATTTATTAGTTGGTGAGTAATATTTAATAAATATTATTTATTGGTGATGGTTGTTAATTTATTGTCAATTAATTATTCAAATGTAATTGGTTTTATTAATTATTAATTGTTTTTATTGATGTTGATGTATTTGAAAAATTAATGATACATTATTTCAAATATAAACATTATTTTGAAGTATGTTAAAATAAAAATCTATGTTATTAAATGCTTTCCCTACTGTTGCACCCTTTGGAGTTGGAATAGTAATTTTTCCCCCTACGCTATCCAAATCTGTTCCTACTGTTGCACCCTTTGGAGTTGGAATAGTAATTTTAATCCTGACACTTAGATAAATCTCTAGTAATACATGGTTTGTTTAAGTAGTTAGTTTTATCCCTCACTAATATTTAAGCACTGCACTCCATTAGCACTATTCCTTGAGCAACAATTTGGCTACAGTATGTTTATCCACATCCGCACCATCACCTGATGGTCTGGGCGGTGTTTGGATCATTGAACTAATTCCCACATGACGAGACTCCGCCGCAAGGGTGGTCTGATGGGACTTATCTGAAGCCATTTGTGACTCAACTTTTGACACGCATGCCCTCCCTGCTTCTTAGTCACTAGTATGGCTTAACACAACTTTGACCTGGTCTTCTCTTTTTTTGTTTCACTAGTATGATAGTAAGGGAGTGAGTTGACAGGTCGGTAAATATTTCCCTTTGACCCCCCCACACATGTTTTTTGAGTAGTATTTGAGCAACCTTTTGGTTGCGGGTCTATGGTTGTAAACGCATGTCCGTTTACACAACTACGGCTCACCCAATTTAATTGTGTGTGTTGTTTTTTCGCCCCTATTTGCTGACGTGTCCTAGACTGTGGCTTGACTTAGAAGTTGTTATACTCCATATTGACCTATTAGTCTATAACTCCTGGGATTGTGTACATATTGCATGGCCTTCTCTGTTTTCCATCATACATGTGATGCGAGCAGTATATCTTTTAACAGCAGTGACCCCACAAATTTTAGTCACATTTCCTAGCATCTTCCTATATTACATACTCAAAGGAATTTTGGATGCCAATAATTATATATGGCGGTAGAAATTATGTACCATGTTGTCAGTTAGTAGAATAGCACAGTAGGCTTGGGCACATCTGCACTTACGCTTATTTTGGATAGGCGAGATACCCACGACATTTGAAGTATTTTTGGCGCCCTACACAGTTGTTGGGACAGTGCAGTGATATTTTGGAATTGGACGCTTGCCCGGGATGCTGCCCTTTGCGCATGCTCGGGAGAGCACTGTTCCCGTCTCAGAGCATGCCTTTGGAGTCCCTCTATTTACACTGGGTTCCGTAACGATTCTAGCGTCGGTGCTAGACGGTTTTCCACAGGCTCCACATTGTGCCTAATTTGTTAAGTCCATCCTTATTAGAAAAATACACTCGATGTTACTGGCAAACAAACGCGGCTGATAGGACGTGCTCTTATTACTATGGCCTGAGTGTGGATTGCGCATGCGTGAAAAGCAGTGTTTCCCATACGTTTGCCGAGTACACTTGGTAAACACGGCCGTATAGTATACCGTCATACAGGCATTTGCGCATGACCCCAGATATGTCTGAGAGCAGCGCATATTATGACATTAGTTTGGATTTTTGTGACAGAGTTGGTTCCCATTGGACATCACATGGGGCCTGTTAATCAATTAGCTACGATTTAAAAGGAAGTGGGGCGGGTCAGTCTATGCCTCCACTTCCGCTCGGTCACAAGACAAGGGGTAACGACGGACAGGTAAGGCTCCTGACTTTTTTGCCAATCTAACCCATTAGTTGTGATTAAAGGTAGCTTAGGTGGTGAATTTATGTGAATTCACTTGATGAATAGTGGACCATTTGATCTCTTCATGAAGATAAGGGGCCAGATTAGCATTCTAATATGTCTTTGACCTTAGTTATTCATCCTTATAATTCATTTGTAACACACTTTGTGCTAGTTTCACGTCTGGAATGGTTGTCGGCAAATGGTGGGGCGAATTGGACATCTAACACACGTTTATTGGGTTATCTGTGTAGAGCAATTTGGCTAGGCACAGAAGATCTGTGTACTTACTGTGTCCGTTTATTTCTACACTATAGAGCGGGGCCTCATTTTCCCAAGCGGTTGCCGGGTGAGTTGAGGTCATCACCCACACAAAGATGGGTGAGTATCACTATGAGGAAATTCCTCTATGTGACAGAGCTAATATGCTCATTATAATGCAGAACGCAAATGATTCTTGCAAGTGTTTTTGTCTATACAGTCCCTATGCAGGTGGGGGGTGCATGCTTGTTAAACAAGTGTCTGTTGTTTTTTTGTCTCTCTATAGGAAGAAGATATTTTTCTCTTTCTCCAGTGTACATTGGAGTTCCAAGTTACTGGTAGTTATATGTATCATTATATGTACAATTTTGTAATGTTTGCACTTAACACTTTTTTAGTTGCAGTAGCCAAATATCCTTAAAGGTCCTGAAGAAAGCCAGAGCGATTCTCTTATTGGCTGAAACATGTCGACCGATCTGCACAGCGCCATAGTGTAGCTTAATTCTTCAGCTACTAGGCGAGATTTTAATCCTGACACTTAGATAAATCTCTAGTAATACATGGTTTGTTTAAGTAGTTAGTTTTATCCCTCACTATTATTTAAGCACTGCACTCCATTAGCACTATTCCTTGAGCAACAATTTGGCTACAGTATGTTTATCCACATCCGCACCATCACCTGATGGTCTGGGCGGTGTTTGGATCATTGAACTAATTCCCACATGACGAGACTCCGCCCCAAGCGTGGTCTGATGGGACTTATCTGAAGCCATTTGTGACTCAACTTTTGACACGCATGCCCTCCCTGCTTCTTAGTCACTAGTATGGCTTAACACAACTTTGACCTGGTCTTCTCTTTTTTTGTTTCAATAGTAATTTTCCCCCTACGCTATCCAAAGCTTTCCCTACTGTTGCACTCTCTGGAGTGGGAATAGTAATTTTACCCCCCTACACTATCCAACGCATTCCCTACTGTTGCACTCATTGGAGTGGGAATCGTCATTTTTACCTACCCGCTATCCAACGCTTTCCCTACTGTTGCACCCACTCGAGTGGGAATAGTAATTTTTACCCGTACGCTATCCAACGCTTTCCCTACTGTTGCACTCACTGGAGTGGGAATAGTAATTTTTACCCACCCGCTATCCAACGCTTTCCCTACTGTTGCACTCTCTGGAGTGGGAATAGTAATTTTAACCCCTACACTTTGCAACACTTTTCCTACTGTTGCACCCACTGGAGTGGGAATAGTAATTTTTACCTGTACGCTATCCAACGCTTTCCCTACTGTTGCACTCAGTGGAGTGGGAATAGTAATTTTTACCCACCCGCTATCCAACGCTTTCCCTACTGTTGCACTCTCTGGAGTGGGAATAGTAATTTTACTCCCTACACTATCCAACGCTTTCCCTACTGTTGCACCCTTTGGAGTTGGAATAGTAATTTTTTTCTCTTACGCTATCCAACGCTTTCCCTACTGTTGCACTCACTGGAGTTCGAATAGTAATTTATACTCTTACGCTATCCAACGCTTTCCCTACTGTTGCACTCACTGGAGTGGGAATAGTAATTTTTACCCAGCTGCTATCCAACGCTTTCCCTACTGTTGCACTCTCTGGAGTGGGAATAGTTAGTTTTACTCACCCGCTATCCAATGTTTTCTCTACTGTTGCACTCTCTGGAGTGTGAATAGTAATTATTCTCCCTACACTATCCAATGATTTCCATACTGTTGCACCCTTTGGAGTTGGAATAGTAAATGTTACCCTTACGCTATCCAATGCTTTCCCTAATGTTGCACACATTGGAGTGGGAATAGTCATTTTTACCTACCCGCTGTCCAACGCTTTCCCTACTGTTGCACCCACTGGAGTGGAAATAGTCATTTTTACCCGTACGCTATCCAACGCTTTCCCTACTGTTGCACTCACTGGAGTGGGAATAGTAATTTTTACCCACCCGCTATCCAACGCTTTCCCTACTGTTGCACTCTCTGGAGTGGGAATAGTAATTTTACCCCCTACACTATCCAAAGCTTTCCCTACTGTTGCACCCTTTGGAGTTGGAATAGTAATTTTTACCCTTACGCTATCCAACGCTTTCCCTAATGTTGCACTCATTGGAGTGGGAATAGTAATTTTTACCTATCCGCTATCCAACACTTTCCCTACTGTTGCACCCTATGGAGTTTGAATAGTAATTTTTAGCCTTATGCTATACAATATAATTTATATGTATTTATGTATTTTATAATATTTTTATTATGTTACATAATGTTGTGTTGAATTATTTTTTTTAATATTGAAAGTATATTTCATTGTTTTTATGTATTAAATATAAATATTTATTATTATTTATGTTATCATGTTATGACTGTTGATGTATTTGTAATTTATAGTATTTGTTAATATTTTTAAATTAATTTAAAAAAATGTATAATTAATTAAATATATATTACATATTGTATGTTTAATTTTAATTAAATGTTTAACATTAAATATGTATTATTTATTCATTTTAAACATTCTAAAATATCTTTACATACGTTTAAATTATATAAAAGTATTATTTACTTTATATTTCTTTTTTAATAACAAAAAAAATTATATATTTAATTACGATATTTTTAACATCGATATTTAAGTTTCGATATTTTTGTACTTACCATGTTGTAGATAGGGTGTCGATATACTTGCCTTCGATATTCCAGCGTCGATATTTTGTCTGTCGAGATCCTGTCTCTCGATATTCTGTCACAGATTCAAGTGCAATAATGCTGGCCTGGGTTTTGTTGATTCCATTGGATCTGTGTCGAAGAAGAACCATTACCTAATATTCAGGACACCTCAAAAATTGGAATTAGCCAAAATTGTTCTTAGACAATTCTCCCACAGGTTGCTATTGCGATAAAAGGCACCCTCCCCAACATCAGTTTTAGCAGAGTAATAATCATATTAGTTGGGACCACTCAAAAATGGAGTTCTAGATCAAAGTAAAGGTAAAGGGTTTTATTACAAAAATCTTAAAAATCATGCAGTACAGAATAAATGCCATGAAGGCTCAAATGCAGAATTACACAGAGTAGTAATAATCAGATATCATTCTTAGTTCTAAATGAGCAGCGAAATCTTAAATAAATCGAACAGTATCTCTAATAGAATAGAAAAGCCTTCAACAGCATCCCTAGCAGGAGGGAATTCTCATCAAATCTGACTCACCCCCCCCCCCCCCAATCAAGGCGTTCCTATACACAATTCTTGCATAACAAATTAGAGAAACAGCAGAATCATCACGGCATGGTCACATCACTATCCATGTTCCTATGCACCATCCCATTTAAAGAAGCACCCAGCATTTTCCATGTTGTTGCCATCCGGAAATGTCTAGAATATTATGACACATTTCAACAATGATGCTTCACACAAATGTATAAGACTAAGCACAACAACTGAACTTGAGGACCTTGAAAACTCTTAGAGTTATTAATACTAGGAAGTTCATTCAAAACACACGCATAAAGAAAAAATCAATTACATCAATTCGTCTTTGCACTTCTGTAGAGCCTGCAGAGAGAGAGGATGTGCAATGGGACGAAGTGGAAGGAGGAAGAGCAAGAGTGCATGGCAAAACAACATCAGAACAGCATCCATGGTATCCAAGATGAAGTCTTCACATAAATGTGGTATAACTAAAATACATTAACAAACACACTTCTATATATCATATTAAACTTGTTTTAACTCTAATCGTATTAGTTCCGCATTTGCGTATCGGATCCAACATAAAAATCATTATTCATCATTGTTTTTTATTTTACAAAAAATATTAACCCAGAATGAACGCTACCACATCTGTAATTCAGAGGTATAGCAATACATTGGGAGTATAAGTGATCCTCTGTAAACTCCCTATGGAAAGGTGAATAACATGCTTACTTTGGAGTTACCACTGCAATTTTTTCACATATTTCCTAAATATCCAGTTTTTTTGCAGGGACAAATTGCACCAAGTTTGACCACATAGTTTTGTTTCATCCCTAGAATCCCCATGTATTCGATATTACTGCAGGTCTTGTTCTACAAATGTGGGCAAAAAGTGTTGCTCATAATGTGGGGCATGCGCCTTAATGAACAGTGTTGTGACAACTAATGTACGGTGGTAACAGGAAGAGATATTGCTGGATTTCGCTCCAAACATTTATTGTGCTAACACCATAGTCAAGTGGTGTCTTATTAACACAAGGGAACCCTGACGGAGGGTATATTCCTACACTTAGGGACTGTCTTTTTGTTTTAGACCATAGTTCTTCTCACTGGCTCAATTGTTGTACAACAGCCATTTTGTCACCACTTGCTGGTTTAAACTGACAGCTGCTTGCATTTCTATTGATAATTCGAGTTATTTCTGATAATGGTTGAATGAAAGAGAAACATATGCAATTATTCTACTGATTTTCTATGCTGTGTACACAGGGTTATTATGTCTAGCTCGACAGCATAGCTGTTTGCAAGACACATTCTTACCACTTTTTTCAAATATACAGAGTATTACTCTCTTAGGCCTAGATGTATCAAGCATTTTGCGATTCGTTAAGGCCGAAATTCGCAGAATTTCGGCCTTAACGAATCGCAAACTGACATTTTGCATCTTTTGGGATGTATGTGAAATTAGCAAAATAAGGAATCGCAAAAAATTGCGATTCCTTATTTTGCTTAAGCATTTAAGGAATCGCAATTTTGCGATTCCTTAAATGCCATGTATGAAGCTTTTTTAGTTTGCGAATTCAGGTTAAGGAATCGCAAATTAACACGAACTTGAGGTTCGTGTTAATTTGCGAAATCCTTTCAAAAACCAAAATGTGGCAATTTTGAGGGTGGCTTGTGACACACATACATGCCCATAGGGCATGTATGTGCGCCATATGCACACACATGTAAGTTTCAGGGGTGCAGCAGGGTGTCCATGAGACACCCCTGCACCCTTGCAATAATTCTCAAATTGCGATTAGCAAATAGCGAATTCGCAATTTGAGAATTATTTCGCAATCATTCCTATGGGCCTCCTGGCCCATAGGAATGAATGGGAAATTATTCCTTATTTGCGAATTCGCAACGTGTGAATTCGCAAATTAGGAATAATAAGGAATCGCAAAAAAATAGCGATTTAAAACATACATCCCATTTTGCGATTTCTTAATAGCGATTCGGTAAAAATCGCTATTAAGAAATCGCAAATAGGAACGATGATACATCTAGGCCTTACATCGTGCTGTTGTCTATTTAAAGTTTGATTAGGACTCCCAAGAAGTGCTTCCAATGTAACATACATGAGACTATATTGCAATTGAACAGTACACTCATCAGTCATTCAGGTCTTTATCTCCTGACAGGAACATTTCGTTTTTGCAACTTGTCCCCCAGCATGGATCCAATAGTGCAGTCTTTAATGTAATAAACACCACTTGTGCACGTAACACATTTAAACAGCATTTACACGCAATGGTACATTAAAGTCAGACCTAATGACTTTGCCAGTGCTTGCTTAAGGTTCAGGAAACTGTCTGAAAAACAAATACACATAATCATAAATGAAAACAAGTATCAAGCTCCAGCAAAGGTATCCAGCTATATAAACAAACATCAAAAACAGAAGTAGTACTTCTGAACTCAGTGAATATATTCTAAATGAATATCTTTGAAGGTGATAATGCTCTAAACCATTCAGCAATCTAGGGGGTGGCCAATAATTGGGTGCAGGACCTCTGTAAGTACAACGCTAACACCCTTGTGTGGAAAAAAGAGCTTGGCATTCGCTCCTTCTGTCTACGGTGGGTTGGAAAAGTCCAATAAAAATGGTTAGACTAACTCAGTATCTTTCATTTTCAAGCACCCGTTGCATACCTTAGTTCCCTTTTGTTTCTTTTGTTTTGTAAATTAGATCAAGGTAATAGGGGCTTTAATCTAGGCTGGAAAAAATAGAGTTCGATGCAGAAGAAAATTTACTAGCGATTTGGATAAAGGGATCAGGTTCTCCTGGAAATGGAGGACTATTTCCTGGCTATAACTATACAGTATTTAAATGTTTTATTTTAGGGCACAGGGGCTGCTAATTTGTGTGATAAAACAGATGACTAAGAACGGCCGGTTTTTGGTTTAGTACTAGAACCCCAAGGTTTTCAAAAAGATCATTGAGCGGCAGACTTGTACCCATTAGGCAGAAAGCTTAGTTGAAAACAAAAGGGATGGCCTAGCCACAATGTAGAAACAAATTACATCTACCAGCTAAGGTAACTGATTCTGTCTCTGAGATCTGTGATGTGTCGAGTTCTGGAACATGGCTAAATACAGAAAAGTGGGAGGTTTCTTTACTATTTACAAGTGTTATGGGATCTGTGCATGAGGTTGTTTTTTTCAGTTTTTGTAACTAAGACATTATTTTGGCTACAAAAATAAGATAGTGGAGCATGGTAAGTTTTGAATCTGGTTTTTAAACGGTAATTTAGGAAAGGCAGTATCTCTGAGAATTATAAGTGCCAAACTCATACTTTAATGTGACGATTGTATGGCAATAGTACGTAAGTAGGAACAGAGGCTGGGATCATGATTACTGAGGAGGAATGGCTCTGTGCACTCTTTATCGTGCATAAGCACTCTTTAGAAGCAAATTACACCCCTGATAAGCTAAGAAAGATGGCTGAGAACAAAGTCTAATCAGTTTGGGAATTTATGTTGTAGTGCCACCCATGTTTAGTGGAGTTTTTTGTATACTGCACACAATATTCGAAGTCAGAACTGAACTGGCATAAAGATGGCTCTAGTTGGGAAGGTAGTGGGATCCCCGGAGATTCTGTGAGAAATTGAGAATTTTTGTGTTTTTTTAGTTCAGTTATGAAAATCAGAAGAGATTCCTAATGTCAAAAATTAAGAATGAAAATGAAGTACATTATGCGCCAGGAGGCGTGTTACGCAGGTGAGCCTAAATAAAAAGATTCAGAGCAGCTGAGTTCCATTCCATGGGAAATTTGATGGGCTAGGTACATAAGCTACGCTGAGGATGTTTCCAGTATGTGTTTTATTTCTTTTTTGTAATGGTTAACAAGAACAAAATAATGTAAGATTTTTTAAGCAAAACGTTATTATAGTCATTGATTTTTACCAATAACATAGCGATATAATAACACCCTTTAGGTTAAAAACCAGATACTTTTTCATCTTCTTCTGCAAAATGTACTTTAATGAAACATACTCTGAGCAACAACAAGCTAAATTAACTTAATAACTGAACGTGTACGAAATAAATGCATGTGTGCCACTGAGGAAGCAGACAATGGTACTCAGCAGGTTAGAAAAGTGCCCAGACATCCTTGTTTATCTGGTGCCTGACTGTGGCAAGGGGAAAGGAAGTTTGAAAGAAGAGAGAGATAAAGAGAGAGAGAGAGATAAAGATAGAGAGATAGAGAGAGAGCCAGAGAGAGAGAGAGGGAGAGAGAGAGAGAAAGAAGGGGGGGAGTGAGGGTGGGGGTGTGGGGAGGGAGATGGCACAGGAGAGAGAATGGCAGGCTGCCCCGGGCCATACCGTGTGTAGTATGCAGCTATGTTATAGCTCCCCCTGGGTCGTTGCTAGAGCTGTAGCGAAATAGTAAATGTAAATGTTATGTGGTGAGCGCGTGCAATACCCGATAGCGTACAAGTGCTTGTCGGTAGAACCAGTTGCGATTGGTGCAGGCCTGGTTTACTGCTTCCTTCAGGTATCTAATTGTCTACTGACGAGTTTTATATAGCGCAGACGTGGCCCGATGAGGACGGAGCGCTTCACAATAGGAATGGAACTGTTACATTAGGAGAACATCACAAGGGAATTATTTACTTATACAAATGTGAGGCTACATGAGGCAAAAAGACAATTGTGAACAAGCAAAATATAAGGGTGCAAACGGTGCATCACAGGAAGTTAAAGTGGCATGTGTGCAGGTTACATAGGCGTACAAAGTATAAGTAGAGGTATAATACTGCGGTACATGGCAGACACTTACCCTTGTTATCTGGTCACTGTAACTTGGCCTGGCAGGTACCTCTAGCTGCCAAGGAGATTTTATGGAGGCGAGAGCTGATTGACATCTTTTCACTACTCTTATTGGGGCAGGATGGGGTGGATGTCAAGAAGGCAGGGGTGAAAGAGGAAGATAAGAAAACTAACTATCAGCAGTGGCCGGAGAAATCCATTGATAACTGGCTTGACGCATTTGCCATTCTCTCAGCAGTCATCTTAGAGAAGCATCCCGAGCAGGCGCAGGCTCTAGTCCAATACAGTACGCTAATTCGCAAAGAGGCCATGAGATGGGGCGGTCAGGGCTGGGTGAGTTATGACTGCAAGTTTAGAAAGAGAATGTCCTTGTGTCCAGAAATGAGGTGGGATCAGAAGGAGGTGCAGTTATGGATGGATCATATGGGTTCTCACCTGTTGCATGAGGCAGGGATATAGAGTAAGAGTCAGGGTTACAAAGAATCAGGCAGTGGGGCCTTTCGCTTTGAGACGCGGGGGGACAGACAGCCCTTTTGGGTGGGCCACACGGGGAGAGGGAGTAATAGAGAGGCGTTCAGGAGATCGTCCCCGGGGACCTGTCGCTTGCTCAATGCTGGTGCTTGCTCCTGGGGCAAGACATGCAAATTTGCCCACGCATGCAACAAATGCGGTGGCCCCCACCCAGTGGCCTCTCGCCCCTCTCAGCATGGGGGCACCCCCAAAAGTAAACAGCACTCTGGAAATCAGTAATGGCGTCTGTGGCCCCCCCCGCTCCCACCACCCCCATCCCTTTTCTTGATATGTAGTGGCCCTCTGACAACACCCGCCCCCCCCCCCCCTCGTTGGCCCCCCGTAATGCCGGCGCAGTTAAGGGACCTTCGCCAGTGCTCATGCCTAACTTGTTGCCTCTCTTGAGAAAATACCCGCTCACGCTGGACACTCAGTTGCTCCTGGAGGGTTTAGCGAGGGTTTCAGAATTCCTTACGTGGGACCTGAGGGGCCCAGGGAGGCGGAAAATCTCAGGTCAGCCAGAGATCAACCGGGTGTGGTCAGGGCCAAGGTGGAGAAGGAGAGGTTACTGGGGAGAGTGGTAGGCCCGTTTTCCAGGCCTCCATTGGACAATTTTGTGGTTTCCCCGCTGGGAGTGGTGCCAAAGAAAGAGCCTGGGGCCTTCCGCTTAATCCACACCTCTCACATCCTGAGGGGGCCTCTGTCAAAAACGGTTTGGAGGAAGGCGCTTGCTCCGTCACGTATTGTACTCTGGAAGTGGCTTTGGATTTAGTCAGGAGGGCAGGCAGGGGGGCATGGTTGGCCAAGGCGGACATTGAGTCAGCTTTCCGGTTACTACCAGTGCATCCCAGCAGCCAACACCTGCTAGGTTTCAAGCTAGGTGGCCAGTACTTTTACGGTCGATGCATGCCCATGGGTTGTGCGGTGTCATGCGCGCACTTCGAGGCTTTCAGCAGCTTCCTTCAGTGGGCTCTTCAGTCAAGCTATGGGGTCAGAGGGGTGTCGCATTACCTTGTTGATTTCCTTTTCATCAGGAGTGAGGGGTCACAGGAGTGTAGCGAGGCACGACAGGATTTTAAGTCACTGACTACGCACCTAGTGGTCCCCCTGGCGCTGGCAAGACGGTGGGTCCAGCGCAAGTATTGACCTTTTTAGGGATTGAGATTGACACAGTGGCAGGTGAATCCAGGTTACCGGCAGACAAGGTCCCTGACCTTGCCCAGCACATCTAGGCAGCTCTGGGGCAGGAGAAGGTGACGCTAAGCTTCTTACAAGGATTGCTGGGCAAACTTAACTTCGCCACCTGAATTATACCGGCAGGGAGGGTCTTTGCGCGCAGACTGGCCAGGGCATCAGCGAAGGTCAACAGAAGCTACCACTTAGTCAGACCTAGTAGAGGGATGAAAGAGGACTTGAAAATGTGTGCAAGATTCCTGGAAGATTTCAATGGTTCTGTGGTTTGGAGGGCGCCTTGGGCGGGGTCGCCGGAACTCGCCTTGTTCACGGATGCGTCAGGAAGAGAGGGCTTCGGGGTCATCCTGGACTCTGAGTCGTGCAGGGTTGGCCGAATGTGTGGCGTAAGAAGAAGGTAACAGCGAACATTACTGACCTGGAACTCTTCCCGATAATAGTGAATTTCCACCTCTGGCCCGCAGTGCTGGCGACACGTAGGGTCTTGTTTTGGTCAGACAATTTGGTGGTGGTGCAAGCCATGAATTCCCATTCAGCGTCCTGCCCGCTTGTCTAGTGCTTACTCAGGGAACTGGTGAGGGTGTGCTTGGTGAACAATGTCGAGTGTAGAGCACGACATATTCAAGGGGTTCAGAACATAGCGGCTGACGCTGTCTCTCGCTTTCAGTGGCACAGGTTTCGGGAGGTGTGGCCGCGAGCGAGGGAAGTGATGACCCCTTTCCAAGCACATCTGTGGTTCCTACTAAATCTGAAAGGTGTTTGATGGGGCTAGTTGAGCTGGCCTCGGCACCACAGACGATCAGGCGGTACCGGGCGAGTGTGGAGAAGTTCTGCGCAGTTACCGGGCTTGGGAACAAGAGAGGCCCCCATTCGAGAACAGGACTCAGGATTTCATCATGTGGGCCAAAGATCAGGGGAAGCCCCAAATATGGGTAGCGGGACACCTGTCAGCAATCAGCCACCACGCTAAATTGAGGGGGCAGTCAGATCCCACAGAGTGCTTTTTAATTAGGTCAGCTCTGAAGGGCTGGTCCAGGAGCGAGCTGTGGGCACCGGACACCAGGTCACCTATAGACTTTGCTACGCTTAGAGGGATGCTTGATTGGGTTGACAGGGCCATCACTCAGTTTTCGAAGCAACTCTTTTTTCAGCAACTTTTGCGTTGGCTTTCTTTGGGGCATTTAGAATAGGGGAGCTAGTGGCGAAATCTA
The DNA here is from genome assembly GCF_964263255.1 of Lissotriton vulgaris. Classification (NCBI taxonomy): domain Eukaryota; kingdom Metazoa; phylum Chordata; class Amphibia; order Caudata; family Salamandridae; genus Lissotriton; species Lissotriton vulgaris. The sequence goes on along the minus strand of NC_141694.1, from coordinate 1,270,878,682 downwards.
AGCAGGACGCATCAGAAGTGGCCTTGTGCAGAAGGGATGCTGTCCTGACAGACGGGGTCCTGACTTTAAGGCTGAGGAGATCTAAAACGGGCCAGGAGGGGGCAGGGAAAGTGATACTCTTGAACAGATTTGAAGTCGTGAGACACCTGGCACTGCTCCCCCCTGGCGAGGGTTACCTTCTGACGCACGCTGATGGGACCCCTTTGACCAAATATCAAGTACAGCGCATAATGGAGGTGTGCTTAGAACTCTCAGGCAATAAGGTCCAGGGCAAGCGTTTTTGTAGCCACTCCTTCAGAAGAGGGGCAGCAACCACGGCGTTCCAGGCAGGCTTGCCAGTGGAACACATAAAACAAGTGGGGCATTGGGAGTCAAACTGCTACAAGAAATATGTACGTTCCTAAGAGTCAGATTTATCCAATGTACTTGAGATTCTGATGTACTGTTGTTGTGTGACTTGAGAGTCGGTGTAATTATGTTTGAAGTGGTTGAGGAATTCACTTTGGTGTACGCAATAAACAATGTGTCAAACATCTGCATCTTTATTTACCAGGGAAAAAGGTCTGGACATTCAGGAATCCAGAGGGTATCTCAGTGGGCTGATAGCAGAAAATGGAAGCACGGGTTCACAGCAATAAGGATAATTTGGCTGGGAACTCCGGACATGCACTGGAATAGCCTCAAGCGGAAAATTCTTCAGAGACTGGGTGGGGGGGGACTCTCTGCCCGATTTATTGGTAATACACCTAGGAGGCGAAGATTTGGTCCACCTAGGGCGCAGGGACCTGCTGCACATGATGAGGAGCACTTTGTGCGATATGAGCAACACGCTGGGGGCCTATGAGATATGGTGGTCCGAAATTATGTCAAGGCTATTTTGGCAGGGTGCAAGGTCAGGGGAGGCCATGGAGACCTTGCGTAGGTGGGTGAACAGCGCGATGCGCAAATTCACTGGGCAAAGAGGATTTGGTTTTGTCAGGTATGGGTTACTACATGCGAAATGCACAGGGTGCTCTGAAGACGATAGGATACACCTATCCAAAGTGGGGAAGGACTTATTCCTGCTAGATTTAGCAGAGGCATTGGTAACAGCATGTTGTAAGTGAAAGGACTTTATAAGGTGGGGGGGCTCTGGGGCGGCGGGTGCCACACCCAGAGCCATGGCGGAGTTACAGGGCTATCCAAACGCTGGAAGGTACAGAAAGGTACCCTCTACAGGAGCACAATAAGGGTGCAAAATCCAATTATCCCCAGGGAGGTCCTTGCGTGGGATCCTGGAGGAGCGACGGCGCCCCGTTACTCCTATGGGCGGTTGTGGACCTGAGCAACCGGGACTTGCCTACAACTCTCCGCCCCCCGTAGTGGGAGGGGCGTGAATAAGGGGTGGACTGGAGGTCCGCCGGGGGGAGGGGTTAGCTCTTCCCACAAATTGACAACACCCCCGCGGTAAACACCACTGGGGTTTATGGCTCATCAGGTGGGCAGGTGGCGAGGGGCTGCCTGACCCTGGATCGCCCGTAAGATAACCCAGCATTTTGGCATGATATGCAAATAAAGCTGCAACAACTTTCTCCACCAAAACATCTGTGTTGTGTCTGTTATTCAGATAATGTGTTGTGAGCGGGCTGGGGTATGGGCCGATGTTGGCACTATGCCAGGCTGCACCGGGCCACCGAAGTGGGCCACCTAAGAGGGCAGCAACCCCTAGTGCCACATGATGGCACAGACCACAGCGAGCTGTCTAGTGTCAGGGACCTAGCGGGTCCCTTTGTGACATCATTTCCGGCGGGGGAAGGGGGGGGAGAGGTATAATAATGGGGGTCGCCTACTTGGCGCCCTCTTTGGTTCCTGGTCGCCTCGTGGACGGTCCCCCCTTTCTCCCTGACGACGTGCTGTGCTGCCTGAACGCTGTTTTCCCTCCCTACCGCGAACCAGACGGTCGAGCAGCCGGGGGGGGTGGGGGGGTGGTGCTTCTTCTAATACTATTTGCTTTGTGTTGCAGGCGGAGTTACAGGGCGATCCAAACGCTGGAAGGTACAGAAAGGTACCCTCTACAGGAGCGCAGTAAGGGTGCAAAATCCAATTATCCCCAGGGAGGTCCTCGCGTGGGATCCTGGAGGAGCGACGGCGCCCCGTTACTCCTACGGACGGTTGTGGACCTGAGCAACCGGGACTTGCCTGCAACTCTCCGTCCCCCTGTAGTGGGAGGGGCGTGATTAAGGGGTGGACTGGAGGTCTGCCGGGGGGGGGGGGGTTAGCTCTTCCCACAAATTGACAACACCCCCCGCGGTAAACACCACTGGGGTTTATGGCTCATCAGGTGGGCAGGTGGCGAGGGGCTGCCTGACCCTGGATCGCCCGTGAGATAACCCAGCATGTTGGCATGATATGCAAATAAAGCTGCAACAACTTTCTCCACCAAAACATCTGTGTTGTGTCTGTTATTCAGATAATGTGTTGTGAGCGGGCTGGGGTATGGGCCGATGTTGGCACTATGCCAGGCTGCCCCGGGCCACCGAAGGGGGCCACCTAAGAGGGCAGCCACCCCTAGTGCCACATGATGGCACAGACCACAGCGAGCTGTCTAGTGTCAGGGACCTTGCGGGTCCCTTTGTGACGTCATTTCCGGCGGGGGAAGGGGGGGCAGAGGTATAATAATGGGGGTCGCCTACTTGGCGCCCTCTTTGGTTCCTGGTCGCCTCGTGGACGGTCCCCCCTTTCTCCCTGACGACATGCTGTGCTGCCTGAACGCTGTTTTCCCTCCCTACCGCGAACCCGGCGGTCGAGCAGCCGGGGGGGGGGGGGGGGTGCTTCTTCTAATACTATTTGCTTTGTGTTGCAGGCGGAGTTACAGGGCGATCCAAACGCTGGAAGGTACAGAAAGGTACCCTCTACAGAAGCACAGTAAGGGTGTGAAAGCCAATTATCCCTCAGGGAGGTCCTCTCATGGGATCCTGGAGGAGCGACTGCGCCCCGTTACTCCTACGGGCGGTTGTGGACCTGAGCAACCGCTGATTGCCTGCAATTCTCCGCCCCCCTGTAGTGGGAGGGGCGTGACTAAGGGGTGGACTGGAGGTCCGCCGGGGGGAGGGGCTATCCCTTCCCCCAAATTGACAACACCCCCGCGGTTATCACCACTGGGGTTTATGGCTCATTAGGTGGGCAGGTGGCGAGGGGCTGCCTGACCCTGGATCGCCCGTAAGATAACCCAACATGTTGGCATAATGATATGCAAATAAAGCTGCAACAACTTTCTCCACCAAAACATCTGTGTTGTGTCTGTTATTCAGATAATGTGTTGTGAGCGGGCTGGGGTATGGGCCGATGTTGGCAGTAAGCTCGCATCCCTCATTTTTCGCCAGCCGGTTACGCATGAGGGACGCGACTCTTCTTCAGAAAGGTCAAGGAAAACCTTGCCCTCTGGCTTCTTTTAAGTGTAACGCTTCACTTGCCTGGGAAACGGCTTTTGAAGACAATCCAAGTTCATAAGTAATAAACCGTCATCGCTGAGTAAGGCTGCCAAGGCTGAGCTTTGTATGTTTACCATCTGAGAGAAAGTTGGGTGTGGTGACCGTGAGGCAGCCCTTTCATGGAGGTCCCTTGTACCTGTAAAGCTAGGCACACAGCAAAACATTTGCGAGAGCCTGCGGTCAAGTCTTTAAATTGTAAAAATGTTACTTTAATGCAGAAACCAAAGAAAGAATAACAGCTTGATGAATTAAATGGTTTCGTTGTCGCAAAGCTTTTCATTCACAATATCAGAGCCTTTGCGAAAGCAAAACCACAAAACCTACTGCAAGCCATAAATGTTTTTCTGACTCGCAGTGTGCCCTTTGTGACTCCTTGAGGTTTAGAAGATAGAAGAGATGTGGAAGGATGTCTGCAATTACATGTTACATGTATCAATGTTATACGACACCAGTTGTGGTTGCAAACCATTACTTACATATCACCTCTTTACAGGATGCAATGGTGCTGGCAAATTGGAAGCAACATTTTTTTTTGCAGATTTACATAGTGCGAACTAGACCCGAAGATATCAGAGCGCATTACATGAGCACCAGTTGCATTACAGAAGGACATATTCATTTAAGGTAGGCACGGGAAGATTTAGGGGCAGATTTACAAGCCCCGCACGCCACTTTTGCACCGCCAATGTGTCACTTCTGTGACGCAGTGGCGGTGTAAAGCCAGCGCCATGCTGCAGGGTATTTACAATGTGACGCATCCAGGGTGATGCATCACGTTGCAAAGCCCAGCGCCACATGAAACCTCTGTCAGGTTTCATGTGGGCGTTCTGGTGCTGGGGTGGGCATTCCAGCGCAGTAACACCTCGGAAAAGTGGCTACGTGAAATCTACAAGATTTCACTCGGTCACTTTTCCGACCCCAAGGCGTCAAAACCTTGCGCCTGCTTAAAGCAGGCGTAAGGCTTGATGCACCATGTTAGACATAGGCAGGGTTGGCACAGTACTGGAGTTGCGTCGCGCCCACGACACAATTCCAGCACTGCTCCGCATTGTTAATGCGGCGCATTCGTGGTGGTGCAAGGATTGAGATGCGTGTCGCAAGTTTCCTGGTGCATCCCTGCTGATTTGCAGGGATGCGTCAGGAAACGTAAATCTGTCCCTAAGTGATTTGCCCAGAATCACAGGATGTTTAATGAACGCCGAGACTCAGACCAGGTTCTCCAGCTTCAAGATCGGCAGTTCTGGCTCGGGCATTTGGGGAGAGCATACAGCAGTCCAGGGGACCAGTAGAGTAGGGGCCACAGCCAGAGACCACCTGTCAGAAGCTATATAGGGAAGCCTGTCTTAAGTTTTCTGGCTAGGGAGACACATGGTGCAAAATTCTAAGCTGCATCAGGTACATTGTAGAAAAGGAAAGGCTGGTGGTGTTCAGCAACTGTCAGCGCTGCCAAGTAAGAGGCTTTGTGTATGTGGAGAACACACTATGCGACAGTGCTCCAATGGCGAACTACATTTCCCAAAAGACACACATTTCCCAGCAGCCCTTGAACTCTCACATTGTTTGGCGACCCTGGTGGCCATCTTGGATCATCAATCATAATTTGACATTTATTTCATGGTGTCTTGTTTAGGCAGCCGCTACATTGTTTCTGACACCTTGCCACTAGGCATGAGCGGATTTTGCGGATTGGCAATCCGCGAATTTGCGGATTTGCGAACTCGCAATCCGCAAAATCCGCGAATTCCCGCGAATTTGCGGATTTTTTTTTTTTTTTGTGTTCGCCCGTGTTTCTGCCAGTTCGCGAGGGTTTTTACAATTTCGCAATTTGCGAACTTACCTGTCGGGTCGCAAGTTTTGCGAACTTGTTGTTTCTACGTGTCCAACCTGTTTGGGACACTCTTCTTCATCACTGCCACTCTCTGTCACCACTGCCACTCTCTGACTACTCATGCCACCCTCTGGCCCAACCATGCCACCCTCTGTTTCATCACCACACCCTCTGGTTGTCCAGTGTACATTATTTTCGGCAAAGCAAAGCACACCTTCCCTGCCTCAAGTGACCTGAATTAATTTGGGGCTGATTAATGTGTCACAGAATATTTTTTTAGCTGGCACCTGCTTCCTTAGTGCGCCCTGATTAGTGATCTTTTGCACTTGCTAAGTGCTTTCATTGTTGCAAAATTAGTTACAACACCTGCCCTGCCCCAACTGACAATAATGAATTAGGGGCTGATTAATGGATTTTAACTTCCAGCCTGGCTCCTGCTTGTCTCCCTTAGCTGTAATTCATGACCTTTGTGGCATATGTGTAACTATTCTGAGGTTCAGAGCAGGGTCACATAATACTTTCAACTGGCAACTGAACTCTGGAGGGGCCCCTCAGGAAGCACTACAGGAAATGGCTACTAATGATGTGCCTGAACTTTTGAACCTGGTAAGTAGTTACTTTCAGTTTTGCTTAGATCATATTTCTGCAATTTCGCACTTATTCGCGGGGCGCGAACTCACGCGAACAGTGCGAGCAGTGCGAGCAAAATCCGCTGCTCGCGGATTTGCGGATTTTGCAGGAAATTCGCAAATCTCGCGGATTGCGGATTTCCCGAAAATCCGCAAAATCCGCGAGCGGAACGGATTTTCCGCCCATGCCTACTTGCCACTTGGATTGCGGATTTCATCTACAGAAGAAAATTTGCTTCACAGAGAACAGTTTTTTGTGGGTACATAGAAATGTTTTGAAAACCAAGTCTTGTTCAGAAACAACCCTGAAAACTGAGTTTAAGCATTGTTATAAACCTTAGGAATTGTTTGCATTTGAACTTGGGGTTTGATCTTGTGAAGGGACAGGAAGAATACTCACATCATGATATGGCTACATATGTTATGTACATGTAAATATGCAAAAAGCACAAGAAGTTCTGAGTAAGTGGTATATTGAATGCTAATGATAGGAACCACAGCATATTAATACCTGGTAATTAGTTTGCAGTTGCACAAGAGTCAAATAGAAGCTAGGCTTACCTTTATCTGAGACTGCATGGTTATGAAGCTTGAGGTAATTTCCTTTCAAATGGAGAAGGATTAGGGAACATATACATCCCTTGCTATGCTTTGGTTTCAAGAAAATGAGCTTTAAACCAGAACATAGATAGTTAGTTACATAGGGATACATTTAAGGCATGTCTTTACCACTGCTAAGGATAGATGTGGAACTTTCTCGCATGTTACTAAGACATTTCCTATTGTCTTTAGAAACCAACTTTGACTTGGCAATGTCAGAGACTAGAAGAGTGACAAGTCAGGGTGTTGGTATCTAGTATGTCTGTTTTCTCTCTTATCTCAATCCTCTTTGCCTGTTTCGACTATTGACTCGCATAGTTCTATTGTATGTAGTCAGCGGCGGAGGCAGAAGAGTGCAACGCCTCCATTAGATCAAGAGTAGAAGGGTAGCGCTTTCTGACAGTACTAGATTGATCACAAAAGAGTCAAATATGGCCCATTGCCAGGGGATGAAGTGTCAAAGTGCCACTCCGCCTAGGGAATCTAAAATCTTTGCACCAACACTTCACAAATATGCTATTTGCATTTGGGTGTATTTATTCAGTGTTCAAGAACATTTCTGCTACAGGTTTCGGTTGAGTCTGAAAATGTACATATTAAAAGCTGTAAATCACAGACAAACATAGTGGAGTGTCTACTAGCATCAGCTCTCTGGGGACAGGCAAAGGCACATTTATACCCTAGTACAGAAGTTTATAGAATCACTCAAATGTCTGAGAGTTTCAATATTGTAACAAGCAGGTGCTCAGATGAGTTCATAAGAGCGATACAACCGTTTGTTAAAAAATCACAGCATGGGTGCAAAATGCGCTCCCCATCATCTCAGCTCCCGGGTGGGAGCTTCCAGTTAACAGGTTTCAGTAGTTTTAAAAACACTATTACATCATACGCTTAATTAAAGTCATCAAGATATGTCAGCGAGAAAGCTCTGCAAGATGAAATCCCTTCCTTGCCTCTACAATCCAAGCTCATGGACGCATGCAAAAAGAAAAGAAGAAAAGAATGATAAGAATCACTTTTAACACCTTTATACTGCAATCTCTAAATACACTTTGTAACCCGGACTATAGGCCCCACCATCTAAATTCGTCATCAACAGTATGTAACTTTATAAGACAGTATGTAAAACTATTTTGAATGTTAGTAATTTGCTTTTGTATCTCCAAGGAGTTGTCTGCAATATAGATTCATCACTCAACTCCTACAATAGAACAGACACTGCATTTGCTGCCGGTGCAAAATCGAGAGACATTCTATTCTGCAGAATCATTAACAATAAAAGTGACTACTTCCTCCAGCACCCTTGCTACTCTACTAGGTCCTTCACTAAGGGACCTGTTCCATAGTTTGGAAATATATTATGCAAAGAAGCTTGCGGTCTATAAAATTTCTCTTTTCTTTTTCAATTGCAAAGTAGAAAGAGGAATAATTGAAGGTCTAATGACAGGTACTGTGTAACCAGTTAGGCACTTAAAATCTCTAGGATAGCACATATTAGATATATCTTAAAGGCACTTGATAAACAGGATGGGAACCTTTGGAAGACTCCAGAAAATATTGTCGGTTCCCAAAAAGGGATTTAAAATATTTCTACTATGGTTTGTGGGCACAGGAAAGTATGTGAGAGACCATTAATAAAATTACCTTAGTGAGCCACCTGTCAAGCCAGAAGTACATAGGGCTCTAACTTTACAATGCATTGGTCTCCAGTATGCACAATAGTTGTCAGCCCACCATTCCAAATGCAGGTTCTGTTGTCACAGATGTAGTAAGTCCCAGTTTGATCAATCACACTACTCTAGGTGAACAATACTCCAGAGGAAACAGCAGTTCTCAGAAACTCATCTTGAGAACACAAAGGAAAAGACATTGGCTGCTTGCACTGGCCCACAGTTAACTTACAAATACTTTGCCCCGCAGAGATTCTAACACGTGTGTGCTTAGCTGGTAATTAAGAACAACAGGAGCAAAGCAAATATCCACACTTCCCTGGACCTACTAGAAACTATGAAAAGGATTAGTATGTCATTACCCCCTCATGGGTCCTCCCCGTCCCAGTCCTTACCACGTGAGGCAGTCCTGCCTCCACCCAGCCAATCAAAACGCCAGAAATCCAAAGGTCGAAGGTGACATAAGCCCCTCCCACCCACCGCCATGCCTGTTTTTTTTTCTGCTCCGACGGCTGTCGGAGCGCTGGTGCTCCCGGTTCCTGCCTCTGTTCCCGTTTGCTTCTGGGTGGTTTGGCGGTGCCGTGAGTGTTTCTTTTGCATTTTTAAATGCTTCTGTTTATGTCAAGTCAAGTCAAGTCAAGAGATTTATATAGCGCGCTACCATACCCATAGGGTCTCAAGGCGCTTGATGAAGGGTGGGGGATTACTTGTCGAATGGTCTTTTCATGTTTTTACCGGCGCGGCCGCTCCGGTCCTCCGGCCGGCCACGCTCCTGTTCTGGGGTCAGGATGCTCCCCGTTCATGTGCTGGGCTGGGGCGGGGAGCCCTCCTGGTGTTCTGGCCCCAGGTCGTTCCGGCGCTGGTGCTTTAGTGCAGTGGCCGGCCCCTGCGGCCATTTTCTTCATATGTGGCTGTGGGTGGAGACTGCAGGGCTGCCCTTTTTTGTTTATTTTCTGTTCTCACATATGTGATTACTGTTTGGGGCAGTGTTTCCTGGAGGTTGCTGGGCACTTCCTTTATTGGTGTGTTGGGTGTTTTCCTGGTGCTCGCTTCGGCAGCACATATACTAAGCTTGGAACGATACAGAGTAGATTAGCATGGCCCCTGCACAAGGATGACATACATATTCGTGAAGCGTTCCATATATGGGGTTTACTCCTTTACTCGCCATGTTTGAGGGGACTTACTCTCCGGTGCATCCACGGAGCTGTTGCTCATTGGTATGTCATATGCCTCTGGTGTCACAGGCTATCATGTGCTGAGGGTTCAAGTCCTGCCTATGCTGTCATTGTGACTTGGGATGTTCATTTTCATGCTGTGCTTTGGAAATTTGCATTCTCTTTGTCCACGTAGCATCTTTTGCAGTTTTTCTTGGACTGTTTTGCGCTGTCTGCGCTGCTGGTGCATGCGGCTATGCCATCATCTCTTGTTGGGATCGTGGACGTTTTTTCCCTGTTGGGGTATACATTCGGGGATGGTCCATGAGATTTCTGGCGTTTTGTTGCTGGGTCTTTCTCCCGGATTCATTTGCTCCGGCTGGGTTTATTCCCATTTTTTACCGGCCATTTCGTGCTGTCCTGTTGGCTGTACTGGCTGCGGTGTGGCTTGGCATTGCCATGCAGGGTGTTCTTCTCTTTCTGTGGACACGATTTCGCCTGGCGGTCTTTGTCACCTGGTATCCTCCATTTTTCTTCTTTTTTGCACCTTCTCCCTCGGTCTTCGGGCGCTTCTTAAATTATGCCAGTCTGTTTGAAGAATAAAAATATCCTCCTCCTCGGAGATTTTAACATACATTTTGATAAATGCAATAACCCCCTAACAAAAAAATTAGTGGAGGATATGGAAATCTTGCAGATATCCCAAAGAGTTAATCATCCTACACACACGGCAGGTCACATATTGGACTTGGTATTTTCTAACATGGAATCGATTGACATTGACTCTGTAACACCTCTGCTATGGACAGATCACTATATGATCACTTTCCGTATCAATCTACCTACTATACACACAAGAACACTGGGTCTAAGTGTAGCAAGCACGAGGAGTTGGAAACATTTCTCAATAGACAAATTCAAACAACATTTTTCACACCCGAGTTTAGCATCTACTGACATTCATGAAGAAATAGATTTACTTCACACAAGTATTAAGACTGCACTTGAGTTCTGTTCCACCCTCCGAGTTCATCACAAACCCAGAACTACAAAATCGGAAAGGTGGTACGGACCAGAATTGAAATCTCTAAAGAGAAAATGTACATCTCTGGAACATAAATGGAGAATAGGCAAGTCAGACGAGACCAGAAACACTTATAAACAAGCACTCGTACTCTACAATAAAGCAATCAAGAAGGCTAAAAAGGAGTATTTTACACGTAGAATCACTGAGAATAAAAATTCCTCAAAGGAACTTTTTAAAATTGTCGGGGAATTATGTAACCCAACAAATCTTTCAGTAAAACTTACTCCATCACAAGAGAACTGCAATAAACTAAATGATTTTTTCTGTGAGAAAATTGATATCATTTATGCCTCTTTTCCTAATTGTAGACCAGAAACTATTGAGCGCAGTATGCCAACCACAACTCAAGTTACCTGTTCAAGTTTTGGCCCTTTTTCAGAAGCCGAGGTAGGCAAAGTCATGCTCGAAGTTAAGTCAGGATCCTCACTAGATCCATGTCCGCACCACATTTTTTCTCAGCTAACCCCTGTAATTTGCCCTGCCGTAACGAAAGCACTCAATCTTTCCTTAGGCTCTGCTAAATTTCCAAGATCTTGGAAGCAGGCCCTAGTCACCCCATTAGTAAAAAAAGCAGGATTAGATGTAAACAACCCTGCCAACTATCGACCAATATCCCAGTTACCTTACCTCTCAAAAGTGCTGGAGAAACTGGTCAATAGACGGCTATCCACTTATTTGGAAGCCAATGAACTGTTGGATGTCTCTTAGACAGGTTTCAGGGCGAACAACAGTACTGAAACAACACTTTTGGCGGTGACGGATAATATCAGGGCCCAGGTGGATCAGGGTAAGACAGTCGTCCTGATACTCTTGGATTTATCGGCGGCTTTTGATACCGTACCACACGACCAACTACTGAAAGCCCTGGAAGGGAAAGGTATTCGAGACAAGGCATTGGGATGGCTACAATCCTTTTTGGCGGATCGAACACAATCAGTGTGTCTGGGTGATTTCATTTCTCCCCAGCGAAACATTAAATATGGGGTTCCTCAGGGGGCTTCATTAAGCCCAACCGGTTTAATGTATTTGTTTCCTCATTGGCAGCCATTGGAAGAAAGTGGGGTGTTGAAATGTGTTCTTATGCTGACGACACCCAGATGATGGTCACCATTGATGAGAAAGATGATCCTAAAACTCGACTACTAAAATGCCTGACTGAGCTGGCCAATTGGATGCAAGAGCACTGTCTGAGATTAAATGCAGACAAGTCAGAAATCCTGCTGTTTGGCAAAAATCCCCAGCTCTGGGACAACAGCTGGTGGCCAAGTAACCTGGGCTTGCCCCCAAATCCTACCATAAAAGCGAAAAACTTGGGTGTGGTACTGGACAGTGCTCTGTCCATGAAATCACATGTCTCCACTGTCTGTGGCAGAGGCTTTGCATTATTGAAAATGCTCAGACGAGTCTTCCCCTGGATTCCGACTGAGTGTAGGAAGACCCTGGTCCAGTCGCTGCTGATGAGCAGACTGGACTACGGCAACTCTCTGTTTGTTGGAATGGCAGACTATCTTTTCTCTAAACTGCAGATAGTGCAAAATGCCGCGGCAAAGGCTGTATGCAATAAGAAGAGATATGATTCGGCCAAAAGTTGCATGCGAGAACCACATTGGCTCCCAATGCGACAAAGAGCCAACTTCAAATTACTGTGTATCACACACAAGGTACTTTACAATACAGGCCCTACCATTCTACACAATAAAGTCAAATTCCATAGACCATCGAGGAACCTTCGATCCAGAACTTTAGGAAGAGCAAACACTACCCACGTGAAGACTGTCAGGATGGGAGAGCGGGCTTTCTCTCATCTAGCTGCAACCAAGTGGAATGATCTACCTCCCAATCTCAGACTGACAGAATGTCTCTTATCATTTAGGAAACAATTAAAGACACTACTCTTCCCTAAACCAGAATAATCAGTAATCAATGCGGTCACCGTACCCCTCAGCACCAAACCTCAGCGCCGTGATATCCTACCTAGGATGATTGTTAGCGCTTTATAAATAAATTAAATACAAATACAAATACAAATTCTTCCCTGGAGGTCCGGGTTGGGCGGTTGGTGGATTCCGCTCTCAAGAGTTCGTATGCTGCTTCTCCTTTTTGGGGTGTGTGCTTGCTCTTTTTCGGTCTGTGCTTTCTTAGGGGTCCCTCCTTCCGGTCCCGGATGGTTGGGCCTTGTCCTCGGCTACCGGGGCGGCGGGGGCTTGTGAGATTTCTCTCTGGCCTGCGTTTTGGTGCTTTGCCATTCCCCTAGTGCCTTGGTCCTATGCCTGCATTTTTTGCACTACGTTTGGCTCCCTGCCTCTGCGGCGCCTGCTGCTGCCCCTGAATGTCAGTCGGATATGTTGTGCCCGGGAAGAGTCTCCGTGGCTTGGTGGTTGCATCTCTTCCTCTTCAGGTTATGTGTTCCACTCCTGGTGTTGACCTGCTTGTGGGTCGCCTATCTCCTTTGGTGTCGTTGGTCCGGTCTGCTTTGAGAATGGTGATTCCTGTTGGTCGTCATTCTTGGTTGCTGGTTTCCATTCCGGGCCGTCCCCCTTTTAGGCCATTCTTCTTTGGCGTCGGCCAATTTTTTGTCGCTACGCTCTGTGGTGCTGGTTTCGGTGATGGAGTGGGGCCGGAGGTCCTCTTCTCTCTGTTCCGGGTCCTTGCTCCCGTTGGTCTTTCTGTTCGGTTCTACCTCCCGGGGCTTTGGTCGGGTTGGTGCGGCTGTGTCCCTTTCGGTTGTGCCCCTTGCAGCCCGGTTTTCCCCTCTTCTTGGTGGGTAATTTTGGCTTCCCTAGGTGTGGGAGTCGCCTGTTTTTCTCGTCCCCCTCCATCCGGCTGCTCAGAGGTTTGCGGTGGTTGAGTTCCGTTTCCTGTTTTCAGGTGTTTCCTTTCGGTCTCTCTCATGCTCCTCTGGTTTTTTTCCACGGTGCTGGCTCCTGCTGTGGGGGTTTGCTGGCCTGGTTCCGGTTTCTGGGGTCGTTTTGGGTCTGGCCGTTCCTCGTCTGGTTCCTGTTCGGGGGCTTCAGTTCCTCGGGACCGGTTTGACGCTTTGCTGGGGGCTGTTTCTCAGTGCTCGCTTCAGCGGCTCGTATGCTTTCTGTTGAGCGTTGCTGGAGGGGGTTGACATGGTCCCTGCGCTAGGATGACACGCATTTCATGAGGCGTTCCATATATCCGGATCTGTTCTCTGTCCTGTTGGATCTTCTGTGGGTCCTACTGGGTCTCCCTCCTGCCCCGGCTCGGGGTTGGTTTTGTGTCCGGCAGATGGTGGTTGCCTCCTCGGCTGTGGTTCCTTGGGCTCTTGTGCACCTCGTGTCCTTGGTGTTTCTTCTGATGACTTGTTGGGTCCTTTGTCTTGCTGGTTACGAGGCTCTGGTTCCTCTCTCCCCTGGTCTGGTGGCTTTGCTCTCCTGACCTGGTGTGGGGGGTGCATTTTTGCTTTCCTCTCTCCTCTTGTTGTCCTTGGTTGCCTGTCCTTGGGTTGGGGGCCCCGTTGGGGTCCTTGGTGGCCGGCTTGTCTGTTGTTCGCGCTGGCGCTCTTGGGGCTCGTTGTTGTTTGGGCCTTCTTGGGGGGTCCCGGTACGTGTCTCTGTTCCTGCGGGCTTCCCTGTCTTGTGTCTGGGCGGCGACTTCTCTGTTGTCTTTCAGAGGGTCTTGAGAGGCATCCCTGTTACGGCGGTTGGTTTCTTTACTGGAATGGTTCTCTGGTTGTGCCTTCTTTTGGTGGCTTAGGCCGCTTCCTGCCGTCCTCTGTTTGGTGCTGTCTGGTGCTTGTTTCGACGGGACATGTCCTTTTGTTGGGACATTGCGTGGGTGCTTGGGACTGTGCGCTGGTGCTTGGAATGGCCCTGCGCTGGGTTGTCTTGCTGCTTTGTGTAGCATTACCTCTGTCTGTTCCTCTGTTCCAGGTCCTTTTGTCTTTGGTTTGGGACTCTTGGTTTTGTCATTTTTGCTTCCCCTCCTGTTGCTCTTCTCCCCGGTTTTTGTTCCGGGGTGGTCTGTCCTGGGGGTTGCTCTCTCGTTTCCTTGGCCTTCGGGTTTTTTGTATACCTTCGCTCCCGTTTTTCTCCTCCCGGGCGCTCTGCGGGGGTTTGGGGGGTGTCGGTGTTGTTGGGTTGGCCTTGCTGTTTTTGGTTTCCGCTCCTGCTGTTGCTGTTGGGAGTCGGATTTGGCCAGCCTCCCTTGCCTCCGGCTCTGCTTCTGGGTCCGCAGCTGTCTTTGCCCTGTCTTTGGCGCTTGCTACTGACTGCCTGTCTCTTGAGCGGCTGTCTTTAGCGTCTTTGGGCTGTTCTTCTGTGGTGGCCTGTGGCATGTGTTGGTCGCGTTGGCCTTCCGCTCTTTGGAGCTGTGATGCACTTTGGGGCTCTTTTGTTTCCTGGTGCTCTTCTCTTGGCCGGAATCCATGGTGGGGTTCCTGTTTCTGTGCTGGTTTCTCCAGCTTGGGTTTGTTGTTGGGATTTTTCAACTTCCGCTTTGTTTGCTCGTTGACGGCGGTTTGTGCTTGTCGGGGCCTTGGCCTTGCCTGCTGTTTTGCATGGTCTGCGGTTGCCCCTTTCATGTCCTTGTTAGTGGTGGGCGTGTTGTGGTTGTCCACTGCGGTGTTTTTTTTTTTTTTTTGCTGGCCTTCTCTTCCGCTTGTCGGTTGGGTGGGTTGGGTGCCTTGCTCGTTTTGATTCCTTCTTTGCAGTTTCTGCAGGTTTAAGTTGTTTTGCGGCTTAGATCGGGCTTTTCTGCCTGTTTCTTCGTGTTTCCTTTTGCGGCTGGAGGTGTTGCTTCCTGTTTTGCCTGCTGTGGGGGTTTCTCCTGTTCCCCTTCTTTGAGTGTTCGCGGGGCTCTTCTGTTTTGCCTCCGATGTTCACTACTGTCTCGGGTTTCTCCTACCCTGTTTGTCTCCTGTGGGTTCTGTGTCTGCTTCCTGTGCTGATGGGGCGGGTCTCTATCCTGGTGCTTTGTGGGGCGGCCTTTTGGCGGTCCCGTCACACTTTTGTGCAACATTCTCGGCTTGATGTTTTTATTGCCTCTTCTGACGATTTCTGTTGGCGTCTTGTACGCTGCTGTTCGTCGATGCTTTATTGTTTAAAGTTTTGTACTTTTGCATGGATCCCTGGTGTCCTGCATTTTTTCTTCTTGGTTCTCTGCTTGTGAGTTCCTCACGTGGTAAGGACTGGGACGGGGAGGACCCATGAGGGGGTAATGTCTTATTACTTACCGGTAATCTTCATTACCCCGATTAGGGTCCTCCCCATCCCAGTCCTCTTCCCTCCCTCCCTCCCGCTGTGTTTGTGTCGGAGTCTTGTTGATAACAGGCATGGCGGTGGGTGGGAGGGGCTTATGCTACCTTCGACTTTTGGATTTCTGGCGTTTTGATTGGCTGGGTGGAGGCAGGACTGCCTCAAGTGGTAAGGACTGGGACGGGGAGGACCCTAATCGGGGTAAGTAATAAGACAGTATCCAGCAGATCAAGGGAGAGGAAATGGGGCAGGAGAGAGAAAAAACAGAGACATCGGATACCTTCAACTCGCCTGATCTTCCTGTTGTTTTCAAAATGCGCTGTAGAGGTGTGGATATCTAGGGGCAGATTAATGACGGACTTGCGCCACGTTTACGCCGCCGTTGCGTGATGCAATGGCGCGGAAACGTGACGCATCCCTGTGCCCTATTTACAACGTGACGCATCTAGGCAGATGCGTCACGTTGTAAAGCCCTGCGCCACATGAAACCTGCATCAGGTTTCATGTGGCCGTTCTGTCACAGGGTGGGTGTTCCCTCGTAGGAAAGCCCCGTAAAGCTGAAGCAGTAAAATCTACAATATTTCACTGAGTCAGTTTTACGAGGCTGCTGCGCCAAATTCTTACGCCTGCTTGAAGCAGGCGTAAGGAGTGACGCACCACGTTATGTATGGGGGGTCTCTGTACATTGCAGGAGTTGTGTCGCACTTGCGACGCTACTCCAGCAATGCGCCGCCCATACACCACAAAATGCGTCACGCAACTGCCCTTCCTTGCACCATGGTGCGCCGCATTGTAAATGCGGCGCATCTGTGGTGCCGCAAGGAGGGAATTGCGTGACGCATCAGTTCTGGCGCATCCCTGCTGATTTGCAGAGATGCGCCAGAACTCATAAATCTGCCCCCTAGTACTCTTCTGCAGCATAGTTTAGCAAGATTACAATTCACTGAATCGACTTTGCCAAATGTTTAGAGCTCCGCGTTTTATGGTATTTCTTTTTTCAACATTTCCGTCTGTATTTATCCATATTTATTTTCTGTTCTTTTTTTCTGTATTTATCCATTTTATTTGATGTTTCCTCTATAAATGAAGCTGCAATGGGCATTCTTCCACATTTATCTGATTTATAAATGTATACCCGCAGTTGAATGTCCAATAGGTTTCAGCAGTATACTGTGAAATAGCGTTATCTGAAAACACTTACATTGTACAACAGCATATATAAATGAATACCTGCAATAAATTTAGCTTAATTAGGAAATCTAATGTCTTTTTGCATCTCCCCTGTAATATAGTTGACAGTCTAGTAGCTGGGGTGGGCGGAGCTAGGTGGGCTGAGGGGAAGAGGAGGGGTCAGGACAGGATGAAGTTAGTTAGAGTAGGGACAGGGTTGAGACAAGTTGAATAGAAATAAAGCTCTGAGATATAAGAGCCTGTGTCTGTGGTTCTTTGTAGCAGGATGCTACAACTGGCGACGAGGGTGGGATCAAGCAAGCCCACGATTCATAGAACCCCCTGAGAGAACTCCCGATGAGAAAACCCTGTCCCAAACAGCCTCGAGGTGAGGAAAATGCTGCCGCGTAAAACGGAGCTGCAGCATGAGGACTGAGGCCAGCAGCAGGTGACCCTACCCTCGAGAGACTAAGAGGGAGCCAAGAAAGAGCCGAAACACCGAGCGCCAAACCGCTCGAAGGAAGGGACGCTGTTCGCGCCGAAGCGCGACTCACGCGTGAAGCGTGCAAAACGAGTGAGTGCTGCACGAGCAGAAGTCGGGAGCCCACTCCGACTCTGCCAAGCCCCAAAGGTGAAAGGAAAGTACCTCAGGGTGAAGGACATTGCCCCCACGAAGGTCTACTGCCCCCACGAAGGTCTCCTGCCAAGCGCTGCTGAGCGCGGTGAAATTGGAGCCCGAGTGAGCTCCGACGTCGGAAAACCTCACGCCGGATGGGTGGGTTTTGGCACGCCGCCGCCGAAGGACCCTGCAAAGTAAGGCGGGAACCCACCCCAACCTCACCTGACTGTAGCAGTGACCAGAGGGAGCCAAATCTGGAGTATGCTGACCCTGGAAGCAACTGCCGGTGAGTCCTGTGTGAAGAATCGGGTCGAGTGCAGAGAGAGAAAGTAGTGCCTGCAGACAACTACGGCGGCCATCTTTGAGTCAGGCAACTTTTGGGACATCCTCCCTGTGCAAACTGTAGGCGGCCATTTTGAGGTCAGGCGAACTGAGTTTAGCAACAAGCATTGGCGAACATAATAGAAACAAGAATTGGCGAAGACCAAACAAGCATTGGCGAAGACCAAACAAGCATTGGCAAAGACCAAACAAGCATTGGCGAAGGCCAAACAAGCATTGGCGAAAACCAAACAAGCATTGGCGAAGAACAAACAAGCATTGATAAGAGCAAATAAACAAGCATTGGCTAATAGAAAGAAACAAGCACTGTCAAGAGCCAACAAACAAGCATTGGCGAGTAGAAACCAACAAGCAGTGGTGAGTAGAAACCAACAAGCAGTGGCAGAAAGAAACAAACAAGCATTGTAAAAGCAAATAAACAAACATTGGCGAGAAACAGCAAACCAGCACGAGCACCTACAAAGGTGATGCAACAAACATTGGCCAACGCAAGTGAGGAATAGAAACGAGCACAGACGCATGCAAGAGCCAGGTAAAAACGACAAGTGGACATCAATAATCACGAGCAAATGCAAGGAGTATAAAAGAAAACAAGCACAAGCAAACGCAAGCGACGGGTAAAGGAGATGGTGAACACATACCGAAGAGCATAAAAGAGAGGGGCTGCTGGACAGAACCGCACGAGGTTCAGAAGAGGGCAAGACTGCGAAAGACAGTCCCAGAAACAAGCACAACACACACTGAAGTGACTGGAGGACTTGCGCCAGTGCACAGGGAACGCCCAAACAAACAAAGATGTCAAACGTGCCCAGCATCACCGCGGAAGAGTTGGTAACCACCTGCCACTAGCATGCGACTCGAAAGGAAAGGAACCTTGTGTCTAGCACAGTGCAGCTGGGTGGTGGACACTTCGGAACGCACAAAATCTAAGTGATTCACTGGTACATACTGTGATGATTGCAAAGATTATCAACGTCCCAGCACATGACCAGACCGAAGGTTTCGACTAAAGAGGATCAGCTAAGAAGACGAGTGAACAGCCCATGCCCTGCAAATATAATCTATCAGAATCCTCCTCTCATGGCGGGGGAAGAAGTAGCACAACGGTTCAATCCCTGCATTGAAGTACCACCCCCAGGGGTGCAGACGGATACCTGGAGTCTGTGTCTCAAACGGAACCAATGGCTGGCAACATTGGGTGACTTCCTGGACGCCAATGGTGAACAAAGAGAGAGGAAATGTCTAATGCTGCTCCTCCATTTGGTGGGTCCTGAGGGCCGATGCCCAATCAAAACATTTTCCAAAGAAGACACAGAAATCTATGAAAGACTCCAAGAGAAGCTATGTGCCCGTCTCTTTGCACAAGCGGAAGTGGATCATGATCGCATCGCTTTCAACACAGCTCGGCAGGAACCAGGCGAACCATTGCCAACTTTCATCATTCGGTTGCAAAACCTGGTACAAGGCTGCCATTTTAACACCTTTACGAATGAGGACGCAGTTCGACTCCGTATAATTGAAGGCTGCGCAAACCCCGACACAAAGCTCAAGATCCTGCGAGGAAATTGGTCATTAGAAGAAATCATTAGGAAGGCTGAAATTGGAATACACGTCAAGGCAAGAGACAGATCAAAGGACCTGCCTCTGGAGGCAAAATATCAAGATGCCTGGACGGATGAAACTCGGAAAATACACAAAACAAAAAGGAGAGAGAGGGAAGGCAGACCAGTGAAAAGACAACGGGAGAGACAAAGTGACAAGGAGCACTCCGAGTCAATCAGTCAAAGGACAACCTCAAGGAGTTCTTCACCCTCAAGGTGTCATTCAAAGTCTGACGAGGAGGGAGCGTCAAGTGGGACAGATCGCACTCCTGGACAAGATGGCAACCTGCACAGCAAGAGAGTAAGGAAGACAAACTATAGAAGAAGAGATCAAAATGGTCAAACCTGGAAGTTGGCGCAGGAACATTCTTCGCCAAGTTGTGAAGATGAGTCTGAAGCACCAAATAAGTGGGAAGAAGAAATAGGTCGCATAGGACGAACTGACCCTCCCCAACAACGAACAGGAAAAGACCAACGCATCAATTGCACCTGGGACAACGAAGAAACCGAGAAGAAGTCGTTGATATGTGAGAAAGGCAAAGATGGAAAACCTCAAGATCAAACACAAAGAACAAGTACCTGGTTGTTGAACAACTTCTCAAATGAAACAACGTCAAAGACAAGTCTACGAAGGCGCCCGGAGAGGCGTCTTAAAGACAACCCTGAGTCAAAGAACAACGTGTCACGGCCTACTCATTTCAAAGATCCATTACTCAATACACTCTCAAAGGAACGCTTTAAAAGGAGTATGGCCAGGAACTCCTCTGATTCAGAGAGTGCGTCCGTCCGATCCTGGAAGTCGACAAAAGACTTCTCTGACCCAGCAAGCACGTCTATAGCCAGGAACTCCTCTGGTTCAGAGAGCGTGTCTGTCCGGTCCTTTAAAAGGGGTATGGCCAGGACCTCCTCTGATTCAGAGAGCGCTGTCCGATCCTGGAAGTCAACAAAAGACTTCTCTGACCCAGAGAGCACGTCTGTTCAACCCCGTGAGTCGACCGAGTCATGGTCCCGACAACAGCCATGGCGTCAACCACCCGAACGCACCATGGAACCAGAGGACACCCTTCCCGTCAAGAGCAACATGTCACACACTAAGGTCTCTGAATACTCAGTCACTCCACAAGACAACCTGTCATGTCAGTCACAAGTATATCCGGACATAGATCAGACTCCGTCACCCCTGAAGGGGTCCGCAAGGCTGACTCAAAGGACCTACAAAAGGAAAACAGAGACAGTGGACCTTAGTCACCGGATGGGAAGGGACCAGCCAGTCACTCCGCAAGGAAAGCTGGACGTGTCAGTAGAGAGAGATCATCATCGGATGAGAGAGAGACATGCCTATGCACAGACAGCCCACGAGTTCCCCAGACAACCCGAGGCCGCGAATGAGTTATCGAACCAAACCAAGACAGTCTCGTCAGATAGTACGGTACTATCTGGTATACATGACCCTGAATTGAAGGACAGTGTTGCCCTCGACCGGACCAGACAAAAGGAAGTAAAAGTAGATGAGGGTGCTCAGAAGAGGACCAGAACATTTTCCACTCATGAAAGAGACCGAGCATCTGAATCATCAGTTACACCACAGGAAGGAAACATGATGACTGCGGAGTGTGAGAGTAAACAGTTCACACGCAACGTGGTCAAGAATGCCCTGATTAAGACAACGGAAAGATTGACCAAAGCCAAGCCCACCACTGATTCGACACTACTGAGGCTTGAAGAACAGGCTGTCCGCCGACCCGTGTGGTGGATTGAAGAATTGCGAACACTGAAGACATTAAGCTCATTTTGTTGAGAAAGGGGGAGATGTAATATAGTTGACAGTCTAGTAGCTGGGGTGGGCGGAGCTAGGTGGGCTGAGGGGAAGAGGACGGGTCAGGACAGGATGAAGTTAGTTAGAGTAGGGACAGGGTTGAGACAAGTTGGATAGAAATAAAGCTCTGAGATATAAGAGCCTGTGTCTGTGGTTCTTTGTAGCAGGATGCTACATCCCCTACCTCTCAATCTGTACACCTTCTTAATTGGCAGTAGAAAAAATCAAACCAAAGAAGGTCTGTTTTCTATATTATCTGTATTTAAAAATAAATGCAGACAGGACAATAAATAGTTTTCTCTCTATATTTAGCTGTAAAAGTCAGCAAAAACGGAAAACTGGGAGCCCTACATATGATATAACTCGTAATAATCTCTATATTACACACTCTCTGAGGTTTCTGACAATGCTATGATTTCCTAGCTCTGAAAGGAAAGTATAGTCTTTCGAAACACTACATAGACTAACCTAGGCTACAATCTGTTCTAGTCCCTATAACTACCTTCGGCAGCTTGAAAGTTAAATCTGTGATATTAATAATCCTAAATTCACGTAGGCCATTATCTGCAACATAATAAATATACATTCAGTACTATACTATTCTCTCCTCATCAAATGCAATCACGTCTCCACCATTTGTAATACCTTGCAGCCGCATATAATTCAAGTGAAGTAACAAAGTCTGTACAATAGAGTTGGTTGGCCTAAAAATGGCTGCAGTAATGAGTTTGTAGAATTCGACAAGATGGCTCCAGCGTAAAGTTTGAAATAAAAAAAATCAGATGATCCCAGTATAGAGTTCATACCACAAAACCGGAGAATTCTAGTATAAAGTTCATATTTACAGTGTTTTATGATATTCTTCTCTGCGTACACGAATGTGGAGACACAGAGAGACCAACTCCTGGCACTAATGGTTGTGACTTCAGCGACATGAAGATCAACTGCCTAGCAGGGAACTCCATGATACAGGGGGAAACGCACCCAAAGGATCAAGATGGCTGCCATAAGTCCCAAGAGAGTCCCCTAGCATCTTGGAAATTGTAGTTCATTTGAGTTCCTTCATGTACTTCATGCAGCGTAGGCGTCATAAACTCAAAGCCACTGTCCAAGCAGTGCCTAAGCTCTCCACAAACCTAAGGTCTGCGCTGAAGTGAAGAATTTGTGTGACCATGAAGTACTAGGGACTAGCACCCACATGCATCAATGTATTTAGGGGTCGCAAACGGTGCGAATCGGTAAATTCGGCCGTTTGCGATTCCTAAATATCTTTTTTGTATGCATCAAACATTTTTGGGAAATTCGCTATTTTTAGCGAATTCCAAAAATGCGATTGCTTTTAAGGAATCGCAAATTTGTGATTCCTTAAAAGCAATGCATGATTGCTTTTTAAATTGCGAATTCGCAATCAGGGGGTGCAAATTACCACAACGGTGAACCTTGTGGTAATTTGCGAAAAAGTTTTAAAATGCTAAAAATTGCATTTTAAACACTGTAATGTTACAGACACACATGTCCATTTGTGTGTGTAACATGCACTTAAAAATGCATTTCAGGGGTGCAGGGGGGGGTCATTTGGACCCTCCCCTGCACCCATTAAATGCATTAACATTTTGCGAATCGCTAATAGAAATTCGCAAAATGTCAATGCCTTCCCATTGATTCCTATGGGCCTTTTGGCCCATAGGAATCTATGGGAATTGCGAAATCGCAATTTAGAATTCGCATAATCCTTGCGATTCAGTAAAAATTGCGATTTTCACCGAATCGCAAAAATTATGCGAATAAATTAATGCATCCCATTTTGCGATTCCTTATTTGCGATTCCCTTTTTTTCGCAAATAAGGAATCTCAAAATGTCCCGATGATGCATGTGGCCGTTGGTCTCCAGTAAGCTGACATCCCCTTGTAAGCAAGGATCATGAATCCTGATGCTGTGTCCCATTTCACATACCAGTCCTTTAGTTGTGGCAGTGAGGTGACCATAAGGAGGGATACATTCTGGTCAGGAGGAGACATACTAAAAACATCCATGGGTGGACATGCTATCACACTCAGTGATAAAGTGTCCATGCAAGTGTAAGTCAGTATCTTGTTTTCTCATTTGGACAGGATCGGGACTATGAGCTCATCTCCATTTCAGTCAGTGGGAACACTCAGAACACGGCCAGAAAGAGGAAAGATTCAAATCCTACTTAGACTGATCCAGTATTTGCAGGAAGACTGATAGTCTGATTCTAAGAAGGGTGACAGGCACTATTCGATTAATTACTTCATGGTCACTACCCTCCCACTCCTGCTAACACAACCACACAATGAACCAACCAAACCAGCTTACTGCAAAGAGAAACAGCTAGAGACATCATGGGTTGAGGTAGAATGAATATTTCCAGTTACAGGGTAGCAGGCCATCTCTGTGGATAGAAGGGGGGTTGTGGGAGGGGCTGCATCATTGTTGCTCCTCTGTTGTGTATTTGGAGAGGCTGAAGCTCTTGTATGAGCTAGTTCAGCTTTTTCCTGTTCTTTATTCTACTTGTAATGTGATACTTGAATTTAGGAAGGCAATGCACACAACTGTATTGTGGTGTTGGTGATAAGCAAGACATGGGATGGATCTCCCCACCTTGGTAGGAGCGATGACATTTTTTGGTGGATATTTACGTGTACCTATTGATTGGGCTGCATGTCACGGCAAGCTCTGGATAGGTTCATGGGCAGAGCTGCTTGAACCACCTGCAAGCAGAATGAAAGCAGCAAAGTCAGCAAATCCATTGTTTGCAATAATCAATCAATCAATCTTTATTCAGTTTAAACATGATAAACCATAAAAGCACCATATCATATCAACATAAAAACATAATAAAATTATCCAAATTTAAAATCAGTCAGAACTGCATTAAATCACAAGTACTAGATTGATACATATATTATAAATGCATAAAGACAGGCTAAAGTTTTCTAAGACTATATACACATAAACCACATCACATATAAATATAACAATTACAACTACTGAAAACAACCCATTTCCAAATGTATCAGGCCTTTCCTTACACATATAGTATTGATAAAAAAGTTAGCAAGAGTGTTGCATACAGTAGCATCATTTAAATCCATCAGATACTGGAATGCCTCTTGATAGTCAAACAACTTCTCTTCTAAAAATCGTTGTTGTAAAAATTGTTTCCTATGAACAAGATACAATGTGAAGAAAAGTGCTAAGTGCAATGTCGACTAAGTGGATCTCTTGACACAAGCGCATATCAAAATATTAGAACCCCAACAGCCCCTTTTCGGGAATGGACCCAGATGATGGACTATGTCGAAAGGGAATTCAGTTAGGAGACATCCAGGTGCATATTGGAGGCCAATCTCATATAAGATTGAAATCCTATGTACTTCTGGGTTGATAGGTAGCTCACTAAGGTCATTTTATTATGGTCTCTCAGATGCCTTTCGTGCGCACTCAAACCATAGTAGAAACCTTTTAAATCCCTATTCAACATTAGTACTATATTTTCTGGAGTCGTTCAAAGCTTCCCATCTGGATTACCAGGTCCCTTTAAGATATCTCTAACATGTGCTTGCCAAGGGATTTTAAGTGACTGATCCATTGCTAGGCAATATCTAAGAACTGCTTTGGTGACTGTCTCAGTTATGGACCAGATTAGATGCCATAAAAGCAGTTTTGCAGCTAATATATCCATTAAAATGGGTAACTCTAGTTCCAAATGTATAGCAGTTTCTGAAATAGAATGCGGTACTACAAGGGCCGTCTCAAAAATGTTTTTTTTTGTCTTTGTAACATTGTATCACCTCCCCCTTTAACCTGCACCATTTGTTGCTGTTGCAACTCTTTTGGCACGCTGCGGAGTCAGCATTTCTTTATTCGGCTTAGTTCCTAGTTTTGTCCCTTCCTTATTTCTCAGCATATTAGTGCAGCTAATTTCCTTATGAAGATTCCAACTGCCACTGGAGGACAAATTTAGACATAAATAACTAAAGCGCTTGATATTTCAAATCTTTCTCCCTCTAATATAAATGGGGCTGGTCTTTAATTTACCTTTACCCCAGCTCATAGTGAACATTTTCTTTTATTAATCTCTAAGGCCACTGAATCGGCCTCCACAGTCAGCAGCAATACAGTTCTCCAAGGCGCCCAAACATATATACTGTCCCTCCTGGAGCACCTGCTCTTTCGTTGGATTTCCCTCACACCGTAGCTCTTTATACATTGATCTCCCTGCGTTCCTTCACAACCATTTAATTTCATCATGCCCTACCAGAGTTCTTTATATTTATGGTAATGAAAAAGAACCAATCAATACAATATGACTATGGCGAGACAGGCTTCTAGGTCAGAGAGTTAGGATGGCGGAGCCAGGTGATTCTCTGACGGTGGAAACCTGGAGCATCCCCACCTCTAAATGAGGATAGGAAACCGAAACTTTGGCAGAGCAGGGGCTCTCTAAGAAATGTTCAAAAGGAAATCCATGGAAGACACAGGACTGACTCTGAGAATTGTTCTCAGAAACTCTAGTAAGCAGTAGTTATCCATGAGAGCAAAGCTTTCGAAAAGCACTCTGAAGCCATACTTATGACAGACAACACGCTATAAAATTGCCAATTTACAATAACATTAGCTTTAGTTTTGTTTACTAATCGAAATAGAATCCCTCTACAAAGATGGGCAGCTGCGACCCTACAACCAGCTTGGGGAGGAGAATAGCCTCCCCCGGGGCAATTCCTACTGCACTGACAAATTATAGCCAGCAATCGCCGATATTGGGACCCAGCTGAAGGGGAGACATCGACGAATCCAGTCAAACACACGATCCTGTACATGGGGGCAGGCAGACACTTAGGCATAGATGCATCAAGCTAAACACCGCTCGCAAAGGAGCAGATTCTCAGAATCTGCCCCTTTGCGACCGGTATTTTTGCATTTGGGATGCATCATCCCAAATTGCAATTAAAGAAATCGCAAAATTGTGATTACTTGAATTGCTATTGCATTTAAGGAATCCCAAATTGAGATTCCTTAAATGCAATGCATTAAACTTAAAAATTTAGCGATTTCGCTAATAGGGGGAGCAAATTACCATGAAGTTGAACTTCATGGTAATTTGCAAAAAGTTTGAAAAATGCACCAAAGGGCATTTTTCAAAGTTCCATTTTACACACAATGATGCCCTTAGGGCATGTGTGTGTGCAAGATGTACCCATATGCAGATTTCAGGGGTGCAACAGGGGGTCCTTTTGACACCCCGGCACCCTTGAAATTGCAATCTCAATTTGCGATTCTCTAATTGAGAATCGCAAATTGAGATTGTCTCCCCATTCATTCCTATGGGCCTAGAGGCCCATAGGAATGAATGGGGAGGTATTCCTTAATTGCGACTCGCAATTTGCGAGTCGCAATTAAGGAATTTTAAGAAATCGCAATTTTTTTAAGCGAGTTCTTCATGCATTGCATATTTCTATTCCTTATTAGCGAATCCTTATTTTTCGCTAATAAGGAATCGCAAAATGGATGCTTGATGAATCTATGGGTTAATCACATGGCTATACAAAGCCATCCGGGAGCTTATACTCAAAGCACTTCGCTAAGGCAGACGTGGGAGGAGGACATTGGCTGGCCGCTGCACATCAAAGAATGGGAGCAGGCCATAGAATACCCCAAAAAAGTATCTAGAATTGCATGGTTTAAGAACATACAATTCAATATTTTACACAGGGCATATCTGACGCCGAGGTGCCTACACCGCTTCTACCCAGACACATAGTTCCTATGCCCTCGATGCCAGGCTCCCGAAGCGGACTTAAAACATATGTTCTGGAGCTGCCCCACAATACAACGGTACTGGGTACACATACACGAGGTGCTCCATGAAACACCGAACATAACAGGAGTGAACTCATGGGAAGCATGTGCATTAGGTATGTTTCGGAGACGAAAAACAGAAAAGGTGCAAATCCGGTTTATGTCCCTTTCTCTATTATTGGCAAGGAGAGGAATAGCCATGTACTGGCAAGTCCTGGAGGGGCCCCCAATGGAGGCCCTGGTGGGTGCAGTTACAAAATGGGGTGCAGCACAGGAGGACAGGTTGCGGGCCAAGGAGGTGAAAGGAACACGTAAGCACCCAATCTCCACGGAATGGGCACAACTACTACATTTCTTCAAACAACAAACCAGAACTTGGGAAGGGCCTCCCAAGATGCCCACTCCCCGGACGACACCCACAACCTAGTTACACTCGTCGTACAGGCAGAACAAACCGGGTTGAACATATATCAGGGAGGACATCACACAGGTAGCGCAACGCCTGCAACCCCATGATCACTAAGGAGTTATTACCACCACGTCCCCACACACGTACAGCCCAGAACTGCCAAACTGGCCACTGACCATCAAACAGTGAACCGCCCCTCCCTCCCCCTGCCTGCACACACCCCTGTTGATCCCCTAGTTATCAGTGCACTGCGTCGGATTGGTAACGGGGGCATTCGGGCAATACCCGAGGGGCCGGGGTCCAAGTTCCAGTTGAGGGCTGCTTTTTGAGCAGCCTGGGGGCCGATTTGAGCGGTGTCTCTGTTGTTCGACTATACCGCCGGCGGCCCAGTGGGTGTCTGAGTGGCCTTTCTGGAGGGAGGTGGGTGCTCATTACCTCCCGTATAGTAGCAACAGGTAGAGGTGTCACACCTTTTCTCTCGCTGGGCCTCCCATTAA
Source organism: Lissotriton vulgaris (assembly GCF_964263255.1). Lineage (NCBI taxonomy): Eukaryota > Metazoa > Chordata > Amphibia > Caudata > Salamandridae > Lissotriton > Lissotriton vulgaris. The sequence continues at coordinate 1,270,850,744 of NC_141694.1, read as the reverse complement.
TGTAGGCATACTGAGCGGGGCAGGGGGGATGAGCAGAAGTGGCCTCACTTGTTTTCAGGTGTGTTTCACAAGTGTAAACTGATGCGTGCATTCCCCCCCTCACCCCCCCTTTTATGTAAAATTATGCTGAAGCAGTGATATGAGGGACAGCATTATGCTAATGTGGGCCGATTTTTTTATGCGTGCCCGGGCCGATTTTTAATCCCAATCCAACCCTGTCAGTGCACCCTAGTTCATCACTAAAGTTCTGAGTCAAGTATGAGACCCGACAGGTGTGACATCTGCACCAACCGGTGGGGCGAGTAGCCCTGTTACCGAGGGATTATATTACGACCCTTAATAAAGGCACAGGCAGACACAGCTCACACACCAGAAGCACATGTTCGCAGGTGCATTGTGGGATACAGATGATCATCACGGACTGAATTATTAGGCCTGTAACATTAGAAACATGATACAGATATGTATCAATTACGTATAAGGTCCAATGTCAATATAAAACTGCTCGCTGAAACATTACAAGGAAATATACGTATGTAATTTCAAAGCACGAAGTTAGGTTTCATTGTATCTGGACTGTCAAAACTCAATAAACAAATTTAAACAAAAAAAAACATTAGCTTTAGTTTTTGTAAGAAAATCAAAGTTTATTTAGACCTTAGTCTAAGAAACGAAATAACTACAGACATACAAATAGATCTTACACCCAATATAGCTAATAGCTAAACAGTTAAAACTGACAGCAATATATTGATTCGCCTACAAGTAATACTATAGGCAAAACATACTTCACAATTTCAACCACAATAAATCTAAATTGAAACTGACATTAAAATTGCTATTATCAAGGATAGATCTTTCTTCACCCCCTCTCTTTCAAGTTGCTTATAGCTGCTAAAAACGTACCGACAGTTGAAGCAAGATCTAAAATTGAATGTCATAACATAAGCTTTAACATGAAACATTGTCATTGTCTTGATTTGTGCTCTGTAACCCTGCTGCCTCAGTCCTCAATCCAGTAAATTCCTTCTAGTTTGATGCAGCCTTTCAGTTTAAAGTGCCTTTTAGATTTATGGAATCTTTTCACAGAAACAGTTTACACCGGAAGCAGATGTGCTGGGTTTGGGTTATTTGTGAAACGCGGTTACTTATCTGTCCTGTGAGAGTTTTATGTACTAACTGTTCTCTGACGGCTCTGTAGGGGCCACAGGCCCGGTGTAAACGTGTTAACACTCCCCTGACAATTGCACGAGCTGTAAAAAGAAGGGCAAAACCTCAAGAGCTTTTCGGAAATTAATTATCCCGAAACAAGGGTTGTTCACGGTAGATTATTGCAATCTGTTGGTGGTTTTCACGTGGCCAAACACCCCCAACAGATGGAGGCAAAGAATTTGAGGCCCGACAAAGGTACGTCTGGATCACACCTCAGGGACACAGGAGCAGAAAGATGAAGCCTTTGCAGAAAAAACAATTTACAGAACTGAGGGGCAGATGTATCATCCGTTTTTTTTGTCGCAAACGCTGTGAATCACAAAAAAGCAGCGATTGCAACAAAAAAATCGGCAAATGCGATGTATCGAAAAATCGCACCGCCAAATTAAGGAACCGCAAAATTTGCAATTCCTTAATTTTGCGCAAGCATTTAAGGAATCGTAAATTGTGATTCCTTAAAAACTATGTATGTAGCATTTAAGCTTGCAAATTTAGGCTAAGAAATCGCAAATTACCACCAACTTGCAGTTGGTGGTAATTTGCGAATTCTTTTAAAAAAGCACTTTTTGAAATTTCTAAAAGTGCCATGTGACGCTCATACATGCCCTTAGGGAATGTATGTGCGCCATATGCGCACACATGTCAATTTCAGGGGTGCAGCAGGGTGTCCTTAAGACACCATTGCACCCTTGAAATTATTCCCAATTTGCGAATAGCAAATTGCGAATCGCAAATTGAGAATAGCTGTCCATTCATTCCTATGGGCCTCCTGGCCCATAGAAATGAATGGGAAATCATTCCTTAATTGCGATTAGCAATTTGCTAATCGCAATTAAGGAATATTAAGAAATCACTAAAAAATAGCGAATTTCTAGATCCATACCATTTAGCAATTCTCAAATAGCGATTCCTTAAAAATCGCTATTTGAGAATCGCTAAAGGGTATCTTGATACATCTGGGCCTGAATTTCCTGAAGATTTAGAATTTAAATTTTCTTGAAACTTAAAAGTTCATTCTAACTGAAATTACCGACTTTAGGCATCCCTGTAACTATATAAATATATATAACTTCTTTTCATCGAGGTGGGTTTTTTGATGTTACACTAATATATGTATAGCTACGACTGTACCTGGATGTTGTGTTCAGGGCCCAAGGCCCTCATGCATTGCCAAGGATGACATGGACACATGGTGACATAGTGTAGAACTGGCCATGAGCACGTGCACCTGGGCTCTGTTATGGGCATGGTCACATGACCGGTGACTCCTGAACTGGATGGGTGTAGGGTGGGTGTATGGACCAGCCCTTGTGGGAGAGGCTGGTAAAACACTAGACTGTGTCCAGCAGGACACAGCACTGGGCAGGGTGGGGAGCAGCTAATGCTTATGGGAAGAGAACGAGAATCACTGGCTGTGGCCAATCGATTGATCATTTGTGTGGCTTCTTCAGGAAAAGTTTTCCTTCCTGGTTTGCACATCACAATCACAGGAGCAGTCCCTAGACCAGTGTGAACTGGGGTTAAAGAGAGCAATGTCCAAAAGATGTAACTTGCACAACACAGTTTAAATCATCAGTTGTGTGTTGCAGGTTTGAATACAAGCTGCAGGTGCACGCTATGGAGTTGGTGAGGCAGCAAACGTGGAACAATAACAAATGGAGCATACAAAGAAACCATTTGGTGTATCCTGTAACCAATTTCTCAAGGTGTCCTTCTCTTTCACACTTTTCACATAACTAGGACACAGAGTTTTCCTCAACATATCCCCTCTGCACTATACCTCTTTGGGCTGGTGTGTTAGAGTCCTCTCAGGTGTGCCTTGGTTTTGGCTGAATGGCACAATCTGATTCCTCTGAGCAGTCTGGAGCTTGAATTAAATTGGGGATAGGTAAGTGTCCTCTCTAAATGTGGTATCTATAAGTATTCTCCGTAACATTGTAGTCCGTCAGCTTAGACAAGAAATGTCTCAAATAGTCTACATCAGTCCTTGTTCATACACTTTGGCAACACTAAAATATGTATCCTGTACTGTAGACAGTTCTGGTAAATTAATGCTCATCGCTGACATCTTTTGTGATTTAAATTACCCTGATTTTAATCCTGGCTCGAAGAACTCAGTCCTCCATCTTGTTGAAGTCAGTAACCAGGTTACTGTTGCACTAGGTAATAGAGGCACCAGTTATTTACAACGCTTAGAAATGGCAACATGAGACACTGAGTAAAAACAAGTCTATATTATTTGTACCTCTGAAATATTGAAATCTCTTTTATAACCCTGTTCTCCATTGTGCCCAGATCCTTTCTTCGTAAGACTTTAGACCCTGAAGTGCACACCATCTTGCTGATGTTTTCAGTGCCTCTTCATCGGTCTGGATATTTGGCCTTCAGCACAGGTTCAGCTCTTCATTAGAGACCCAACTGGTTGCTGAAATAGTGCAGAAGTGAATTATCTATATGGGTTTGTCTTCTTCCTTTGAAACCCAACATTACGTCTGCTTATCCAGCTGTCATCGCTCCCTGTTTCAATGCTCCAACTTCATTATATCAGTGTGACTGCTCTCACCCCTGCAGCTCCACCACTAAGTGCTGCCCTCTGAGCCCCCTGAGCTCACCGTTTGCTGATTGTTCGAGGCCCTCCTTCACCCGCAGGCTCCTGCTTGTGCCTCATCCCTGGTAGTCCAGTGGGAGAGTACTCTGCTCTTCTGCTGTTCCAGCTCTCGTGGCTTTTTTCTCTGTGCCCTCTTCTCTCTTTTCTCTCTTTTCTCTCTTTTCTCTCGTCTTTTTCTGTCTTCTCTCTCTTTTTCTATCTTGCACTTTCGCCCTGACGCAAATGGCCATGTCTGAACTGGGGTGGCAGAGTGGGCTTAAGAACGGTGATGGATTAAACCCAGATCTGTTGACTGGGTTTGAGTGTTTGATTGGTTCAGATGCTCCGTCCATCACCCCCCCTTTTGTACCGCTTTGTTCGCCATAAGTTGGCAGGGTATGCTCAGACGTGAGTCCCATTTTTCAATTCAATTCAATTTTATTGAATATGTTTTGGAACTCAGTTGAGATCCACATATAAACAAAGCACAAGAATTAACAAGAGATGTAAGGCAAAATGAAAAGTAAAATAAGAAGTAAAAAATTCACAAAATACATTCCATTTATACAGCAATAAAAAATAGGGATTATACCTATTAATATAATTCTAGAAAGCATTTAAAAAAGTTAAAGATTCTATAACAGAACATTTCATTAGGAGGGATGAAAATGGCATTGAGGAAAGATTTAGCTGAAGAAATACCTAGCGTTAGGCATATTGGTCTCACCCACTTTCGACGGTGGACCATTAGGGCAGGGCATATAAAGAGGATATGGGTGATAGCCTGAGTTGAGCTGTCAATGTTACATAGATCACATTTATCGGAACAGCCATGCCATTTAGCCAATAATTTATTTAAAGGGAGAAGGTCATGTCTAAAGAGGAACCAAAAACGGCGCAAGCCGTGAGGGAGAATCCAGGATGCATATGGTTGTATTTGTTTGAAAATATAGGAATTGACAACCTCAGTAACACCTTTCTTTGTAGTACGAGCATCCCTATCCCTCTTGAAACTTAACTCCCATGTGGCCCGTTTTAATAACAACTTTAACTGATGAGGAGATAATGATAAAAGGGTAGATTCCTCCAATTCTAATAGTGTAACTGCCTTTCTGAAATTCTTTATAAGTAAAGAATATTCTTTCATAGGCCCTAACAATTCTTTTTTAATGAGCGATCTTAAGGCAGCCGGTTTGCTTTTGGCTAAATAGAAGAACCAACGTATTACTCCTGCTAGAGCCTGAACCCAACTACTTCGTATGCCCAATTCCAGTCTGAGGGATTCCACTGTACAGCCATTATTGACCGACAATAAATGTCGCAAAAGCCTACCCCCGACAGTATCTAAGAAACCCCATTGCCTCAAGTCTATTAACTCAATGCCGTAAAGCAGGGAAGCAGGAATTTGTGCACGAAAAGCCTCCAGCAGATGGACAAAATGTCTTCTGCCGGTTACTTTGTAAAGAGCACTCAGTCCATTTCCCTGAGTCATGGCTTTCCTAATGTTGTTGTCTATGTGAGCCCTGTTGCTCAGGTTACTACATATTATATTCCCAAGAAAAGTATAACATTTTACAATTTCCAGTTTCTCACTTCCCAAAAACCAACTAAAATGACCCAATTTCATCTTTTTCTTCCCAGTAATGCACATTACCTTGCTTTTAGACATATTAATCTTCAAATAGTGACGCTCAGTGAATAAATGCAAGGCATGCAGACGACTATTAAGACCCTTTGGAGTAAGGTCTAAAAGAAGTATGTCATCTGCATACATTAAACATGCAATCGGTTTATCACCTAAAGTGGGGGGGATGCCTTCACACAAGGATAGGGTCTGGGGGAGATCACAAACGTAAAGAGAGAACAGCAAGGGGGCCAATAGGCAGCCCTGCTTAAGGCCGTTGGCAGAAGGAATTACTTGCGATAAGCCTCTCTCCCCACCCAATAATACTCTACACCACGTCTCTGAGTGGAGTTCCTGAACCAAATTCAGCAGCCTTACAGGCATACCCAAAGAGAGTAATTTCTTCCACAATAGGGGGTGGTCCACTTTATCGAAGGCCGTGGAGAAGTCTATGAAAGCGGCATAGACTTCCCCACCTCTGACCCTGATATATTTGTCCGTTATTACCTGTAGAGCCGATGAATTATCCAGGGTACCGTGGAGCTTTCGAAAACCCGTCTGTTCAAGGGGAAGTATATTTTCTTGGTCCACCCAGTCATTTATTTGCTTCAAAAGGCATCTTGCAAATACTTTGCCGATTGCATCTAAGAGTGCAATTTGGCGATAGTTTTGGGGAGCGTATCGGTCACCCTTCTTGAAAAGGGGCACTAAAATGCTCCCTTTCCACGAAGGGAGAATCTTTCCACTAGAGAAGCAACTATTGAACACAGGGCATAACAATTTGCTCCATTTTTCACTGCCTTGCTTTAAGACCGAAATTGGAAGTTTGTCCGGCCCCATTGCCCCAGATGAACGCATTTCCTTTATAGCTATTAGAATATCGTTTTCAGATAAGAAATCTAAAGACTGACCACTTACAATACAACCTATAGAGGGCACCACCGCTTCATTATTTGCATATAAGGATGTGACATAGTCCACCCATCTTTGTTCCTCGATGGGAATAGGGAGCGGTCTTGTTCTTGATCCACACCCCTCACCTATAAGCGACCAGAACTGTCTCATTTGTCCTTTAAAAGCTGTCTCTCTTAATTTTATCCAGATAGTATCCTCCCCTTCTTTCCGTAATTTCACTTTTAACCTTTTCCTCCTTCTTTTCAATAAACTTACTTTGAGTGATCCCTCCACCGATTTACACAAGTATTGTTCCCTCACTAGTTTATTTATCTCTATATTGAGTAGACGCAAGGGACAAGAGGGTGTTATAAAACATCTTTTCTTATTTGACTTTTTAGCCCCCCAAATCGCTGACTTCATTAAATCTAGAAAACACAAAATTTCAGAACCCTGCCACATTGCAAGGTCATCAATTGCAGCATCAAGAACCCTCTCCAGATCATGTACAGCTTTTGTGTAAAATTTGCAGGGGAATCGCAAGGGAGCCTTCCATTCGCTATAATTCCATCCATAGCGGACAGTTCTTTAAGAAGTATTTTCCCTCGCTTGTTTGTTTTAATATTCTCAGGAAGGAGGGCTTGGGGGATCTGAAAAGATTCTTCTTTACATTTATCGCGAAACAGACTCATACTAAGATTAGAGACTTTGCAATTCAAATCCCCTACAAAAATTATATTAGGAGAGAGAGATTTCTCTCTAAGACTCTGAATATAGACGAAAACCTTTTTTAAGGTTATATTAAAACTAGCTTCCGGGGGAATATAGGCATTAATCAATACTAGGGGTTTAGATACCACAACATTGTCTTGGCTTAACAGTGTTACGGCTTGAAAGAGGTTACAGGGATCCAAATAATGGGAGAAATTCCATTTTATCCGATTGGATAAAAGGCAAGCAATTCCCCCCCTAGCGTGGCCTCTCCTGGAGGGAACAGCGCGACCCTTCAGAACAAAGTAGTCCCTTCCTATCTGAAGTGATTCTGAACACCAAGTCTCCTGGAGACAGATCACACTGGTCTTAAGGGACATGAGGAATTGAATTTTTCCTGGACAATTCTTCAGCCTAGCACAATTCCAAGATAACAACGTTATATTGTCGCTAAAGATTAGGATTGGTAGGGTACTTAATGGTCAATTTCTTTGAAAGGACGCCAGGTAACCAATTCCAACGAGAGGTTTCATCTTCAACCTTATCCTGAGAAGGGGGAATTGGTAAATTGGGATAAGATACGAGGCAGAGATCTTTTGATAGACGAATTTTCAAATCATCGAACCTTGCTGCTTCTTCTACATTTTCAGGAGCTACCTGCCATGGGGATAGAGAGGAGCCTAGAGGCCTTAAGGATTTAGAGGGTCTAATAGAGAGGAAATTCCCCCAGAAAGGTATAACATCAATTCCTCTACTCTGGAAATCCTGTGACCGTTGTAAGATTAGGTTCACCACTAATTTAGAGTAAAATGTTACCCTTGTTAAATTTCTGCCCTCTGTCTTCAAGATCCGTACTAAATCTATATCTGTTGTTAGTAACAATTTCAAATTTACTGATTCCTGGAAGTATTTAAGAAGTAATGATCTGTTTAAAATATAATCAGCATCAAATAAAGGGAAGAAGTCCAGGGTGAGGGTATCAACGCTCTCCTCCATAGAAAGTACAGGAGGATTTTGACAAACCACTACTCCCTCCCTTTTAATAGGGTAGAGATTGGCCAGAGGATTTAGAGTGGAGGTTGCATAGCCAATAGGGATGATCTCATTTTTTGGGGGAATTGGATCTAACAGATCCCCTTTAGCCAGTATGGGCCCACCAGATGGACAGGGAATTAAGGGTAGAGAAACAGAACCCAGTGCTGCAAGAGGGGTTGGGATGTCATCCGCTATTTTTGCGTCCGCACTTTCATCTCTTTGTGCCAACGGGGAGGCCTGAAATAATTCTTGATTAGAGACAGTTTCCAAATTTTCTTTCCAAATAATCTTTCTCTGTCTATTTTTTTCAATTCTTCTAATTAGTCTCCTCTGTTTTGACCCCTTCTTTTTAGTCTTCCCTAAATTCTCCTTTTCCCATCTCCTTCAGGATCAAAAGTTTCCTTATCACCTACATTATGCTGTTTAATAAAGATCGGAAAAGGTTCCTTATCTTCCTTAGGAACAGTTTCATGTAGTTCATTTATTATTAGGGGGGGTACTATATCATCCTTTGACACCATTTCTTGAAGGACCTCTACTACAGGTACTATATCAACTGCACAATTAGATATAGGGGTTTTCAAGGGAAAGACTAATTGTTTGCTATCATTAAGGGAAATATTCGGAGGTCCAACCTTAAACCTAGAATTTTCCTGCTCTATAAGGTCTTCTCCCACGGTATCAAGATTTAAGCGGGATTTCTTCTCAATTTTATCATGTAATAGAACCTTCAGGATTTGGGTTACAGTTTCCAATACGCAGTCAGAACCCCAACAAATTTCTCCAATAATGGTAAAATGGAAGAGAGCAAACATTCAAGAGAGGACAAACAATCAGAAACAGGTTTATCCTCCCTAGGAGGAGGGATAGCGTTAATACCTTTTATATTGAGATTAGAACGCGTTGAGATATTTAACTGAGAAATATTCGAGGGAGTACTGCTATAAAGATGGAGAACAGGAGGGACAGGTGTTATAGGAGTTTTTGTAGGATCCCTAACATGTTCAATATCAACTTCGATATATCTCTTACAGAGCTCCAAGTCTATATCAGAAAAAGCAGGATCGTTATTGTGCACATCTCTTGGGGGAGAGAGACAAGGATCATATTTTTCAGTTGGAGGCTCACTTGTTTTAAGAAAAGAGACATGTTCTAAATCGCCCACCGCATGAATAATAGCTTTAGATGGAATTTGAAGGGGGGAAGTAGGGCAAAAATCTTTGTCCTTTGCTTTATGCTGAAGGGGAGACATACAGTTGTTCAAAGAGTCAAAACCTTCTCTTACAGCCGCAGTAGTACTTACTCCCTTTATCATGCTATTCTCATGACTCAAGCCCTCGATACTCAATCCCAACAGAGAGGGGGGGTTTTACCGTGTCTTCCTGTGTAGGTTCAACGTCCAGTGCTCTATTTTTTCCCCGTTCCCAGAGATTAAATAACTGACAAGTACCCTTAACTTGTACAACATGATTAGTCTTATTGCGAAGGTGATTCGATTTTGTTTTAGAACACGACCTTCCCACCAAAACTCTACCAGACCTAAGTTTTTTGGCCGTCATTTCTAATAAGTGTAGGGGAAGCACAAGGGTAACACAGAAACAATAATGTGCACTAAGACAATCCCACACCTATTAAGAAACGATTTAACAGATACAATACTTTATACGGGGGTGGGCACAGCACAGCCATCCTCAGCCTCTGAGGGCCTCAGAGGGGCTGCCCTTTGCCCGGGCTTAGCTCCGCGCTTTGACCCGCGCGCGTCCCACGTACGCATCAATTGATGTCAATATATAGCGGGAGGGGGGCGGGAAGATGACCAGCTGCGGCGAGTCCTCCAGCGCAGTGCCCGCTGGTCCTCGCAGTCCAGCTGGGGAAAAAAGTATTTGCACAGCTCCCGAAATGGTCCGTATCAACAAAGGCTTTGAGCGGCTCCCGCGAAGCGGGGGCCGCGAGCAGTTGGCTGATAGGCAATGAGGTCACAAGCAGCAGATTTAGCAGTGATAACACTTCGTCCTTCCGTGTGAAGAGAAATACAGGAGATCACCCGGATCTCAGTATAAATTAACCAGGCGGGAGGGGGGCGGGAAGAGGACCAGCTGCGGCGAGTCCTCAAGCGCAGCGCCCGCTGGTCCTCGCAGTCCCGCTGGGGAAAAAAGTCTTTGCACAGCTCCTGAAATGGTCCATATCAACAAAGGCTTCGAGCGGCTCCCGCGAAGCGGGGGTCGCGAGCAATTGGCAGATAGGCAATGAGGTCACAAGCAGCAGATTTAGCAGCGATAACACTTCGTCCTTCCATGTGAAGAGAAATACAGGAGATCACCCGGACCTCAGTATAAATTAACCAGGCAGGAGGGGGGCGGGAAGAGGACCAGCTGCGGTGAGTCCTCAAGCGCAGCGCCCGCTGGTCCTCGCAGTCCCGCTGGGGAAAAAAGTCTTTGCACAGCTCCCGAAATGGTCCGTATCAACAAAGGCTTTGAGCGGCTCCCGCGAAGCGGGGGCCGCGAGCAGTTGGCAGATACGCAATGAGGTCACAAGCAGCAGATTTAGCAGCGATAACACTTTGTCCTTCCGTGTGAAGAGAAATGTGAGTCCCATGCTCTCCACACCACTGGAGTCAAGCTATCCTGGCTGAAGACGGCTGATCCTACGATCCTTGATTCTGGTCCAGGAAAGACATGGCTTGGCAGTTCGGGCTGGACTTTTCCCATGAGGCACAGGGTCAAGGCTGATTTGCATATGGCCATGTCTGAACTGGGGTGGTGTGGAGTGCAAAAAAACTATGGATTTAGGCCCAGATCTCTGTACTGGGGTGAATGTATGACATTGTTCTGCATTCTGTCCATCTATTGTTAGTGGAGTGGTATGGCTCACTGGTTAGAGGCGGCAGACCCGGAAGCAGAGAACGGCCCGGGACCAGGGTTCAATCCCCGACGCGGCAGGGTCGTGGACCAGGGTCAACGGACTCAATAATTCTCGCCTCGGTGCCTACTCTAACCAGGGATCACACTCGGCAACTCTGGGCATTAAGCTTACCTCATCCCTACAACGGCCCCCCACAGACGCCGGGGATGCCTGGCTTCACCTTAGAGATACCCAGAAGGGACCATCTCACAGGGAAAGCCAGGACGGGTTCCCCAGCGGTCTTCAGCGCCAGGACGCTCACGGGCAACAGTGCGCTTTACAAGTCGCACACATTTACATTTACATTCTACATTTAATTGTTGGTTTCGACCAAAAAGTTACGCCTGCAGCAGCGTTATCCGGGAACCAAGTTGGGAGCAGCACCTCTGCACCAGTGGTCCAACCCCACCAACCTATTCCCAAGCCCTTGAGTGTCGCAGAGGTAGTCTACTAACGAGCAGCGATGTTGAAATGTCATTATCCTAAAGTAGTACACAATCAACGCAGGCGGAAACTCAGCAGATAAGTGTGCAGCGGCAACAACAACAGCAGCAGCTGCAAGAACAGCAGCAGCCATAAGAACAGCAGCAGCAAGAACAGCTGCAGCTGCAAGAACAGCAGCAGCCGCAAGAATAGCCCACAATAGTAGTTGTTGATCCTGATGTAGGGGCATTTCAGGAAATCGAGCTTCCTGCAGACAAAGTGGAGCAAACCACTGTTTTGGAACATCTATTGTCTTCCAGACCACCAGCAAGGAAAAGGAGGCTTAGTCCTTCTTCTTTTTCTTCAAGCCCCACTTCTGATGATCGTGATGCCACTTGCCAGCCACCAGCTCAGTCTGAGGGTGATGCAAGCCACAAGACAATGCTTCTGAAAAGGAAGGTTCCAGAAAAACTTAGCGTTATGGAGGTAGATGTAGAAGAGGGGGATGATGTTGATGAAGACGAGCCAGTCATCACGCACATCACTCCCACCCCAAAGGGGATGGAGACCAGCATTCTTACCCTATCCAGAAAGGCTGCTACTGAGCGGGATGTAGCAGGGATACCACCAACACAGGTTACACCACCATGACTTCTGGCTGCCATATTTTCAAAGGCCAAGCAGAGACATACATCCAGCTCAACCATCTCAGTAGGTAGTGGTAGTAAAAGTCACAGTGTAGCTGCACAGAGTCACATTCCAAGCACACCCTCCAGTTCATCTGGTATTGAAAGTGGCACATCCAGCAGTGCCAGAAAGTTCTCCTCCCCAGTTTGGGAATTCTTTTCTGTGGAGGCCAAGCAAGTCATCTCAGAATACACCACACTATTGTGTGGGAGAATCACCTACTTCACTTAAAACAAAGTAAAAAAAACACAACCCATTGAAGTTGGGCATGAAGAATCAGGGGACGATATTATAGCGGTGGAAGGTGAAGAAGAGGGAGGCATTTCTAGCCCTGTCCCCAGTAGTGTAGGGGTACCGCCCACATCCTCCTCAGTAACTTCTGAGTGGCACCACAGTAAGAGCCATACTCAGAGTCAGGCAGAGACACCAAGATGACTGAGTACTGCAATGAGACAAACTGCGTTGTTGAGCCTAAGTGGGTTAATGAAAACAACAGCACCACAAAGGAAAGTAATCCAGCCTACCATTGAGAGTATGCTTAGGTTGGAGGGGCAGTTCCAACGCAACCACCCAATGGCTCGGTTGTACATTACAAAGCTGGCTAAAATGTTAGAACTGGACCTTCTCCCTTTTTCATTTGTGGAAGGGGTAGGTTTCCTTGAATTTGTGTCAGCCATCTGCCCTAAATGGAAGGTTCCCAGCCGGTCCTATTTTGCAAGAATTGCTGTTCTGGCACTACATCATGATGTGCTGGAATTTGTTGGACAAGCTTTGCAGCAGAGTGCTGTTCACAATATCCACCTGACAACAGACATGTGGACCAGTTGCCAAGCCACAGATTACATGTGCATCACTGCACACTGGGTCTCTTTTGTGGGGGTTAGAGATAAGCTATCTGAACGAGGTGCTATTGACATAGCTGAGATTTTTAAAGCTACTCGGAAACATGCAACTGTGGCCATGTTCGCCATGGAGAAATCTCATACTGCTGTAAACATTTTGGAAGAGTTTTGCAGTAAGGGTTTTGAATGGCTGCACCCAAGAGGGCTTAGTATTGGTTTTGTTGCCACAGATAATGGCAGTAATGTACTTAAGGTAATGGAGTTTGGTTCCTATTTCAGGGTTACGTGTTTGGCGCACTGTATAAACATTATAGTTCAAGACTTTATGAAATAAGAACCCATATTCAGCAACTTACTGACCATCTGCCGAAGAATATGCACTCATTTCAGCCCTTCTTTTAAAGCTTGGAAGCAGCTGAGGACCATTCAACGTGAATATAACAAGCACTCATCCAGGAGGTGGCAACACGTTGGAACTCAACGTATTACATGCTTGATCATCTGTTTGAGCAATACAGGCCACTCAATGAATAAGTCATGCAAAGACTGGATGCTACTGTGAAAGGCATGACCCTTCAGGTTGACCAATGGTGCCTAGTTAAATGCCTGACTGACATGCTTCGTCCTTTTGAGGTCTTCACACATGAAGTCAGCAAGGAAGACTGTACAATGGGCCAAGCTATCCCATTATTGCAAATGCTAGAGCTGAAGTAGGTATCTGAATCATACAAAGGTGTAGAGGAAAAAAGAGAAGCCTATGACTTGGTGGAGAGCTTAGCCCATAGCTTAGCTGAAAATACAAGGGTACAAAATAAGATTTTGTCACAAGAATATTACATTTCTCCCACAATTCTGGATCCACGGGCAAAATTGGCATTGAAGACAATAATTCCTTTTTCAGAGATGGATGTTGCCCGCTACAAAACTTGGATAGCTGAGGCAGCGAGTAAGTTGGAAAATGAACGGCTGCTAATTAACAGCCCGCTAGATCAACCCACAAGAAGTACTGCAGCAGGACATGCAGCATCAAGTGCAACTTCGGAGGCTGAGGGCAGTGTGTTTGGCTCACAACACTCACCATCACTATCAACAACAGCAACAACGACTGGATGTATAGGCCCCATAGAATCATTACACAATTGGTATTTACAGTTAGGCATTGGTATTAAGCACAGTGCTGATGCACAGAGAAAAGAGCCAGAACAAAGGTTAGCAGCAGCACCCCTGAATGTTGAGCGGATGGTCCAGGCCTATCTGGACGACCCAACAAAGGTCTACATTGATCATAACCCATTGCAGTATTGGTACAGGAAAAGGGCTGAATGGCCACTGCTCAGCAGGCTGGCAATGAGCTATCTGGCTTGCCCTGTCACAAGTGTCTCTTCGGAACGTGTTTTCAGTGCTTCTGGTTCCATTGTAACAGTGAGAAGGACCAGTCTCTCGGCCAAAAACGTGCAGAGGTTAACAATGATCAAAATGAATCAGCACTTCATACCACCGAATTACACAATACATGCAGTGGCTCAGGTGATGGAAGTAGTGTGTCACATGATTACCTACTACTGGCTGAACCCCCAAAGTTTGAGGACGAGGTATACTTCCCTGACAATTTGGCTTTCACTTACTGTCTTCCTCCCTTATTTTCCTTTATTTGTGTGTCTGTCTTTCCGGTTACAAACTTTGAATCATTACAAATCCATCACAACCGTCTTCTACTCTTTTTATTTCAATATACAAGTTTCAGGTGTCTGCATTTCACAGTACAGTCCTCCGAAACCAGCTCCTCCGCTCCATCCTCCTGAATCTCCCTAAATCCATTGCCCTCAAGAAAGATGATGATTGGATGATGCAAAATAGAAGAAAAAATTAAATGTTTCCTAGTCCCGCCAAAAGAAGTGGAACATGATGACTACTATAGCTATACTCCTTTCAGAGCCGAGAGAGACTGCCCATTAACTGGAAATGAGATGGAACAGGTAATGAATGATTGATGCCATGCATTGGACGCAGACTGAGTGATTTTGTTGTTGTTTGTTGTGCATGAAGTTATTTCATTGTGCACTAATCATCTTTCTACAGTACACAAACGTAACTCAAGGCAATTTTCCCCTTTTTGCAACTATTTGTAATAAGAAATGTGTACTTCTACTGCAGCTTGATACATTGCTTTTGATTGAATACAGGAAGGGGACTCAATCTGCACACTGAGTATGACAACCGCACCGTCCATGCTGATGATGGCGAAAAAGACGGCCCGTTAACTTAAGATGAGAAGGAACAGGTAATGAAAATGAATGTCAGGCATTGGACACCTGAGTCTGAGTGATTGGTGTTTGTGTTTTTGTTGTTTGTTTGTTGTGCATGAAGTGAAGTCAAAGTGTATTAGTAGTCTTACTGTACACACTAAAGAGTGACTCAAGTCAACAATATTTCTACTCTTGTTGTGTAATAACAAAATTGTACTTCTACTGCAGGCCGATCTTCACAGTCAGTCAGTACAAGTATCGGAGAGGATTGATGAAATAATAACAAGTCAGGAGGACGTTTCATGAGTGTCATGAAAGGTAAACAAGTCAACAACAACCGCAGCAGACCTAAATGTCTTTGTGAGTGGAGTTGAGTGTAGCGGTGGGATGACTGCGGTGTATTGATTTACTCACTTAAATTGTAAAATGCTATGTTGCTGGATATGGGTTTTGTCCAACTCTTTTAAAAAAGTACTCTAAAAACGGAGGATGTGCTAAGCGACGTGCCGTCACTGTGGGCCTGCTCTGTCCTTTTGTTGTTGTTGAAGGTCAATGCTGGAAACAGACTAGAGTAGAGATGATGCATACATGCCGCCTCGGAAAGTGTTCTTGTTGCACTACACCATAACTTGTGCATTTCTTTCAAACTTTGTTTCTCAATATCCCTTTTGTTTTTCCATCTACAATTACAGGCCGGGCCTTGCCCTATACTTGGGAAAAGATTACAATGCGCACTTACCTTACCAATAAATCTACATTTTCCAGGCGGGCAATGGCGCCTGGCGACACCCAAGATTGATGGACGAGAGAGGACCAAGAGGAATGCCGAGATGCAAATCCAGTCCACATTTTTGACCAGGATAACATAGTAACAGTATCAACTTTCATCATCTTTTAAATAATTTGATTCATTTTTTTGTCTACAATCTTTACAACAGGGTGTTCTTGTTGTTGTTGTTATTATCAGTAGGTTTGCTTTCTGTTTATAGTTCATCCCTACCAATATTAAAAAAAATATTCGCTAGCTGTAAAAGTATTAAGCCCGGAACAACTGAACAAGAAGTGTATGTAATCCGGGTCTCCTTAACAATCATCATCATGCATGCATTTTCTTTTTCTCCCTTGTTTATAAAGTTTCATATAGTGCGAACTTGATCCCGAAGGATATCAGAACGCTTTACAATTTGAGGTAAAGGTAACAAATCAGAACATTAGTCTAACATGGGGAATCTAATGGGCATTGAATCAACTAGTACAAACTTAACAGCTCAATATAACCTGAGTGCACGAGTAGGAATGGGCTATGAAATGGAGCATAGAGAGATAAGGGGAGTACATACAATAATCATATACAGGAAAAATAACCAGTACCCAATACAGTAATCTAAACAAGAGTCAAATGGGGAGTTTAAAAGGCATTGAATCAAATGTTGAACATCTAACAGATCTTTTATACTCCTGGATGAACGAAGAATGTGCTAGACGATGGAGCATAATGACTTAAGGGGAGCAAAATTCAATAATCATGTACAGGAATAATAACCAAACCAAAAATAATGATCATATACAAGAATAATAACCGATACTATAGTATGTCCGATGTGTTTAGAATTAAATTCTGGACACTCAAAATTCATGCCCTTTATCTCTCAGCACTCCCAACTTATGTTTTGTTTCCTTCTATCTTTTCTTTATATGTGTAGCTTTCGGGCTCGTCTTTATTTGGGTTTCTTGCCTTCCCTTTTATACCCTTTCTAGTTCAATTCTCCGATGTTGTTTCTGTTCAAGTCCTCATATTGACTGGTACACTTGGGCCAACCAGTCATGACCATACATACAGCAGACTATATACTTACAGGCCTTCAGAATGGAATGGGAGGGGGATAAAAGACTAGTAAGCTAAAAGATGGTTGGTGAGCAGTTTCTGTCCGGTTGCCTTTTTTTTTTCTCTCTTTTTTGGGAGACCTGGAAAAGTGATGAATCCTGCTGCGAGGCATTGTCTCTTTGCTGTTTTAGGTTACTTAGACTCCTCTGAGCAAACGTAATTGTTATGTTCACTTGACATTGAAATATCAGTAACAAAATGCATTATTTAAAATACGGTTGTAATATACCCTAGGTGACTGGAAGAAACAGTGCCCTGAAATTAGGTGCCTGTGCCTGGAACTTTCATTTCAAATCCCATTTGAATGCCACAGTTGCAAGATATTTCAGAGAAGACTGTTTATGAATAGCCATTAATAACGGAGAATCATACATTGCCGATGCCACAATTATGTTTAATAATGAAAAATGACGCACTGTGCTCCATGCTGGAATGCAGGATATATAAGATGTACAGACTGAATTGGTAACATGGACAAAGGGCGCACAGCTACGAATATGGCAAATGTTAAGGTTCAAGAATATTTAGAGCGACTGCTACTAGGCAGAAAAGGAAGGTTACCAGACTTCCTTAATTGTCCTGGACTAGTCCAAGATATAAACTAATTCTAGATTCCTGCCGAGCAGTCTAATTCAAATTATTATATTCAAAAAACATACAGTGTGGTGTTTATCAAAAATTAAATCACAGGTATAAGAGCAAAAGTCCCAATTCTCATCCAATGAACATTCAGACACCCGAATCTTGAGATGCGTTTGATCCGTGTTTAATTTCCAAGTTCCAAAGTTCAATCCAAATTGTCCTTAATTCAATCAAATAGTATATTGGGTTTCAAAGTTCATTCCAAATATTTCACAAGGTTCAAAGAACATCCACTGCAGCCAACACGTGTTTCGTTGGGCATTTATCTCATGCCTACCAACTTCCTCAGGGCTGCAAGCCAAATTAATAAAAGATATAAGCTAATATGAAGACTTATATCAACAATAGTAGTGGTCCATTAATATGTAAAAGTATAAAGTTATACTAGTTAAGAATCACCACCTAGGTGAATAAGAAAACATAGTGCCCTCATTTTAGTGACAATTATTATCCAAAATAGCTTCATGTGGATCCCGGTGTCAAGTCAGAAGCAACAGCCGAACAATCAGGTTTTTCGCCAAATTCATGTTGATAATAAAAAAAGAATTTCTTTTTTACCTAAATCATGAACCAATATTCTTCAATCTCAAAATTCCTTTCAGCAAAAGTTTGTCCAAAGACTCTACAATATCTGGAATAACACAGGAGGGCTCTTAGTTCTGTCACCACTAAATGTCCATTATTAAATTAAACACTTCTTTCACATTAACCACCTATCCAAAATCTATCCAATCATTTAGCTTGTAATGGTAAAATTCATAATAAAACGCTGGTACCTCTGCACTTCTTCACTCCCACGTAGACGTTATGCAATAATAGTATATGTATTCCTCAGCGGATCTATCATGAAGGAATTACAAAATCAGACTCCAATTTACTAGATATAGTCAGACAAGTGCCAATTGTTTAACGCAGACTCCCCTTACCAGTATCTTGATACATGGGCGTCAGATACTCTGCTCCCGTAATATCACTTTTACTTCAGTTATTAATTTCGGGTCTATAAAAGAAGAACCACAATATTAGAGGTCTTCTTAGATTATATCTGTATTAAACGCTCAGGGTCACATAACTAACGAAACAGCTCTTACCTATATCCCAGCTCAAGTTTCGACGTATATCTCCGCCAATTATCGAGTATCGGCGTGCACCTTGAGCGCCATCTTGTTTAAATACGTAAATTTCTATGAAGAACACCAGCTAATTCACCGCCATCTTAACGTGGCCAGTGGGTCCATGCAAAAAGGGTCTAGATCTATCTTCTTATATTGATAGATCGTAATCATTCCAAGGATAGCGTTAAATACACGTACTCAATATTAACACCCGTACGGTCTAAAAATAATAATCCTAAGTGTGCGATATTTTCATTTATAATTTAAACCCGTCGTGATATCGTATATTCTAACACGTATAAGGAGTTCATATTACTAGGTGACAACTGAACTATATTAGTTCATAATTAAAGGTACAAGTCGTAATACGTTCTAACTATCCATTGCATGTTTCCCAATGGAAAATGCGCCGCCATCTCGGAGTTGGTTCAATACTGCGTGAAATCCTACCAGTATGTGAAAGAAAATATTTTATAGTGACTTCTCAGTCCAAAACAGTCATTCAAATGATAATATTAAGATCACATATTGACTGTTTCCTATTAGAGCGAGCTCATGTCAATACCACTGTTCCCAAATGTAAATTCACCCTCGGTGTTTAGATAGTGAATATTATATTATGCTTAAGGACGAGTGTTTTCAGTTCGAAAATAATCTCATGAGCACTATTATCTTAAATACCTTTCTCATTTCAGTTAGCAGTAAGTTGTACCTTTCTCATTTCAGTTAGCAGTAAGTTATAAAGGTAATATAGGCTGATTTATATGTCTATATTAACTTATTAATTAAGTGGTGACAAAACGTCCAGCGTCCCGTGCCATTCCAAACGGTAATCATTGTGGTGTAAGTATTTTATAGAATTATAAGGAAACTTATAACATGAAAAAGAAAGACAAAGACAAAAAAGTAGTGACATCTGCATTTGAAGTATCCAAGTATCATCACATCAGTTATTGATCATTGTTTCACAGATTCGTTATAAAAAGCCAAATCTTATACAGTGAAATTCTTTCAATTCTGAGACATAACTAATCTCCCAAAAAGTACTGTAGTTCAGTATCCATATTAAGCCCGTCTTCCACAGCCCGAAGTACCATAATCCAACGTGCCTCTCTGCGTCTGAGCTTCAGTACTCTATCTCCTCCACGTTTGTCAAGAGTCACTTGTTCAATACCATGGTAAGAAAATGTATGGTTCTCAGTATCATTTCTATTCTGAATGGAATGCGAAGCTATGGGGTACCTTGTATCTCCATTCTTAAGCGCCCGATAGTGTTCAACCATACGGTCTTTAAGTCTCCTTACTATTGTTGATATATGTCTTCATATTAGCTTATATCTTTTATTAATTTGGCTTGCAGCCCTGAGGAAGTTGGTAGGCATGAGATAAATGCCCAACGAAACACGTGTTGGCTGCAGTGGATGTTCTTTGAACCTTGTGAAATATTTGGAATGAACTTTGAAACCCAATATACTATTTGATTGAATTAAGGACAATTTGGATTGAACTTTGAAACTTGGAAATTAAACACGGATCAAATGCATCTCAAGATTCGGGTGTCTGAATGTTCATTGGATGAGAATTGGGACTTTTGCTCTTATACCTGTGATTTAATTTTTGATAAACACCACACTGTATGTTTTTTTAATATAAGACTAAGGTCGTGGAGGAAATAAACACTGGAACAAAAGAGATTGAAGTGATCAACCTTTCTTCTATTGAATTGTCTGTGAGTATGAGTAATGTACTGAAGAAGGGTCTTGGATATTGTCCTACCAAGAGTATTGATTGGTATGTAACAAAAATTGACTTGTATAAGTTTGTACGTCTGTTGAAACTCAAAAAGTTTTTTTCTTTGAAAGATAATACAAGGGTGAAAACTATTAATAAACCAATATTGACTGAGATTACTATCCAAGACCTTTATGATACGAAACTTTTGTTATCTCTTACCGAGTCAGAAGATGACCCTGTTACCATGAATTCTCTCTTACGAGATTTAGAGATTAATCCCGGTTTAGCATCTGGAAGCGGGTTAAAAGACAAATCAAAGTGGACTCCTCAGCTATCCACCGGTAATGTCATTGATGCATTTTATAAATCTGTTACCTTAGAGATAGATAACATGATCAAGAAAGAACAACAACGTAAGAAAAAATTTCCAGACAATTTAAAAATAGATGAAAGGGAGGCACTCCGTCAATTGACTGATCACCCAGACCTAATAATACGCAGTGCTGATAAGGGTGGCAACATTGTCGTGATGAATCGTATTGATTACAATAATGAGGTCTTGTCTCCACTGGGAAACAGTAAATATTATGAGAAGGTAATTGCTAACCCATTAGAGATGGTCAAATGTACAATCAACACTAGACTTAAAGAATGGTATGATAAGTGTCTTTTGGACCATGACAATTTTTTGTATCTTAAAATACAATCACCGAAGGCCCCATGTATGTATTGTTTACCAAAAATACATAAGGATAGGAATAAACCACCAGGCAGACCGATAATTTCGGGTATTGGAGGGCCTACAGAGAAACTATCCCAATTTGTGGACTCATATTTAAGACCCTTCGTACGCAATTTACCATCCCATATTGAGGACACTAAACATGTCCTCAATATAATGAATGATATAGTGTGGGATGATGGTATGATCCTTGCTACTTTAGATGTTGTATCCTTATACTCAAATATTGAACATGATAAAGGTATTTCAGCAATTGAGAGCTTTCTGAACAATAGACCGGCAGCGTATTTGGACCATACATCTGTGCTGTTACAAATGACAAGAATGGTCTTGGAGAACAATTACTTTCTCTTTGAATCTACCTGGTATAAACAAAAGACTGGGACTGCGATGGGTTCCAAATTTGCTCCGTCCTTCGCGAACCTCTTTATGGGGAGACTGGAGGCGTAGTGGATTTGGGGCCCTAGGGGCAGTCGATGGATAGATCATATATATTATTGGGGAAGATTTATTGACGACTGTTTGTTAATTTGGAGAGGTACTACCGAGGAATTAGAGTCATTTTTCACTTATCTTAATACTAATGACCTTAATATGTAGTTTACTACATATTATGATAAAAAGAAATTGACTTTCCTAGACATTGAACTATTTGTGGAGGAAAACAAACTATTTAGTCGCATGTTTCGTAAAGGAACTAGCTGCAATGCACTTTTACGAGCGGATAGTTGCCACCCTCAGAGCCAAATCAATTCAATCCCCTATGGGGAAATGATCAGAGCTAGAAGAAACTGCTCTAAAGACATAGATTTTGATGAGAATGTCAAGGACATGAAGATAAGGTTTAAAAATAGAGGCTATGCAAGTACTATTGTTAACAAGGCTGCTAACAGAGTACAGAAGCTTAAACGAGATGTGACACTGAGACCTAAAGACAAGAGTGATACTGAAGAAAATAAACAAACTATCAGAATGATTACAAACTTTGGTGTTGGAAGCAATAAAATCTTTAGTATTATGAAGAAGTATTGGCATATGCTGTACTCTGATAAAGATTTGAAACCTTATCTGACTGAGAGACCAAGTATTACCTTTAGAAAGGGAATGTCTATTGCAAACATTGTAAGCCCGAGCTACCCAAAACCGATTACACATTTGGATCATAGTGAATGGTTACGTTCTCGCCCCAAAGGCTTTTATTACTGTGGCAATTGTAGCTCATGTTGGTGGGCAAGGAGAAAAGATTTAAAATTTGATTATAATGACACAGGCACCCACCACATAGACTCTTTTATTAACTGTGAATCTACTTTTGTGATTTATGTTATTGCCTGCCTTTGTGGTAAGATTTATGTTGGGAGTACAGTAAGGAGACTTAAAGACTGTATGGTTGAACACTATCGGGCGCTTAAGAATGGAGATACAAGGTACCCCATAGCTTCGCATTCCATTCAGAATAGAAATGATAATGAGAACCATAAATCTTCTTACCATGGTATTGAACAAGTGACTCTTGACAAACGTGGAGGAGATAGAGTACTGAAGCTCAGACGCAGAGAGGCACGTTGGATTATGGTACTTCGGGCTGTGGAAGACGGGCTTAATATGGATACTGAACTACAGTACTTTTTGGGAGATTAGTTATGTCTCAGAATTGAAAGAATTTCACTGTATAAGATTTGGCTTTTTATAACGAATCTGTGAAACAATGATCAATAACTGATGTGATGATACTTGGATACTTCAAATGCAGATGTCACTACTTTTTTGTCTTTGTCTTTCTTTTTCATGTTATAAGTTTCCTTATAATTCTATAAAATACTTACACCACAATGATTACCGTTTGGAATGGCACGGGACGCTGGACGTTTTGTCACCACTTAATTAATAAGTTAATATAGACATATAAATCAGCCTATATTACCTTTATAACTTACTGCTAACTGAAATGAGAAAGGTACAACTTACTGCTAACTGAAATGAGAAAGGTATTTAAGATAATAGTGCTCATGAGATTATTTTCGAACTGAAAACACTCGTCCTTAAGCATAATATAATATTCACTATCTAAACACCGAGGGTGAATTTACATTTGGGAACAGTGGTATTGACATGAGCTCGCTCTAATAGGAAACAGTCAATATGTGATCTTAATATTATCATTTGAATGACTGTTTTGGACTGAGAAGTCACTATAAAATATTTTCTTTCACATACTGGTAGGATTTCACACAGTATTGAACCAACTCCGAGATGGCGGCGCATTTTCCATTGGGAAACATGCAATGGATAGTTAGAACGTATTACGACTTGTACCTTTAATTATGAACTAATATAGTTCCGTTGTCACCTAGTAATATGAACTCCTTATACGTGTTAGAATATACGATATCACGACGGGTTTAAATTATAAATGAAAATATCGCACACTTAGGATTATTATTTTTAGACCGTACGGGTGTTAATATTGAGTATGTGTATTTAACGCTATCCTTGGAATGATTACGATCTATCAATATAAGAAGATAGATCTAGACCCTTTTTGCATGGACCCACTGGCCACGTTAAGATGGCGGTGAATTAGCTGGTGTTCTTCATAGAAATTTACGTATTTAAACAAGATGGCGCTCAAGGTGCACGCCGATACTCGATAATTGGCGGAGATATACGTCGAAACTTGAGCTGGGATATAGGTAAGAGCTGTTTCGTTAGTTATGTGACCCTGAGCGTTTAATACAGATATAATCTAAGAAGACCTCTAATATTGTGGTTCTTCTTTTATAGACCCGAAATTAATAACTGAAGTAAAAGTGATATTACGGGAGCAGAGTATCTGACGCCCATGTATCAAGATACTGGTAAGGGGAGTCTGCGTTAAACAATTGGCACTTGTCTGACTATATCTAGTAAATTGGAGTCTGATTTTGTAATTCCTTCATGATAGATTCGCTGAGGAATACATATACTATTATTGCATAACGTCTACGTGGGAGTGAAGAAGTGCAGAGGTACCAGCGTTTTATTATGAATTTTACCATTACAAGCTAAATGATTGGATAGATTTTGGATAGGTGGTTAATGTGAAAGAAGTGTTTAATTTAATAATGGACATTTAGTGGTGACAGAACTAAGAGCCCTCCTGTGTTATTCTAGATATTGTAGAGTCTTTGGACAAACTTTTGCTGAAAGGAATTTTGAGATTGAAAAATATTGGTTCATGATTTAGGTAAAAAAGAAATTCTTTTTTTATTATCAACATGAATCTGGCGAAAAACCTGATTGTTAAGCTGTTGTTTCTGACTTGACACCGGGATCCACATGAAGCTATTTTGGATAATAATTGTCACTAAAATGAGGGCACTATGTTTTCTTATTCACCTAGGTGGTGATTCTTAACTAGTATAACTTTATACTTTTACATATTAATGGACCACTACTATTGTTGATATATGTCTTCATATTAGCTTATATCTTTTATTAATGTGGCTTGCAGCCCTGAGGAAGTTGGTAGACATGAGATAAATGCCCAACGAAACACGTGTTGGCTGCAGTGGATGTTCTTTGAACCTTGTGAAATATTTGGAATGAACTTTGAAACCCAATATACTATTTGATTGAATTAAGGACAATTTGGATTGAACTTTGAAACTTGGAAATTAAACACGGATCAAACGCATCTCAAGATTCGGGTGCCTGAATGTTCATTGGATGAGAATTGGGACTTTTGCTCTTATACCTGTGATTTAATTTTTGATAAACACCACACTGTATGTTTTTGAATATAATAATTTGAATTAGACTGCTCGGCAGGAATCTAGAATTAGGATATATAAGATGCATGGACTTATTGCTCCATGTATTTGTGGTATAGAGAGTACTAAGCACATGGATAAACGTGTATGAGCTGGATGACTAGGACATAATACTGGAAAGGAGAAGATGATTTTACAGCTAGCACACATTCTCATTGGTTCTGTCTAAGCCTCTTGGTTTTGGCAGAAACATACATTTTGTGATGACATTAACAAGCCAAAAGGCAATTTTTATTTTTCATAATTAATGTTTATTGCTGAGAAAAATAACTGCTCTTTTAATTATTTAAATATTTTAATGTCGTTTTTTCTTTCACCCGGAATTGTTGTCCAGGATTTAAATTAACTTCTTACAAATCATAGTATTTCATGCTATGTGACCTTGTGACTTATTTAATGTATATTGGGCAATTGTAAAGTAATTATAATGTATTTTATGTATCTTTTATGGCACTTTATGTACCGAAATAAAGATTTAAAAAAAAAACTGTATGAATGTCATTAAAAACAACGTTTAAAAACACAAACCATTCAATTACATGCATTGGCAATAAAATGATAAATAATGTAATCATCTGTCATTTTATAAAATACATCGGTCTTCACAGCCAACAAAATGTTCTTTCTTCTACCAGCCTCATATGACAACATAAGGTAGCTGCTAATTAATTTACTTAATTAATGACACAATGACGCAGACCACTATTTTCCTGTTTCGAGAGGCGGCAGTGGTGTAACATAAGCCCCCGCAGTCTCCGCGCTGCAGGGGGCCCCCTCAGGTAAAGTAGTAGGTGGTGGGCTGGGGAAAGGGCGGCCTCCATGTGCTTTACATGAGGGCACCCTTAAGTTTCGTTATGTCACTGACTTGAGCCCAGACTTACATTAACCCACAGCGCTAGCACTTGCAAAGTGATGCGTAGCACTATAAAGAGAGGACTTTTCCACCATGGCAAAGGATGCATACAGCTATCATTCTGTTCCAAACAGCTGTAAAGGTGGACTGGGGCCTTGACCTCGGGCCAAGAGTAAGCCTGTCTGCGCCATGACTAACTGGATGAGGCTAGTTGGATCACCCCTCTTTTGTCTTCAATCTTCTGATCGCCTAGTATGAGAACGCAAGATGGTTGGTAACGTTAGCGCTCCTTCCATGGGACTAAGGGGTCCACGATTGGCTGCTTTAAGAGCGTGTTGTTGTTGTTTTGATCAACAAAATTGAGTGTGCCGAAAGCTGTCTCTTGCATCATGGTGATGTTTCTATGTGTCAGCCTTTGATAACATACCAATATATTTCTGACTTGAGCACCTTTCAATGCCCCACTGATAACTCTGCTGACAGTCACCTCAACAACCATTACCACAGATCTTTTATCCCGCATACCATCACCCGCATACTTTGACAACGCAAATACCATGACTCCCTAATGTCATTATAACGCATGGCAAACATAACACAACTAATCCACAAGAAAACAACATATTACTAATCTACTATTCAACTCTAATCTTGGGTTCTGAAGTAGCCTGCTACTCTCATCAAAGAACTTTGATGCCTCGTGAGGGATAGTAAGCGCTATATAAATACAATTTACTATGCAAGCCTGCCTGCCATGATGTTTTTGCAGGACACCTACTTCCAGGTACTGCAACTTCAACATATTGATATGGATATGGTAGTCTACAGAGTTTGTTGTTTGTTGTTTGTCCATGCGAACTGTCTGTTTTTCATTTTCAAACCTTTCCCCAAACCCCCTCTTCCCATCCCTTTAACAAACCCTAACCCTCTTCCCCCAGGCTGTGTGACTTATTGAGGTGTGACTAAATTAAATGTACACCAAGAATTAATCACACGCTTGCTGGGGCGGATGTGGCGAAAGCAACAGTACTTCAAATTCAAGGCAGAGCGATGATCTTCTTCTGCTTGCCCACCCATGAACAGTATATTTTAGAGATGATTTTTATTTAACAAAGGGACATATACCCCCGCATTAATTGCCGACATTGATTGGATTTGTTTTCATCCTCATACACAGCACTAACTGTTACACTGTAGGCCTAGTCAAGTGACTCGACACAGCTAAAGTTTGTAACTCTGTCTAGTAGGCTAACCCCACCACCGTTATAGGATGGACCCAAACACCCACGCTCATAGACGCCATAGTAGCGAGAAGCACGGCCATGCCCCCTTGCTGAGGCCACGCCCACTCCAGGCCTCACCTCTCTCCCATAAATATGTGCCATCACAGAACGCGCAGCGGGCAAGCGCAGCGGGTGCGCCGTTTGCGCGCCGAAGGCGCGCCTAAGGCAAGCCCGTCTGTGCCCGTCCGTGCCACGACCGGGCCCAGGGCATGTCACGCCGTCCAATCTAAGGTATGTACCAGCCCGATACCTACTCTCACTAGAGATAAAATCCTCTCCCTAAATCAGAATAGCAAACACTGTCGCAATATGATTGATGTTGAAAAATGGCTAGGGCCATCATGCTGCCTTTCCTGCAAAATCCTTCTCACCCCGGAGAATCCGCCGCCGCCCACTACGGAAGACCTGACCCCTCTCCGAGGAGCCCTAATCAACGCCAGGTCAATATGTAAAAATGGAGCTCACATCTATGACCTAATCACAGAAAACGATTTTGATTTGCTATTTGTAACAGAAACCTGGCTAAAATCATGGTGCAACCCAATTATAGCTCAGACGGTCCCCCAGGGATACCTCATCCAGCGAATTGACAGACAAGAACAAAGAGGTGGTGGCCTAGCCATTATCCATCGCAACTCTATGAAATGCTCCACGTTCGAACTTTCGGACATAAAGGGGGCAGAAAGTATGGGTTTCTGCATCCAGATAAATGACGAGAGCACTTTCGCTGGAGCCCTCATTTATCGTCCACCAGGACCACAGAACGGCTTTTTACAAAGCTTTGAAGAGGCACTTAGCAATCTCACCCTGAAATACGCCAATTTTACAGTACTAGGCGACTTAAATTTCCATCTCGACAAACTCAACGACCCTAACACAGTATGGCTTAAGGAGTTAACCGACATCTTGGGGTTGGAAATTCTGACCAAAAAGCCTACACACAAAGCAGGTCATATCTTGGATTGCATTTGCACCAATTTCAAAACCCTAACCGTAGCAACTCCCCTGCCCCAAACGTGGACCGATCACTGGTTGATCCCTTTTAAACTGATCACCCCTAAGAAAAGGCCCAACACGCCCAAGCCAAAAGTCGACGTCCAGATACATACAGACTGGAAAAAACTAGCAAACTCCTCCAATCTGCACCTCGTTGCTGAGAACTCGAAGCCGCCCCTCACGGGTTGTACTGAAACAGATTACAATAACTTCTGTAAATGGATCACAAAACTCGGCAGTCCTCCCAACCCACAAAAAGTAAGAAAAAAGCAGAACAAAAAACGTGCCCCATGGTTCTCCCCCCAACTCAAAGACAAACGTTCAGAGGTTAGAACCCTTGAAAAGAAATGGCGCTATACCTATAGTGCAACTGAACTTCTAGCCTACAAAACTGCTAGGAAACATTATCACGCAATGATAAAAACCGCCAAAAAGGATCACTTCCTTGAAGCCATCACTATGTCCAACAACAATCAGAAGGAAATCTTCAAAATAGTTGATGACTTCATGAACCCCAGAATCCTTAGACAAGAGATTCCGCCCTCACCTGCCCTGTGCAATTCCATAGCAGACTACTTCGAACAAAAAATTCAAAACCTTATCAAAGACTTTCCAGATCCCCCAGAATCTCCTTCCCATGACTATCCACCACCTACCAACAGAAACCCTCAGTTAAATAAATTTGCCCCGGTCAACCTTGACGAATCTCGTCAAGCTATCCTCTCCACCAAGTCAGGCCCCCCTTTTGATCCATGCCCCCCTCTGCTGCTCCACACTCTAGTAGACACAGTCAATCCTACCATAAATACTATCATCAATTCCTCTCTAGCCACTGCCGCCATTCCATCCGAATGGAAACTTGCCGCCGTAAAACCTCTTAAAAAAAAAACCCTTGCTGACCCTACAACACTCTCCAACCTTCGCCCAATATCACTGCTTCCGTTGCTGTTCAAACTCACGGAGGCAGCGGTAAACAAACAGATGACCAAATTTCTAGAGGACAATCACCTACTACACCCTAGCCAGGCAGGTTTCAGAGCAAAACACTCCACGGAGTCAGCCCTCTTACACACAGTGGAGACCCTCAAGATGGCAATGGATCAGGGAAAAAAAGCCGTCCTGATCCTGCTCGACCTGTTGGCGGCCTTTGATACGGTCTCACACCCCGTATTAATTGGCCGCCTGGCAGACTCGGGACTAACAGGAACTGCCTTAAATTGGCTGAAAAATTTCCTTAGTCATAGGAAACAAGTCACTATATTAGGAAACTATCGGTCAGACGAAAAAACACTCAACACAGGGGTGCCACAGGGCTCCAGCCTGAGCCCAATTCTTTTTAACCTTTATATGACCCCTCTGATAAAGCTCATCACCTCTTTCAACATCAGCACGATATCGTACGCTGATGACACTCAGCTTATCCTTGTCCAAGACAATAATACAACTACAGCTGAAGAAAACCTGAGAGACTGTCTCACCGCAACCTTTGAATGGATGAGAACTCACCACCTCAAGTGTAACTCAGGGAAAACGGAAATCCTCCCCTTTGGTCAGGATAACCTTTTCCGCCCTAAACTTTGGTGGCCCCACGATGCCGAGGTCTCACCGAATACCATCAAATCAGCCCGTAACGTCGGGATCAGGTTTGATGAAGCACTATCCTTCAAACAACAAGCTGGCACTGTGGCAGGGTCCTGCTTCAACATCATCAAGGGCCTGAGAAGGTTCTTCGACCTCCTCCCCCTGACAGCTAGGAAGAGTGTTGCAGTGGCCCTTATCACATCTCGTCTAGATTATTGCAACAGCATCTACGCAGGCTCCAATAAAAGTGTTCTGCACAAACTGCAGATGGTTCAGAACGCTGCAGCCCGCCTAGTACTGAGACTGCCTAGGAAGTCATCTGCCACAGCAGCACTCAGAACCCTGCACTGGCTACCTATCCACAAGAGAGTGCTATTTAAAATCCTACTTATCACGTTCAGAGCCTACCACCAGTCAGGTCCCACCTATTTGTCCCAAAGGTTTGGAAGATATACTCCCTCCCGCTCACTCAGGTCCTCCAACCTGAACCTACTGGTGGTCCCTAGATTCAGACTCTCAACTAAAGGAGGAAAATCCTTAGGATTTTTAGGAGCTAGAGCCTGGAATAAGCTCCCCACCCAGATGCGTCTGATCCCCTCAGAAAACCTGTTTCGTAAGGCCCTCAAAACCTGGATTTTTAATGCCTCCGACACCCTTTGTCTAGCACTAATCTAATTTAACTCTTTTCGTTCTCAGGTTCACTATTCTTTCCCCCTTTTCTGGTCGCTCTATGCACTTCCCTCTCTCCCCCTCTGTGACACTCTGTTACTAGCGCCAAGATGCTCCGTGGAGTGTAAGTCGCGCTCTATAAAAGCTATATCATATCCTATCATATCATGGAGGGCGGTTTGCCCCTGCCGGGCTGGTGGTGACTACCGCCGGCCCAGCGGGGTCAATCCGCCTGCCATCCTAATGGGGCTCTACGTCTCAACAGTACAGTATACATACAGTACACCCTTGCAGTGAGTGTAATGTCAAAAGTTAAGGATTATGAATCTAACTAACCACCACCCGCCACTGCTGCTGGCTCACCCCCTACCATTCCATCGGCAACTGCCGCATCCTCTCCATCCGCGTCGCCTTCGCCTCTGGCCCCGGCAATGGTGGTCGGTAGTGCGCCTAGAAAACATTACACAGTTTGTAGGCGTCATATACACTTTCCCCTATTGGTCAGTAGCAAGTTTGAAAAATGAGTTAATAGTATACAACATACATCACTAGTACAAATTAGGTAGTAGTAGAGTAGACGCTAGTAGTTATATATGGTCCTTAGGGTCATTCTAGCCTTTGCTTAGTTAGCCAAAGCCATGCAACCATTTTACCTTTGTATCTTTTATTTTTGCACATGTGACGTTACCTTGCAGCTTGTTGTATAAGACACCTTTGAGCTCACATGATCTCATACTACTACTGTCTAAGCGCTGCGTACAAGGTCAACCAAAAGATTAACAAGCCACTTTTTTTATAAAGTTCTGGTGTACTGTTAGTCCATATTGCTTATCCATAAATGCTACACTTTTTGGCACGGCTGAGAAATGCTTGCAATATACTAACACACACCATTTTTCTCATTACAGACGGAAGATTCCCTTCTACGAACCAGAGCTCTGCAGAGCTTATGATGCAACAACTACCAGTACTAGGTTCTTCTAAGATGAGGGTCCCCAGAATTCACTCAGACATCTTCATTTATAAATTTATATAAACTATATTCCTACCTAGGGGATGGTGGTGCTTCCACCACTGTTGGGTTATCATGATTTCCCAACTGTAAGTAAGTGTAACAATGTTTATTGTTTTAATGTTAGTGATTTTCCTGTTGGTGCTGCATTATAGAACAATGTACAGAGCTTTTCAATTCAAAATAACATTTTTGAACTTACATAGACTTGGCGGTATTTGGTGTGGACTTACACGAGTGAGCGAACGAAAGGAAGGGTGTGCATGTGCATTGCTTCCACAACTGAGAGGTTGGGTGTGTTATGTTATGGATTGTCTACTTGTTGGGTATCTTGGGGGGAGGGTTCGGAGAGCTAATAGTTATGACAAGACACTCCTATACCTAGTCGGGCAGGGGATTGTGGTGGGTTCTGAACTACTGATTGAGGTGTGTGAGGAAGGTCCAACCTCCCATCACCAACATCCTATTTTCTTGTGCAAAGTTCTGTATGTTCAAAATCCCTACAAAAGTAGTAGTATGTCCTATCCTATCAAAACAAATTGTAATATACCTGGTTGGGCATTTGTTGGTGGGAATTGTCGAAAAGCCTCAAGATTAACAAAAGTAGTACAAGAGGACCACCCAAAGGACTGGACTCAATGGCTAGAGCTACTGGTGAATCTGAGTGTTATTTAAAACCTTTTAAATAAAGAGTGGCCCACTGGGCAAGCTTAGCTACTACAGTACAGACAGACTAATAGTAGTAGTACAGAGAGTCATCATAGCAGAGGCAGGGATAACAAAATGTTCAAAACAGTACAGATCGAAGGATAATTGTTGTTAAAAAATAGCATTAGGAACGGAAACAATAGTTCGGGAAAAATATGGTGCAGTAAAAGTTATGGAATAAGAATTATTATTAAAAACAAGAAGACTTACTAGGGCCAGCAGAAGAGCCCGCGTTGGTGTCCTCCTGTTGCTGGTGTCCTCACGCCGACTGCGCCCCTGTCTGCCTGCCCCTGGGTGCTCAACTGGAAAGATATAAGAAAGAGACAAACATTGATGAATGGTGTCAAACAAATAAAATATTTTTAAAGAACGGTCAAAAAACACTTATGTAAACAACAATTGCAATAACTAAATTGACCGATCTCATCTGGTCAACAAGTAGTATCGGGGGATTCGCGGATCGACTACTTACTATTTATCAACACTAATCCAGTCTTCCATTCTGATTCCAGAATACTAACTAAGCCTAAGTACGACGTACCACCTGACCTAGCCCACCTATTCCAGGCGTGCCAATTGTACATTAAGTATGCATTTCTACTTCTTTTAGTCTTCAACAATGCATATAGTCAAATGGAGGACACATAACTACATTTTTGCATACACCAAATTTTTGGTTGCTTGATTGATGCTGATGTTCTGCTAGTGCTAAACCTATTACCACACATTGAACAAACTAGAAAAGGTTCTAATAAAGACTGGTGTACTAGCAGCATGTGACGTAACAGAGGGGGCATCACGCATACCACTAAAAAATTACAAACTCATACAAAATAACCAAACTTAAGTATCAATCCGCTCCTATCTCTTAGTGACAGGACAAAGTAAGGACTACAGTCACTATAGCATTCCGTAACTTAATTTCTCTAAAATAAACTCTTACATAATCACACTAAGCGAGCGCAAACGCAAAGTTGCAAACAAGTAAGATACTTAGGACAGAAGAGCACCTGTGTCATAACAATCACAGAAGACTTTTAAACGTAATTTACCTGTAATGTAATCAGCAGCATTCTAGCTGTTTGGAAAAAAAAAGATATTCACAATATTTAACATAGAGCAGAAGAACAGGCACAAAGTAGTAATAATTAAATAGTTACTCACCAAGACCCGGGACCTCCACTCCTAGCAGGTCCAGCAGGTCCTGCTCCCGGTCCAGGATATCGGACCACCGGTGCGTCAACTGGTTCTGGTTGCGCCGGACCCCAGATCAGCAAAACACTGCCCGGCACACCTTCCCCCACCGCTGCCGATGCTTCCGGAGCCCGTACCCGTACCTAGGCCTGCCACCTGCTGCCAGGGTTAAGGGGAGGTGGTGCCGCACAAAGAAAATGAGTACAGCCAACTCCACCTCCCCAAATAAGGTCAGTGCCTGAACCCCTTGTGGGTGCCGCCTTCCGCAAGGAAGGAGGTCGCGGCTCTGGCTCCTACTGCAAGCCCTACCCTTGAACATGGTTCTGGGGTAGAGAGTGAGACGAAAAGTAAGCAAAAGAAATGAATAAAGCAGGCAATAGAAAAAGAGTGAAAAAGTAGCTCAAAAACACACAAAAAGTAGACAAAAACCAAAAATATAGAAGCAGGAAAATAGTCAGAGAGATAATAAATAAAAAAGATTTAAAAAAGTTTCTTGAAACAAAGGATTGGAAAGATAGAGGGAGAATTGAAAAGCAGGCCCCATATCAATAGAGTGAAAAACAAGATGGTCGCGCCCATTGCGACCACGTGCGCAAGTTCGTGCGATATTTTCTTCCCGAGAATGCAAAAAGCGTCGCGAACACGTAAAAGCGTTCCCGAACAGGAAATACATACCGCAACGGGCGCGAGTATGCATTGCGCGACCCGGAACAGGATGTAAGCATCGCGAGTGGGCGGGACAAGTGAAAACAAGATGGCCACGCCCATGAGCGACCGCATGAATACATTGGCGAGACATTTTCATTGCGATCACGCAGAAAATTTCCCAAACGGGCGGGAAAAAAACTTCTGCGTCTTTGCGATATTTCCGTGTGTTCGCAGAGATTTTTAACATTTTTGCAATAGTTTGCGAAAGTGAATTTTGCAAATTCCGCCCACCCCTAATCCCTGTACTGACTCCTGTGCAGGTGCTAAAAAAGCAGCCTAGTGCCAATGCAGGCACAATGCACGTATCCTTGCACCATGTTGCAAGGATACGTGCATTGAGTGAATGATTGATTCTGTGGAGAAATGGACATCTTTCTGCACAAAATGAATCAATGGAAGCAATATCCTCCTCTATGTGTGCTGCAGAATGCAGCACACATAGAAAAAGGAAGAAACAAGTGGAAATAAGGATATTTCGCCTCATTGTGCCCCCCCAGCCAGCCCAGCCTTGGAATTGCGTTAGAATCTGATGCATTCCCAGGTTTACAATTCCTCGTAAACCTGGGAATGATTCCCAGCACTTTTGAGCGGCCGGAGCATCACTTTTTTGACACCCCATTGGCTCAATGTGTCGCTGCATATTCACAAGACCACACAAAGCCACTTTGCATGACTTTTCATGGCCTTGTAAATGGGTGCCCCTTTCACACAGAACGGGTGCAATGAGGATAACTTTGCACCTTGCTGCACAAAAATAATTACTCCTACAACACAGACACCCTTGCACCATGGTACAAGGGTGCCTGCAATGGTGCATTGCAGGCCATTGTGCGCCAGCACAGGGGAAAAGGACAGGACAGGACTGCACTGTACCTCATAGATACGGCACACTCCTGCCCTTTTCTTTTGATGCTGGACAGCGCAGCAAGATTCCTTTTGGCTGCCCCAAAACCTCGAAAATGAGGCCCTCAGATTCTATTGGTGTTGCATGGGTACACCCACAGCAACATCCATGGAAAGGGGTACATATTTACAAGGCCATGAAAAGTCACATAAAGTGGCTTTGCGTGGCCTTCTAAATATGCTGCGGCACATTGCGCCTCCAGAGCATAAAAAAAGTGGCGCTCTGGAGGCTCAAAAGTGCCGGTAGGGCCTCGTAAATGAGGCCCTCAATTAATTAAGTGCTCAGTGAGTGAAGTCGAAACATGGAGCTAGTGATAAAAGTGGGCCGCAAAGGTAATCGCACAACTGAATAAGAAACAACAGTGGTAGACTTTGCACAATTCAGTATGTTGAACATTCATAGAAAATTAACGTCCGTAGAAATGTTGTTCTACAAAAAAAAATCAAAGGGTGTCGTTCTTTACTGCCATAGGATTGTCAATGATTTTGCAACCCTATGCCAGTAGAAGGATTCAGTGGCAGCAGAGAAGCGCCGCCTCAATGCTTTTTGAGCAGTGGAAAAAATAAAATAAAAGGATAATAACACTATGTTATTATCATTTTATTTTTCGAATGTCAGACAGGTTTACGGGGTGGGTTGGGGCTTGGCTGTGTAACAGCCTGCAAGGGAAGAAAGGGTGGGCACTTAAGTGTGCATGGCAGTTCGGCTAGCTGTCTTGGGCCGGCCAAACAGTCATGCACACTTTGCATGTTCCCCACCAGGCTGTAAAACACAGCCCAGTGAGGAACATGCACAGGCTCCATTTGGCCTGTCTGAGCACCAAACCATGGTACTCGGACAAGTCACATTGCAGCGTTGTGATTGGCTATGGGGAACCTGGGTGTGCTTTCTGCTTCAAGTAGAAACAGAATAGGATGATGTGAGGGTTGGCATAGCAGCAAGGTAGGCAATTTATTTACTTATTTTTCTTCCCCTCCCCTGCCTAATCCTTGCTTACTCGGTGGCAGCCACAACTGAAACAATCATCATCAGGACCGAAAACAATTGGCTGAGCACAGAAGGTGGTTAATTTCAAATTCGACAACGTAATGCGTACGCAGAGCTGATTTAAGGTACTAGCCCATAGAAGGTGCTAATGTAATCTGTTCTTGGGGCAGCGATTTAATCCACATATTAATATGAATAAAAGGAATTCGTGACTAGGACCAGAAGGTCTCAGTTTGGCACTGGAAGCCATTACATGGAATGCAAGGCATGGAATGCCTACCGATTACAACACCGGTATAATGGGCAAATTGTGATACCGCAATGTAAAAAGATCAGCAAAGTATTGAGGGAATGCCGAACTGAGGAGCTTAAAAATCAGCAGCATGCAACATCACCACCGCTGCTCTCGCCCTCTCTGTGGCAGAACCTGACCTGAATTTATCATGTTTGTTATGGTTATCTAAATTTACGTATGAATCTTTTTTTTCCTTCTTGTTTGTTCTTATTAGTGTCTTAAGGCACGAGGTATCGCCAGGCAATGTATTTTGCATGTACTTGATGCTGGTCCCTTACTGCGCAATGAATCTCACTTGTATCTGATATTGCCTCCTTATTGTTACAGCGCACGCGCAGCTATGTCCTGTGTTACACTGTCAACCTGATGAAGCCGACTATTGTTCCTATGCATCAATATTGACGCCGCAATGTGTATGTTTTACTATTTTGATATACAATAAACAGAATTTGAGTAAAAAAAATCAACAGCAAAGAAATTAGCCATTGGTTCCATCATGTGGGACCTTATAGGTCGAGTAGAGGAGGGTCATGTAGGGGCCTATAAGCAGAACTGGGAAAATTAGAGTCCTTCTGCTTTTAAAATGGCATCTATGAAAAGGTGCACAAGTCATCACTGCTCGCATAGCAAGGGCTCCAGCAGGAACAAAATCATTGAACGGTGCGAAATGGCATTCAATGTTGCCCATGTTGACCACTAATCGGCCCCTCCTGGCTTTTGAGATATATATCATCAAGGAATGGATTTATGCATCTCTTGAAAATAAAAATAAATGATAGGTGGAATGCTTGAAATCTCAGCAACTGGTTATTACTAGTGCATTGCAGTCTGCTGCATTCCAGTCCACTGTGTTTTTTACCCACTACGTCACTCTAGACAGGGACCAACCAAACGTAGATCAAAACTGGTTCTGCTCCGAAAGGAACCGTCCAGCCTTAAGCACTGGTCAGATCCCCTTAAAGCAGGAACACAAGCAACAACAGACTGGTTACAGCCTTGTTGGGCCTCATCAATAAGATGCATCATGACTCCTCTGGCAGAGTGAGCATGGGCCCGGCCTCCGAGCATATGCGTGCACTTGGGGAATCTCACATAAAAAAAAAAGAAATGATGTGTTGAATGCTTGAATCAACCTCAGCCATTGCTAAGTAATCAGGGTTGCATGCCACTCTCAACAATACACAGAATTATGCAACCACTAACCTGGGTTGCTTTGTCGATGGTCCAGTGGGAGTAGCATGAATTTCCACACTCCACGCCTCACTCAGAGGAATGCTTGAGGCAGGATTGAGGAAGGGAAATTATGACTGGTGTTATTGTCTTCAGGATTAGCTGGTATGTATGTATATATATATTCACTGAAAAAACCATAGGTTTGACACCAGTTATAGTTAGCTGGAAATTTTACTGACATAAAACCAATGAAATTCCACGTTATAGTTAGTTGGACTCACTGGGCCCGATTCACAGAATGAACTTAAGACTCAATCCTAAATTTACTACTATTTTGGTATTCACAGAATGCACTTACTACTTTTGGCATTCACAGAATGCACTTACTACTTTTGGCATTCACAGAATGAACTTACTACTTTTGGTATTCACAGAAGTTAGGATTTTGTCTTAAGTTTGTCTTAAGACAGACTTAAGACAGACTTAAGACAAACTTAAGACAGACTTAAGACAGACTTAAGACAAAATCCTAACTTCTGTGAATACCAAAAGTAGTAAGTTCATTCTGTGAATACCAAAAGTAGTAAGTGCATTCTGTGAATGCCAAAAGTAGTAAGTGCATTCTGTGAATACCAAAATAGTAGTAAGTTTAGGATTGAGTCTTAAGTTCATTCTGTGAATCGGGCCCACTATAACTTGCGCGTGTAATGCACTGCTGATGACATCACATATTACATCACTAATGAGATCACTAATAACACCATCTAGTGAATGTCTGTCTTTTTAAAAAATAAATATGTTTTATATATGTATATGTAGAGGTCGATGTAAAAATAAATGTTTAAATAAGTGTCTTAATCGATGTGGAGGACTGTATGGATGGCTGAGTGTGTATATGTGTGTGTTAGTGAGTGAATGCCTGCCTCACTAGTGTGTTTATCAGTAACGATATATGTTTTAATCTAGTTTATGTAAGTATTGATATATATAAGTGAGTATATGTGACAGTGAGAGATTGAAAGAGTTCCTCTTTAAATAAGTATGTGTTTCTATAAGTGATTGTTTAAAAGAGTAAGTAAGTGTAAGTTTACTTAGAAGTAAGGTGCTACTGTGTGTATATCTGTCTATGTAAATAAATGGATGTTTATTACTTTATTTGCAAGTGTGAATATGTGTGTGATTTACTTTTGGATGTCTGTCGGTATATAACAGGATGTATAGCTGTATCACTATATATAATCAGTGAGTATATATACGAGTGACTATATAGAACTGTTATTGAATTATTGGATGTGTATATAAATGTTGGAATTACTGAATTGGTTGTTGTAACTGGTATAGGTATGTCCACTTTTTTTTATATGTTAGTTTTTTTTTTCAAAATGTGTTTTAAGGGTTACTTTAGAGTGCAAGTAGGTTAGTCTCTCTGTCACAAAGATGGTATCATCAGTGATCTCATTAGTGACGTCACTGACCATGTCATAAGTAATGTAATATGTGATGTCATCAGCAGTGCATTACACGCGCAAGTTATAGTGAGTCCAACTAACTATAACGTGGAATTTCATTGGTTTTATGTCAGTAAAATTTCCAGCTAACTATAACTGGTGTCAAACCTATGGTTTTTTCAGTGAATTTCATAGGTTTTTCAAATGCTACTTCCTAACTATAACGTGTGTAAAACCTATGGTTTTTTCAGTGAATTTCATAGTTTTTTTGAATGCTAGTTCCTAAGTATGTAATCACGTTCGTAACTAGATAGTGTCACTGCCTACACGTCCTGAGAAGCGCATGTAAAGTCATGTGACTTGAAAACAAGACTTCCAACTGGTTCTTAGTAGTTTCTGTTCTGGAATTTACACAAAGCATTCCACCCCCTTTCCTCACAATCTTTTCTACTCTCAAGAGACAACAACGTCGAGCATCTTCCGGAAAAGTTTGCCGAAATGGCTGCCGTTCTGCATTCATCTTCCGAATCAGAAGGAAATGAGCGACCACCGTTAAGAAGAAAAAAGGAATCTTTCATTTGGCAATTTTTTACTTATCCTGAAGATCAAAAGAAAGTGAATGCGCCAAAAGTAACCTGCACGATATGCAATACGGAGCTCTCAAGGGGAAATCCAAATAAAAAATATTCCTTTTCTATACACACCATGCAGCGGCATGTTAAACAAAGGCATCCTGAGCATTATGCAAAAGCATCGACAAGAGCCCTGGCCATGCTATTACCATCAGAGGTGGCCAGCACATCTTCTGGTGGATGACCTGTATCTCCATCGAGTGCTGAGATGGACTTGAGACCATATCTTGCGAAGGTGCACATGAAATGCACGAGTGTGGAGAAATTCTTTTGTACGGAGAGCAGAGCCTCGTTCTTATTCAACTCAAAATTGAAAGTCATAAATGCCCCAAGAAAAGATAAATTTCTTCACTTCACTTTCATAGTATTACATACTGAAAAATGTAGTACAAACTTTAAGAAATCGAAATCATCATACGAATTGTTTCCAAAAAAAAACAAACAAAAAAAAAAGTTCTTTTCAGAACTAACTATTTCTACCAAAACATGCTCCAAGAGCATCTTATGACATGTTTTTTCGCCGCTTCATTGTAGTGCGCGACCGGGTGCGCGCACCCACCTATCGCGTACAGGACCTGAGACTTGCATGTGAAGTCATGTGACTTCAAAACAACACTTCTAATTGGTTCTTGGTAGTTTCTATTCTGCAATTTACACGGAACACTCCACCCACTTCCCTAGAAAACCAGTTTATAGAAAAACTTTTAAAGCCTCCTCTTATGAAATATTCGACATCAATCACATAGCAGAGTACTAAATAGCACTATATACACTCCGTCCCTTAATTATAAGAGACTTATTGCTATGTAAAAGCAACTTTTGTTTTCACGCGATAATGTGAAATGCTGAGCCTATTACATAATTTTATTTCACATATATGTTACTATTCTCCTTCGAGTACTAACACCGTAGAAAATACCACCAATAGCGGTGATATTTTTTACACCGAGAACGGGTGATTTCTATCGCTTAGAGCCCTTACAATTATAAAGTTTTATTTCCTAAGTCTCTGATCTCCAACTGTGCAACGTAGCTCCCCTGTGTTTCGTAATAAGGTCCATAAACAAAAACTACAGGGCCAGCATTATAAACATGCACAGAACCACAAAACGACAAGAGCCACCATGTTGATATATATCCTTAATATAATAAACCTCTGAGAATAAATACATATTTCCGTGGCACCCCATAACACAAATGTGGCGTCCTCTGACTCTGCTCCATTACCAAACACCGTAACTCCCCGCCCCCCTCATTTTTCACTAAACTCCGCACTACACCCCACCCGAACCCCCTATTACAAACCCCCAACCTACCCTCCCTGCCCAAACCCACCATGAACCTCAAACCGCCCCTAGAGTACTTATAAGACACAGGATTACTAAAACTCAAGAATACGCAACAGGCAGATAATGTAAATAGTACATAAAGGCACATATTTTTTCCAAAATACTATTTAAAAACATGTTCTATTTTTTATAAATCTATCATGCATCTGACCCTCTACAACTGCTTTCAAAACGTGAACTATAAACCTCTACTTTTCATTTTCAAACCATACACTTTCATCTGACCCTCTAGAACTGCTTTCAAAACATGAACTATAAACCTCTACTTTTCATTTTCAAACCATACACTTTCAATTACATTATTTTTTTTTCCACAATTCATGTAATGTTACACACCTTTTCTAAAATACACCAGTCCCTATCATTTATAAGGATTTATTTTCAGTCTTCATCAGTGACACTTTCTTCACATATAATAGAAATCACTATAACTTTTTAAACGACAATGCTAACGCGGTAAAAATAACCCTTCATTTGCTTTCCTTTAAGAATGCACACTATGTACCCCACGCATGCGTTTCCTAATCTTTCTATTTGGCAGCGAATACCGACCTTGAATCGGAAGACATGAACAAGACCGCCATTGTCACATTTAAAACTGAACGTTGCATCTGCTCACACACATATCTTTCACTAAGCTAACATTCACAGAAAAGAGCATTGATGTAAAAAAAATTAACCTTGCTTTACAACTCCCTCAAATCACTCCCTTATTTTTTAACGCATCCTCCAGTTCAAAAAAAGCTACTTTTTTGATAACCACTAAGCAATATATAAGTGACTAGACTCCTAGAAAATGTATCAAGTCATTCTGCTCCTCTCCACTGCATAGCCGGCGACCTAATTCTGTGGAGTTGCTATACAACCGGCAGTGCTGTGCCGTTTCCTGTACCATCTTGGGAAATTCAAAATGGATGTCCCTCCTGCCTTCGCAAACGAACCGGACTACTTGGAACTATTTCGACAGAGAATGCTTCTGTACTACGGCACCTTACCACTCTCAACTTTGAATACTTCATATCGATTATCATTTCGATATTCGTATTTCACCTGTGTGCAGCCTGTATTTTATTGCCTGAGCTGTGATTTCACGTGGGCCCTGGATTTATGTCTCTGCAATTTGGTACTTCCTGAACCGAATTACAATCACCTCATGAATCCGTTACTTGATCATGAACAGCTTTGTTACAACGGAGGGTTTATGGCCTTTGCAGCGATACAAGGAGTTCTGGGTCATTGGAATATATTCGCAGCGGCGCAAGATTTCCTAACAGAGAGCTACATCAAAAACCCACCGAGCTGCCCTATGATGGTAAAAGACGCCCCAATAATGACAGATCATGAATGCTCCTTTCATCTTCTCAATTGGATGGCTGACATGTTTTCAGATGATAACAATGATTTCATGTTAGAGGCACTTGCTGCATACTTTGCCTACACAATGGACGGTTAACTCTTTCCTAACAGCGAGCTACATCGAAAACACACCGAGCTGCCCTCTGATGGTAAAAGAGGCTCCGATTATAACAGATCATCAGTACTGCTTTACTCTTTTCCATTGGATAGCTGACATAATTTCAAATGATAAAACTGATTTCCTGTTACAAGGAGAAGCTACCTATTTTGCCTAAACAATGCTTCAATAACTCTCAAACAAGCCATTGACGCCCTCATTTCCTTTTGGTTTTCTATATTCTTCACGTTCTTTTCCATATTTTCTTTTGAAGAACAGACCTATTTGCTTTACTAACAGTGGACATTATGATTTCGTGTTGTTTGACAGCTGATTCATAAAGTAATGATGTATAACCACTTGCATTTTCATATATCGTTCCTAAACTGAAAGGCCAGAGACCTTCTTCCATTTATTAAAATATAATATACTTCCTTATAAGACTGTACAATGTTTTTTTCCAACTATATTCATTTTTCTTCAACTATAGCGTTTGTATTCCATGTACTACTGACAATACCAATTACTGTGTTTTTTGCAATTTCTGTACTCATATTACATAATAATTTGCCTTTAAAACAGTACATTTCTAAATAAACATTTCAAATATTCACGGTTTCTCTTTTAATCCATAATCTCAACTGAAATGATTTCATATTGAAAAACTATTCATGGGTTCCCCATAACCTTAACTGTAGTCACTGAGGACCTTATTTATGAAGACCTTCCACCGCCAGTGCCTCATTTTTTAAAATGGGAAAAAGTAACGCACCGGTGGCGCAAGGCCTTCATAAATATAACGTCCAGAATGTTTTCTTTTCTCGACCTCACTTACTGATACTAGAACCTGCAAGCCAATTACGGCCCGTGAACTCTTTTTTAGTAGGTCGCGCACCGTAAAGACAGTTATACCACTGTTAACATTTTTTTTTTCTGTTACCAAGCACCGACACAGTTCCGCTTCACTCAGAGTTAATCACTGCTCCCACGCTTCTACAGGCCAGACGTTATGTCGTATTTCTCTCCTTATCACCCTTTCATCTCCACAATAACAAACAGTTGTCCGCCTGCCACCAGAGAACAGACTCAGATGCAGAGGCACCAAAGAGTGAACCCATCACCAACTGCCATCTCCGGCTGTTTCCATGGTTACAGCTCATTCTGCACCTTGCTGAAGGCACAGGTCAAAAGTTCATGTCTTAACGTTCTACAACAAACTAAGAACACTATTTTCCCTCCAGAAACACCTACCAATACACAGCTCTGTTACATATCTTGTTTTTTCACACCCAATAGTACTTTTCGTTTAACATAAACATTAACCTGTTAAATCTCCACTTGTTACAATCAACCAATCATTTTTATTTTTTAAACCACACCCAGCCTCTTCCTTTTTCTTTATTTAGAATTTCAACTTCTAACTACCATTCCACTTCCAGA
The DNA here is from genome assembly GCF_964263255.1 of Lissotriton vulgaris. Lineage (NCBI taxonomy): Eukaryota > Metazoa > Chordata > Amphibia > Caudata > Salamandridae > Lissotriton > Lissotriton vulgaris. The sequence goes on along the minus strand of NC_141694.1, from coordinate 1,270,806,967 downwards.
ACCGATCGGAGGACGACTACAAATCCCTTGAAAATGAAGGTCTGGCTAATAGGACACAGTTATATTCACTGGAGTGAAAAATATGCAGTAAGCAGACGAATTTGCAACCTCAGCTTACCAAATGTACACATAACATGGATTTCCAAAAGAGGATTGAAATGTCACCAATTGATTCCATTGGTGAAAACTTTTATGCATCTCCCAGAACCAGACCTTATAATTGTGCACTGTGGTGGGAACGATCTAGGCACAATCACTGGGGTAGGTCTGGAAATGCTTCTAAAAGACACCTTTCGACAATTGATGACACTTTTTCCTCGATCTGCCTTGGTATATTCCAATATATGCCAAAGACAGAAATGGAATTGGTCCAATCAACATTGTGCACAATTTGAGAAAGCAAGGAGACATGTAAATAAATCTGTTTCTGCGTTCCTCAGAGATTATAGCATGGGTTCTATTTACCACAACAACTTGCGATACCACATGCAAGACGTCTATAGGAGAGACGGTGTTCATTTCACGAATGAGGGAAACAGAATCTTCCTCTGCAACATCAGGCTCTGCATCGGTACTTACTTATAAATGCAGAAAACACTCAATTAACACAAGGGCTCTTTTCAGAGCCACCTTATATCTAAGCACTCAAACTTCTGATTTATCTCCATTTTCACACTCTTGTAAATAGGTGTGCGCGACCGGGTGCGCGCACCCCGTATTTTTTTCGGGAAAAAATTATATCTTTTCGCGTTTAAGGGCATTACTGCACACCCCGAGAAAAGCTACGCAGCAAAACAATCTCTAACTTCTCCCCTTTCCATGTTTCAACGCTTTGAAATGAACAATATATTTACTCGCAGTGACAAAATGGCGGACAAAACTTCCTGATTTCCTTTGAATCGAACGTTAACAGACGTCACGCAGCCAAAAAAAATTCCGCTCACGCGCAGCCGTTTGGGTGCGCGCACGTGTGCGCGCCTATAGATATATAATTGACTTTAACTTTAATTTTCTCAACAACTACTGAACGGATTTACACCATTCCAAAAAAAGCGTAATCTGCGAACCGGACTCTACAGTTTTGGCAAATTTCTTATAAATCCATTCAGCCGTTCGACCTGTAGCCGAGTCTAAAGGTCCTATGGAAAATAACATGGAGAAAACACGTTTTGGGACCCCCTTATATCTCAGCCCCCACTTGACCAATCCCCCCCAAACTTTCAGGGAAGGAGCGCAACGGACCGAGCCACCTTCTTTGAGAAATTCGCAAAGACTCATCCACCAGGGCCAAAGTTATTCCAAATAGAATGTTGAGGATTTCCTATGGAAACTAGGTCCTAACTATAACTACCTACTGGCGACCGCCAGTAGGTAATATATATATATATATATATATATATATATATATATATATATATATATATATATATATATATATATATATATATATATATATATATATATATATATATTACCTACTGGCTATCGCCAGTAGGTATATATAGTTAGGATTTTTTCTCTATGGGACTTTTGAAAATTCTATGTCTAATAACTTTGGCGTTTGTGGACGGAATCGGCTGAAATCTTCAGGAAAATGGCACATTTTGTTTCTGAGCAGCCCCTGAAAATTTGGGGGGGTTTCGTTAAGGGGGGGCTGAGAAAAAAGGGGGGTCCCAAAACGCGTTTTTCCCATGTTCATTTCCATAGGGCGTTTGGCCTCACTTTTAGCTCGAACGGCTGAATGGATTTGCACGAAACTTGGCAAAATTGTAGGGACTGTTAGCCCGATGTGCCTTTGCTGGGTCTCAATATATGTGCTCCAGTGGATTTTTAGAAATTAACGTTTTAAAAAATTTATATATCTGTGACAGCGTCCCAGATAGCGCTCCAGATCGCGTACTTTTCGCGTCACGGAGCTTTGCGTAGCGAAGCTGATTGGCTCTCCGGCGTCTGTCAACATTCTAAACAGTCCGGTGCGGCCGCCATCTTGTTTCTCGGTAGGATCGAGAGACAAGAAGAGGTGAAAAACGAAGGGGGAATTTAATGAAAGGGGGCAAGGTAGACCCCTCTTGACCCCCTAGGAATGATGTTGGGGTTATTAAAGGGTCCCGTGGGGAAAATAAAAAAAATTTGATTTTTCACGGTAGAAGTGCTTCCCGGGCCGCGAACCGGGCCGCAAACTGGTAGCGAAACGGGAATTCGCCATTTTGTGTTTCGTTTTAATTAAATTACAGGGTATAAGGGGGGACGGGAGACGTATCCTGACCCCTTATGTTTTCTGAGGGTGGCTGAGGAGGCTCATATATGTTGATACATGTCTTCCAGCGGCTGTGCGTGAGCGTTTTTTTTTTTTTGCTGCGTGACGTCTGTTAACGTTCGATTCGATGGAAATCAGGAACTGTTGACCGCCATTTTGTCACTGCGATAAAATAGTTTGTTGCAAGAACAGTACAAGTATTACGAATGTTTTGCTTTTGCTTTTGTATATGGAAAATTTTTTACTTTCAATAAAAAATATTTTGAAATAAATTAATCCTTATTGATAAACATTGTCTGCGCTATCTTGCCTTTTTTCCAATGCCACAATTTTGTCGTGCACGGCAGCCATTTTAGATGCCTTGACCAGACCCACTCTCTGCACGCCGTCGATCCTCAGCACTGCTCCCCACCCTCGCAAGCATCTCCCCCACGCACTGGTCACCCCCGCTCTCTCTCTCATGCATGGGCCAGAAACCTCCTCCCATCTGCGCTGTTCTTCTCTGAGAATCACACCCCGTGCCCGCCCGACACCTCCCTTTCACCTTATTCACTACCGCACTCTCTGACACTCCTCTTCCTCTGTGTCTGATTGTGCAGGCCGGTCTCAGTCTATCACTTAGCCCTGCCGATGTAGTTTATGGCTCCAGCTGTAGAGAATCACCCCTGTTCAAAGGAGTTACAGTAGATCAAGGCCCCCACCCGATGAGATCCGTCACACCATACGGGTTCCTACTATCTGATAACCATCCTGTATTGTGCTTGGGGAGGGGATTCTCACTGTGAGGGTGTGTGGGACCGAGCCTGAAGCGGAAGATTCCAGGGATGCCTCTTTGTACATCAAAGTTTTTACAATTATGTGTCACATTAAAAATATACTCCAACAAAGTAGTAGGATTATAACACTTTAATAACTTATAAATATATAGAACGCAACAAAAACAGTAAATACATGTAAACATTTTTTTGAAAAAAGAAGCAACAATGGTCAGTAGCTGTGTTTTGTGCGAATAGTCCCAAGGCAGCACAACGTGCTGAGTTCTGGACGGCACCCAGGTGATGTTACCTGGGTGCCGCACTGGTTTTTGGTATCCTACAATGCAGCTCCGAAAAACGGCATGGGGCGTCCCGGGGGGTGCGCGGGGAGGCCTCGTCAGTAGCGGTCTGTTGTGCGAACAGTCCCAAGGCAGCAGAACGCGCTGAGATGTGGATGGCACCCAGGTGATGTCCAGTAAGTTGTCGCACTGGTTTTGGCATCCTACAATGCTGCTCCGAAAAACGGCGTGGGGCGCCCCGGGGGGGGGGGGGGGGTGGGAGGCGGCGTGAACGGGCCTCCCCAGGTGGTGGCTCGTGTGCTGTAGTGGGGCGCCCCTTTACCGTTTCAGTTGCCATCCCGCCCGCTTTTGGTACACTGTGCCAAAATCCGCCATTCAGCTGAGTTGCGCCTACTCTTACGGTTCAGTGATAGGCGGCTGCCACAGGACTCTCAAAATGGCGGCAGGCTCTTTCCTTTTTGGGCCTGGTCCACTAAAATGGCCCTGGGACACCTTGGAACTCGGACGCTTGTCTGCTAGGTCTTGGACCCCATTCTCGAAAGCGTCCCCTCAGCCGTGAAGATTCTACAAAAGTCTTGGGGGCCCTCGACTCCTGCAGGCTTCCGGTGGGGAGCGGCTGCCATGATTGCTCGCGGAATGACCACGACGGAGCCACGAGATGGTGGTGCTTTCATGCTGACGCCAGCTTCAGTCTGAAACATCCAGAAACAAGGTGGGGCTTTCATCGTTTGGGAAAAAAAATGTTCTAAACCAATGAAAAGTGTTATTTTTAGGTCATATGACCAAGCCTTCCATCATTAGGAAACCAAAAGTAAAATGAACCAATGAAAAGTTTTATAAACAAGTCACATGACCTGTTATGCGGCATAGGGCTATAAAAAGCGTAGAAAATCCGTTGGCACGTGAGGCGGCGTCAGTAGCGGACCGATGTGCGAATAGGCCGAAGGCAGCACAACGCGCCGAGATCCGGATGGTACCGAGGTGGTGTCCAGCAAGTTGCTGCACTGGTATGGCTATCCTACAATGCTGCGCCGAAAGTCGGCGTGGGGCGCCCCGTTGGCCTGTGAGGTCGGGTCAGTCAGTGGGGGCTGTGCGTCTCCCCCAAGATGGAGGCTCCTCGGCTGCAGTGGGGCACCCCTTAGCGTTTCACTCGCCATCCAACTGTGTTGCGTCCGCACTTGCGGCTACAGTAGGCCGAAGGCAGCACAGCGCGCCGAGATCTGGATGGCACCGAGGTGGTGTCCAGCAAGTTGCCGCACTGGTGTGGCCATCCTACAATGCTGCGCCGAAAGACGGCATGTCCAGCTGAGTTGCGGTCACTCTTGTGGTACAGTGACTCGAACGCGCCGAGATCCGGATGGCACCCAGGTGGTGTCCAGCAAGTTGCCGCACTGGTGTGGCCATCCTACAATGCTGTGCCGAAAGTCGGCGTGGGGCGCCCCGTTGGCCTGTGAGGTCGCGTCAGTCAGTGGGGGCTGTTTGAGGATCTGACTGCATTGGTGATGCTGTGCGTCGCCCCCAAGATGGAGGCTCCTCGGCTGCAGTGGGGCGCCCTTTGGTGTTTCACTCGCTATCCAGTTGAGTTGCGTCCGCACTTGCGGCTACAGTAGGCCGAAGGCAGCACAACGCGCCGAGATCTGGATGGCACCGAGGTGGTGTTTAGCAAGTTGCTGCTCTGGTGTGGCCATCCTACAATGCTGCGCCGAAAGTCGGCGTGGGGTGCCCCGTTGGCCTGTGAGGTGGTGTCAGTAGCGGACCGATGTGTGAATAGGCCGGAACCAGCACAAGGCGCCAAGATCCGGATGGCACCAAGGTGGTGTCATAGTTGAGAGTTCTGAGCATTGCTTGTAACACTGTCTGAAGCTTATTTGCACCTGCTGCAGCTTCACTATCGCCCTGGTGTGGCCAAAGCTCGCCCATGACATAGGCGGCCGGCTCCCGGGGTCCGGCGGAACTTTTTTCCTTTTCCTTTCTGCATCTTGTCCCACAATCCGTTTGACCTGAAGACACGACCAGGTCCCTGAATGTGTTCAGGGGGATGTTATTGATTGAATCAAAATTGCGGCTTCACACAAAGCTGAGTCAAGCGTTGCTGGTGATGCTATACAGACAAAAATTGGTTTTCAGTTTGTACATTCTTCAGGATTTTTTTTTCCATCCAAGGCTGGTTGAGAGTTTGTAGAACAATGGCTTCAGATTTTCAACATACTACTCTTCAACATTCTTCCTAAATGTAACAATGTGAGACTCACTAGGAGAACGGCTGTTTATCTTTCCTTTCAAAATGCTGCCAACAATATTTTCTGAATGGAAGACACCATCTTGTAGCATAAAGGGCCGAAAGGGGTTCTGGTCTGGCCGATGGTTGCTGGAGACATTTTGACTATATCCTGGACCTGCCCGGCCTCGCCCAAAATGGCGCCGGTATAAATGGGACTCGTAACTCCTTGTTGTGTACTGGTTGAACAACTTTGATATCACGAGATATAAATGCAGTTTTGATGCTCATGGCGGGCGGGGACGAGAATTGATTGAATATTTCGACATCCCTATTGATATTAAGTTCTGATGTGTTATTGATTACTGTACTATTGAAAGTTCGAATTAACGTCACCCATGGTACTTGCCCGCAAATGTATATCTAGATAATTTTATTGAAAGTGGCCCTGTCGTATTTTAATTACAAAATGTACGTCCACCGATTCCGCAACTGTTAGACACCTTAGTTCTTGCAACCTAATGGCCCGCTCGTTACGTTCTTCTACAATGTAAATGTCTCCTCATCATATACGATTTCAGTTTGCTCCGTGGCCGGCCCACGTGGTTATAGGCCCGTATTTGTATACTGACATTTTCACAATAAAGGTTTTTAAAACAAAACATGGTAGTGGTATTTACATTGGTAAAGTTTTTAATTTTAGTCACTGTTTTTGAATCAGTAAAAGGCAAGTGAAATAAAGCAGTCCAATTACATGATGGATAAAAGGTATAATACGCAGGAACGCAGTAAAGATAAATGGTCAAGGGCAGTTGTGTTTTCCACTCCTGCAACATAAAGTGATCGATAAGAATCTGATAATCAGGCGTATCGGCGACTAAGACAGCAGGCCGAGCCTCTTTTACTCAACGGCTCCGTCATGGGACGAAGAAACGCCCTTTTTCTCGAAAAAGGAATATATTTTACTTGCAGAACAGTTGTAAATTTTCCGGGAAAGTACATTAGCCTGGAACATTATAACATATATGTTTAAGAAAAAATAATGTTCGAAACCAATAAAAAGCGTAATTTTTAGGTCATATGACCAAGCTTTTCATCATTAAAATAACAAAAGTAAAATGAACCAATGAAAAGTTTTATTAACAAGTCACATGACCTGTTATGCTTACGTTACGCGCTGCGCGCCGCGCCCCGGATCGCTTCCGGGAAGCAGCGCTTCGCGCACCGGAGCACTTCCGGGTGCGCTAACGCGGCGTGTCATATAACGCATTACGCGACAACGTAGGTCCAGAATATAGTCAAAATGTCTCCACCAACCAGCGTTCGGAACACAACCCCTTTCAGCAGTCTAAAAAGTTCTGTTAAATGACAACAGAAGGGACAGGCAACAAGAACCATCAGTCAAAGCGGGGAGGGCAAGTTCTTCTCTACCGGGTCATGTTGGGGCGCTACCGGAACTGATCGAATTGGTAGTCTACAGTGTTTCTGGATGTTTCAGACTGAAGCTGGCGTCAGCATGAGAGCACCACCATCTCGTAGCTCAGTCGTGGCCATTCACGAGCAATCATGGCAGCCGCTCCCCACCAGAAGCCTGCGGGAGTCGGGGGCCCCCAAGACTTTTGTAGAATCTTCAAGGCTGAGGGGACGCTTTCGAGAATGGGACCCAAGCCCTATCAGGCAAGCGTCCGAGTTCCAAGGTGTCCCAGGGCCATTTTAGTGGACCACGCCCAAATCTGAAGAGCCGGCCGGCATTTTGAGAGTCCTGTGGCAGCCGCCTATCGTTGCATCGAAAGAGCGGGAGCAACTCAACTACATGGTGAGCGAGACGCTGTAGTCGCAAGAGCGGGCGGTAAACAGCTGAATGGCGGAAGAGGCACAGTGTAGCAAAAGCGGGCGGAATGGCAACTGAAACGGTAAAGGGGCGCCCCACTACAGCGTGTCTTCAGGTCAAACGGATTGTGGGACAAGGTCCAGAATGGAAGAGTCATCAAAAGGCAAAAAGTTCCGCCGGACCCCGGGAGCCGGCCGCCTATGTCGGGGGCGATCTCAGGCCACACCAGGGCAACACGACTTGGGGAGGGGGCAGGAGCTAAGTGCCATCTCACCGCCCCTCGGGGGCCTCCGTCAAGCGGTTCAGGGAGGCACCGCATCACATTGTTTAACAATGCAGTCAGGTCCACAAACGGCCCTCACTTACTTTGAGAATAGTGAAGCTGCAGTAGGTGCAAAGCTTCAGACAGTGTTACAAGCACTGCTCAGAACTCTGAACTATGGCACCCAACATCCAGGACTTATGCCATTTGAGCATGGCAGTGACATCGTAGCAACTCAGGGACCAAAACCATGAACGTACACTCACGTATGAAAATCTTACTTGGGGAGGGGGCAGGAGCCAAGCGCCCCCTCCCAGTCCGCGCCACCACACCGTATGTTGAAAATCTGAAGCCATCGTTCTACAAACTCAACCAGCCTTGGATGGAAAAATCTAGAAGAATGTACAAACTGAAAACCAGTTTTGGTCTGCATAGCATCAGCAGCAACGCTTGCTATCAGAGTGCATGAGTTTCATGCTCGATCGATTGAGCTAGCCGGATCGGGCAACAAAAAGTATAAAATAGTTATGTAAATAGTTATTTAATAAAATGTTTTACCCTGTTACTTTGCTGGTGTGTTGTATATATTTATAATATTTGCATAGGGTTTGTCGTTATTTTGGGTGGGGTGGGGTGGGCGGCAGAGTCGAGCTGTCTTGCAGCCATCATGGTGAGGAGCTAAGTTCATCTTACTAGTTTCGTATTTCTCATGAGGGGTTGTTCTTAATGTTTCTATTTTAGCGAGGTCAAAAACAGATCCCATTAGTGGCCTACTGATTTTGCTCGATTCCTTTTGTTTTTTTAAACTATTTTTCACTATGTGCAAAGACTAAACAGAGTATTGCGACTCTGTGTTTGTTTGTAAATACAGAATGAACCAAAGAGAACAAATTCTAAAACAGTAAATGCTTGGATAGCAATCAATCAAATAGAGAGAGAAGCAGGCACGACGGATTACAACGGGGGCAAAGGCCTGCGTTAACTACCCTTCACTATCTGCAAAGAGAGAGTACTGCTAAGAGAAAAGAAGGGGGGAAGGGGGGGCAGCGTTCAAAGCACATCAGCGTGCATAAACACGAAAATGTTTTTACCTATCATGTACTTGACATTTGACAGCATTTGATATTTGCTATTAAAAAACCAATGAAATTCACAGAAAAAAACATAGGTTTTAGGCCATATATAGTTAGGGATTTGCATTTACAAAACCTTATTTTACTCGCATAAAACCATTGAAATTCGCATATATAGTTAGATGTGCTAACTATATATCGCGCACCCGCAATCCACTGCTGATGATGTCACATATTACATCATTCATGACATGGTCAGTGACATCACTGATGACATCACTGATGACAACTCAAATGACATCACTGATGACAACTCAAATGGCATCACTGACAACATCACTGATGACATCAATCATGTGATAATACGATCAACCTCTTCAGACTCTAATATAACCTTAGATACACTCAGAGTAAACAGACACTCACAGACTGTCACTCATCCATGGAATTACTCACACACCTAGTCAGTCATGCGCTGAATCAATCACACCTCCATATCCTCAACTATACAGTTATACACACCTTACTTATTCAAACATATACTAACACATATTTACTCTTTTATACAATCCCTGATACAAGTTCACAATGATCCATACAGCCACTCACACATTCACTGGCTCTTATACACAGTAATTTATATATGTGAACTTTCACATGTACTGTGTTTTACATATGTACTTACTTTGACATGTAGCACTGAGATATCCATTCACTCACCAATACACTCGTACACAGTCAACCACCCATACAGCTGTTTCCACATGCAGTTTTGAACCCATAGATCTAGTAAATAAACTATTTACACATGTATGCACAGTCACACACCTCCCAGCCACCCCCACACACACACTCACTCTTCCATACAAATACTTGGGCAACCAATCAATAACCCATACAGTTACTCATATAGCTACTGATCAACACATGCAGCAGTTCATAGAACAACAGATATAATGATGCACAAATTAAGATAGTTTAGTCACTAACCCATGCACTCAGTGAGACACATTTAATCACTCTCTCATACAGTCAGTCATGCACCTACTAAATCCTTCATCCAGACACTTATACATCCACTCATTCTTCAATATGTAAGACATATTTTAACTTTACAGAAACATACAGTCACTTGATGATGTCATCAGTGATGTCATCAGTGATGTCACTGACCATGTCATGAATGATGTAATATGTGACATCATCAGCAGTGGATTGCGGGTGCGCGATATATAGTTAGCGCATCTAACTATATATGCGAATTTCAATGGTTTTATGCGAGTAAAATAAGGTTTTGTAAATGCAAATCCCTAACTATATATGGCCTAAAACCTATGGTTTTTTTCTGTGAATATATATATATATATGCTGTAGCAAAAGTTTCTTCACTCAAGAAGACGCCGCACACCACTTCAAATTGTGCTTAGTTTCTTTATTCTCCTGTGGGTTTTCTCCACCTACGCGTTTCGGACTTTACCAGTCCCTGGTCACGGTTTACTTTGAAGTGGTGTGCGGCGTCTTCTTGAGTGAAGAAACTTTTGCTACAGCAATTATCAGAGAGGCTGTACCGATCCTCGCCGCCAGCACCGGCCGAAAGCTGCTCCTCCCGCTTGGGACATTTGCTCATATATATATATATATATATATATATATATATATATATATATATATATATATATATATATTCACTGAAAAAACCATAGGTTTGACACATGTTATAGTTAGCTGGAAATTTTACTGATATAAAGCCAATGAAATTCCACGTTATAGTTAGTTGGACTCACTATAACTTGCGCGTGCAATGCACTGCTGATGACGTCACATATTACATCACTCATGACATGGTCAGTGACATCACTCATGACATCACTGATGACACCATCCTTGTGACATAGTGACAGACCTCCTTTCACTGTAATGTAACCCTTGAAACACATATTCAAAAATAGAAACTGAAATTTAAAAAAAAATGGAGATACCCATATCAGTTACAACAAGTAATTCAGTAATTCCACCATCTATATACACATCCACTCATTCACCAACAGTTCTATATAGTCACTCATACATATACTCACTCATCATATGAAGTGATACACCTATACATCCTGTTACACACCGACAGTCATCCAAAAGTTACTCACACACATACTCACACGTGCAAATAAACTATTGAACATCCATTTATTTGAATATAGAGTTATACACACACTTCCACCTTACTTCTATTGAAAATTACACATATTTATTCTCTTAAACAATCACTTATAGAAACACATACTTATTTAAACAGGAACTCTTACAATCTCTTACTCTCACATATACTCACTTATATACATCAATATTCACATATACTAGATTAAAACATATGTCGTTACTGATAAAGACACTAGTGAGACAGTCATTCACTCACTAACAAACACATATACACACTCATCCACCCATACAGTCCTGCACATATGCTGTCTTCAAAACACATACAAACAGAGAGTCAGTCACTCATGCATCTATGTGCTAAGTAATACCCCTACCAAACCATATAGACACTCATACTGATACTAAGAGAAACATCTAATAACCCATATACATACGCATGTAGCTACTTACCAGCACATGTAGCCACTTATACACAAAGTGAAACACTAATATATATATTTAAATATTTAAACATTACTCACTAATATTTATTTTTCAGAAAGACACATATTCACTGGATGGTGTCATCAGTGATGTCATGAGTGATGTCACTGACCATGTCATGAGTGATGTAATATGTGACGTCATCAGCAGTGCATTGCACGCGCAAGTTATAGTGAGTCCAACTAACTATAACGTGGAATTTCATTGGTTTTATATCAGTAAAATTTCCAGCTAACTATAACATGTGTCAAACCTATGGTTTTTTCAGTGAATTTCATAGGTTTTTTAAATGCTACTTCCTAACTATAACGTGTGTAAAACCTATGGTTTTTTCTGTGAATTTCATTGGTTTTTAAAATGCTAATTCAGAAAAATGTCGTGTATGCAACCTATACTTTTGTCAATAAAGTTCTGGCAATATTTTTTTCGAAAACAAGCCGTTTTCTTCACTGTTCAAGTTGCATAGAGACTCCTTGTAAAGCAATACAGAATTCGAAAGTCTGTACCTTGCCTTTTTTTAAACACATTAAAATTTGTCTGTAAATAAAAATAGCCTTACTAAACTTTCCTGCGCGACCCGGTGTGCGCACTCTCGGCAACAGTTGTCAATAAAATGGATATCGCATTTCCAGGCTTTCGTGCGCGACCGAGTGCGCGCACCTGCCTATATATTTCGTGAAAACTTTGCAATTTGAACTTATTGAATTTCTTCATACACCCCTCAAAGAACTTATAGTACGTCAAAGAGACTGTACCTAGACTTCTTTTTTATTCTTATGAAACTTTTCAGTAAATGGAGCCGAATGTCTTTTTAAACTTTCGTGCGTTACCGGATGTACACACCTTGGTATTTTTTTTAGAAATATAAAACGTTTCATACTTTAACAATTGTGTGCTTAAATCCAGCTCAGAAGATATACAAAATCAGGATGGTAGTTGGTTCAACCCGGACCGTTTATTAGAGGTAGATCGTCCAACTCCACCGGAGGACACCCCTAATAAAAAGGACATATACATAAAATGCGGACTAGCCGCTGTATCGTGCTAGCAAACTATAACATATAAATCGTTAGAAAAAACAAAAGGAATCGAGCAAAATCAGTAGGCCACTGATGAGATCTTTTTTTGACCTCTCTAAAATAGAAAAATTAGGAACAACCCCTCATGAGAAATATGAAACTAGTGAGAGGAACCGAGCTCGACGCCATGATGGCTGCAAGACAGCTCGGCTCCGCCGCCCACCCCACCCAAAATAACGACAAATATTATAAAGATATACAACACACCAGCAAAGTAACAGGGTAAAACGTTTTATTAAATAACTATTTACATGGCAGCCTGCTGCAACATGAAAAGAACACTTTCAATTGGTTCTTAATAGTTTCAATTCTGGAATTTACACGCAGCACTCCACCCACTTCCCTCACTATCTTTTCTACTCTCAAGAGAGAACAACGTCCTACATCTTTCGGAAGACTTTGGTGAAATGGCTACCGTATCTCATTCATCTTCCGAATCTGACCAAAATGATCGACTACCTTTAATAAGAAAAAATAAATCTTTCATCTGGCAATTTTTCACTTATCCTGAAGATCAAAAGAAAGTGAATGCACCAAAAGTAACCTGCACGATATGTGACTTGGTTCTCTCAAGAAGAAATCCAGCAAAAAAATATTCCTTTTCCATACATACCATGGTGCGGCATGTCAAACAAGTGCACCCTCTGCAATTTGCAGAGGCAACGACAAGAGCCCTGGCCACGCTATTACCATTAGAGGTGGCCAGCACATCTTCTGATCGACGACCTGTATCTCCATCGAGTGCAGAGATGGACTTCAGATATTTAACTATATATGGTCTATAACCTATGGTATTTTCAGTGATTTTCTTTGGTTTTTTAATAGCAAATATCAAAAGCTTTTTTGTGGAAAATGACTAAAATTAGGTATACATAAGCGGCGTTCATTTATGTTCACCACAGCCATTGTTAAAAGTAAAGTGAAAGTCGCGAAACAGTGGCCACGCCATCTAGTCCCTTTTAGGCCCCATCATGCACGTAAGTAACAGCCATTTTCTGTGTCATGGCCTCTCTGCCCACTGCCAATAGCCTATGATTGTTCGAAATTGGTTCTCTTTGGGTCATTCTCTGTTCACAAATAAGCACAAAGTCGCAATACTCTGTTTAGTTTTTGCAGATAGTGAAGGATAGGTAGTGCACACTTTTGTCCCCTTTGTAACCCGTCATGCCTATCTCTGCCCCATTTGTTGGTAGTTGGTTCAACCCTGACCGTTTATTACAGGTAGATCGTCCGACTCCACCGGAGGACCCCCCTAATAAAAAGGACATATATATAAAATGCGGACTATCCGCTGTATCGTGCTAGCAAACTATAACATATAAATCGTTAGAAAAAACATGAAACTAGAGAGAGGAACCGAGCTCGACGCCATGATGGCTGCAAGACAGCTCGGCTCCGCCGCCCACCCCGCCCAAAATAACGACAGACACTATGCAAATATTATAAATATATACAACACACCAGCAAAGTAACAGGATAAAACGTTTTATTAAATAACTATTTACATGGCAGCCTGCTGCAACATGAAAACAACACTTCTAATTGCTTCTTAGTAGTTTCAATTCTGAAATTGAACACCCAGTACATCCAGAGGTGATGCCCGACAAGTTGTGTGGGGGGATGCCTTGCTAATGCCGCCACCCCCACCACCTTCTGTAGGAAGGACTCTGGATATGCTTGGTCCCTGAGAGGCTTCGATGTCCCTGCCTTGCACAAATGTCATAAGTTCTGGATGTTGAGTGCCATACTTCAGGGTCCAAGAAACGCGGACTCGGAGGGGGCGCTTGGCTCCTGCCCCCTCCCCAAGTCTTGTTCCCCTGGTATGGCCTGAGATCGCCCCCGACATAGGCGGCCGGCTCCCGGGGTCAGGCGGAACTTCTTGCCTTTTGATGCCTCTTCCATTCTGGACCTTGTCCCACAATCCGTTTGACCTGAAGACACGTCCTGCGGTGCCCTGGTCCGACCATCACATATACCTGCGCCAGGAGACGGCGTGGGGTGCACTGGAAGGGAGAGGCGGCGCGAACGAGCCTCTCCACCTCACCAGGTGGAGGTTTCTTAGCTACACCCCAGCGCTTCACTCGGCCAGCTGAGTTGCGCCTGCTCCTGCGGCACAGTGCCTCGCTCGGCCAGCTGAATTACGCCTGCTCTTGCTATTACACCGTCTCACCCGCCATCCGGCTGAATTGCACCCACTCTTCCGATACAGCGACAGGCGGCTGCCACGGAGCTCAGGAAATGGCGGTCGGCTCCACAGACTTGGGTCTGGCCTGCAAGGATGGCTCTGGGCAACCCTGGAACTCGGACGCTTGACTGCTAGGGCATGAGCCCCATTACCAAAAGCGTCCCCTCAGCCTTGAAGATTCTATAAGAGTCACCGAGGCCCCCGACTCCTGCAGACTTCCGGTGGGGAGCGACTGCCATGATTGCTCGCGGAATGGCCACGACGTAGCCACGGGGTGCTCTCATGCTGACGCCAGCTTCAGTCTGAAACATCCAGAAACACTGTAGACTACCAATTCGATCAGTTCCGGTGGAGCCCCAACGACGTATCGCGTTGTTGCGTAATCCGTCATATGACGCGCCTCGTTAGCGCACCCGGAAGTGCTCCGGTGCGCGAGGTGCGAAGCGCAGCTTCCCGGAAGCAATCCGGGGCGCGGAGCGCGTAACGTAAGCATTTACATTTCAGTTGGTTCTCCCTCACAATATTTTCAATGTCACATAAAAGTCACCGATCACCCACTGCCATCTCTGGCTGTTTCCATGGTAACACCTCATTCTGCACCTGGCTGAAGGCACAGGTCAAAAGTTCATATCTCAACGTTCTACAGCAAAGTAACAACGCTGTTTTCCCTCCAGAAACACCTGCCAATCCACAGCTCTGTTACATGTCTTTTTTTTTCACACACAATAGTACTTTTCGTTTAACATAAACATTAACATGCAACGTACTGTTCAATCTCCACTTCTTACAATCAACCAATCATTTTTATTTTTTAAACCACATCCAGCCTCTTCCTTTTTCTTTATTTAGAATTTCAACTTCTAACTACCATTCCACTTCCAGAACCGATCGGAGGACGACTACAAATCCCTTGAAAATGAAGGTCTGGCTAATAGGACACAGTTATATTCACTGGAGTGAAAAATATGCAGTAAGCAGACGAATTTGCAACCTCGGCTTACCAAATGTACATATAACATGGATTGCCAAAAGAGGATTGAAATGTCACCAATTGATTCCATTGGTGAAAACCTTTATGCATCTCCCAGAACCAGACCTTATAATTGTGCACTGTGGTGGGAACGATCTAGGCACAATCACTGGGGTAGGTCTGGAAATGCTTCTAAAAGACACCTTTCAACAATTGATGACACTTTTTCCTCGATCTGCCTTAGTATATTCCAATATATGCCAAAGACAGAAATGGAATTGGTCCAATCAACATTGTGCACAATTTGAGAAAGCAAGGAGACATGTAAATAAATCTGTTTCTGCGTTCCTCAGAGATTATAGCATGGGTTCTATTTACCACAACAACTTGCGATACCACATGCAAGACGTCTATAGGAGAGACGGTGTTCATTTCACGAATGAGGGAAACAGAATCTTCCTCTGCAACATCAGGCTCTGCATCGGTACTTACTTATAAATGCAGAAAACACTCAATTAACACAATGGCTCTTTTCAGAGCCACCTTATATCTAAGCACTCAAACTTCTGATTTATCTCCATTTTGACACTCTTGTAAAAAGGTGTGCGCGACCGAGTGCGCGCACCACGCAACTTTAAAAAAAAAATATATATATATATTTTCACCTTTAAGGGCCTTACTGCACACCCTGAGAAAACCTACGCAGCAAAACAATCTCTACCTTCTCCCCTTTCCATGTTCCAACGCTTTGAAATCAACAATATATTTACTCGCAATGACAAAATGGCGGTCAACACTTCCTGATTTCCTTCGAATCGAACGTTAACAGACGTCACGCAGCAAAATTCCGCTCGCGCGCGCAGCCGCTTGAGTGCGCGCACCCGTGCGCGCGTATAGATATATAATTGACTTTAACTTTCATTTCCTCAGCAACTACTGAACGGATTTACACCATTCCAAAAAAAGCGTAATCTGCGAGCCGGACTGTACAGTTTTGCCAAATTTCTTATAAATCCATTCACCCGTTCGACCTGTAGCCGAGTCTAAAGGTCCTATGGAAAATAACATGGGAAAAACACGTTTTGGGACCCCCCTTTTATCTCAGCCCCCACTTGACCAATCCCCCCCAAACTTTTAGGGAAGGAGCGCAGCAGACCGAGCCATCTTCTTTGAGAAATTCGCTAAGATTTTTCAACCAGGGCCAAAGTTATTCCAAATAGAATGTTGAGGATTTCCTATGGAAACTAGGTCCTAACTATAACTACCTACTGGCGACCGCCAGTAGGTAATATATATATATATATCTATATATATATACATCGGATCTCCAGTGGCTAACGATAACACACAAAGGGGGAAGAAGCATGGAAGTCTTTAACATCTACCTGAGGGGTGCCAAAGGCGGTGCATCCCATCTACCATCCACAGGTCTAAACCGCAACCTGGCTGCTTGCGATGCAGATTCCCATATAATGCTTGCAGGGGATTTCAACTGCTGTTTTGAGCCTTTGGCCAGCGAAGATATCTTGGACACTTTTGAGGAGGACACCAGGAGAGGCATTCCTATTTTGAATCTTGACCCGATTCCCAAATGGTCGCAAAACGCAATAGAGATCAATGCCCTGTGCATGGAGCATAATTTGCGACCGACAAATGGCCGATCTAAATCTGACCATATGGGTGCTCACACTTATAACAGACAAGACCACACGTCTAGGATTGATTACATCATGCTTAATTACAACCTCTGGCAACACCACCTAGAAATGGAGGTTATAGGGTCGGGTGATAGCGACCACAACCCCTTATCGCTATCTATTTCATCTCCTTGGCAGGCTGGAAGGCAAGGCCTAACCGGTCATAAGTGGAAATCCTCCCATGAATTAGTCCCCACAAACTGTAGCAGGCGCTTAAAGTGGGCAAAAGTCTTAGCCGATGATACAAGGATGGCCCAAGCCGGGACAATTTTGGAAGAGGTGGAGCCCCGGATGATCACTTTAAGCCAAACCGATAACAAGATCCTACCTCTATTCACTGAGACTGTACTGGCGCTGAGTGACTTATTTATTGTTCCCCAAACCACTCGAAGGGGTCTCTCGAAAACATTGCATAAACAGTCAGACAAGTGGTATACTCCAAAATGTCGTGAGGCTAAGAAGGAACTTGTTGTGAAATTAAAGTCCAAAGACGCAGTTGCTATCAGGGCTGCTAGAAAATTTTACAAAAAAATCATAATTGAAGCTAAACAGATTTATGATTTTAACTTTTGGGGAGATCTAGTGGAGGCCAGCACTAGGAAGGATGCCAAGAGGTTTTGGGACCTATTAAGATCTAGGGAAAAGCCCATTGACCAGCAGCTAACTTGTAACATTACAGGGGGTGTTTGGTTCGACCACTTTTCACAACTGTACTCCGCTCCTCCAGGCCCAGCCCAGGTAGCTTGCCCTCCCATGGGTTTTACAACTAACCTCCCGTGCTATGATGGCCTATTTACCAACTTAGAAGTAGAAAGAGCAATCCAATGCATTGTCTCGAACAAAGCAGCGGGTCCTGACGGAATTCCAGGAGACTTAATAAAGAATTACCCATCTACCTGGAGTAGATTAATTGCCTCGCTTTTGAATGAAGTGATGTTGGGTGGAGTCTTTCCTGACTCATGGAGGGGCGCTGAGGTCGTACCTATTTTTAAAAAGGGCTCTAGGGACGACCCAGCGAACTACCGTCCAATTAGTTTATTAGACTCTTCTCAAAAGGTAGCAGGGAAGGTGGTATTGGGCAGGATCATCGAGTGGGCAGACGAAAATCACATCCTGTCAGATCTCCAAGCGGGCTTCAGAACAGGAACAGGCACAATCGAGCAGACGTTCCGCCTTCTAATGATCTATTGGAAAGTGGTGGTGCTGGGAGGGGGCAGTCTGTATTTAGTCTTCATTGACCTGCGGACTGCCTTCGACCTGGTACCACGTGCGCTTCTATGGAACGTCCTCGATGGGTTAGGCCTCCCTCCCTATTTGCTGTCGCTGCTTGTAAAATTCCACGATAGGAATTTTGCCCAAATTAGATGGGGTGCACAGGGAGAGAAAACATCTCGTATCCCCGTGGACAGAGGCGTCCGCCAGGGGTGTGTGCTTGCCCCCACTCTGTTCTCTCTTTATATTAACGGAGTGGTGGGGCATCTTCTACAACAACCATCAGATGCACCCACCCTGGCTGGAAGGAAGATCCCAACGCTCCTGTTCGCGGACGATACCCTCCTAATTTCAAAATCACCGATGGGCATCCAATCGTTGCTTTCCAGCTTTCAAACCTTCTGTAATGGAAGGGGTTTGGCCATAAATATAGGCAAAACTAAGTTTTTAGTCCTCAACCCGCCAAAAAAATCTGTCTATCCCCCGGTCCTAGATTCTGTCCCACTTGATCGCGTGAAAGAATTTGACTACCTGGGTATACGCATCAGTGACAATATGAGCTGGAAGGCACACCACCAAAAAGTCTTCCTTACTCATAAAAGGGTGGCAGGTGCGCTGCTCAAGGAGCAGCGAGCATCATCATCAAAACGTATTGGGGCCCCCTTAGATATCTATAGGGCAAGGGTTGTAAGTGCGGCACTTTATGGTGCTGAGCTGTGGGGCACTCAAAGAGTTGACACTCTGGCCCATCTTGAGAACAACTTCCATAAAGACCTAATGGGTTTGCCCCACAGCACGCCAACAATCCCATTGCTGATAGATGCAGGTACCCGGGCAATCTGCGACCAAGCGAAACTACGCCCACTACTGTTATGGTCCAGAATCTGGAATGTGCAGGAATTAAGTAGTTACGCAGATGCTTTGAACGACATTTTGTCATTACCGGGTTCTCATAAGATCACCTGGCTTAGGGAGGTTAAAAAGCTGCTCTACAAATTAGGCCTAGGAGAGGCTTGGTCCAATAAATCTGCACCCACTAAACAACAGCTAAAGAAGGTCTATTGGGCATGGGTAGACAGTGAGAGGGCCCGAAGCACAAACCATTGTAAATCTGTAGTTCTGTCTCTGTCAGCCAAAGAGTTACCGTTAAGGGAACCTTATCTAGACACCATTCAGAGCTCAAGGGACAGAGCACTATACATCAAGTTCAGGTTGGGGGTGCTTCCATTATGTGAGTTCACGTCCACTTGGAGACCGCCCGCTCAAACTGTACCCTATTGCCCCTTTTGTGATCTAAGGGTAGAGTCTGTGTCCCACATGTTGTTCGAATGTAGTGTCTATGTAGCCCCGAGACGTAGGTGGTTGAAGCCCCTTTGCAGAAGTCTGGGAACTCGCTCTCACTTGGAAGCCCTGCGTATTTTACGTATAGATGCTAGACCCTTCTTTTCCACTTGCATGGCAAAATTTTTGGGTTGGGCTTGGCGTCTAAGAACTGCAAGAAAACTGTTAATCCAGTGAACGAGCCCACCCACCCAATATGCTGTTCCGGATATGAAATATTTTTATGTTGATGATTGTTGTCAAAAATGTTTTTAAAGATGTGTAAATGCTTTTATGATATGTTTTTATCGAATAAAGCTACTACTACTATATATATATATATATATATATATATATATATATATATATATATATATATATATATGCTATATCTTTAGCTCAAACCTAACCAAAAGACAGTGGAATGCTGTACATGGTCATAGGCAAGCTTAATATCAGCAAGTTGTATTATTATCAGCTGTCGGCGGGTAATGCATTGTAATGAAGTGATGTAGTATTCTTCACAGAGGTGAGTTTTCAACTCTTTCCTAAATTGGTACAGTCCTGAAAGATACAGGGATTATGTTCCAAATCCTATGTGCATAGATGGAACAGGGCTATTGTCTTGTTTTTAGGTCTCGCCTGAGCCAGCGCGCATGCGCTTCTCTGTGAGGCATTTAGTAAGGTGTGTGTGCTTTTTTTTATTAGCCCGCAATTGGCCTGTGCATGTGTCTTTTTTTAGAACACAGCACGCAATTGGTTCAAGGCAGGTGATTGTCCTTCCTTGTTTGTTCCATGGCCTAGGGTCCTTGGGAGCGAGCATTAATGCCATCTGTTTCCAATTATAGCATTCAAGTTAATTGGAAACAGATGGCGCATGCAGGGGGCTTAAATTTCGCCAGTGTCTGCCGGTACGCTTATTGGCTACGTCAATTAAAATCAATAAAAGTTGAAATAATGTTTGATACTAAATACAAATATTTTTATGCAACACTAGTCATCCGGGATGTTGTTTTTCACAAGGCACAAGTTTAAAAAAATGTAATTACTTTGCAGATAAACTTCTCTCCCCTGAACAATGTGGGCACATTGCTTTGGCCACATTTACATTTTGTTGGTTTGGGAACATGCACTGCCTTTACTATGAGACACCCTCTGTTCCTAATTACCCTTAGCCTCTCCCTTTCGTCAAAAAGAGTTTCTCTATTACGCCAGTGTCTGGTGGAACGGTGATCAGCAAATCCTTACAAAAACTAAAAAATTGCAGAGAAAAGAAGAACCTTTGCACAAAAACTTAAAAAAATAAATTATGACAACACCGATCATCCTGGATGTTTATTTTCACAAGGCATGGGTGCTACCATGACTATAAATTACAATGCTGTGTTCACAACTGTTTGCTGGAAGCAGAACAGGCAAACATCACACCTCTCCCACTTCCCAAAGAAAAACACTCTGCTGTAAACTTATCTTCCTTCATTTGATCCTCACCCGCCTCCTTCCAATATGCCCCTATCTCCCCACACATCGTAAAAAAGCTTTCTCTACCACCCTCCTCTCCCCTCTGCCTCTCCTCTCTCCGGTGAACCCATGTATTGTAACTTATTTTACAGTGTTTACAGCTTCAGTACACAAAGCTGTTGGGCCTCAGTCAGCACAGGGGCATACTGTTAACCTCTGCAGGGGATTTACTTAAAGCCAGTGTATACCACAGCGCGCATGGGCAAATTTACAAAAAAAAAACATAACAGTAAATCTACACTACAATAAATAAGTTGACCACTTTCCACCTAACCCCATATTTTACAACTTCTTTTTGTGTGTTTGCGGTGTACTACACAAAAATGTTGAGTCTTGCTCACACCAGGGATGTACGTTGTTACAACGCATGTTGTAACAACGCATGTCATTACCACGCAAGTCTTACAACACAAGTCGTTACAACGACTTGCGTTGGAGGGCATGGATTAAGGAATCTTATAATTTTATATTCCAACACCAGTCCCCGTAACAGTAGGGAAGGTGTTGGAATCTAAAATTGCAAGATTCCTTATCCCACAGCGCCATCCAGCGCAAGTCGTAGTAACAACTTGCGTTGTAATAGCTGCGGGGTAAAGGCACTGCGGTGCAAAAACTGCGTCGTAAACGATGTTCCCCTCACACCAGGGGAGTAATGTTATCAACTGCACGGTACTTAAAATACGCTAGTGTCTGGCAGGACGGTCATCGGCAAATCCTTATAAAAACAAAAAGATTGCAGGAAAAAGGAGAACGTTTGTGCACAAACCTAATAAAAATAAATTAGAACAACACAGATCATCTGGGATGTTTATTTTTAGAAGGCACAAGTTTAAATCATAATTAATTACTTGAGATATCAACTTCTCTCCCCTAAACATTGTAGGTATGTTTGTTTAGCCACATTTTTTAAAACATGTACTCCCTGTCTTTACGATATGAGCCACCCTCTGTTCATATTTACTCTCAACATCTCTCTTTATTTAAAAAGAGTTTCTCTTTGTTCCTCCTTTCACCTCTGCCTGTTCTCTTTCCCCCAACCCCCTTGTATTTTAACTGCTTTCGGTGGGTTTTAGAATGTACCACGCCAAGCTGTTACATGTTGCACTAAACAGGGGTGTAATGTAAATGCCTGCAGGGAACTTACATATAGCCGGTGTCTGCTGGTACTCCTATCGGCTACTTCTATTAAAATCAAGAAAAGTGGAAATAATATTTGATACTTAGCGCAAAAACAAACAAAAAAACTGGCATCCAGGATCTTTCATAAGCCACAAGTTAAAAAAAATGCAATTATCTTGCCGATCAACTTCTATCCCCTGGACATCCTAGGCACACTTGTTTGGCTACATTTACATTTGCTGTTTTGGGAACATGCACTCCCTATCTTTTGACTATGAGACACCTTCCGTACCTTTTTACCCTTGCGTCACATAATTACACTCTATTCAATGTAACATTAATGCACTCAACATAATACCACTGTGCCACATATTTACGCTCTACCCAATGCAACATAAATACACTACACAAAATACCACTCAGTGTGACATAGTTACACTCCACATAATTACACCCTACTCAATGCAACATAAATACACTCCACATAATACCACTCAGTGCTACATAATAAAACACCACATAATTACACCTTACTCAATGCAACATAAATACACTCCATATAATACCACTCAGTCCCACATAATTACACAACACGTAAATACATTCTACTCAATGCAACATAAATACACTCCACAAAAACCACTCAGTACAACATAGTTACACACCACATAATTACACTCTACTCAATGCAACATAAATACACTCCTCATAATACCACTCAGCGCCACATAATTATATGCTACCTAATTACACTGCACTCAATGCAACATATACTCCAAATAATACCACTCAGTGCCACATAACTACACACCACATATTTACACTCTACTGAATGCAAAATACACTCCACATAATACCACTCAGTGCCACATAATTACATGCCACATAATTACACTCTACTCAATGCAACATAAATACACTCCACATAATACCACTCGGTCCCACATAATCACACACCACATAATTACTCTCTACTCAATGCAACATAAATTCACTCCACATAATACCACTCAGTACCACATATTTACACTCTACTCAATGCAATATAAATACACTCCACATAATACAACTCAATACCACATAATCACACGTCACAATTACAGTCTATTCAATGCAATATAAATTCACTTCACATAATGCCACTCAGTGCCACATAATTATACTCCACATAATACCACTCAAGCCAAATAATTACACACCACATAATTACACTTAATTCAATGCAACATAAATACACTCCACATAATAACACTGTGCCACATAATTACTCGCTGCATAATTACCCCCTACTCAATGCAACATAAATACACTCCATATAATAGCACTCAGTCCCACATAATTACACAACACGTAAGTACATTCTACTCAATGCAACATAAATACACTCCACAAAAACCACTCAGTGCAACATAGTTACACACCACATAATTATACTCTACTCAATGCAATATGAATACACTCCACATAATACAACTCAATACCACATAATCACACGTCACAATTACAGTCTATTCAATGCAACATAAATTCACTTCACATAATGCCACTCAGTGCCACATAATTATACTCCACATAATACCACTCAAGCCAAATAATTACACACCACATAATTACACTTAATTCAATGCAACATAAATACACTCCACATAATAACACTGTGCCACATAATTACTCGCTGCATATTTACACCCTACTCAATGCAACATAAATGCACTCCACATAATACCACTCAGTGTGAAATAACCACATAATTACACTCTACTCAACACAACATAAAAACTAACATCTAATACCACTCAGTGCCACATAATTACATGCCATATATTTACACTCTACTCAATGCAACATAAATACACTCCACATACCACTCAGTGCCACATAATTACACCATACTCAATGCAACATAAATACACTCCATATAATACCACTCAGTGCCACATAATTACACTTTACTCAATGTAACATAAATACACTCCAAATAATACCACTCGGTGCCACATAATTACACTCTACTCAATGCAATATAAATACACTCCACATAATACCACTCAGGACCACATAGTTACACACCACGTAATTACACTCTACTCAATGCAACATAAATACACTCCACATAGTACCACTAAGTACCACATAATCACATGTCACAATTACAGACTATTCAATGCAACATAAATACACTTCACATAATGCCACTCAGTGCCACATAATTATTAACAGAGAGCAAACCTAATGATAATAACAACAAAAAGAGGAACACACTGTTGTAAAGATAGTAGACAAAAAAAGTAATCAAATTATTTAAAAGATGATGAAAGTTGATACTGTTACTGTGTTATCCTGGTAGAAAATGTGGACTGAATTTGCATCTCAGCATTCCTCTTGGTCCTCTCTCGTCCATCAATCTTGGGTGACACCAGTCGCCATTGCCTGCCTGGAAAATGTAAATTTATTGGTAAGGTAAGTGCGCATTGTAATCTTTTCCCAAGTATAGGGCAAGGCCTGGCCTGTAATTGTAGATGGAAAAACAAAAGGGATATTGAGAAACAAAGTTGAAAGAAATGAACAAGTTATGGTGTAGTGCAACAAGAACACTTTCCGAGGCGGCATGTATGCATCATCTCTACTCTAGTATTTTTCCAGCATTGACCTTTAACAACAACAAAAGGACAGAGCAGGCCCACAGTGACGGCATGTCGCTTAGCACATCCTCCGAGTACTTTTTTTAAAGAGTTGGACAAAACCCATATCCAGCGACATAGCATTTTACAATTTAAGTGAGTAAATCAATGTACCGCAGTCATCCCACCGCTACACTCAACTCCTCTTCTACACAGAAATGTAGGTCTGCTGCGGTTGTTGTTGACGTGTTTACCTTTTATGCCACTCATGAAACATCCTCCTGACTTGTTATTATTCCATCAATCATCTCCGATACTTGTACTGACTGACTGTGAAGATCGGCCTGCAGTAGAAGTACAATTTTGTTATTACACATCAAGAGTAGAAATATTGTTCCGCGAATTTGTGGATTTGCGAATTCGCGATCCGCAAAATTCACGAATTTGTGCGAATTTGCGTTTTTTGTTTTTTTGCGTGTTCGCTGGGTTTTTTGCGTGTTCGCGTGTTTTTTTGCAGGTACCTGAAACTTGTATATTGAAATAAGAAGAGTAGAATACAGTGGTGATGGATTTGTTGTGATTCAAAGTTTGTAACCGGAAAGACAGACACACAAATAAAGGAAAATAAGGGAGGAAGACAGTAAGTGAAAGTCAAATTGTCAGGGAAGTATAGCTTGTCCTCAAACTCTGGGGGTTCAGCCAGTAGTAGGTAATCATGTGACACACTACTTCCGACACCAGAGCCGCTGTATGTATTGTGTAATTTGGTGGTATGAAGTGCTGATTCATTTTGATCATGGGTAACCTCTTCATGTTTTTGGCCGAGAGACTGGTCCTTCTCACTGCTACAATGGAACCAGCAGCACTGAAAACACGTTCCGAAGAGACACTTGTGACAGGGCAAGCCAGATAGCTTATAGCCAGCCTGCTGAGCAGTGGCCAATGAGCCCTTTTCCTGTACCAATACTGCAATGGATTATGATCAATGTACACCTCTGTTGGGTCCTCCAGATAGGCCTGGACCATCCGCTCAGTGTTCAGGTGTGCTGCTGCTAACCTTTGTTTGGGCTCTTTTCTCTGTGCATCAGCACTGTGCCTAATACCAATGCCTAACTGTAAATACCAATTGTGTAACGATTCTACGGGGCCTATTGATCCAGTTGTTGCTGTTGTCAATAGTGATGGTGAGTGTTGTGAGCCAAACGCACTGCTCTCAGCCTCCGCAGTTGCACTTGATGCTGCATGCCCTGCTGCAGTATTTCTTGTGGGTTGATCTAGCGGGCTTTTAATTAGCAGCCGTTCATTTTCCAACTTACTCGCTGCCTCAGCTATCCAAGTTTTGTAGTGGGTAACATCCATCTCTGAAAAAGAAATTAATGTCTTCAGTGCCAATTTTGCCCGTGGATCCAGAATTGTGGCAGAAATGTAATGTTCTTGTGACAGAATCTTATTTTGCACCCTTGCATTTTCAGCTAAGCTACGGGCTAAGCTCTCCACCAAGTCATATACTTCTTTTATTTCCTCTACAGCTTTGTATGATTCAGACAACTTCTTCAGCTGATGCTCTAGCGTTTGCAATAATGGGATAGCTTGGCCCATTGTACAGTCTTCCTTGCTGACTTCAAGTGTGAAGACCTCAAAAGGACGAAGCATGTCAGTCAGGCATTTAACTAGGCACCATTGGTCCATCTGAAGGGTCATGCCTTTCCCAGCAGAATCCAGTCTTTGCATGACATATTCATTGAGTGGCCTGTACTGCTCAAACAGACAATCAAGCATGTAATACGTTGAGTTCCAATGTGTTGCCACCTCCTGGATGAGTGCTTTGACTGGCATGTTATATTCACGTTGAATGATCCTCAGCTGCTTCCGAGCTTTAAAAGAATGGCTGAAATGAGTGCATTTTCTTTGGCAGATGGTCAGTGAGTTGCTGACTATGGGTTCTTCTTTCAGAAAGTCTTCAACTATAATGTTTATACAGTGCGCCAAACACAGAACCCTGAAATAGGAACCAAGCTCAATGGCCTTAAGTACATTACTGCCATTATCTGTGGCAGCAAAACCAGTACTAAGCCGTCTTGGGCGCAGCCATTCAAAAACCTTGCTGCAAAACTCTTCCAAAATGTTTACAGCAGTATGAGATTTCTCCATGGCGAACATGGCTACAGTTGCATGTTTCTGAGTAGCTTTAAAAATCTCAGCTGTGTCAACAGCATCTCGTTCAGATAGCTTATCTCTAACCCCCACAAAAGAGACCCAGTGTGCAGTGATGCACATGTAATCTGTTTCTTGGCAACTGGTCCACATGTCTGTTGTCAGGTGGATATTGTGAACAGCACTCTGCTGCAAAGCTTGTCCAAACAATTCTAGCACATCATGATGTAGTGGCGGAACAGCAATTCTTGCGAAATAGGACCGGATGGGAACCTTCCATTTAGGGCAGATGGCTGACGCAAATTCAAGGAAACCTACCCCTTCCACAAATGAAAAAGGGAGAAGGTCCAGTTCTAACATTTTAGCCAGCTTCGCATTGTACAACCGTGCCGTTGGGTGGTTGCGATGGAACTGCCCCTCCAACCTAAGCATGCTCTCAATGGTAGGCTGGATTACTTTCCTTTGTGGTGCTGTTGTTTTCATTAACCCACTTAGGCTCAACAACGCAGTTTGTCTCATTGCAGTACTCGGTCGCCTTGGTGTCTCAGCCTGACTCTGAGTATGGCTCTTACTGTGGTGCCACTCAGATGTTACTGAGGAGGATGTGGGCGGTACCACTACAGTACTGGAGACAGGGCTAGAAATGCCTCCCTCTTCTTCACCTTCCACCGCAATAATATCGTCCCCTGATTCTTCATGCCCAACTTCAATGGGTTGTGTTTTTTTACTTTGTTTTAAGTGAAGTAGGTGATTCTCCCACACAGTAGTGTGGTGTATTATGAGATGACTTGCTTGGCCTCGGGTACCATAGTTTGTACCAAGCTTACCCCGCCGAAAACCTTGTTGACAAATTGAGCATATAGCAAAGTTCTCCTCCTTGGTGCTAACAGAAAAGAAGTCCCAAACTGGGAGGAGAACTTTCTGGCACTTCTGGATGTGCCACTTTCAATACCAGATGAACTGGAGGGTGTGCTTGGAATGTGACTCTGTGCAGCTACACTGTGACTTTTACTACCACTACCTACTGAGATGGTTGAGCTGGATGTAGGTCCCTCCTGGGCCTTTGAAAATATGGCAGCTGAAAGTCGTGATGGTGTAACCTGTGTTGGTGGTATCCGTGCTACATCCTGCTCAGTAGCAGCCTTTCTGGATAGCCTTTCTGGATAGGGTGAGAATTCTGGTCTCCATCCCCTTTGGGGGAGGAGTGATGTGCGTGATGACTCGCTCATCTTCATCAATATCATCCCCCTCTTCTACATCTACCTCCATAACTCTAAGTTTTTCTGGAACCTTCCTTTTCAGAAGCATTGTCTGAAACCCACATAATACCACTCATTGTGACATAGTTACACCCCACATAATTACACTCAACTCAACGCGAAATAAAAACACTCCATCTAATACCACTCAGTGCCACATAATTACATGCCACATGTTTACACTCTACCCAATGCAACATAAATACACTCCACATAATAACACTCAGTGCTACGGAATAACACACCACATTATTGCACTCTACTCAAGGCAATATAAATACAATCAACATAATACCACTCAGTACCACATAATTATGTATTATAACTGTGCCACAGAAATACACGTCACATAATTACACTCTACTCAATGCCACATACACTCCACATAGTAGCACTCAGTGCCACATAATAACAGGTCACATAATTCTACTCTACTCAATGCAACATAAATCGACTCCATATAATAACAACCAGTGCAACGTAATGACACACCACGTAATTACACTCTACTCAGTGCAACTTGAATACACTCCACATAATACCACTCTGTACCACTTAATTACGCGTCACATAATTACACTCTATTTAATGCAACATAAATACACTCCACATAATACCACTCAGTGTCATGTAATATCACGCCACATAATTACACTCCACACAATGCCACTGTGCCACAGAATAACATGACACATAATTACACTACTCAATGCAGCATACATACACTCCACATAATACCAGTCAGTGTGACATAGTTACACTCCACTTAATTACACCCTATTCAATGCAACATAAATACACTCCACATAATACCACTCAGTGTCACGTAATATCACGCCACATAATTGCACCCTACTCAATGCAACATTAATGCACTCCACATAATACCACTCAGTGTGACATAGTTACACACCACATAGTTACACTCTACTCAACGCAACATAAAACACTCCATCTAATGCCACTCAGTGCCACATAATTACATGCAACATATTTACACTCTACTCAATGCAACATAAATACACTCCACATAATAACACTCAGTGCTACGTAATAACATGCCACATAATTGCACTCTACTCAAGGCAATATAAATAAACTCAACATAATACCACTCAGTACCACATAATTACACACCACGTAATTACACTCTACTCAATGCAACATAAATACACTCCACATAATACCTTTCAGTACCACATAATTACACTCTATTTAATGCAACATAAATACACTCCACATAATAAGACTGTGCTGCAGAATTACACGCCACATAATTTCACTCTACTTAATGCAGCATAAACACACTCGACATAATACCATTCAGTGTGACATAGTTACACGTCACATAATTACAATGTATTCAATGCAACATAAATACACTCCATATACCACTCAGTACCACATAATTACACGCCACATAAATACACTCTGCTCAATGTCACATAGACTTCACATAATACCACTCAGTGCCACATAATAACAGGTCGCATAATTATACTCTACTCAATGCGACATAAATAGACTCCACATAACAGCCAGTGCTACGTAATAACACACCACGTAATTACACTCTACTCAGTGCAACATAAATAGACTCCACATAATACCACTCTGTACCACTTAATTACACGTCACATAATTACACTCTATTTATTGAAACATAAATACACCCCACATAATAATACTGTGCCACAGAATAACACGCCACATAATTACACTACTCAATGCAGCATACACACACTCCACATAATATCAGTCAATGTGACATAGTTACACGTGACTTAACTACACTGTATTCAAAGCAACATAAATACACTCCAAATACCACTCAGTACCACATAATTATATTCCACATAATTACACTCTACTCAATGCAACATAAATACACTCCACATAATACCACTCAGTACCACATAATTACACTCTACTCAATGCAATATGAATACACTCCACATAATACAACTCAGTACCACATAATCACACGTCACAATTACAGTCTATTCAATGCAACATAAATACACTTCACATATTGCCACTCAGTGCTACATAATTACACTCCACATAATACCACTCAATGTCAAATTATTACACACCACATAATTACACTTAATTCAATGCAACATAAATAAACTCCACATAATAACACTGTGCCACATAATTACTCGCCGCATAATTACACCCTACTCATTGCAACATAAATGCACTCCACATAATACCACTGTGTGACATAATTACACACCACATAATTACTCTACGCAACGCAACATAAAAACACTCTATCAAATACCATTCAGTGACACAAAATTACACGCCACATATTTACACTCTACTCAATGCAACATAAATACACTCCACATACCACTCAGTGCCACATAATTACACCATACTCAATGCAACATAAATACACTCCCGATAATACCACTCAGTGCCACATAATTACACGCCACATAATTACACTCTACTCAATGCAATCTAAATACACTCTACATAATACCACTCAGGACCACATAGCTACACACCATGTAATTACACTCTACTCAATGCAACATAAATACACTCCACATAATACCACTCATAACCACATAATCACATGACACAATAACAGGCTATTCAATGCAACATAAATGCACTTCACATAATGCCACTCAGTGCCACATAATTATAGAACACATAATTACACTCCACATAATGCCACTCAATGCCACATAATTACAAACCAAGTATTTACACCTTACTTAATGCAACATGAATACACTCCATATGATACCACTCAGTACCACATAATTACACCACGTAATTACACTCTACTCAATGCAACATAAACACACTCCACATAATACTACTCAGTACAACATAATCACACTTCACAATTACACCCAATTCAAAGCAACATAAATACACTCCACATAATACCACTCAGTGCCACATAATTACACACCACATAATTAAACTCTACTCAATGCAACATAAATACACTCCACATAATACCACTCAGAACAGCAAAATTACACACCACATAATTACACTCTACTCAATGCAACATAAATACACTCCACAAAAAACCACTCAGTGCAACATAGTTACACACCACATAATTACACTCTACTCAATGCAACATAAATACACTCTTCATAACACCACTCAGCGTCACATAATTATATGCTACCTACTTACACTGCACTCAATGCAACATACACTCCAAATAATACCACTCACTGCCACATAATTACATGCCACATAATTACACTCTACTAAATGCAAAATACACTCCACATAATAGCACTCAGTGCCACATATTTACTGCCACATAATTACACTTTACTCAATGCAACATAAATACGCTCCACATAATACCACTCAATACCACCTAATCACATGTCACAAATACTGTCTATTTAATGCAACATAAATACACTTCACATAATGCCACTCAGTGCCACATAATTACACTCCACATAATACCACTCAATGCCACATAATTACACACCACATAATTGCACCTAATTCAATGCAACATCAATACACTCCACATAATAACACTGTGCCACATAATTACTCGCCAACTAATTACACCCTACTCCATGCAAGATAAATGCACTCCACATAATACCACTCAGTGTGACAAAGTTACACCCCACATAATTACACTCTACTCAACACAACATAAAAACACTCCATCTAATACCACTAGGAGCCACATAATTACATGCCACATATTTACACTCTACTGAATGCAACATGAATATTGATATTTATTTGATATTTATTAACTTTTATATAGCGCGACTATCGCTCTGGAAGGAGCATCTTGGCGCTGAGCAATCAGAAGAAACCAACTTGATGGAAATGGGAATCATATGGCTGCGAGGACCAAAGAGTTGGGTCGGAGGAAGATCCAAGTCTTCAGAAGTTTTCTGAAAAGGGTTTCTGAAGGGGCGTGCCTGAGGTTAGGGGGAAGGCCGTTCCAAGCCTTAGCCGCCAGGAGTGAAAAGGTTTTTCCACCTTTCGTTTTGAGCTTAAACCTGGGTATGGTAACCAGATTAGCTCCTGATGACCTCAGGCAGCGCGATGGAATGTACTGAGGGAAGCGCTTGACAAGATAGGAAGGGCCTGTGTTCTTAGTGGCCTTAAAGACAGTAACAAGGAGTTTAAAAAGGATCCTTTTGTGGAGGGGCAGCCAATGGAGGGTGTTGAGGGCCGCCGAGGCTGAGGACCTTCTCGGAAGTCCGAGGACGAGCCTGGCCGCCGCGTGCTGGACGCTCTGTAGCTTCTTCAGGGTGGACTTTTTTATACCTGCCAGGAGACCATTGCAATAATCGAGTCTGGACAGGATCAAAGCCACGGCCACTGATTTCCTGGCGGAAATAGGGAGGAAGTCGAAGAATTTCTTTAGCTGTCTAATGATGTTAAAGCAGCACCCTGCAGTAATGCGCGCATGGTCGTCAAAACTGAGGGACGAGTCGAATTGGACACCCAGATTGCGGGCCGATAAGACTGCACTGGGAGGTGCCTCAGAGTGTTGGGGCCACCAATCTTTTGGAGAAAAAAGGGTGTCTTTGCCTAAGGGTATGATCTCAGTTTTGGCGCTGTTGCACTTGAGGTGATTATTATTGAGCCATGCAAAGACTTGGGAAAGGCAATTCTGGAATCTAAGAGCGGCATCGGGGAGTTTTTTGTCAAGGGTGACGACAAGTTGGGTGTCGTCAGCGTAAGATGTTACAAGGATGCCATGCGATTCAATCAGGGTAAGCAGGGGGGCCATGTAAACATTGAAGAAAAGTGGGCTCAGAATGGACCCCTGGGGCACACCTGATAGAATGGTTCTTTCGCTGGAGAGAAAGGGGCCAAGTGAGACTGTTTGTGATCTGTTGGACAGAAATGAAGATATCCATTTCAGAGCGGTATCCGACACACCGATTTCGCGCATTCTGTGGATGAGGATTGCATGGGAGATGGTATCAAATGCTGCGGTTAAGTCGAGAAGGATGAGAACTGCGTGTTTCCCCTCATCCTGCAGGAACTTGATGGTGTCGGATAACTCGATCAGAGCAGTTTCAGTAGAATGGCCGGAGCGGAAACCAGATTGCTGAGGATGGAGAATATGATTGTTTTCCACGAAGGCTTTTAGCTCAGCATGTACTATTTGCTCGGTTATCTTGCCTAATGCTGGAAGTAGGGAAATTGGGCGCATGTTGGAAAGGTCTGTCGGGGGTTTATTATGCTTTTTCATCAGAGGCTTTACGATGGCTTTCTTCCATTCAGCCGGAACAGTGCCTGAGCTGAGGGATTGATTGATGATGGAATTGATAAGAGGGTTGACGGCCTCAATGAGAAGATGAAGGATAGCCGGGGGAAAAGGAGTCAGTAGGGGCTCCCGAGCGGCAGGTCATGATGGCCTTCTGGGATTGAAGCAAGGATACTGGTGAGAAACTGCAAAATGAAGGTGAATCAGTGTTGGGAAGAAGGGGAGGGGTGGCAGGGGGAGGGAAATCCTTGTGGATGTTATTGATTTTGTCAACAAAGAAATCAGCAATTTGGTCACAAAGAGTTTGGGATGGGGGGATTTCCAGTGCCAGGGCTTTGGGGTGGGTGAAGGACTTAACAATATTGAAGATGGTATGTTGTTTTTGATTAGCTGTTTCTATAGCTGCGGTGAAAAACTCTTTTTTAGCTTTCTTTATGTGTGACAGATACACTTCACATAATAACACTCAGTGCTACAGAATAACTCGCCACACAATTGCACTCTACTCAAGGCAATATAAATACACTCAACATAATACCACTCAGTACCACATAATTATAAACCACGTAATTACACTCTACTCAATGCAACATAAATACACTCCACATAATACCGTTCAGTACCTCATAATTACACTCTATTTAATGCAACATAAATACACTCCACATAATAACACTGTGCCACAGAATTACAAGCCACATTATTACTCTCTACTCAATGCGGCATAAATACACTCCACATAATACCACTCAGTGTGACATAGTTACACTCCACATAATTACACTGTATTTAATGCAACATAAATACAGTCCATATACCACTAAGTACCACATAATTAAATGCCACATAATTACACTCTACTCAGTGCCACATAGACTTCACATAATACCAAACAGTCCCATACAATAACAGGTCACATAATTATACTCTGCTCAATGCAACATAAATAGACTCCACATAATAACAGCCAGTGCTACATAATAACACACCATGTAATTACACTCTACTCAGTGCAACATGAATACACTCCACATATTACCACTCTGTACCACTTAATTACATGTCACATAATTACACTCTATTTAATGCAACATAAATACACTCCACATAATAAAACTGTGCCACAGAATAACATGCCACATAATTACACTACTCAATGCAGCATACATACACTCCACATAATACCAATCAGTGTGACATAGTTACACGCCACTTAATTACACTGTATTCAAAATCAACATAAATACACTCCAAATACAACTAAGTACCACATATTTACATGCCACATAATTACACTCTACTCAATGCAACATAAATACACTCCACATAATACCACTCGTTCCCACATAATCACACACCACATAATTACACTCTACTCAATGCAACATGAATACACTCCACATAATACCACTCAGTACCACATATTTACACTCTAGTCAATGCAATATAAATACATTCCACATATTACCACTCAATACCACATAATCACACGTCACAATTACAGTCTATTCAATGCAACATAATTACACTCCACATAATAACACTCAATGCCACATAATTATAAACCACATAATTACACCTATTTCAATGCAACATAAATGCACTCCACATAATACCACTCAGTTTGACATAGTTACACACCACATAATTACACTCTACTCAACGCAATATAAAAACAGTCCATCTAATACCACTCAGTGCCACATAATTACATGCCACATATTCACACTCTACTCAATGCAACATAAATACACTCCACATACCACTCAGTGCCACATATTTACACTCCACACAATTACACCATACTCAATGCAACATAAATACACTCCATATAATACCACTCAGTGCCACATAAATACAAGCCACATATTTACACTTTACTCAATGTATCATAAATACACTTAACATAATACAACTCATTGCCACATAACTACATGCCACATAATTACACTCTACTCAATGCAATCTAAATACACTACACATAATATCACTCAGGACCACATAGTTACACACACCACGTAATTACACTCCACATACCACTCAGTGCTACATATTTACACTCTATTCAATGCAACATGAAAACACTCCACATAATGCCACTCAGTGCCACATAATTACACTCTACTCAATGCAACATAAATACACTCCACATAATACTACTCAGTACCACATAATCACACGTCACAATTACAGGCTATTCAATGCAACATAAATACACATCACATAATGCCACTCAGTGCCACATAATTACACACCACATAATTACACTCCACATAATGCCACTCAGTGCCACATAATTACACACCACACAATTGCACCTTACTCATTGCAACATAAATACACTCCCCATAATACCACTCCGAACCACAAAATTACACACTGCGTAGTTACACTCTACTCAATGCAACATGAATACACTCCACAAAAAACATCTCAGTGCAACATACTTACACACCACATAATTACACTCTGTTGAATGCAAAATACACTCCACATAATACCCCTCAGTGCCACATAATTACATGCCACATAATTACACTCTATTCAATGCAACATAAATACACTCCACATAATACCACTCAGTGCCACATAATCACACATCACATAATTACACTATACTCAATGCAACATAAATACACTCCACATAATACCACTCAGTACCACATAATTACACACTACTTAATGCAATATGAATACACTCCACATAATACCACTTAATACCACCTAATGATACTCCACATAATAACACAATGCCACATAATTACTCGCCACATAATTACACCATACTCAATGCAACATAAATGCACTCCACAAAATACCACTCATTGTGACATCGTTACACACCACATAATTACACTCTACTCAATGCAACATAAAGTCACTCCATCTAATACCACTCAGTGCCACATAATTACATGCCACATATTTACACTCTACTCAAGGCAACATAAATACACTCCACATAGTAACACTCTGTGCTACGGAATAACATGCCACATAATTGCACTCTACTCAAGGCAATATAAATACACTCAACATAATACCACTCAGTACCACATAATTACACACCACGTAATAACACTCTACTCAATGCAACATAAATACACTCCACATAATACCTTTCAGTACCACATAATTACACTCTATTTAATGCAACATAAATACACTCTACATAATCACACTGTGCCACAGAATTACAAGCCACATAATTACACTCTACTCAATACAGCATAAATACACTCCACATAATACCACTCAGTGTGACACAGTTACACGCCACATAATTACACTGTATTTAATGCAACATAAATACACTCCATATACCACTCAGTACCACATAATTACAGGCCACATAATCACACTTTACTCAATGCCACATAGACTTCACATAATAACAAACACTCCCACCTAATAACAGGTCACATAATTATACTCTGCTCAATGCAACATAGACTCCACATAATAACAGCCAGTGCTAAGTAATAGCACACCATGTAATTAAACTCTACTCAGTGCAACATGAATACACTCCACATAATACCACTCTGTACCCCCTAATTACATGTAACACAATTACACTTTATTTAATGCAACATAAATACACTCCACATAATAACACTGTGCCACAGAATAACACGCCACATAATTACACTACTCAATGCAGCATACATACACTCCACATAATACCAGTCAGTGTGACATAGTTACACGCCAGTTAATTACACTGTATTCAAAGCAACATAAATACACTCCAAATACCACTAAGTACCACATATTTACATGCCACATAATTACACTCTACTCAATGCAACATAAATACACTCCACATAATACCACTCGGTCCCACATAATCACACACCACATAATTACACTCTACTCAATGCAACATGAATACACTCCACATAATACCACTCAGTACCACATAACTACACTCTACAAAATGCAATATGAATACACTCCACATAGTACCACTCAATACCACATAATCACACGTCACAATTACAGTCGATTCAATGCAACATAAATACACTTCACATAATGCCACTCAGTGCCATATAATTACTCTCCACATAGTACCACTCAATGCCACATAATTACACACCACATAATTACACTTAATTCAATGCAATATAAATGCGCTCCACATAATAACACTGTGTCACATAATTACTCGCCATATAATGACACCCTACTCAATGCAACATAAATGCACTCCACATAATACCACTCAGTGTGACATAGTTACACACCACATAATTACACTCTACTCAACGCAACATACAGTGCCACATAATTACATGCCACATATTTACACTCTACTCAATGCAATATAAACACACTTCACATACCATTCAGTGCCACATATTTACACTCCACATAATTACACCATACTCAATGCAACATGAATACACTCCATATAATACCACTCAGTGCCACATAATTACAAGACACGGATTTACAGTTTACTCAATGTAACATAAATACACTTAAAATATTACCACGCATTACCACATAATTACACGTCACATAATTACACTCTATTCAATGCAACATAAATACACTCCACATAATACCACTCTGTGCCACATAATTACACTCTACTCAATGCAATCTAAATACACTCCACATAAAACCACTCAGGACCACATAGTTACACACCACGTAATTGCACTCTACTCAATGCAACATAAATACACGCCACATAATACTAGTCAGTACCACATAATCACATGTCACAATTACAGGCTATTCAATGCAACATGAATACACTTCACATAATGCCACTCAGTGCCACATAATTACACACCACATAATTACTCTCCACATAATGCCACTCAATGCCACATAATTACACACCACATAATTACACCTTACTCATTGCAACATAAATACACTTCATATAATACCACTCAGTACAACATAATTAAACACCACGTAATCACACTCTACTCAATGCAACATAAATACACTCCACATAATACCACTCAGAACCACAAAATTATACACCACGTAATTATACTCTACTCAATGCAACATGAATACACTCCACAAAAAAAACACTCAGTGCAACATAGTTACACACCACATAATTACACTCTATTCAATGCAACATAAATACACACCTCATAATACCACTCAGTGCCACATAATTACACTCCACATAGTACCACTCAATGCCACATAATACCACTCTGTGCCACATAATTACACTCTACTCAATGCAATCTAAATACACTCCACATAAAACCACTCAGGACCACATAGTTACACACCACGTAATTGCACTCTACTCAATGCAACATAAATACACGCCACATAATACTAGTCAGTACCACATAATCACATGTCACAATTACAGGCTATTCAATGCAACATGAATACACTTCACATAATGCCACTCAGTGCCACATAATTACACACCACATAATTACTCTCCACATAATGCCACTCAATGCCACATAATTACACACCACATAATTACACCTTACTCATTGCAACATAAATACACTTCATATAATACCACTCAGTACAACATAATTAAACACCACGTAATCACACTCTACTCAATGCAACATAAATACACTCCACATAATACCACTCAGAACCACAAAATTATACAGCACGTAATTATACTCTACTCAATGCAACATGAATACACTCCACAAAAAAACACTCAGTTCAACATAGTTACACACCACAT
Source organism: Lissotriton vulgaris (assembly GCF_964263255.1). Classification (NCBI taxonomy): domain Eukaryota; kingdom Metazoa; phylum Chordata; class Amphibia; order Caudata; family Salamandridae; genus Lissotriton; species Lissotriton vulgaris. The sequence continues at coordinate 1,270,767,546 of NC_141694.1, read as the reverse complement.
AATTACACTCTACTCAATGCAACATAAATACACACCTCATAATACCACTCAGCGCCACATAATTATATGCTACCTAAATAAACTGCACTCAATGCAACATACACTCCAAAGAATACAACTCATTGCCACATAATTACACGCCACATATTTACACTCTACTGAATGCAAAATACACTCCACATAATACCCCTCAGTGCCACATAATTAAATGCCACATAATTACACTCTACTCAATGCAAAATAAATACACTCCACATAATGCCACTCAGTGCAGCATACATACACTCCTCATAATACCTGTCAGTGTGACATAGTTACACACCACTTAATTACACTGTATTCAATATACTCCAAATATCCATCAGTACCACATAATTACATGCCACATAATTACACTCTATTCAATGCAACATAAATACACTCCACATAATACCACGCCTCATAATTACACTCTACTCAATGAACTATAAATACACTCCACATAATATCACTCAGTTCCACATACGTACACACCATGTACTTACACTCTACTCAATGAAACATAAATACACTCCGCATAATACCACTCAGTAGCACATAATTATATATCACATAATTATCCTCTATTCAATGCAGCATTAATACACTCCACATAATAAAACGGTGTCACACAATTACACGCCACAGAATTACGCTCTACTTAGTGCAGCATAAATACACTCCACATAAGACCACTCACTGTGAAATAGTTACGCGCCACATAACTACACCCTACTCAATGCAACATAAATGCACCCCACATACAACTCAGTACCACATAATTACATGCCACATAATTATGCTACTGAATGCAACATAAATACACTCCACATAATGCCACTTTGTGCCACATAATTACACACCACATAATTACACTCTACTCAATGCAACATAAATACACTTCATATAATACCACTCAGTGCCACATAATTACACCCTACATATTTACACTATACTCAGTGTAACATAACTACACTCAATATAATAGCATTCTCTACCACATAATTACACGTCACATAGTTACACTCTACTCAATGCCACATACACTCCACATACCACTCAGTGCCACATAACACGCCACATAATTACACTCTACTCAATGCAACATAAATACATACCACTCAGTGCCACACAATTACATGCCACATAATTACCCTCTACTCAATGCAACATAAATACGCTCAATATAATACCACTCAGTGCCACATAATTACACACCACATATTTACACTCTACTCAAAGCAACATAACTACACTCAGTATAATACCACTCAGTACCACATAATTACAGGTCACATAATTACACTGTATTCAATACAACATAAATACACTCCACATACCACTCAGTACCACATAATAGCACACCACATATTTGCACTCTACTCAACGCAACATAAATACACTCCACATAAATACACTCTATGCCACATACCACCAATTAACATAAATGCACTCCACACCATGACACAATTTCACTAAGCATAATTTCACTCAACACCACAGTTTCAGGTCACACAATTCAACTCCACACATTTCCAATACACACCACATAATTACACACCAAACAACATATTACAACTCCACAATCCACAACATACCTCCATTCCACATGATATAGTGGCACCACACGAGCACCAAGCATCACTCACCACCACCGTTTTGCATCAGCACACCACCTATGCATCACCTAAGCATCACCTAAACATCACCAAAACATCACCTAAGCATCACGTCAGTCTGCTCTTGGAATCTGGCATTTGTTGATTCTCTCCTAGTGTCTGTCTGCTGCTTGTGTTCTAATTAAATTACTGTTTTCAAAGCTCCACTCCCCCGTTATTTCTGTCCCGCTCCCCCATAACAAAATAAAATATAACAAACAAGCATGAGAACAGGCAGGAAGAAGTTGCCAGCAGTGCAAGTACAAAAAAAATAGAAGACATTTTTTATGTTAAAATCATTTTTTCAATCAGGTTGTTTAGTTGTATATAATGTCGTCTTGGTTTGTATAAAGGTAACAAAAATGCTTAACACTTTTTAATATACCTTTTCAACATGATGTACAGCAGCCACAATGCTCTACAACATAGTCAAAAGTTCTGGCTAAACACATAAGGTCCCAAAAGGTGAGACCTATTGGCTATGCCAATGCTTGTTTTTTTTACTTCTTAGTCTGCAGCCTGATGGTGTCCTGGTTGTGGGCTCACCAGAGATAGTGAGCTTGTCTTCTAGATAAGCAGAGGTGCTAGTTGTAACAGCTTTGTAAATGGAGAACAGTAGTTCTAAAGTCTCTTTCTGGAAGAACGTTTCTTTAGCAAGCGAGCCGGTACCAGGTCTGCTTTATTTTATTGGCACTATGTTCCATGAGGGTGAAGAAGGTGTCCAGGGTGAATCCAAATAACTTGATATTCAGTGAAAGTTGGGGTTCAAAGCCATTGAGTTTCATGTCATAGAGCAAGGTTTGTACTGTATTTTTTTGTTTTTCCTGCCAAATAACAGGAATGTTATCCTGGTCATGCTGAACTTCAGGTAGAAGCTGGATATCCAGGTCTGGATGATGTGCAAGAAGTGTTTGAGGCATTGAGTGTTTGAGTCAGAGGAGACTTTCAAATAGAGTTGTGTATCATCATTATATTAGTGAATCATGATGCTGTTATCTGTGAGTGGCTCACCAAGCAGTTCCATGTAGAGTTTCAAGATGACAGGAGGCAGTATGGAACTCTGGGAGATGCCACATGTGATAGAGATCTTTTGTGATCCAGAGGTGCCCATGTTATTTTATGTTATGTTATGTTACTGAGTATTTCTAAAGCGCACATTCACCGAGAGATCCAGATAGAGAGAGTTAGCGTAGTCAAACCAAATCAAATCAAATCAGCTTTATTCAATTTTATATCATAAAATCATGAAAGCACAATGTTAAAAACAGTTTGAAAGGAAGTATTATTCCAAATTCTATTACAAACTACAGGGTAATAAAAAATGCAATTCATATAAAAACAAAAAAATGGATAAAAATCCATGTATATTCACAAAGGAGTACAAGAGCACCAAATATTCACAATAGCTTCACATGGTGTGCCGGAACCTAATAATGGCCTTTAAGAAGGAAGAATTGACCATGATGGTATGTTCATTTTGCAACATTTTTAGTCTTAAAAAAGCTATTCTGCATTGTTTTAGATCCCATCTTCTAAGAATAGGCAATAAAAACATTTTCCTCGGAATGATATATTTACAAAATGAAGTCCAGTGCATTGTGGTTAATCTAGAGATATCATCACATGGACATATAGGATGAGGTTTTGTCCAGTCATTGGTATCAGGAAATGTGACCATCCTAAAAAAAGACCCACAACGAAAACGGATCAAAAGCATGTAGAGAAAACGACTCTGTACTAGGGTCAAGTAGGGTTGTAGGCCTATACAGGTGGACATCAAGTAATTTGCCATGACCGATTTCTTTTCTCTCTCAATGAGCCAGCGTTTGTTCTCTAGGTGGTTCAAGCAGAGTGACTTAAGGGATTTTCTGGAAACAGATTCCAAACAGCTGGGATTATCAAAATATTCTGGATGGCCTATGTCATGTGTCATGCTTTTTATATAATTGATCCATGGCAGATTCCCCACCCCATCCAGCTTGAAGCAATCCAAAATTACATCCCTATTGAAGCCCGTCTCTATCGACACCCATACCTTATGCTATAGAAGGAGCGGGGTGATCTTTATGGTATCAGAAATATGTGCAAGACCAAGTTCCCTATGGCAGCAATAAGTGGCAGTCGAAATAGGAACCGCCAATAGATAGTGCATAAAGTTGTTTTCACAACGTTGTATTGGGTCCGTGCATTCAATACCCCATATGCCAGCCCCATATGTCCCTATTGAGATACATTTAGATTTATAGATGGCCAGCAACTCCAGGACAGGTCTTCCACCTAGTTTTTTTGAAAAGTTGGTAACAGCTCCTATGGCTCTCGAGAGGGTCAACTTTCTACCATTCATGGCCGCTTTCCAAGAACTCTTTCTATCAAAAGTTATTCCTAGGTAAGAGAATTTATCCGTGATTTCAATTTTTTTGTTGTCGATAAAGATGTCACATGTCTTTCTCGTTTTAGTCCCACAACTCATTGCAAAAGTCTTGGTAATATTTACCTTTAAGCCCCGCTCTGTCATATAAGCAACAAGGTTTGAGACAGACATTTGCAAACCCAGCTGTGCCTGGGACATTATACCAGCGTCATCCACGATTAATAAAATGGGGACGGGGATGTCCCTAATGGCTGAATGATCATATTGATGCTTGCTCAAGTAATTCCCTGGACTGTTTATGTTCAATAATCAGTGACAAATTAAGTCCCTGTTCAGTGGTGCTAAGCCTGGGCGAAAGCCATATTGAAAGACTGATAAAACACCTGACTCTTCAGCCCATGTCTGAAGCTTATTTAAAATGACCCTATCCGCTATTCTCATACAGGCATCCAATAAAGATATTGGGCGGTAACAATTAGGTTTATTTCTATTCCCTTTCTTAAATATAGGTATCACAATTGTATCAGCCCAGGAGGGGATTAACCCGTGGCGGTTGCAACTAATTAATACATTAGTTAAAAGAGGGGCCCATAACCCTATATTAGATTTATAAACATCCACCGGAACGCCGTCCGGCCCTGGTGCTTTCTTTGAGGCACTATCGTTAATTGCTCTAGTAACTTCCTCAAGGGTAACTTTGATCTTTAAGGGGAACGGTCTGTGGTAAATATTGTCGTCTGCTCTCAGTAAGACTGTCTCTATCGAATTATCATCTGTGATCTCATCCATATAGAGCCCCGAAAAGAATTCTACCCACATTTCACCGCTAATGGCCATGTCTAAAATATCTGTCTGTTATTAAAAAAAGGGACATTGACCGCTCTCCAAAAGCCAGTATTATCTTTGTTTATGCAAGCCTCATGTAGGGTGTCCCAAGCTTCCCTTTTTAAATTTGCCCTACAAGGATCTTGCCTTCCTTATTTTATCCCTACACCTCGGTGCATTATGCAGGGCCTTTTTTAAATAAGTATAGGCCTTCGTACATTCTTTATTGAACCAGCCCTGTAAGGGTTGCTGTCCGTGTCGCTTTTCTCTCGTTAATAACTTCCGGGCCTCAGCTAAAATCTTAAGGAAGGTATTAAATATTTATTTTTCCTCCCTATTCTGTGGGAGGCATATTGCTATTTCCTCTGGGGTGTTATTAATCAGGCCTTGGAGGAATGCCGCAGGTCCACTTGTGCCCAGTTTAACGTATACCCATTGGTGCTAGCAAGATAGATGTCAAAATTGTATTGTGAATTCCTATCATTTCCTTTGGCCTGCCCTCTTAAAGAGAGATCTAGGCAGATAGGGTAATGTTCACTCATTAAGGTGTTAAGGGTCTTGCAGGAAAGTACATTGCGGGAGTGTCTCTTAGAAATTAGGACAAAATCAATGATCGAATTACATCCCCTTCCATTAAAGGTCGGTTGAAACGGAGTGGGAGACAAACTCAACTCATTCGCATAGCCAAGGTCAAATTGGAAGGCTATGTCATTCAACAGATCTCCTAGACATGTATGTGAGAAATGTGAGGGGGTATCTTCCTTATCATTCCCCAGACCACAGATACCCTGTTCACTGAATTGTCACAAGGAGCAATTAAAATCACCCACCCACATAATAAACATGTCTCCCATCAATTTTCCTTCAAGATTTTTTAAGGATGTACCTAGGTTTGATAAGACATTCATTGTCAGAGCTTTACGGGATGTTGTTGTATACATTTATCACAACTGCATCCTTTTGCCCACCTAGTTTCATGGTCAGTATCTGATAAAATTCACTAGCATCTCTAATTTTCATATAAGAGACCCCAGCCAGATTGGAGACATAGGTACATAGGCCTCCTTTGTTACGGCCATATTTACTAGTGCACGCTGCGGTATTAAATGTTTGAAAACCAATTATATGCATCTCCTCTAATGCCCATGTTTCCTGGAGGCAAATTATAGCATAGTCATTAATATAAGTTAGCCACTGGGGATCTTTAACTTTGGCAGATAAACATGCGATGTTCCAAGTTAAAATGTTTCAGGTTCTACTGGTGTGTGGAATGTTCACTCCTTCTACGTTTACCATTTGTATATCTATTGTAGTTTGTTCAGTTTGACCATTACTGATGTTACTTCGAAGATTTACTGTGACTATACTTCTATCATGCCCCACCCTGGTGGTATCTTTGGGCAAAGGTTGATCTAATAACTTCATACGTTGGATATTAGGTTCAGATCCCTCACTTACTGTGTGTCTCACCCTTGGGGGAGTCATGCCCGTTTTCCTTTGATTCTCCTCCCTCCCTGGAGTTGAAATGGGTCAATCTAGATCTTCCATTCCTGTCAATGGTTCAAAACGATTATAGATTGGAATGTTCCCCCTCCGAGGTATTCCGTGTGGGGGTCCCTTCTGGGTTTTCTAGCATAGGGACCTAAAACAGAATGTTTCCCCATGGGCCTATATGGGCACAGGTTTGGCGGGTAAAAACCTCCTAGTGGCAATACATTAATTGCGTCATGAATAAAGAAAACATTTCCTAGCCAGTTTAGTATTGCATGCACTAATCTAGGATCACTAAACATCAAGACTATACAATCTCCCTGCAGCAATTTTCTTTCTTTGCCTACCTACGCAATCCACCTTGCCATTTTAAAGTTTTCAAATAACATATCCCTGAGGCCACTATGCCTTCCCAGCCAGTGGAGAGACTTATTACAGAGTTCTATCCATGTTTCTGGTTCAGGTGTCTTCAATGCTGGGGCATTGGCCAAGATGACCACATATGGTGTGGCTTCCGGTGGTAAATCAAGGGGAGTATGTATTTGGGGCTCCTGGGTTAGCCTTAAATCCATGCAGTTTGTCCCTGGTCCATTATTATGTCTGTTCTTCTCCCCCACCAACTTATTTGTCTCGATGATGTCATGTTTTTCACTCATATCTACATTGTGTCCACACGTTGGGGGTCCAGAAGTAATGACCCTAATTACTGGGTTTGGGGTAACTGTATGGGTTGCACTAGTCGGCCCACATATAGAACACTTTAGCTGGATATGTGTTGAGCTACCCTCATTGTTTATGCACATTTTTCCCGTTAGGTTCCGCTCCAAATTTACCACTCTCTCTATCAATTTCCCCAGTGCGCTCTCTATATAGCTATGCAATTCATCTATGCTTTTAGATATTTTTTCCAATGCTAGTAAATGGCCCACTAACTGGGCATTCATAGTAGGTTTTCCAGTGCCCGCTGTGCTTTTATGAGTAAGTTGTAGTTGAGATGGCAGCTTGCCCTGAGTTGCCCTTTTCTTGCCTTGGGAGCTCTTTTACCCCTCCCCGAACCTTGCCCTCTGGGTTTCTGGATAGGTATACCCTCTGGGCTTCCGAGATTTTTACTACGCTTCAGGGGTGGTTGTATATCTTACACCAGGTCACTCTGGACTATGTGACCCTAAATGTCCTGTATAGAGCCATTTCGTGGACCGTGAGCAGAGAACTCCGACTTCTCTATAAATACACGAAGATGATGTGCAATGTGTGCCTCCAGAATTTTTGCCAAGTATGGTAAAAGAGAGACAGGGTGAAAAAAATGTCATGTCTGTGGGGTCGGCCTCTACTTTCTTAAGCATAGGTACAATCACAGCTTTTAAAAAAAAAAACTGGGGACCAACCCGGAGTTAATAGATTGATTAGGAAATAGTAGTACACTGTAGTTGCCACTACTCTTAAGACCTTAGGGGGGCAGATGTCATTGGGTGAACCTGACTTAACTTCCTAAATGTCTCCCTAGACTTGTTAGGGCCTTCAAAATTTTACTTGATGAAGTGGCTCATTTTAATTTGCCTGAAAAGAGATGTATACAGTTTAAGCTGTAGGAGATACCTAGTTTTAAGGTCTCGTGAGTACTCAGACTGTCATTTCCTTTCTGCTCGTCTAAGGTTGAGTTTAACCGTTTTCAAGTCATCCGAGGACCATTTATTTGCCTCATGGGCTCTTGATGAGATTAGGCTCCGAATTGATGCAAGGTGATTACTGGGCTCCCTCAACCAGCTTGAGATTTTTACTCGGACCCATGTGTGCCTACAGGTATCAGTAGGAAAGGTAGGTGTAGAACCAGTGAAGGACAATGCCAGTGAATCACATTTGAGACACCAGTGTGCATATGAGTTTGGATGGTCGACTGTGTCGAAGGCAGCTGAGAAGTCTACTAATATAAACTTGCAGGTGTTATATTCTGTGGTCAAGAAGGCATCATCAACGATGTGTAAGGTATCGGTCTCCATGCTACAGCATGTTCTCAAGCCAGACTTGTTGTCGTGCAAGAGGTGGTTAGCATTGTTGTGATGTTGTAGATGAACATAGACTGCTTTTTCAATGAGCGATAAGTAGTAGATGAGTGATGGGCCAGTGGTTGATGAGGTTATCACAGTCTTGTGTAGAATTCTTTAAGAGTGGGAGGATCTGGCATGTCTTGAGAGCTTCAGGGAAAATGTCTTGAGTGTGGGAGGCTTTGACAATGGTAAGTAGGGGTAACAGAGTGACCCCAGAAAGAGATTTGATAAAGGAAGATGGCTGGACATCATCTTCATAAGAAGTGATTTTCAGGATTTGGGTATTAAAGCGAGATCTGGGAGAGATAACCCTTTGAAGGCTGATCATTGCAGGATTCTAAAGGAAGGGGCGGGTGTAACACGAATCAGGCTTAGTGTTGTCGATATGCCGCCTGATCTTCTGCATTTTTTCACTGAAGAAGAGGTTGATGGCATTTCACTTTTCTGTAGAGTGAAGAATAGGTGGTCTAGCAAGACATTGTCTTGAACAGCCTTCTGCATCTGTTGGTATCTTCATTGGTGGTGTTGGTATAGTACTTTTCTTTGGCTGGTGTGATGAGCTCACTGTGTGTTGCTCAGAGAAACTTTATTATCAAGAGGTCCTTAGGAGTTATGTGTTTCTTCCATTTTTTTTCCTGTCTGCAGGTGGATCGTTTATTGTACTTGAGATTCTAATTGTAAAAGAGCCAGGTTTTAGGGTCTTTCTAAAGGGCACAGCAAGTTGGGGGCAGCACAGACTGGTGAAGGTAGTCCATTCTAGGCCTTCATCGAGCTAGTGAGTTCAAGCATTAGGTTGTTTATGGAGATGTCTTTGAAGGATCTGAAAGATTGGTCTTCTCTTTTGTGTTGACCATGGTTTGTTGGTAGGAGCCTGGGCAGGGAGATAGGGATGGCAAAGTGGTTGATTTAGTCCTGAGGTAAAGGTGGTTTGCATTGGATTGCTCACGATGTTGAGAAGACAAGGTTGAGGATGTGCCCTTTGGAGTGTGTTGGTTGTGTGAAGTGCTCTACCACGTTGAGTGTATCGATGAGGTTGAAGAAAATGAATCTTTGTTTTTTTTAGCTTGTGTTGTCAGGGAGGTTGAAGTCACCCAAGAGGGTGCAATGGCATGTCAGGTGGGCGAAGTGGTGAGGAAGTCTGAGAACTCATCAATTAATTTCTCCCAAGAGTCCTAAGATGAGATGGAAGACGGAGGACTGAGTTGCAGAGAGTGGAAAATGGCATGTCAGTAGCAACATGGAGTTAAGTGTTACTAGCTTGCCTAAGGTGCAAGACCAGGATGATTTATGAATGACAGCGAGACCTCCCTTCTTATGTGCTCAGTCCACATGATGTTAATTAATTATCCCACCCTATACCCCTAAAAGCCCAGCAGCTGGCACCTAATATTTAACTAAAAAAAAGCGCACAATTTACATAATTAATAATCAATTAAATAATTAATAACAAATTAATAATTAATTGTAAATTAACTATTACTTAATTAACTTCCCAACTTGTACCCCTACAAACCTAGCATCCCACTGCAACACTATAAATTATGATTAGCAATTAAATAGAAAATTCATAAAACACTTAAAATTACAAACTATTTTAGCGTTTGAGCCATAGACAGTCATTCCCTACTAGCAGTGCGCCAGGAGGTGCATTTTTACGGTGGTGGAGAAAGGGGGCGTAGCCTCCTACGAGATCTCAGCAATCTCTCTGTGTGGGACTTACTGGGGCTGACAGAAGGGGTAGTTGGCCCCTTTTCTCCACCACTCTGCAAATGGGACTACTACTTAAAAAAACTGAAATTCGCTGAAAAAAACCAAAGGTTACAAGGAAATTATCATCACAAATTAGCATTTAAAAAACCTCAGAAAATCACTGAAAAAAACTAAGATTTACAGGTACATTATAGTTAGGAAATGGATTAAAAAAAACTTAGACATTCACTGAAAACAAACAAAGGTTACAGAGACGTTATAGTTAGGCTCAGCTTTCACTGATACAAAACCAGAGAAATTCAGCAGTTATAGTTAGCTGAGCAAACTATAACTCGCACCCCTGCAATGCACTGCTTATTACCTCACATATTACATCACTCATGACATGGTCATTGACATTACTGATGACATCACTGATAACTTCTCAAATGACATCACTCATTACATCACTGATTACATCATCCACAGAATCTCTGAGGCACCCACTCACACCCCCATATAACCTTTCATACACCCACTCCAACTTCCACACTACCATTCTCAAACCCATTCACACACCCATACCAGTTCTTACACAGTCACTCCCTACTTTTTAGGACTACACACACATCCACTCACTCACTCATATAGCCTCTCATATACCCACACCCTCATTAATACAGCCACTGACATATCCACGCATACACCCATACAGCTACACACACACTGAGTCAGTTATCAATAGAACTACTTACAACGCAATTTCCTATGCACACAACAAATCAATTTAGGTACAAATTGTATTTTGAACAGACATCAAATAGGTTTCGTCCTAGAAAATAATATTCCGCTTCTTCTGTTTGAGCAGTATTTTGCTGTTTTATTGCCCAAAAAACCTTTACGCCAGCCGACACGTGTTTCGTCAGAGTACAGATTGCTCTGACTCTTTAGGGCTGGAAATAAAACAGAAATGTACACAGTTTTGTGATTCCTGTCACTGTACAGAGTGACTAAACATACAATTGGCAACATTTTGAGAAGAAAATTCTCCTTATGTACCTGCAGACACAATTGTGACTGTATATGCATAGAATTTTATAAAAAAGTAGAGGTTTGTAGAAAAATAGCGTATCTTAGTTGTCTCATATAGACAAAAACCTCATTCTGTCATATTGTTCCGTGTTATAGGATTAACCTTGATATACTATATACTTCTCAAAGTGGCATGCACATGCTTGAAAAAGTGAAAGAAAAGTGATTGCGAAAACAACGCCACGCTGTTCAATCTAAATTTCAGTATTATTAGGAGTTACATTGAGTATATACATTGAAATCAGAAAAGACACGCTTCGGAGAACACTCTAAACAGATTTTGCGGTCGAATAAACTTAGATTATTTATAGGAGAAATTCATCAACATTGTGCTCGGTGAGGGTGCAATTTCTCAGATAAGTGTGCAGATTTGTTGCATTTTCATAAGAAGCCGTAAAGAGAAAGTCCCTCCACCTGTAAGATAATACGTGACTAGTGCGCATATTCCTTCCTGTATCCATGCCAACACATACCTTTCTTGCAATGATGGCGTATATTGTAATTCCTATTAATGAGAGATGTGTGGGATTGGTTTTAGAATATGGAAAAAAGATAACGGGTTGGAATTGAGACAATGGTCTTTATAAGTTAGTTGAAAATTCGCTACTACACTCACCACTTGACCGGTGATACTTCCAACCCGGTAAGGGTATCATGTGCGTTCAATGGTTGTAGCTAATCCTCCCACGTATCTTCGGTAACTTAAATTGGGACGCAGTCACAATATCTGAATGACCCAAAGGATATAAGAGGAAGCAAGAGTAGAAATACAAAGAGTCAAATGTAATGAATACTTCTATACATGGAAGACCACTTAGCCATAAACCCCAAATGGGTTGAAAAAGATATGCTCCTATGAAGTACCTATGGTACTTATTGCAACTATGCCAATTGTATAATTACAGTAATGGTACCAGACAAGCCCAATTTACTCGATGTATCCATGGATAAGTTGTTGTCCTAGAGACACATCACTTGCTATGCTTTTAGGACTGTACCCCCAAGTCTATCTACTGTTCAAAAAACTATAGTAAAAAGACACATGGTAGACCTATTGTCAAAAGTGACCCGCAAATTCAATAAGAACCCTATCTGTGTTAGTAACGCAATGCTAATTCTAGATTGATTTATCGCTTTAAGAGTCCATAAATGAGTTACTGAACAGTTGCCAAATTAACAGCTCACCTACAAAAATTATGGTCAATGTATGACTCTTGTATATTTACAAGTCACGTAATTGTCACTGAGAATGCATCACATGGTGTATGTCAACTCACAAACGAGAACTTATATAGTATCTAGTGCCGGTTTATTATATCCATGTAGTTCTTGTGACAATACACCAACAATAGATCATCCAGAAGGCACATGCTCGCCTTATTTTCACTACTGTTCAGCAAACTTCCCTTTTGAATGGGGGCAGCAGCATATTCTATTGAAGTCTGCGTGCTACCCTACATTAAACCATGGTCTCTTCTAAGGCTTTTTCCGGTGGGTTTTCCTCTATAAATACATAATTCCCCTGCCATGACCTCATATATGAGTTTTATTTATGCTGTTAGTGTGCATTGTCATCCTTTTCTAACAAATGGGAACCTATTGATGTTCTAGCAACATCAACAATTAATCGTATCCCTTTTTTTCAATTATGGATCTAGTGCTCCGCTTAGCCTAACTAGTTGGTTTTTTCTCGCCAATGTGGTTCAATATATCTTAGCCCTACTCGGACTTTACCCTTTTCTAGCTGTACCCCAGTGCGCAACCTATTTTTACAGATGGTGCTTATTTAATTTGTACATAGCATCGGAGACTTGTGATTACTGCCGGGACATTTCTAGTTTTATCCCTTTCCGGTTGTAACGTGTCGCCCAACCGGAAATAGACTACGCGGTTCTAGTCTTTTACAGAGGACATACCGCTTTAAGCATTGCGTACGCGGGAACATTTCCTCTTCCGCATTCAACGAGGAGACTGGAAAGGTAGATCGCCGGATTCGCGGCTGAACACGTTCTAAGGTAATTCTTTCGCACGGGGGCCCTTGTATACGATAAACTAAGATCGGATGTACAGTGGTAATGTTCGTCAAATTATGTTTTTATATTCAGGTCCAGGGACATACGGACTGGATATTGTAACGTTTACACGTTATTAGGTGATCCTCTCGCCTGCATTGGAGCACGCATTTATTAGTAAGCATCTTACTCCACTGTTGACGGTTACCACGTTATATTAATTTTCCATGTGTTTCTAAATGGGGAGAATATCTCTAGTAACTTACATGTTCTTTCAGATAGTGACGAGTGGATCATACCGATCATGTTTTGTTTGCCTACGCGCCTCTAGATACGGCTATCAGTGCAATAACACGGATTTTTGTAGGTGAGCTGTTAATTTGGCAACTGTTCAGTAACTCATTTATGGACTCTTAAAGCGATGAATCAATCTAGAATTAGCATTGCGTCACTAACACAGATAGGGTTCTTATTGAATTTGCAGGTCACTTTTGACAATAGGTCTACCATGTGTCTTTTTACTATAGTTTTTTGAACAGTAGATAGACTTGGGGGTACAGTCCTAAAGGCATAGCAAGTGATGTGTCTCTAGGACAACAACTTATCCATGGATACATCGAGTAAATTGGGCTTGTCTGGTACCATTACTGTAATTATACAATTGGCATAGTTGCAATAAGTACCATAGGTACTTCATAGGAGCATATCTTTTTCAACCCATTTGGGGTTTATGGCTAAGTGGTCTTCCATGTATAGAAGTATTCATTACATTTGACTCTTTGTATTTCTACTCTTGCTTCCTCTTATATCCTTTGGGTCATTCAGATATTGTGACTGCGTCCCAATTTAAGTTACCGAAGATACGTGGGAGGATTAGCTACAACCATTGAACGTACATGATACCCTTACCGGGTTGGAAGTATCACCGGTCAAGTGGTGAGTAGTAGCGAATTTTCAACTAACTTATAAAGACCATTGTCTCAATTCCAACCCGTTATCTTTTTTCCATATTCTAAAACCAATCCCACACATCTCTCATTAATAGGAATTACAATATACGCCATCATTGCAAGAAAGGTATGTGTTGGCATGGATACAGGAAGGAATATGCGCACTAGTCACTTATTATCTTACAGGTGGAGGGACTTTCTCTTTACGGCTTCTTATGAAAATGCAACAAATCTGCACACTTATCTGAGAAATTGCACCCTCACCGAGCACAATGTTGATGAATTTCTCCTATAAATAATCTAAGTTTATTCGACCGCAAAAACTGTTTAGAGTGTTCTCCGAAGCGTGTATTTTCTGATTTCAATGTATATACTCAATGTAACTCCTAATAATACTGAAATTTAGATTGAACAGCGTGGCGTTGTTTTCGGTGTCACTTTTCTTTCACTTTTTCAAGCATGTGCATGTCACTTTGAGAAGTATATAGTATATCCAGGTTAATCCTATAACACGGAACAATATGACAGAATGAGGTTTTTGTCTATATGAGACAACTAAGATACGCTATTTTTCTACAAACCTCTACTTTTTTATAAAATTCTATGCATATACAGTCACAATTGTGTCTGCAGGTACATAAGGAGAATTTTCTTCTCAAAATGTTGCCAATTGTATGTTTAGTCACTCTGTACAGTGACAGGAATCACAAAACTGTGTACATTTCTGTTTTATTTCCAGCCCTGAAGAGTCAGAGCAATCTGTACTCTGACGAAACATGTGTCGGCTGGCGTAAAGGTTTTTTGGGCAATAAAACAGCAAAATACTGCTCAAACAGAAGAAGCGGAATATTATTTTCTAGGACGAAACCTATTTGATGTCTGTTCAAAATACAATTTGTACCTAAATTGATTTGTTGTGTGCATAGGAAATTGCGTTGTATGTAGTCCAGGTGTTGTTTATGACACCGTGTAAAGCAGAGGTCTTCAATCTGTGGGGCGCGACCCCCAGGGGGGTCGTGGAGTCCTTTGAAGGGGGTCGCAGATTCTGTCCCTGGCTTGGGCTGATGAGGGTGCTCATGGCGAGGCCTAATTCACACCGAGGTGTGAAAAACATCGAAGCCTCATTAACAAGTAAAAGACTTGTCAAGTACTCGGGTGTGGCTGTGTGTGTCCCTGAAGCCGTTTCGAGGTGGGGTAAGTCGGGGAGGGGGGCTGGGGGAGCAGGCTGTAGTGTAGCCTGCCCTTTGAGGTCAATGGATATTGCGCGCCTGGAGCTGTGGGTCCCGTGACACATCCCCGCCACCAGCAGGGAGGCACAGAGATGCCCTCCCATGATCGGGAAAGAAGGAAAAACACGCAGAGAGATACTGACCCCCCCTCCCCCATGAGAAAGGCACAGAAAAGGTGGGTGAATGAATGATGGGTGGATGGATGGATGTAAGGATGAAGGATGGATGGATGTGTGAAAAGGTGGGTGGATAAATGATGAATGGGTGGATGAAAGGGTGGATGGATGAAAGGGTGGATGGATGAAAGGGTGGATGGATGAAAGGGTGGATGGATGAAAGGGTGGATGGATGAAGGATGTATGGATGGATAAAAGGTTGCATGGATGAATGATGGATGGATGGATGGATGTGTGAAAAGATGGGTGGATGAATGATGGGTGAATGGATGGATGAAAGGGTGGATGGATGGATGAAAGGGTGGATGGATGGATGGATAAAAGATTGCATGGATGAATGATGCATGGATGGATGTGTGAAAAGGTGGGGGGATGAATGATGGATGGATGAAAGGGTGGGTGGATAGATGAAAGGGTGGATGGATGATGGATCGATGTCTGGATGGGAGGATGAATGGGTGGATGGATGTATGTATGGATAAAAGGTTGCATGAATGAATGATGGATGGATGTGTGAAAAGGTGGGTGGATGAAAGATGGGTGGATGGATGAAAGGGTGGATGGATGAAAGGGTGAATGGATGAAGGATGGATGTATGGATGTAAGGATGAAAGGTTGGATGGGTGAAGGATAGATGGGTGAAGGATAGATGTATGGATGTAAGGATGAAAGGGTGGACGGATGAAGGATGGATGAAAGGGTGGATGGATGGAAGGAAAGATGAAAGGGTGGATGGATGAAGGATGGATGGATGTATGGATGGATAAAAGGTTGCATGGATGAATGATGCATGGATGGATGTGTGAAAAGGTGGGGGATGAATGATGGGTGAATGGATGGATGAAAGGGTGGGTGGATGAAGAATGGATGTATGGATGGATAAAAGATTGCATGGATGAATGATACATGGATGGATGTGTGAAAAGGTGGGGGGATAAATGATGGGTGGATGGATGGATGAAAGGGTGGGTGGGTGGATGGATGAAAGAGTGGATGGATGATGGATAGATGTATGAATGGGAGGATGAAAGGGTGGATGGATGTATGGATGGATAAAAGGTTGCATGGATGGATGGATGGATGTGTGAAAAGGTGGGTGGATGAATGATGGGTGGATGGATGGAAGGGTGGATGGGTAAAGGATGGATGTATGGATGGAAAGATGAAAGGGTGGATGGATGAAGGATGGAAGGATGAATAGATGGATGGAAGGATGAAAGGATGGATGGATGTGTGAAAGTGTGGGTGGATGAATGATGGATGGATGTGATGAGGTCTAACAGGCGCATTTATGGTTGTCAAAAGATGATGATGAGGAGTACCAGTTTCTAGAAACTTTTGTCAGAAGGGGGTCCTTACCCCTAAAAAGGTTTTACAAGGGGGTCTCGGCATCAAAAAGTTTGAAGACCTCTGGTGTAAAGGGTTCAGAGGGTTTCCCTTTTCCTGTGGCACCACTGTTTAACACTGTCTCTAACTCGACAAGTAGTCAGTAACTTAGTAGAGCGCAAGCAGTCCCTGTCGATACAAAACCCATTGCCTTTGAGAATATCAATAGAACTACTCACACACCTACTCACTCACCCATATAGTCAATCACAAAGCCACTTATTCACCCATACACTTACACACACAATCACTCACTTACTCATACAGATACTAACACATACTCACTCACCTAGTCACTGACACAAGCAGACACTCACCCGTATAGCTGCTCTCACAATCACTCCCTCACCCATACATCCCTTCACATGTGCATTCACTAACCCATATAGCCACTGACTCACCCACTCACTAATCCATACAGGCAGTCACACACTCCCTCACCCACCCACACAGACACTCGGAAACCCATACATGTACTCAGACTACCAATCACCCACCCATAAAGCCACTAACACCCATACAGCCACTTAGACACCAACTGACACACTGATACAGACATACGCACAACCATTCACTCACCCATATATTTACGGAGACAACTAATCGCTCAGTTATACAGTCAGGCACGCACCCACTGAATCATCCATACAGGCACTCATACACCCAATGATTCACCAATACACCTTGGTATATATATTTAACACTCATAAAAAATTTAAAAACACTCACACTCACTGGATCAATCAATCAATCAGGGTTGGTAAAGCGCAGCTACTCACCAGCAAGGGTCTCAAGGTGCTGGTGGGGAAGGGGGTGGGCATCTCTGGTGAGTGCTGGGGTCATCTGAAGAGCCAGGTCTTGAAGTCCTTCCAGGATGATGTCATCAGTGATGTCATCAGTGATGTCACTGGCCATGTCATGAGTGATGTAATATATGAGGGTTGTAAGTAGTGCATTGCTGGGGTGTAAGTTATTGTTAGCTAAGCTAACTTTAACTGCTGATTTATCTGGTTTTGTACGAGTGAAACCTGAGCCTAACTATAACGTCTCTGTAACCTTTGTTTTTTTTCAGTGAATATATTTATATTCATCAGTAGTTCTCCCTATTAGTAGGATAACGGCGTATAGCATCATAAGTATGCGTTCTCTTTTAAGATAAGATAAGCTTAGTTCCTATTTGACTCTGTGCCACTGGAAAAGAAATGAAAAGACATTACTATTCTGTGATTTCTATTATTGGTAGTTCATATATCATTTACTAAGAACTCTTAGTACCTTAGGTATAATTATAAATAATTATATATCATATGCAACACCATTTTGACATGCAGATTCTTCCGGCTCCATCAGTGTTAACCTCCAAGTTTAAATGCAACATTTCTAAAGTCTTTAGCAATGTTTAAAGTCAAATGTTCAAAATAGTTCAAAATTATTTTTCTCAACACTACTTGCTTTCAGAATACTTCTGTGGGTTTCCAAATGTCTTCCAACAAACACTCTGGGAAGCAACTACTCTATGCAAGAAGGAAATCCTGAATCTAGGTAGCATTGTCTTGGCTGTAGCAACTCTGCATCGTGATTGGCTACCAATATTGCTGTGAAACACGAGAAAAACCCAAGCCCACCCCAAGCTGGTCGCCACAAATTCCAAACAAACAGAGAATTCAAGCACCCAGCTCTTGGTGTTTACGTCCTGGCCAATTATTGCCCCAGTGAG
Source organism: Lissotriton vulgaris (assembly GCF_964263255.1). NCBI lineage: Eukaryota > Metazoa > Chordata > Amphibia > Caudata > Salamandridae > Lissotriton > Lissotriton vulgaris. The sequence continues at coordinate 1,270,748,887 of NC_141694.1, read as the reverse complement.
TAGTCCAATTGTGTTTGGACTGTTGAACTCCAGTTTACTGTAACTTCCCAACAGGCATTAGAACCTGTACATCGGTCCCCTTACTGGACATCGCTAAAAGTCATCCAACGAGGATTGTTTTATCTTCCACGCCTGTGGTGAGGGCTTTATTCTTTGGGTATTTAGTCTCTGGGTATTCTGGAAAGTCTGGGCAACGGTGTGTAGAAGGTGCATCTAAACTTTATCACTGTGCCCCAAAAAGCTATTTAAAAACTCATTACAAGCCCAGTGCAACTTAATCACTGCAACAGAGACCCTCAAACCAATACTTTGGCATTTCAAGTATACATTCAAAACTGCTTCAATAGTTCAGTCCCATCATGTTGGGGAGTTCAGCCTCACTATGCCACTAGAAACAAGCTACACACAACTGACTAGCCCCAATCAGGGCGAAACTGACCTTGGGTTGTTTGTGTTCTAGTTCAGGAAGTAACTGGCCTGGCAGTTTGGCCTTGACTGTTCCTATCGGAGCAGGATCAAGACCAATTTGAATATGACTGGGTCCAAACTGAGATGGCCCGGGTGCAAAATAAAGATGGGTTGGAATGCCACCTCTAGTGATTTCCAGTAGTAAGACTTATTGAAATCATTCCTTTCATCACCTTCCTGTGTTATGTACTAAGTGCCAACAGTATACCCCAACCTGTGTCCGTGCTCACTGTGCCACTGGACCCAAGCAACACCTGAATGGCGATGCCCAATCAGGGTGAAACCAGTCTTGGGTTGCTTGTTTTTCGGTTCAGATAGGACCATGCCTGGCAGTTTGGGCTGGTTGTTCCTATTGGAGCAGAGTCAAGACTGGTCTGCTTATGGCTTGGTCCAAACTAAGGTAGCATAGTGTGCAAAAGAAGGATGGGTTGGATTCTACCCCAAGTTATTGCCAATGGGTAGACTTATTGCTAGCATTCCTCCTTCTGTGTGTTTAACATCGAGTGCTACCTGCACAAGAAACTTTCCTGGTTGGTAAACTTTACACTATATACAGTTCATCCTGCACAACTATAGGTGCCTCCGGGTCTTATGCTATATGTATTCTATGCACCCACACATATACACATAATAGCTCTATGCTGAATATAGGTGATTTATTAACAAATGTCTTTCTTAAAATTTGCAAGGGGTTATGGAGTAATGTAAACAACAATTTTGTGGATGATTTCATCATTGATGGCAACAATAATGGCATGTAATATGCCATGAGTGATGTAATATATATGTGAAGTGATAAGCAGTGCATGATGCAGCAAAAGTTAATCTTAGTTCGAATCAGCACATTTTTGTGGTTTTTCATTTTTTTTAACCTTAGCTGTTACACTCTACACCCAACTATAACGTCACTTTAATCTTTAATATATACAAAAAACACTCTCTGGTGGCCCTTACTAGAACTACTCAGTGACAAACAAACCGCAGCTATTAACACCACTGGCATCAGATCAGCAGCCTCAAGTGTAGAGAGCTCAGATGTGAGTTCGGGGAACGAAGAACCTATTACAAGCCTACCCGTTTAGACTTCTCTGGGGAAATTAGGCTCTCCCAGATGACGACGAGACAAAAAGAAAGGGGAAAATGAAAAAAAGCCCATGAGAACCTTGCAAAAAAAGAAGATCAAGGGGAGGCATAAAAAGAGGAAGAGGAACGCAAAACAAAAAGAGTGAATAAAGGAAAAGGTACCAGATAACAATCTAATCATCATTCTCTCCCAAAAAACCATCATTCAAAACCACAGGACCATCCTAAATAAAGGGCTCAGCTTTTGTTCGAATTACGGATTTGACTTTGTTGGCATGAGAATAGACTTTTATAAATTCATAAGGAAAGTCAAATATTATTCACAGAAGAGAAAAGAATGGGACAAAAAGGAGAACAAGGCAAAATCCACTACAGCACCCTCCATCATCACAGTGAATTACCTGAGCACACTACATCCAAAACCAGTCTGGAAATAGAGGCATCTGGATCGGAAAGCCCGCCAATTGAACTCTTATCGGAAAGGGATCTCTGTGAATATCTTGAGATCCCAACAGATATGACGTCAAAGACTGGATGAAAACCTAGATCCAAATTCTGCCCCCAATTACCCGTTGGAAACAAAATTGATTTTTTTATAAAACTGTGACGTACAAACTAAAGAAAAAGGTATTTATGGAAACTGGACAATCATCCAAAATAAACAAAGTGCCAAACAAAATCTGACCAATAAGGAATGACAAGCGCTAAGGGATCTGCAAAATGTCAGAAATATAATCATTAAACCCAATGACAAAGGAGGGAATATTGTAATTATGAGGATGCAAAAATATTTGGCAGAAGCAAACAGACAATTGGGCAATAAAAAAACACTACAGGAGACTCCCGGATAATCCGATCAGAGAGCACATGTATAAATTTACCCCAAAACTTACAGGATGGCAAGAGAAAGGCTTCCTAGAAATAGAAGAATACAACTTTTTAAATACCTCACATCCGATAGTACCAACAATCTATTTTCTGCCGAAGGTGCACAAGGATTTAAACTATCCGCCGTGCAGACTAATAGTCAGCTCAGTTGGTGCCCTGCTGGAAAACACCTCAAGATTCGTGGACATATTCCTTTTCCCTTACGTTAGTAATCTTACATCATACTTACGAAACTCACAAGATTTCCTCCACAGAATTAAAGAGCTTCCATGGAAATCTAATTACTTGATGGCTTCTTCGGACGTGGTCCCTTTGTATACCTCAATACAACATCATGATGGAATAGAAGCCTGCAAATACTTCCTGTGAACACGTTCAGTTTCCCTATTGGATCACTCAAATATGGTTATTGAGATGATAGACTTTTGTCTGAATCACAATGTTTTTTATTTAACAATAAGTATTATCTACAAGTCCAGGGAACTGCAATGGGGACATCTTTCGCCCCAACATACGCCAATCTATTCATGGGGCACTGGGAAGCAGAAGTAGGCTGGAGCAAACAGAACAGAGCAAAGATGGAGCAAATAGTTTTATGGGTATTTTTCATTGACGATCATTTCCTAATATGGGAAGGGAAAAAATCGGACTTGGAATGTCTTCTGAGATCCTTGAATCCAAACAAACTGAATTAACAATTCACGTTCGACATCCAGGTCGAAGAAATTAACTTCCTGGATACCACAATCCATATAGAGAATGACAGGCTCTTCAGTAAAATGTACAGAAAACCAACAAGTACAAATAGCATTCTCCATTCCAACAGTGGACATCTCCTACCTCTGACATGAAGTGTCCCATACGGGAAGTTTCTGAGGGTAAGGCGTTCAGAAGAAACAGGCTTCAAACATCAGGCACAGGAAATGTTTGAAAGATTCTTAATAAGAGGCTATCCAGAAATGGTTCTAAAAGATGCTTTAAAAAGAGCAAGTGCAAAAAAACGAAGCACTACTCATACCGAAGGAAGCGCCTAATCCGGAAACAGAAATACACAACCAGGATGTGAGGTTCATAACAGAATATAATACATCAAGTGGAAAAGTAAGAAACATACTCAGGGACAACTGGAGAATTTTGCTCATGGATGAAGACCTTAAAAAGATACTTCCAAAAAACACAGAATATTACTTACAGCAAAGCACCATCATTGGAGGACCTTCTGACTAGCACCTATATGAAACCAATTAATCTTCAAACTAATATGGTTACATTTCTTCCAGTTCCCACAAATGGCTTCTTTAAATGTGTCAAGTATAAGGCCTGCAAGCAAGGCAGAAACAAAATAGCATATAAGACAATCTATGGTAAAATGAACAAGACACAGGAGAAGATCACATGTGAAACTGAATCAGTAGTTTATGCTCTGGAATGCCAATGTGGCACAAAATATGTAGGCAGCACAATCAATAAACTAAAGCTCCGCATATTGCAACATCTAAGAGCCATAATAATTAAGACTATCAATATGCCATGGCAAGACACATATGGGAAATGCCTCACACGCTTGCTTGCCACACACGCTTGCGGCTCCCGACCGGAGTCCAAGCCTTACCTGGGAGGTGCGCTGCCTCGCTCTCTCTCTCCGCTCGTCGGACATCCTCCTGGGCTGTCCCAATGATGCTGCAGCTCCGTTGCTAGGCGACGCTGTAGCCGGTCGGGTTACGGCTCGGCCTTCTCCTTCGTTGATGATCTTGGGGAGATTCCTCTTGGCAAACAACAATCACAATCCCTTTCACCCTGCAGCTTCCTTAGCTTCAAGAAATCCTTTAGCACGTTGTGGCTCAGGCCGGCGGCGGCGATCCTTATTCATAGCCTTAGTTACGATGAAGGTACAGGCCACAAACAGCAATGCAGCAACGTGGACGATGTTTCACGCTGCAAGGGTAATGCAGTCATGGGGCACCTTGTAAACAGCACCACAGACCACATGGCAGTCTTCCAGAAATCCTTTAGCACATTGCGGCTCAGGCCGGCAGTGGCGATCTTTACTCACAACCTCAGTTAGGATGACAGCTCGGGCCACAAACAGCAATGCAGCAGCATAGACGATGTTTCACGCTGTGGGGGTAATGCGGCCGCTGCCACCAATGTTAGAGCTGGGGGTCTCTAGTTGGCTGAGGTAGGTACCTTAGTCCGAATAGGGACCCTGGCTTCTAGTCAAGGAAAGGAGGGACACACTCTTAGATAACCCCTGCTCACCCCCCCCCCCCGGTAGCTTGGCACGAGCAGCCAGGCTTATCTCCAAGGCAATGTGTAAAGTATTTGCAACCACACTCCAAGTAACACAGTGATAACACCACAAATTGACACCACACTGATTTTATAAAAAGAGGGGTATCTTTATCAGAAGAAATACGATGAGACCAAACAATAGAAATCCAAAATATGTGTATTCGTACTATGTCACTTTGCCAGTTTTTAGGCCAACAATTACTTGTAGGTTCTTGCGTTATTAATGAGCAGTTCACGATGATCGAATGCAGTCCTAATGCAATGCTGTGCAGTTCGTAATGTAGTTTGTAATGTGGAAATAAGACAGTCCTTAATGCAAGTACTAATGCAGTTCTTAACGCAAGAATAATGCGGTTTGTAATCCAAGAATAGTGCAGTTCTTAATGCAAGAATAATGCATTTCTTAATGCAAGAATAAGGCAGTTCGTAATGCAAGAATAAGGCAGTTCGTAATTCAGTTTGTAAGGCAAGGAATAATGCAAGAATAATTCAGTCATAATGCAAGGATCAGGCAGTTCGTAATGCAAGGAATAATGCTATAAGCCAAACTGCACGGTCAGCACGGGCACCACTAGGCCCCAACAACAGAGACAATGATCGTAAACTTAACGGGCCGGGCCCGGTACCACTGGGCAGGTACAGGCTGCTCTGGGAATTAGCGCATCTATCGCGGTGCAGCAGGAGACAGAACGGAGCACTCCTGTACTCCTCCTGCACTCCTCCCCAGGCCACACATGCTTGCGGGTACCGACTGGAGTCCAAAGCTTACCTGGGGGGTGCGCTGCCTCTCTCTCTCTCTCCCCGCTCGCCAGACGTCCTGTTGGGCTGTCCCGATGACGTTGCAGCTCCGTTGGTAGGCGATGCTGTAGCCGGACAGGTTACAGCACTGCCTTCTCCTTCGTTGATGATCTTGGGCAGATTCCTCTTGGCGAACCACGATCACGATCCCTTTCACCTTGCAGCTTCCTTAGCTTCAAGAAATCCTTTAGCACGTTGCGGCTCAGGCCGGCGGCAGCGATCCTTACTCACAGCCTTAGTTACGATGACGGCTCGGGCCACCAACAGCAATGCAGCAGCGTGGATGATGTTTCACGCTGCAGGGCAATGCGGTCACGGGGCACCTTGTAAACAGCACCACAGACCAGGCAGCAGTCTTCCAGAAATCCTTTAGCACGTTGCGGCTTGGGCCAGCGGCGGCGATCCTTACCCACAGCCTCAGTTACGATGACGGCTCAGGCCAGAAGCAGCAATGCAGCAGCGTGGACGATATTTCACGCTGCGGGGGCAATGCGGTCATGGGGCACTTCATAAACAGCACCACACGGCAGTCTCAGGCATGCAGAAGCACCACGCACCAAGCGTCACTGAGACACAGAGGGAAACTTTGATATTTCTGTGTTTCCACAACAGAGGACCAGCTCTCCTCGGGCCGTTGGAAACAAGTTACTTCAGGACACACCACACAGCAAAGTCCTTTTAAGCAGGAGGACACAGCACACAGCAAAGTCCTTTGTCCTCTCCTTAGTCAAATCAGTAAACTGCAGGCCAGCCCCAAAACACACAGCAAGGGCAGTCCTTCTTGTCAATCTCTTCAGCTGTTCTTCTTTGGCAGAGGTTCTTCTTGATCACGAAGTAGTTTCAATCCTTTTTCAGGCTTGAGTTCAGTCTTGAGTTCAGGGGTTTTAGCTCTCACATTTATACCCCTAAATGCCTTTGAAGTCTTTGTGGTCAGGGGGCTCTGAGCCCGGTCCTAACCAGACCTGGGTGACTTCCTGCCAGTGCACACCCTCTTCCTTTGATAGTGATGGTCTGGGACCCAGACGCTCAGCAGCTCCTCTCTGGTGTCAGGACACTTCCCAGACCCTGTCACATTCAAACCCAGACGGTCAATACACAAACAGGAAGAGGCACATAGGATAGTTTAAGGCAAGAAACCAGCCACTTCTAAAAGAATGGTTTCTAAACACACAAAATGAAAAACCATCAGGCACACTAAACTACATCTCTCCATCTTATGCTTATGGGAAGTTATGCTGGTAACATGTGACACAGCATTCCCCATTCTGTCCTATGGGCAAGATGGCCTTGCAACAGTGAAAAGCAAATTTGGCAGTATCTCACTGTCAGGACATGGTACACACCTCTGTACATGTCCTACCTTTCACATACACTACACTCTGCCCAGGCGGGTACCTTGGGCCTACTATAGGGGTGTCTAATGTGCATAAAAAGGGATGGGTAAGCCCGGGCAAGTAGGGGCACCTGTCAGGACAACGAGACAGTTAACAAACTGTGCGAAGGCACTGCAGTGGCAGACCTGAGATCTCTTTTTAGGGTTACTTATGTGGGTGGCAAAATTAGTGCTGCAGGCCCACTAGTAGCATTTGCATTACCAGCCCTGGCACACATTGTGCACTTTACTAGTAAGACAAACATACCAATTATGGACAACCAATTACCAAAACACTTTATACGGGAAGCACTTGCACTTTGACACTGATCAGCAGTGGCAAATTGCCCAAAGCATCTAAGTCGGCAACATATAGTCAAAAAAGGTATGTATATCTGTGGAGAAGTGTGGCTCACCGATTAGAGCGGCAGACCCTGAGGCAGAGGTCTGGCCCAAGACCAGGGTTCAATCCCTGTTGCGGCAGGGACTTGGGCTCAATGTCCTTGGACCTGATAATTCTTGCCTCAGTGCCTACTCTAATCATGGGTTCCGCTCTGCAACTCTGGGCAATAGCTTGCTTAATCTCCACACTGGCCCTAACAACGCTAGTATGCCTGGCTTCACCTTGGGGGTGCCCAGGAGTGGACATCTCACAGCAACAGACCAGGAAGGGTTCCACAGTGGTATTTGTACAGTGCTTAGAGACCCCTGGGTGATAGGTGCTATACAAGCGCAAATTACATTTATATATATATATATATATATATATATATATATATATATATATATATATATATATATATATATATATATATATATATATATATATATATATATATATATATATATATGTGTATGTATATATATATATATATATATATATATATATATATATATATATATATATATATATATATATATATATATACTGAGTGGTGGTAGCCGCTGTGTAGTTATAGTTAGTTAGGGTCACCAAAGATCAGAATTGTTTAATTATTGTCCCTTAATAACTTTGCAGACCTGTTGCACTCATTTCATTGTTGGAGGACTGAAAGTTTTGTGGTGTTAGGTCAAAGGAGTGCAAAGAAAAAGGGGGGGGGGAGTCCCAAAACAGGCTTGAAATTCACTGCGTTTTAGAAAGACTTTTGCATTTCACATAGCGTGAAAACGGCCAGTCGGATCTTGCTGAAATTGGGCAGCATTAGATATTACGGTACGCAGAAGATTTTTTGGGGTACTGACGGGAAGTAGAGTAAGTATTTTTTTTTTCAAAGATATATTTATTGATTTTAGAAATAGAGAAAGAAAAGACAAAAAAAGAAGACACTGGTGACAGGGAGCCATCATTCCCACACAGGGGACCCAGAAGGCTCCATCACAATGGATTACGGGAGTATAACATATGAGATCTGCAAGCCGGTGTAAAGTCAACGTCCATTAGTAACAGTGAAACAATCAGACCTGAGTCCCGAACATCCAGCTGCTAGCCCGCTACGAGGAGCGGTAGTCCCATAGGCCTAGTATCCAGCAAGGTAAGTAACTGCACTGGAGTCCTCCATAGTCCGATTCAAGTTGCCAGGCAGTGTCACAACTAGAGATCAACAACCCCCAACGTAACCCCCCCTACCCTCTCCACCCCTCCCCCCACCCTTCCCCCCATGGTGGCGACCATCCTCACATTCCTATCAGGTTTCAATCACCCCGCTAATTAAAATTGAAACAAGTGGAGTGCGCGTAGTGCCGAGGGACAGACTGCTGACGGGAGCCCTCGAGAGAGAAATCGAACCAAAGGACCCCATTGAAACAGGAAAATCTTAAAGTTACCCAGAAATATATCAGACATTCTTTCCAGACTCAGTAATTATCATAGCCGCGCATGCCATAACGAGATCGCCGGTGCGTTCGGTTTCTTCCAGGCAGCCGCCAGTGTCAATTTAGCAGCACCCAGGCAAAGCCAGATAATACGTTTGTCGGCTCTAGTTTGGTGTTCCAGCAACGGATCACGGAGTCCCAACAGTACATAATCCACGGACTCCGGAATCGGGTAACCCACCACCTCCTTAATGTGGGACAGTATCTCCGACCAAAAAGGTTTAATGGTGGGACAATCCCACCATATATGGCGGAAGTCTCCCAGCAAGCCACATCCCCGCCAGCACCTGTCTGAGGAGAATGGAAATATGCGATGCAGCTTGGATGGGTAGAGGTACCAGTCATACATAAGATTCAGATGTGCTTCCCTGAGGGCCATCGAATGGTTATGCGCTTTGATATCCCGCCACAACCTTGCCCATTCGTTGTTTGAAATGTCCCTTCCAAGGCAGGCCTCCCAATGCTCCATATACCGGGTCCGTGGGAATGTAACTGTGTCCAACAATAATCTATATAGAAAGGAGATCGTCCCCTTCATACAAGAAGTGCGGAGGATAAATGCCTCGAAGGATGTCAACGGCCTTGTGGCCGCATCCTGCATTCCCGGCGATGTGGCCCAGTGCAAAAGTTGAGTATGATGGAATTGTTCAGTGGGCGGGACACCATAATCCCTCATGCAGTTTTGGAAGGTAAGGGGAGATGCCCATGGAACAAGTGAGTAAGCGCTCTGCAGCCGCCCTCTCTCCAAAGTTCGAACGACCCATCACGCAGTGCCGGCGGAAAGGACGGATTCAGGTGAATAGGGGTGAATGGCGATGGGAAGGTGGTCCAGCGGTCATCACAACTGACCGTGTCCCAGACCTTCAGGACCTTGCTAGTGGGAGTGCATATATAAGCATTCTTAGGCCGATCAGCCTTAGGCTTCCAGGCCAGATCCCAAATGGACCTCCCAGCCACACTTCGTTCCATGTGTAACCAGTGTTTCTCCGAGAGCTGCTGTGACCACTCTACCAGCACTCTCAATTGCGCAGCTTTATAGTATAAATGCATGTCTGGGAACCCCACCCCCCCTTCCCCGATCGGCCGTTTAAGTACAGCAAACGAGAGCCGTGCCCGTCCACCCTGCCACACAAATTTCAGCATCAGGGTTTTCAGGCGACGGAAAAAATCCAACTCTACAGGTATGGGCAGCGCCTGGAAGAGGTATAGGAATTTGGGCAACAATACCATCTTGATCGCGTGGATCCGGCCGAGCCAAGAGATGTACTTTGGCTTCCACCTCTCCAGCTCCCCACGGACCGCCAACAGTGCAGGGGGGAAGTTAGCCGCGAACAGGCCGCCCAGAGAGGTGGTCAATCTGATACCGAGATACAGCAAGGAAGAAGAAGACCACGAGAGGGGTGTGAGCATGCGCACCCGCTCCACTTCCGCGGGAGGAAGAGTCAGATTCAGAATGTACGACTTGTCCAGGTTAACTTTAAATCCCGCCACCTCTTCGAAGTCCGAGAGAACCGCGTGAATATGAGGCAGTGAGTGGGCCGGGTCCCCGATCGACAGGAGCACATCATCTGCGAACAAAGAAATCTTATGCTGTTCGCCGGTGAAGGGAAGGCCGGCGATCTGTTCCCTCTCCCTAATAGCCAGCGCTAGAGGTTCTATACTGAGAGCAAAGAGGAGCGGGGAAAGGGGACACCCCTGCCGCGTACCGCGAGAGTGGGGAAAGCAGGCAGATCTATGCCCATTAACCAACACCCTAGATGTGGGCCGGTCATAATTAGCTCCGATCATCTTCATGAATTGAGGAGAGAACCCAAAGGCCTCCAGCGTTAAGTTTAAAAAGCCCCAGTCGACACGGTCGAACGCCTTTTCCGCGTCTAGACCCACCAACACCGCCGGTATGCGGAATCTGTTGGCCTTCTTGATCAAGTGCAACACCCGTCGCAGATTATCATGGGTTTGTCTCCCTTTAATAAACCCAGACTGGTCGGGGTGGATAATGGCCGGCATCAGGTCTTGGAGCCGCCTTGCAAGAATCGAGGAATACAGTTTGGCATCCAGGTTGAGGAGTGCTATCGGGCGATAGGAAGAGCACTGGGTAGGGTCCTTCCCCGGTTTGGGGAGAATAGTGATCATAGCCTCGGCCATTGTTCCCGACGTCCGCCCCTCAGTAGCCATTGCATTGAAGAGAGAGACTAAGTAGTCGCAAAGCTCTCCCGCAAAGGACTTGTAAAACGAAGCCGTATATCCGTCAGGGCCGGGGGCCTTGTGGAGTTTCAGAGCTTTTATACCGTCCATCACCTCGTGCCTAGAGATAGGGGCCGAGAGAAGCTCATTCCACTCCCTGGAAACCTGAGGTATAGGGAGGCTAGCTAGGAACGCGGTCTGAGCGGCCCGATCTAGGTCCTCTCCTCTATACAGGTCAGCATAGAAGCGGCCAAAGGCAGCAGCCTTGTCTGCATCCCTATGTTGCTCCTTCCCCGTCATATCCTTAATTCCCCCAACGTACTCACGCTCCCGCTTATCTCGTAGTTGTCTCGCCAAGTGCTTCCCCACCTTGTTCCCCTGTGAGTAGGAAGTCCTCCGCAGGCGCAGGAGAGTGAATTCCGCCCTGTTATTATAGTGGGCCCGGAGCTTTCCTCGTACCGCAGTTAGAGGTCTCAGGGTCACCCGGGAAGGGTTTGCTTTATGTGCCTGTTCTAACACTGCCAATTCAGCCTCTAGATCCTCCCGTTCTTTCCTCCTTTGTTTATTAAGGTTAGCATTAAGATTCAAGCAGGTACCCCGCAGCGAAGCCTTACAGGCATCCCAGGTGGTATACACCGAAGTGTCCGAAGGCGGGTTAAGCTCCATAAAGTCCCGAATGGCCTTCCTCAGCTCCTTGCAGGCGACATCATCACGAACCAATGCCGCGGGGAAGTACCATTTTTTCCACCCGTCACCCCCCATTGACCACTGCAACCCTAGAACGACCAAGCTATGGTCCGACACAGAGAGAGGAAAGATGCTGGAAACTCGGATGTCACCCCGAAGCACTTGACTGACAAATATGTGATCAATGCGAGAGTAAGATAAATGAACATGTGAGAAAAAGGTATAGTCTCTAGACTGGGGGTAGAGGAAACACCAACTATCCACCAGCCCCAATTCCCCCACCTGCCGCTGCGTCTCACTGGAAAAGACCCCAGTCCCCGATCTTCGTGTGCATGAGCTATCCAGGTCTTTATCCCATACCATATTGAAGTCCCCCAATAGGAACAACTGGCCCTCTACGAACTCCCCCACCTTTCCCAACAGTGTCTGTAGGAAGCCATTCTGTGTATTATTAGGCACATACACCACCACAAAAGTACACATACGTCCATAAAGCGACCCCTTCACCATCAGCCACCGCCCCTCCTTATCTCCGCTCACCCCCACCGGTTGGAAGTGGAGGGATGCTCGAAATAGAAGGGCCACCCCCCTGTGCTTAGTAGAGGCAGACGCTCTATAGATAAGGGGAAAGTGTCGGTGTCGGAGTCTAAGCTCATCTTTCCTGGCCAGGTGAGTCTCCTGAAGACCAACCACATCTAGGTGGTGGTCCGACAAGTACTTCCACAATTTCTGCCGTTTCTGTGGGGAGTTAAGCCCCTTCACATTCCATGTGCCTACACTAATAGTCATGACAGATCAAGAAACAGCCCCTGTGCCATGGTAAATGCAATCGAGACCTGGACCCTCTCACCACCCCACCCGGGATCCTGTCTAGACCCCCATTGCCACCCCCACTCCCATCCCCATCTATCCAGTGCTCCCCTCCCCGTGTTTCCAGCATATACACCTCAGCAAAGCGCTACTCAAGAACACCATTCGAAAGCCGAGTTTCAGGAGCAAGATACGGAGTAGAGGTCCTCCTCAACGGGCAGCGTCTCACACACACATCCAGCGGTCGCCACCATCCTCCCCCCCTCCCTCCCCCTGAGCCCCAACATCCCCCTTCCGCCCCCCAGTCCCAGAACCCCCCCAACCCCACCCCAAAAACAGAGAAACAACAAAACATAACTCAAGTCACTGAACCTGAACCGAGTAGCCATCAGTCCCAGCAGGCCAAAGTTCGGAAGATCCCCACTGGTCTGGAATCGGGGCAGGGGCATCGACCTAGCAACCCCCAGGTCCATGGTCCGGGGTGTCTCCTCCAAAAGTACAATCAAACCCCGGGGACCTCAGGCCCAGAGCCCCTCCGACGCCACTCCACAGTGCCGGGGTCACGCTGCCCCAGAGCTTGTCTGAGAGTCCGCCATGGTGACGGAGGCCACCGAAGCCACCGCGGCTCCTCTTTCTTGCACACTAGCCGTAGGGTCCGGTCGTCGCCGATCTGGTGAAGGGCCCACTCTATTCCAGGAAGAAGAACGATGCCGCCTCCTCGACGGTGAGCTGCGGGCATCCTGAGAAGGGTCAGCATCCTCGATGCCCAGAAGGTCCTACGCCGCCTGCAGGGAATTGATCTGCACCAACCTATTCTGCCAGCGAAATATAATGCGGAAGGGATGGCCCCAGGAGTAGGAGATATTGCGTTCCCGGAGAAAGGCGTTCACAGGTCGAAAGTCCCTCCGCTTCCGTAGTGTCGACGCCGCCAGGTCCTGGTAGAGCTGCGGGCGGTGGTCTCTAAATTGCAAGGAGAAGATGGTCCTAGCTTTCCTCAAGATTCGTTCCTTCAGCTGAAAGTCATGTACACAGACGAGGATATCCGGGGGCCCCGTCTGGGCAAACCCACCCTGTGCACTCTGTCCATCTTTATGTCTTGCACCTCTTCATCCTCCAGAATCTGCGTGAACAGGGCCTGAACGTACCCACGCAAGTCCCCCGCCTCACCGTCCCACGGCACCGCTTTGATACGAATGTTATTTCTCCGTGAACGGTTCTCCAAGTCCTCCGCGTGGGTCTGCAGGTCCAGATTCGGCTCTGTGAGGTGGATAATGTCCTGTTGGAGCTGGTGCACATCATTTGCCATGCTCAGATCGTGGTCTTCCAGTGTCGCTACACGCTCACCAATTCCATCCACGTCTCTCCTCACCTCCCGGAGATCTGATGCCAATTGCGAGCGTAGTTCAGAGATATCATCTTTAATAGAGGCAAAAAGCTTAGTCATAAATGCTTTAGTAGCAGGCGCTTCACCGTCCGACTGCTTGGACGAGCCACTGGCACCTGGTGAGGCAGGCTGTTGCGACGATTTAGGGGCACCATCTTTCACCATCTTTCCTCTACGCAGCGAGGAGGTCATGGCGACCCTTCACACCTGTATATGGCGGGCAGCACTCCTGTTGCAAAGCCACCGGTGCAGGCTTAACCGGTGTAATGGAACCGTAGGTAAAACGGTCACTGTCCCAGCCGGCCCTTTCAGCGGCACGGCCTCACCCTCCCAAGGTGGTTACAATCCAGCACAGTGCAGCAAATGACCAGCGCCCACTCCAAGCAGGAAATAGATAAGGGGTGGTAGCGCCACCACCCCGATCTCGGTGCCCAACTAGGAGGAGAAGTGCGACTGCTGTGTAGAATGATCCCAAGTCAGCAGTCAGCTCCAGAGAGCCAGTAGGTCTGGGCCGCCAAGCACCGCCAGACAAGGCCCCTCCAAAATGGCGCCGCGGGCGTGTCCGCTAATTGAGCCCACTACGCGGTCATGCGACAAACATCCGGCACAACCGGTCCGTTCTCTGGGGCCCCCTTGGTTGAGTCACCTCGCCGCACAGGGTGAACCAATGCCCGGCTCCAAAGGCGCAGATATGCCGCCAGAGCTCCCGGGGCGTCTCAGGTTAGGTCCGTAGCTGTTCACGGCCAAGGGGCCACCCTTGACCCGCCCCCAGGCCTGTCCTGTAGAGTTAGCAACCCGCCTGTCCGCCCCTGCAGGCGCCGCTCACCCCTCAGCCGTTCCGACCCACCCTCGCGCACCACGGGTGTGAAGCAACCACTCTCGATGGTATCCCGCCGATATGCCTCCGCCGGGTCCCGGCCCGCTGATCCACGGCCTCTCCCAGCAACACCCGGCCGATATTGCCAAGTCCGTCCTTTGAACTGCCCCTGCGGTCAACACCTCCGATGGCAAGGCTCGCCCCCTGCTCCCGCTAGGGTCGATGCGGGGCCGCCAGCACCCGACGCCCCCTTGCAAGGCTAGGCGCCGCTCAGTCCGGGGCCGGCCCCCTGGTCACGCAAGGCCGCTGCTTCGCAGGCCGCAACTCGGCTCCGCTCCGGTGGGCTCCCAGCAATACCCGTCCGGTATCGCCGAAGTCGTCCTCTGGACCGCCCCCGCGGTCAGCGCCTCCGCAGGCAAGGCTCGTCCTCTGCTCCCGCTAGGGTTGATGCGTGGGCACCAGCACCGACGCTCCTCCGCAGGTCAGGCGCCGCTCAGTCCGGGGCCGGCCCCCCAGGCACGCGAGGCCGCTGCTGCACGGGCCGCAACTCGGCTCCTCTCCGGTGGGCGCTACAGACTCCGATCAGTCCCGCTGACGGCACCGGATCCCCTCCCCAGGTGTCGGCAGCCTCCGCCGTCCAAATGATGCCTGGAAGCACACCTGGGACCCCGCTATTCGATGCTATGTCGGATTGGCGCCGGAGAGGCTCTAAGAAGCGTCCTACTCCGAAGCCATCTTGGCCACGCCCCCCAGTAAGTATTTTTTAAGTTAAGTTAAGGAAGTTTAAAAAATAAACTAGACTGCATATGTAAAGTTTCAAATTTACTACATGAACAACTGAAAGACCCAGTTATGGCCACATGTTAATGGAAACCTATAAACAAATGCATAATGAATAGAATACCTCTTAATCTACATATGTTTTCTTTGCATGCCTTTGGATCCTAAAATAAAACTGTGCCCAACAAACAAAACAAAAACCATCTTCCTTATGCACTCCTGAGCAGCAAGATGGAAAAGTGACCCAGCAGTGAGCTACACAAACTACTATATAGAGGATATGATAATTGGCCATTAGGAAAAACAATAATAATCTTACTTTTTATAACAAAAATAATTGCCTTTTATTCACTAGGGGCTTCAAATGTAGCACAATCCTATTAAAAGCAGCAAGGAAGCCCAAAACATAAACTAGACTGCATATGTAAAGTTTCAGAATTACTACAAGAACAACTAAAGGACACATTTATGGTCACTTAACCAATGAACAAATACATAACAAATACAATAGATAAAAAAAGAAATAACATGAAATCTGATTGCCACTCTGTAGTTATAGTTGAAATTGAAATTTTTTGAAATTTAAACTTTATTGTTTAGTTAATTAAAACCATAACAATTTGATGTATTTCGCACACACATTGTAAAAGTTTGTAAATTATCATTTAAAAAGGATTAAAAACATTTTATAAGAACAAGAATTAAGAGTCAATGTTTTTCCAGATTATTAACAGTTGGGATCTTCGTGTTGTTTAAGATATTTCTCAAATGCTTGCAAGAACTTCACCAACTTGCAATGCATTCGAGGGGCAGTTATATCCAAGCTTCCAATTATAGCAGATCTACATGTTCGTAGCTTCTTGATCCGAAAACTTTGCTTTAAAAGGTATGAACGTTCCTTAGACAACTTCCTACAGTGGCAGATTATGTGTATTAAATCTTCTTTGGGGCTACCACACAATCGACATTTTACAGCTACATGCTGTTTCCAAGCTGGTTCCTCTGCCAATGTCGGGAATTTGCCAAATCTCAGTAACATCAGCTTTCTTTGAATGAAAATAGAATATGTTGTTTCCAGGTACACTGCTGGGGTTAGTGTTTTATAGCCGTTTATCACAGCCCAGGAGTGCGAGCGACGGGAAAAAATCTCTTTGTCTAATACCAATGAATGGAGGTTGGCCGCTTTATTTGCTGCCTGTTTTAGTGCTGCAAATGACAGATTTTTGTCCCATAGGGTTTTTGAACAAGTCACCTCCAAAGTGTGCGTGAGGAATTGATTTGATTTGGATTATTTTTGGGATTCAAGCTCTTGCCATCGGTGTGTATTAAGGTTATTATTAGTTGCTCTTTGCTTGATCTGATACCATACCTTGATATATGAGTATAATCTGCCCCCAGTTTCGTTTTTTATGCCAAATTCTAGTCGCATTTGGGCTGGCGACGCCATCCTGGGTAATCGTAAGACCTTCTTGTAGATTTTTGTTGTTAAACTGTTAAGTAGGTCCATATCCTTTCCATGCAATGCCTCACTTGCATAGGACAGTGTTGGAAGAACTTTGTTGGCCATTACATTTATTAAAGGTTTAAGTGATGTTATAGTTAGTATTTCCAAAGATAGGAATTCCTCAGATATTAACTCACTAATAAATGTCCACCCCCCTGACCAATCACCACAAAACATTCCACACTTATAGCATTTTCTATATTTTGAGATTATATAATTTTTTTGTGGTGAATCGTTAAGGGATACAAAAATAAAAGGGGTCCTAAAACGCGTTTTTCCACCAATGCATTTTCGATAGACTGTTGTATTTGATGTGAGGCGAAAACGACTGAATCTATTTACATGAAATTTGGAAGGATAATACTTTGGCGTGCTGAAATGATGCTTTTAGAATACTGCAGTTAATTAGGATACGTATGTTGTAAGTTATAAGGCATTGAAACTTAGTGATATCTGTCACCAAGGTAGTGTCTCAAACTTTTGTGAAACTACCACTGTACATGGCTGTAAAATTGTTTTAAAATATATTTAAAAATTCATACATTTCCCAACCTATTACCACTTTAATAAGGTGGTAATAGGTCGGGACCTACTATTTACCTATATCTAAGGCCCTAACACTGAACACAGGCAAAGTGTAGTAAAAACGATATAGCTTCCTTTTCATTCTCTAAAAACAGCCATTACCCTATTATACACTGGCCTGTAATCGCCATGTACCACAGTATACTGCAAAGTTATCATGGTATACCATGGCCCAAAAAATAACTAGGGCCTAGCTGTATTATTGGATTGTGGTACCCTTGCACCATTCATGGTGTCATGTGGGCAATGCAATACTTAAGTCATAAGGAATTCAAGGCCACCATCTCTGGAGAAATGCACAGCAGCGCAGTTCACTCTTTTGCGTTACTCTTCACACCATAATTTACATTGCTGCTACATTTCACATACATCCGTATGCCACACCACTGTAGCCACTCCACTATACGCTATTCCACTTTGCGCCACTCCACTCTATGCATCTCCTCTGTACGTACTCCACTCTACTCTACTCTATTACATAGTACACAAAACCACTGTACGCCACTCTAGTCTACATTACACCACAGAACACTACTCCCCTGGGCGCTACTCCACCATACACTATTCCACTCAACACCATTCCACTTTATTCCACTGTATGCCACTTCACTCTACAACACAACTGTGCCCTATTCCACTTTATGCCACTCCACTCTACAACACTCCAGTGTGTGGCACTCCACTCTGCGCCACTTCATTCTATGCTATTCGATTGGACCGCACTTCACTGTACTGCACTCCACTTCATGTTATTACACTCTACTCCACGTCACTCCAGTCTACACCACTCCATTATATTCCACTCAACTGTACACTACTCCACTGTACAGTTGTACACTCTGCATCACTCCACTGTACAACACCCCGCTCTACGCCACTGTATGTTATAACACTGTAGACAACTCCAATCAACGCCAGTCCACTTTATGCTATTATACACTGTTTGCAACCCGTCTCTACGTTTCTTCAGTGTAAGCCACTCCACTATATGCTACTCCAGTATATGATATTCTACTGTATGCCACTCCACTTAATGCTATTCCACTGTATGCCTCTTCACTGTACGCTACTCCACTCTACAAAGGATTTCAGAGTGGTTAACTCGTGTGGGGTGCAAGTAGATGACAATGCTTGTAATTTATCCAGGTCAGGAGTCATTCTCCCATCTGAAAATATGTGCCCAAAGAATGTAAGTTATTTTTGTGGATCTCACACGTTGCTGCATTCAGAGTGTGACCAGCATCAGCAAACAATTGGCACACCTGTCATGCTCCTTTTGTGCTGTCCCAAATATCAGTATGTCATCGCTGTAATTGAAAGCATGTGTAACAGGTTGAATTACTCAGCAAATAACATCCTAAAATATCTCTGCAGTCAAAGATACTCCAAAACTCAGTCTTTTGTATCTGAACAAACCAACATGAGTTGAAAAAGCAGTAATGCACCTAAGGTTTTCTTCCAGCTCGAGTTGATGGTATCCTTTGTGCAGGTCAAGACAGTCGAAGACTTTGACTCCATTTAGCTGCATGATCATGCCCACTGTGTGGGGACCAGGATGTATTTCTTTCTTGATTGCTTTGTTGTCCTGGTGCATATCTACACAAATGTGCACTGCCCTTCCACTGTCCATTTTTGGTACCGCGACTGTGAGCGAAACCCACAGCGTAGGATCGGTGGAGTGTTCAATTATGCCTCGCTTCCACAGTGTTTCTAGTTCTTTCTCAATGGCTTCTTCACAAGTGAAAGGTGACTCTGCTGTACCGTTGGGCAACCAGGCGAATGTCCTCATTATTATGAAGTTGCACTTTCATTTTCTTAAGTCTTCCTAGGCCATGAAACAACAACAGGAACTGATTTGTGATTTTTGACTGAGCAGGGATGTTGTAGTTGAGAGATATCAGTCCCATGTCAGCAGCAGTGGCAAAGCTAAGTAGGCATTGACTTTATGAAATAAAACGAAACGAAAAAAGTGAAATGAAAAACACTTATATATCGCAATAGCTACCCTGAGGCATCTCAGCGCTGTAGACGGACGCAGACAGGAGAAAGGACTCTGCGGTTTTAGGGACAATTGTTAAAAAGTGGAGTTTTTAAAAGTTTGTGAAAGGGTAGGAGAATGGGCTCCATCCGCATGTGCAGGGGAAGAGCATTCCAGAGCTTGGCAGAGTTATAGGAGACAGAACGTCTGCCGTATCAGGCTCTCTTTATCCTAGGTAGAAGGGCGTGGGAGAAGGATGCTGAGCGCCGGTGCATGTTGGGCTGGTAGGGAGTTATCATGGACCGGCCGATTATAGGACCCTTCTTCCAGAAAGCCTTGTGCGTAATGCACATGGCTTTAAATTGGATTCTCTCCCTGGCCGGTAGCCAGTGGAGGCTCCTTAGGGCAGGAGCTGTGGAATGTCATTGGGGGGTCTGGTGGAGCGTGCGAGTTGCACAGTTTTTAATTATCTGAAGCTTGCGAATGGTGGATTGTGGGGCCCCTAGATACAGGGCATTCCCATAATCCAGGCGGGAGAGGATAAGACCTTGGACCAGGATTTTTTTTCGCTTGAAATGGGAGCAGGGGGAGTATTTTCCGTAACATCCTCAGCAGGCCGTAGTAGGCAGCCAAGAGTTTTGCCGCTTGGTAGTTGAAACTCAGGGAGCGGTCCAACCATATGGCAAGGCTTTTGATCTGGTATTTGGGGACTGGAGCGGCGCCCAGACATTTTCAGCCAGAGTTCCATCCATTTGACAACCTCCTCAAGACAGCTTCCCTGGTTGCTTGGTAATTTTTTGGGGTGGTTTAATGCCACCACGAGCTGAATGTCATTAGCGTAGGTGATGATTTTTATGCCAAATGGGCGGACAATCTTTGCCAAGGGACTCATGTAAATATTGAGAAGTGTGGGGCTGATACACCCCACAGCTGAGAGGCCTCCGATTAGATACAACAACGCCTTCATAGACCTTGAAGGATCGTTCACCTAGGAAGGATTGTAACCAGGCAAAGTCTGAGACAGCCTGAGAAAGCCTGACACACTCACAAAGCCTGACACACTCAAGTTCCCAAGTCTCAGAATCAACGTTTTGTGGTTTACAGTGTCAAATGTGGCACTGAGGTCGAGAAGAATGATTGCCGCAAAACCTCCATGATCCAAGATCCTCCTCGCCTCCTCCGTTACTGTGAGGACGGAGGTTTCGGTCCCATGTTGGGGTCGAAAGCCAGTCTGTGAAAGAGGGAGTTGATTGTTGGTTTCTAAAAACTCTACCAGTACTGAGTTGACATATTTTTGCATAATCTTTCTCAGTCAGGAAAGGAGGGAGATGGGGCGGTAGTTGCTCAAGTTGTCCTGGTCAAGATTGGGCTTTTTTAGGATATCCTTTGCCATAGCACATTTCCATGCTGAGGGAACCACTCCGGAGGAAATGGAGGCGTTCAGTAGGTCGAGAAATGTTGGTAGAATATTCCTATGTCTGGTAACAAGGCACGGGGGCGCTGGGTCTAAGGGGGAGCCCTACTTTACCCGGTGCATGATGGAATCTAGGGTTACGGAGTCCGGGGGGGGGAATAGCTGTAGTGTAGCTTGGGTTCCACATCCTGGGCTGTTGGAGGGGGCCAGGGTTAATTCAGACTGGTTAGGAGTAAAGGTGGAGTATATATTTTGTATTTTCTGGTGGAAGAGTACAACAGGTTATTACATCGGGACTGAGCATCGTCTGTGGTCGGTTGCTTTTGGGGAAATTTTGAAAGGGTTTTGGCAATATGAAGGATTTCTTTGGGAAAGTTAGAAGCTGCATTGATTTTCTCCTCGTAACAGGTGGCTTGAGGGATTTTAATTTTGCCTTTAGAGGTTTTTCTTGCCTCACTATATTCGCATTTGCTAGAGACTGCATAGGTCTGTCTCCATTTCCTCTCTAACCTTTTGCAGTGTTGTTTGACCAGCTGATCGCAGCAAGAACGCAGCGCCTGATAACCTTCATGGGTGATTAGCTGTGCTCTACAAATCCAGACTGATTCATTGATTAATAATGACGTTGAAGACCCTTTATATGGTTAACTTGGCAACAATCGGCTTTGCTCTCTTTCTGCTTTTCGTAACTGATGTTGGCTTTTTGCCATGTGGATGTGGCAAGGATGCTTCAGGAACTTTCTAGCACCCATTTTCTCTTCTCACTGTGATCCATTTGGTTTCTCTTTTGCAGACTGTTATGAAGTGGTTTTCTTTATACGTTGGGAAAAGAAAACACACATTGAAAACATAACTTTTTCTTCTTTGGCGATGTCAATGTATGTGCATCTTTTTTGTGCTTATGCTTGCTTTTCATAATCAACACTGATTCATTGTGCACTGTTCCTGCTTCCTTATCAGCAGCTTGTCGATCTCCTCATTTTACTGCTCTTGCATCCATGATCATTTCCTCTAAACTGAGTGTCTCTCTCAACATGCGTCTCTTGAAGGAATCTGAAAGACAGCCATCAATGACTCTGAAGCGCATGGCTTCTTCATCATCAAAGTCACAAAAGTTACGGTGTTTGATAAGTGCAGCAGGTCTTTCAACAAACCCATCCATCGTTTCACCAGCCTGTTGTCATGCTGGGGTGAAGATGTACCTTTCATAGTCGACATTCGGCATCGGATTGAACCTGGCTTCAACGTTTCTTTTATCTTTTGGTATAATGTTGCATCAGTTTGTGAAACCTTTTTAGCACTTCTTTTACTCCATCACTGGCAACAATTTTCAATTATCTGATGATTTTCTTGTCATCTTTTTCTCCTAGTTTGTTTATGAAGTCATCAAATGTTTCGATTCATGAAGCCCACATGCCTCTGATGTTCTGTTTCTTTGCCATGTCAAACAACTGTGGTGACTTCAGGAGTAAAGCTGCGTTGTACCTTTCTCTCCCTTCTGTCTCCATGAAGAGCATGTGTTGTTCTAGCAGCATTCTTTGTGCAAAGCAGGACCAACAACCTCTCCACGCAATGCCTCTATTGTTTCGGCCAGGTCTTCTCATCCAATTTCGATGTTGTATAGGACTTGACTTGCTTGTGCTGTTAAGTATGTTTCTACTTTTGTACCTGGTTGTCACTGCCTTTGGAGTTTGCCTCGCATGAATGATAGCTCTGTGTTATGGCGTGATGCAGTAAGTATCTCGTATTTCAGCCATACCAGTGGGTTCTGGCTAGCTTTTTCGAATCTGCTCCTCTGCAGGGCCTTCAAATTCTTAGATGGCCATGTATGGGCTAGAGGGTGGGCTCTGACTCCACATACGCCAACCACAGACTTCTTTGCATCAAATTAGGGTGCATGTGGCATGCACAAGCAGTTTGCTGCACGATTACAAACTCTCAGGGAGAGCAGTTTTTTTCCTCGTTGCCAGTTTTAGCACCTTCCACAGCCCAGGAGCATGCAAATGAACACGCCACACATGGAACTCTATAACAGATGTCTTTATTAGAAAGCATACAGCCACAAACTGCACGTATTGTGCCATAACTTTTATTACTACACCATAACACCTTCCAGCAGATTACGTAATTCCTGTTTAAAGCCCGCCCAAAACCGCAAGGGTCCTAATGCGGATAATATCACAACACTACAACCTCCATATATATAGGGTTGCCAACTGACTGGTTTTCTACCAACACTGAGAGTATTTTAATGTCCTAATCCGTATAAAAATAAGCAAAATCATCAAAAACTGGTACGTCGAACAGCAAATTTAAATAGAAAGCACTTGTAAATGTGCTCTAGGGCCGCCTTAATGATCAATTACTAATATTAAAAGTAAACAAGGACAGAAATGTCCTATTACAAATGAATACATATGATTTTGTTAAAGTCCTATTTAGTGTCACAACCAGACCTTTGTAGATTCTTAAAACAACAACAAATCGTTGATATTTTTCTTTTGGAAAGGTGGCAACCCTACCTTCATAACGTGGGGCAGATGGCAGCTATGTGAAGGTGTTGGACTCAATTCTTGAATATTTTGCCCCACAATCACTCATTCATATGCATTCTCTGTTTTCAAGACTTATTCATTATCCTAGCCCAGCACTTAAAGTATGGCGGGGTGGGGGGATCATGCGATCATTCTGACATTTCACGTTTGGCCATCCTGGCCTTTACATGCGGCCCCCTGGGCAACAGCAGCACTGGACTGCTGTTTACTGGACTCAACACTAACATTAACATGCATTTCCAATGCAATAGGTCTTGCATTAATTAAGTTTGAGCTATTGGCATTGCTAAATATTGTAACACCAATTGCACCAAAAGTCTATAAATTGTAGGCCAAAAAAATGTGTATTTATTTTTGTAGCAATGGTGGTATGCTGCTCTTTAGATGAATATGTTTAAAAGTAAAGTACGCCATACTGCAATTGCTACAATGGTTAATTGTGGATGTGTTAACGATTGATGTGTGCACTGATGGCTGGTGGTGTGTATGCCTGTAGAAATTATGCACCGATGGCTGGTGGTGGGTGTGCCTGGTCGAAGTGTGCACTGCCGGCTGGTGGTGTGTGTGCCTGGTGGATGCGTGCACTGACAGCTGGTGGTGTGTGTGCCTGGTGAAAGCGTGCACTGATGGCTGGTGGTGTGTGCCTGGTGGAAGCGTGCACTGATGGCTGGTGGTGTGTGTGCCTGGTGAAAGCGTGCACTGATGGCTGGTGGTGTGTGCCTGGTGGAAGCGTGCACTGATGGCTGGTGGTGTGTGCCTGGTGAAAGCGTGCACTGATGGCTGGTGGTGTGTGTGCGCCCGGTAAAAGCGTGCACTGACGGCTGGTGGTGTGTGTGTGTGCCTGGTGAAAGTATGCACTGACAGCTGGTGATGTGTGTGTGCCTGGTGAAAGCATGCACTGACGTCTGGTGGTGTGTGCCTGGTGGAAGCGTGCACTGATGGCAGGGGGTGTTTGTGCCCGGTGAAAGCGTGCACTGACGGCTGTGGTGTGTGTGTGCCTGGTGGAAGCAGCACTGACGGGTGGTGGTGTGTGTGCCCGGTGAAAGCGTGCACTGGTGGGTGGTGGTGTTTGTGCCCGGTGAAAGTGTGCACTGACAACTGATGGTGTCTGTGCCTGGTGAAAGTCTGCACTGACGGTGTGGTTGTGTATGAGTGGTTGTGTGTGGTTGCGTGTGTGGTTGTGTGTGTGTCTGGAGGATCCCTGGCCCAAAATGGAGGTGTATTTCAACAGTGGCGGTGGGCAGGGCTGTTTGGAAGCCACATCCTGCTGTAACTTTGTGGCATCCTGGAGGGGTTGCCGCCCGTCCCTAGGGATTATTTTGTTGTGACGTCTGTTTTTGCTTCACCCCACCCAAGCCTCAGATAATGGAATAATCTTGGCGCCCATTGAGAAAACCCTGTGGGCATCCTCTGTCAAGTGCCTCAGTAAGAAGGCCCTCCCGCCAGCAAGTGTTTGTGATACATGTGGCTGTGTATTTGGTGGAGGGACAAGTTTGGAAAACGTGTCTGTAGAGCATCCTTTCAGCTCTGCTGAAGAGTCTGAACTGGGGTGGCAGAGTGGGTTAAAGAACGGTGATGGATTAAAACCAGATCTTTTGACTGGGTGTGAGTGTTTGATTGATTCAGATGCTCCGTCCATCACCACCAATAGATGACTACTGCATTGTTGGTGCAGGGAGGGAGAGGGGAGTCGCAGGGAACTGCCTCTTTCCTGGTGCCTATGATCGAACAAACTCAGGCAGTACTTGGAGGAATAGGATGGAGGCTGTATGACAAAATGAAGTGACCCCTGTCTCGCGAGGGATGCATACACCTACAACGGAGCTGTGAACAAAGCATTGTACGGTTCCGTTTTTTGAGTTGTATGGTCCCGCAGTGCTGAGCAGTGTACGAGTGCAAAAGAGGGGTCAGCTTTTATTTAGTGGGGTGACTGGCAGGTATGACCGACACCATAGAAGGTGAAATCCACAACCCACCTTTAGAAACACTTACTTTTATTAATGCTAATAAGGAATGCAAAGAAAGCCCTTAAATGACAGACAACCAGCTCCAAAGATTTTAATGCAGCTTGACAAAACAGGAGATATCCTGGTTAAGTTAAGAGCCAGTCTGCCTATGACGAAAGTAAAACATCGAGTCCCAGAATGCGCAGTGATCATAGCTAGAAAGCCAGGACGGGCCAAAGAAGGTACTCACAGAAGAAATTGCCTCTTGGTAAACACATAAAGTTAATTCCCACTAAAAAATACCATACAACATTTTATGCAAAGATGGCGAATGAATGATATTCCAATCCCCAGAAGACATTTCAGATATGCACATTTTCTTATTTATTTCACTATTTTTTGACAAACATCTGTACCTGGAGCCATCAACATATTGTACTTCTGCTAAGAAATGAATTTCCTATTTAGGTCATAGCATGATGTGACTACCAGTCTTGACTTGTACAATTCACTTCTAGCACTGTTGGTTGTTTTCAGAATTGTTATGTCATGAGAAAGCAGGGCTGGGACATGCTGCCCCGCTTCCTGGTTGTAAAGTGAACCCCCTCTCTGCCTCTTCATGTGTGATAGCTTCCAGGGACACTGCTTTATTTCAACCCCACAGTACACTGCAATCTGGTACTTATAGAATTGCTTCTCGTAAGGCCTGTTGGCTAAAAGGCCAGAATTAGCGGATAGTGTGTCACATTTACATTGGCATATGTAAACTACACTTTACAGAGAAAGAACAGTGGTTCAGGGTGCAGGCTGTGTGCCAGCACCTGCTAAAAACTTTAAAAAACAAAAGCCTATCTCCTCTGTAGAACTGTACCATTACATATGCCACTTAAAAAAAACATGTTTAGCAGATTTAGCAAATACTTTTGTGGGACCATTTGCAGACAGTTTAGAGCTCACAGGAGGAGGTGTCTCACATGCCATCAGTGTCCTGTTCACATGATGCCCACAAGTGCTTGCCACAACATGCCTACGAGAGTGCCCAACAGCAGAGTTGAGCAGGATTATATAGACCTGCAGGGCCTACCAAGGTCTCATCATCCAGGATCAGCCGAGGAGTACAAAGCTTGGTGAATGGGAAGGCCGTCGACGTCATGTACATGCCATGGATTGTCCCGGAATCCGAGAGGCCTGTTGTGGGGAGAGCAGCCCTGTGTAGCGTCCTCACAGCATATGCTTGGCGATAAAAGTATGTATTTAAGTGTAAATTTGCGGTTTACCGAAAACAAATGGCAAAGTGCTCCTACAGGCACCATATTTCCAAATGAATTGAAGAGAATATGACTGCGACACGTGTAAACTAAAAGAGGACCAATCAAAAATACTGACTAAAAGTCTATGCTCTATTAAAGCTACAGCATATGGTCACAGTACTCATAGTTTGGAGATGAATACAGCTGCAGTAGTGAGTGCTACACTTGCTATGCTTTTATTACACCACAGTCATCCAACGGACTGCATATGTAATGTTCGTGACAAATGTCTGAGCCTGCGGCTGCGGGGATGCTTTCATGAAATATTCACTTAATCTCCCTGTGCCTACCCAAACAAGAATAGTCGGCATTATGTGTATTTACAAACTGAACGTAACTGAAAATATGGAAGTTCCAACTTTGTGAAAGACTGTGACAAGTGAGGCATTTAGTGTGGGACGTGGGTAGTTACTGGGGGTATTTGGCAATGGGTGGTGAGACGGCATGCTTACCTCCCATCCGCTAGTACTGAGTGATCATATAAGAGAGTTTTAGAGAAACAACTATGGCCCTCATAAACTCTCTTAGTGAAAAAAGCGGCCGCAAAATGAAATTAAAAGCGGCCGCGAAATGAAATTACAAAAAAAAAACGTGAGTGGGGACGCGAGTGGTGTGCACGCGCGTCACCCCAATCCTCAGGATGGGCACAGGAATCATCAAAATGGCATACTAACCTACCTCCACATAAGGAGTGCAACAGGGAAGGTGCAAGGTACGCTAATGCGAAATGAAATTTAAAAAACCGCGAGTGATGACCCACGTGCTGTGCACACGCGTCACCCCAAATGCTACTTTGCGGCGATCAGCTTGCAATAACGCGCATGCGCGCGCTCTTGTGTGCGTTCTAGCAAGCTGATCGCCGTAAAGTATCATTTCTCAGAGCACCACTAAAGGTCTCGGCCGAGACTAGCGCATGCGCTGAATCAAGCCAAGACCTAAAAAAAAAACCAGGCATTTATTTAAAGGTTCATTTCAGTTCAAGAAAGGAAGGAAGTATCAAGGGTGTACTGCACCCCAAGTTGTCCAGTTCCACATTTTGCAATTTGGCTCTAGATGTACAAGCTTCTCCCCTACACCCATGGATGTGGTCCATTGGCTAGACTGCTGACTTTGATGCTGGAGACCAGGGTTCGAGCCTTGGGGTCGCGTCCACATCGTGTGGTTATGGGCAAATCACTTAATCTCCCTGTTCCCAAATGTGTAATGTAAATAATGTGCTCATGTAAAGCGTTCCAATACCTTCGGGTCGAGTTCGCGCTATATAAATATGCCACAAAAAAAAAAACTTCGCCCCCCACCACCACCATGCTGCTGGAATAAGTGCAGCCGCCCTCGACCACCCCAAAGGCTAACTTTCCGGCCCCCGGGGAAAATGTTTTCAAGTACCAATGTCCTTTTATTACAATGTATTTCAATAGCTCAATAGTGACTGGCGTGCATTTATTTTTTAAGCCCTTCAAAGGGCTGTATTTTCGACTGCCGTTGCTGATCGTAAACGATGAATTGGCAGGAAGGGTGTACAGTGCGGCCATTGGGAAATCAGCCGGTCTAATATTTCTTTAGCCGTCTTCTGCGGTCAAGAGAGGGACCTGCAGCCCGCCCCGCACGGGATGACGCAGCATGCTTTGGAAAATGTCTGCCTGCGTTAACCGAGCCTGCTTGTGCTTCTCAGCTGTCAAGGGGTGTCATATTTTGCTGCTTCAATGAGCCGCACCTAAAGGCGATAGCTGCAATTAGGAAGGACCTAATTGACAATCCCCAGGCCAGCTGGAAAACATGCTTTGATCCCAGCTGCTGAGGAAAGCTATTAAACCATTATAAACATAACAAGATAACCTCTTAAAGACGACTGGGTCTCTCAGGCTCCTTCAGTGAGCTTCTGACTACCAATTGCACTACTTGGCACCTTTGTTTTAAATAGCAGTTAGCCCCAGTCCTTAATTTGAGCAGGCGAATTCCGGTGCTCAGCATCAGCACTTAACAAGGGCGCTTTTTCACGGGCACCAGTTAAGACCACATTCATTTATGGCAGGCCCTGGGAAATAAAATGATGTTGAGGCGACCGATGCTCGAACCTGGTTACCCCGCATTGAAGTCGGCAGTTCTGGCCATTAGGCCACATCCTTTCCACACTTTCATGGTTTTAGGCGGCGTGAAGAGGAGAAATGGACTGGAGTAAGCTGCCTCCTGACGAGAGCCTCGTCTCGGTACTTATCTTATTTTCCTTCAAATTAACCACTGTGTGTACCCATGCTACAGAGGCAACTCGATCTGCAAACTCCAAAGTAACGAACATTTTAAGCCACACCGTAGGTAAGTTTTAACGGCTGCAATTTTGAAGTGGAATTCAAGCACAGAATCTGCTTGCAGGTGCGTGCGGTACTATTTTTGCAATGTTTATCAATATATTCATACTGCATCATGCTGTCCATTTATGGAACCATCATTATCAAACGCTCGTGTGGTTGATGGTCTTCTGGCGCATGTTCATCCTATGGGGTAAACCCCCATCTACAGGTTCTAGGATTAGCTCACTAATCGATTTCATTGTCCAAACCAGATGGCCTCAGTGCTGGTTCCTCTCACCTCTGCACACACTACGGTTCCCTTACACCTCAGTCCTAGTCCAGTTAATTTATGCTTCTGGCCTCCATGTTTTATTGTTATAACAGTCATGCGTCTGCATACTGCTGGGCTAAGCAATTTATACAGCAATTACATAGGCTCATTTACAAGAAAGTGCAGCAGCGCAGCACTGCAAGCTCTTTGGCTGAGCCACGCTGCAGCACTTCCAAAGCACAGCGATGCAACATATTTTCAATAACATGTCATATCCATGTGGTTTCCCCTGTGCTGGCACACAATTGGCTGCCATGCAGCAACGCAGGCACCCTTGCACCACAAGGGTGATTGTGCCACAGGGGTGATTGTTTATGTGCAGGAAGGTGTCCCTTCCTCCACATAATCAATCACTAGAGGTGGTTTCCTTGTTCTATGTGTGCTGCATAGAAAGAGGAGAAAAAGGAGGAGAAATTAATAGATTTCTCCTCGTTGCGCCTCCTTACGCCTCCCCAGGTGAGGCGTAGCATTCAGAAACATTTCCAGGTTTACGATTTCTGGTAAATCTGGAAATGTGTCAGGTTCCATGGGTGTTGCATGGGAACACCCACAGCAGTCCGACGATTTGGCACCCGTTTTTCACCGTAGACGTATTGTTTTCGCCTTATTCATCTTTGAAATTTAATGACTCGGGAGCGGACGTATACTAAATGACTCTGACCCTGTGGAGTTTATTCTGTGGGACGCTAGAGCCGGCCCGGTGGGCTCCTTCATTGTGAATCGACACGTGCTCTGCCTACGCCTCATTTGGGCAGTACGTTTTCTACATCTGGGAGCTCTTTGTTGCTCTTCATATTGAACGTCTGAAATTACAAGACCTGGTGCTCGTGACCCTTGCCATTTCCCTTTTATGAGGATTTGAATTCAGGTTATTCATCTGAATTAGGAGTGTACCCCCGCATAACCATTCACTTGGATCTTTGACCTGGTATCCTATAAGAAACCTTTATATGGAACCTATGATACATTTGCGCCCTGGACCAATACGTTCCTTTTCCGAAACGCGCGTCGGCACTTCTTGTTATGTTTTTGTATTATTGATTGAAATGGATTGTTATTTATCATTTACCTTTTGAATATTGTGTGTAGTGAGTTTGTGATTGTATCGATATTGCTTGTTTAGATGAAGTGTATGTGTGGTTTTGACTGACTGGGTATGTTTGTCTGTGCCTTTGGTGTATGGGGGTTGTTGCGTATGTATATAATATAAATATGTATATATAGAATATTTGCTGTATATTGTGGTCACGTATATGAGTTTATATTGCTATTATGTTTCAAAGTACTAGAAAAATGTGTAAATAAAAAGTGACAATATTTTTTGAATAACTACTGTTTGTGGGACAATGTTTCTTGACATATGTATCTAGGATATACCACCTATTCTAAAATATTTCTAAGTGAGGGGTCTGTTCTTGCTATTGTTCATTTTTCCCTGCCCCCCTCACTTTATCAGTTTTCAGGGACCCTCTGTTGTTACTTTTGAAAACACCCACAGCAACACCCATAGAACGCCCCTTTCATAGAAAGTGCTGCGTGTAAAGGGGTCGTATTTGCAAGGACAGAAAAGCCACAGAGGGTGGCTTTTCCCGTGGCTTTTCCTGTCCTTGTAAATATGCGGCAGCAAAATGCGCACAAAAAGTGACGCACAGGTGGCGCAAGGGGCTTGTAAATAAGCCCCTCAGTATCTTCCTCAGTCCACTCTCCCCATTCCTTCCCCCTCACTCTTCATTACTCATGCCTCACCCCTAACATCACACCCGTGATCTGTAACACCCATTCTTTACAGCTCATCGCATCCTACTTTTTCCTTACTCCTCTTTTCCCGGGCCTCATTTCTTACTCCTTGTGCCTTAACCCTTTCTCCTCATCTATATTTTTTACTCTTCACCCTCACTCATCAGTCCGCACTCCTTTTCCTCTCACTCATCTTCTCTTTCTGTTCACTCCTTATGGCCACTTCTCGTCCCTCCAACCTTGTTGTTCTCTTGTAATACTTGTTCCTTATTTCTCATCTTTCCCCCCTCAGTTCTAGATGGTGAGTGAGATGAATGCATGATGACGTATTTATATGTACACTGTATGAGGGGAGGCAGTTGGTCAAGGGTGGCTTCAGGATCATCAAAGAGTGCTGTATTAGCTCTGGGAGATGGACCATAATGTGTTCTTTGAGTGGGGGTGAGGGCTGAGGTAGTTAGATACGCAAATGAGGAAGGGAGGAATCCGAGAGTACAACTTGGATAGTTACGAGGGAGTTCTTATGTAGGAGGTACATTTGCCTCCACTGCGAGATGTGCGAAGGGAGTCAGAAAAATGTGCATGGCCTCAATGAGGGATAGCAGATTTGATTATGTGGCTGGGCTACTTGTCAATTTAGAAAGCACGGATATGGACCGCTTTACAGGCGTACAGATACTAAATAATTACAGCAGAAGTACATTAGAGATACAACCTAGGAAGAATTAAGAACGGATAGCCGAGAGTAAGTGGGAAGTAAGCTGTACATGAGAACAATTTCATGACAAGACCGGAGGCTAGCATTATGCATTAACTTTTATTGCCAGCTGCTTGCAACACTTCAAAGAATGACATCCCCAATACCAAAAATTCCAGAGCTTAGAATGTCCCAAACATATATAAACTCTGTCACAGCAGCCATCTTCCTCTTTTATTTGCTGCTCCTTGACGGATAATTATCATTTCATTTGGTTAAATAATTTTGATAAAATTGCATGGTTTTTAAAAGGTTAATGTCAATATATATTAAGTGTGTTCTTTATTTAAGAGCATAAAAAGTTATTTTCTGTGGTAACCGTTTAACCGCGGCGGCAATTCCGCCACAGTGCGGCAGTTTAGCGGAGTGGACGGGGCTGCGTCAGCCAACGGACGTGCGCAGCACTACAGAGGTAGTGCTCACGACGGCCGTTGACCGACGAAAACTGCGAAGGGTTTAAGGAATTTCTTTGTCACTATGTAATTTTAAGCATTTATTAAGTTGTGTTAATAAACCCAATTTGGGTCAATTTGAGCGTAGGGAGGACCTGATATGCAGGTAGGAGTAATGCAGTATTAGGATTATTTTATGAGTTTTAAAGAAAATATCATTTATTTACTGTGCGCTGCGAGCGAGTCAAGTCTTTGGTTGAGGCTCGCAGCGTGATTGGAATTTCCGTGTAAGGGGCTGGCGGCAAGTCTCCGTGCTCGAGACAGAGGCTTTTCCTGTGGGCGGCAAGGTTTGTTTGGGCAAAGAAAGCCTCCGTAGTTGTGAGTGCGTCATCACGCTGTGTGCGTGACGACGTACGGGGGCTGTTTTTGTTTGAGGAGTTACTGTTGCGCAGGAGTTTAACTGACTTTTCCCATGAGCGTTGCCTAGAATAACAGAAGACAGCTGATTTTGACAGCCGGGTGAAAGAAAGAAAAACCAAAGGGGATGATGGACGGAGTGTTGAACATTGCAAGCACTCACCCCCAGTCAACTGATCTGGGTTTAATCCATCATCATTCTTTAGCTCACTCCGCCACCCCAGTTCAGACATGGCCATATGCAAATCAGTCAACCCTGTGCCTTATTGGAACAGTCCAGCCCGAACTGCCAAGCCATGTCTTCCCTGGACCGGAAACAAGCATCCTGGGACCGGTTTCTGGCTAATCAGCCATCATCAGCCAGGCTAGCTTGAATCCAGTGGCAAAGTGAGCAAGGGACCCACGTCTGGGCATACCCTGCCAAGTTAGGGCGAACAAAGCAAAACCAAAGGGAATGATGGACAGAGTGTTAAACATTGCAAGCACTCACCCCCAGTCAACTGATCTGGGTTTAATCCATCATCATTCTTTAGCTCACTCCGCCACCCCAGTTCAGACATGGCCATATGCAAATCAGTCTGACCCTCTTCCTTATGGGAACAGTCCAGCCCGAACTGCCAAGCCATGTCTTCCCTGGACTGGAAACAAGCATCCTGGGACCGGTTTCTGGCTAATCAGCCAGGTTAGCTTGAATCCAGTGGCAAAGTGAGCAAGGGACCCACGTTTGGGCATACCCTGCCAACTTAGGATGAACAAAGCAAAACCAAAGGGGATGATGGACGGAGTGTTGAACATTGCAAGCACTCACCCCCAGTCAACTGATCTGGGTTTAATCCATCATCATTTTTTAGCTCACTCCGCCACCCCAGTTCAGACATGGCCATATGCAAATCAGTCTGACCCTGTGCCTTATGGGAACAGTCCAGCCCGAACTGCCAAGCCATGTCTTCCCTGGACCGGAAACAAGCATCCTGGGACCGGTTTTTGGCTAATCAACCGTCATCAGCCAGGCTAGCTTGAATCCAGTGGCAAAGTGAGCAAGGGACCCACGTCTGGGCATACCCTGCCAACTTAGGGCGAACAAAGCAAAACCAAAGGGGATGATGGACGAGTGTTGAACATTGCAAGCACTCACCCGTCAGCTAACAGACGTGCGCAGCACTACAGAGGTAGTGCTCGCGACGGCTGTTGGCTGACGAATGCAGTGAAGGGGTTAAGGATTTTTTTTGTTACTATGTAATTTTAAGCATTTATTAAGTTGTATTAATAAACCAAATTTGGGTCAATTTGAGAGTAGGGAGGACCTGATATGTGGGTAGGAGTAATGCGGTATTAGGATTAGTTTATGAGTTTTAAAGAAAATATAATTTATTTACTGTGCGCTGCGAGCGAGTCAAGTCTTTGGTTGAGGCTCGCAGCGTGATTGGAATTTCCGTGTAAGGGGCTGGCGGCAAGTCTCCGTGCTCGAGACTGAGGTTTTTCCTGCGGGCGGCAAGGTTTGTTTGGGCAAAGAAAACCTCAGTAGTTGTGAGTGCGTCATCACGCTGTGTGCGTGACGATGTACGGGGGCCGTTTTGTTTGAGGAGTTAGTGTTGCGAAGGTGTTTAACTGACTTTTCCCATGAGTGTTGCCTAGAATAACAGATGACAGCTGATTTTGACAGCTGGGTGAAAGAAAGAGGCACGTTTGTGTACTGGTTGATATTTTGAAAGGACTTTGCTTGTTTTTTTAAGCATTTTAATGTGAAATATTTAGGAAATTTATAAGGAAAGTTTAAATTAGTTAAGGAAGAAAGGATTTTAGTTTTTGAAGATGACACATTTAGGATATAAAAAAGGAAAAAAAAGAAAATAAAGAGTTTAAAGCCAAGTATTTAATTTTGAATAGGTTTAAAATGGAAGCTAGTGAGGGTGCGCAGTCTTCAGGTTCAGGAGATGCTAATCTTAGGAAGATTGTGCAGGAAGAAATTAAAAACTCTATGAAGGAAGTTTTAGAGAGTGTAATGAAAAAGAAAAGAAGAGCAGTGGATTGCTCTGAGGACGAATTTTGGTCAATGGAAGAAGGAGAAGGAAGTGGCGTAAGAAGTTATGGGAAAAGAGCTAGAAAGGAAAAAAACATTGAAGTAGGGGTCGGATTTCTGACTAAAAATAAAGGTGAGCCTAATGCAGGAGGTGTCCGAGGCGGCCCAAAAGTAGGAGAAAAACATCAAGAGGAACTCCTAGATCAGGAGTTTGAAGAGGAAGCGGATGAGTTTGTTCTGGATGATTACATAGATGATGATTGGGATTTGGACATGGAGAGAATAGAAAAAGACAGGAAAGAGAAAGGGATTGTTAAGGAACCTCAGGGAGGGGACATGTTCAGTCTGGAGATGATTCGGCACCCTAGAAATGCAAATTGGTGGCCGTTGCCTCATGCGGCAAAATTCTTAAAACTATGGGTGAGAAGACCTTTGAAGAAAGAGGCGAGAGTAGTTATGAGAGCAGAATGCTTACATCCTGTAGTGGATGGGAAGGCATGCTTGACTCCGGATCTTGATCCGGATTTGAATAGCTTTCTATTTAAGATGGGGCGCGACCCCAGGAAAGGGTTAGAAAGGGCACGTAAACAGTGCCAGGATCGTTTGCTAGATGTGTTGGGGTCTTTGGCTCGTATCATGGACATGGCTGAGGAAGCCAAGATGAAAGATGTTCATATTGATAATGAGCTCCTGAGGGGTTGGTCTCAAAGAGCAATATGTTTTTTAGGTAATGCAAATGCAGCATTATCAGCAGAGAGACGAAAGGCTATCCTTATGAGAATCAGTTCTAAGTTGGGGGACTTTGGAAAAAAAGGGTCTTCTGAACACCCAAAAGGTTATCTTTTCGGTGAAGGACTGGTGAAAGAAGTTGGAAAATATGTTTCTACTTTCACCAGTTTAGACAAGACACAGTCGTCATTAAGGAGGGTCTTTGGAAGAGGTGTTTTTGACCAGGCTGGGGCAAGAGCCCGTTTCCCTGGTCGGTCATTCAGCAGGGCTCAGTACCAGTCGCAAGGTCGATCTGCCTTCAGAGGTTTTCAATCAGCGACTGGATTCTACCAGCAAAGAGGAAGAGCAAGCAGAATGCGTCAAACAAGGGGACGTGTGCAGTTCTCTCAAGGAACTCAAGGTGAGTACGAAGTCCTTTTCTTGTTCTATCCCATGCAAGGTAGGGGGAAGGTTGAGATGGTTTGCGAAGAATAAGGAGAGTATTACCAAGGCCAGCTGGGTTATTCTAGCTGTAAAAGGATATGTTATAGGATTCGAGAACGAGCCATTTCAGTTGAAGGAACCAAATCAATAGGTTTTTCAAAAAGTTTTGTAGAAGTTAGTAACAAAGGAAGTGTTGGAAATGTTGGGGAAAGGAGCAATTCAGAAAGTATCAGAGAAAGATTGCGGGTTTGCGAGTACTATATTTTTGGTGGAAAAAAGGAAAAGAGTTGGAGACCCGTGATAAATTTAAAGGAGTTGAATCAGTTTGTTGTGTACAGACATTTCAAGATAGAGAATATCCATCTATTGAGGGACATTCTTCAAGAGAATGATTGGTTGGTGAAGTTGGATCTGAAGGATGCATATTTCACTTTCCATATTGCGGAGAAGAGCAGCAGATTTCTGCAATTCAGGTGGTTGGGAGAGCTTTATCAGTTTTATTCTCTTCCATTTAATCAAGCGTCGGCACCATGGTGTTTTACAAAGGTATTGAGACCTGTGCCCAAGTATTTGAGAGAGAGAGGTGGTCGTTTGATCATGTATTTGGATGATTTTTTGATAATGTCACAAAGTCGGGAGGTGTTGAGGAAACAGGTACTATTGACTATGGATCTCTTGGAGGGATTAGGTTTCTTGAGCAACAGGGAAAAGTCGGTCTTAGAGGCGAGTCAATGTTTGGAGTTTGGGGGTTTTGTGGTGAACACAGTGGAGAAGACATTACGTTTACCGGAGAAAAAGGTGGTAAAGATAAAATCAGAAGTGAAGGGAATATTCAGAAAGGAGAGAGTACCTATAAGGAGTTTGGCAAGAGAGATTGGTTTGTTTTCTTCATCTGTTCAGGCATTTTTTTCATGGGCCGCTTCATTACAGGGCTTTGCAGAGATTGAAAGCAGAAGCGTTGAAGAAAGGTCTGCTGTATGGAGATCAGGTAGTTCTGTCAGTAGAAGCTCAAGAAGAGTGGGTTCGGTGGTTAGAGAACCTGGAGGCCTGGAATGGAAGGGAAATTTGGGGGATTTGCTCAGATTTTGTTTTGGAAACAGACACAAGTCTATTTGGTTGTGGAGCATGTCTGGAGAATCAGGAGGCAGGTTGAAAATGGTCTTTGGAAGAGAAATTGGAGCATATAAATGGATTGGAGATGAGAGCAGGTCTTTACACTTTAAGGAGCTTTAGAAAGAAGTTAAAGAATTTTAATGTGTTATTGAGGATGGACAATATTTCTGCAGTCCATTATATAAACAAATTGGGTGGAACCAGATCAAAGAATCTGACTTTGTTGTCAAAGAAGATTTGGAGTTTATGTTTAGAGCAGAAAATAGGATTGAGGGCGGAATATTTTCCAGGACAAGACAATTTTGTGGCAGACTGGAATTCGAGGTCTTTTAGAGATTTCAGCGATTGGAAGCTGAATATATTTTGCTTCCAAAGGCTATTTTATGTCTGGTGTCCACAGGATGTAGATTTATTTGCACCAAGGCTGATGTACCAACTGAGACATTATTACATTTGGAGACCGGTCCCGCTGGTAGAGGAGGTGGATGCGTTCCAACAGGATTGGGGGAAGATTCAAGGGTATGCCTTTCCCACATTTGCAATGATTCAGAGAGTGTTGTTGAGGGTGAGGAGGCAGAGATGTCAGTTGGTTCTTGTGACACCTTTTTGGGCAGGACAGGCGTGGTTTCCAGGTTTCTAGGAAATGGCAATAGAGGAGCCTGTTTTGATTCAGGATTCAGAGGACGTGCTTCTAGGGGCAGAAAGTGTTTTTCATCCTCTGGTTTTGGAAGGGGTATTGAGCCTTCTTATTTTGAAGATTTCAGGAGAGGTTTGCCGTTCAGAGGCCTTTCGGAGCAGGCTAAGGAGTTGCCCAAGTAGTCTTGGGCACCAGGGACTAGAAAGAGATATTTTGGAGCATGGAAGAAATGGTTTTTTTGTTGCAAGGAACAGGGTTTGGACCCCATTGAGGCATCTGCCATAGAGTTGACAAATTATTTATCAAGTTTGTTTGTGAAGGGTTTAAGTTATATAATTAGTAATTGTTATAGGTCTACAATTTCTGCAGGTCATAGGTTAGTTGGAGGTTGTTCTATAGGAAGAGAACCGTTAGTCTGTAGAGTTATGAAAGGAGTTGGGTTGTGGAGACCGCCGAGACCTAGGTACAATTGTTTGTGGGATGGTATTAAGCTTCTTCATTTGTTTGAGGGGTGGCCTATGAATAGATTTTTGAATTTGAAGCAGTTGTCAGGAAAGTTGGCAAATTTGTTTTGTTTTATTTCTATTAGGAGAGTTTTGGATGTCCGAGCTTTGTACGTTAGTAACACATGTTATAACACTCTGGATGGAGTGTTATTTAGGATTTATAGGAAGACAAAATGCATGTCTATGTCACTTTTTTTTCCAAAGTTTGGGGATCGCCCACGTTGTGTGTTGTTAATTGCGTAAAGTAGTATGAAACTGGATTAAGTGAGTTCAGAAGGCATGGTGATGATGAAATTGTTGAATTAGTATGTGAAGCCTTTTAGACCGGTTACTTCAGCAGCCATTGCTAGATGGGTGCAGTGTTTATGTTGGAAGCAGATGTGAGTCTGCAAGATTTTGGTGCACATTCCGTAAGGGGTGCTATGGCGAGTAAAGCCTTCATTTCAGGTGGATGTTTGGAGGACATTTTGCATGCAGCAGACTGGTCTAATGCTGATGTGTTTGCAAGATTTTATTTGAAACCATTGGGTCATGTATCGTCTGTGGTTTTATCATAGCTTTGAACATGCATAATGCTAGCCTCCGGTCTTGCCATGAAATGTAGATTCTCCAAGTTTGTGTAGAGAGAATCTGGATTTCATTCAAGACATGGAGGCTAGCATTATCCCTCCCTCCCTCGGGGGCGTAACAAACGCCCCCGTAACAAACGCCCCCGCAGTGCGGGGGGCCTCACTCTCTACAGTTAATGAAGGGGGCCCCCAGGGGACCCCCGGCCCCCTCAGCTCTTCGGAGGGCTGTGAGAGAGGTCTGCGCTGAAGCAAGCCTCTCTCCCTCTGCGTCTGAAGCAGGTGCAGCCTGCTCGGAGCCCCTCGCCCCCTCCCTATGACTGAAGAGAAACAAAGTATCAATATACATTGTTTCACTTCAGTCAGACCCAGAGGCAGTCCCGGAAAGAGGATGGGGGCACCAGAGACAGCAGTCTCCACTGCTCCTCTGAGGCAGCACAGAGCCTGGCCCCCACTCTAAACAAAGCGCACCCCACAAGAAAAGAGAAGAGACAGGGACAAGGATGGGGTGGGGGGCCCACCCCACAGGAGAAGAGAAGAGACAGGGACAAGGGGGCCCCACCCCACAAGAGAAAAGATGAGACAGGGACAAGGATGGGGTGGGGGCCCACCCCACAGGAGAAGAGAAGAGACAGGGACAAGGGGGCCCCACCCCAAAAGAGAAGAGAAGAGACAGGGACAAGGATGGGGTGGGGGGCCCACCCCACAAGAGAAGAGAAGAGACAGGGACAGGCCCCCATCCGAGAAGAGACAGGGACAAGGATGGGGTGGGGGGCCCACCC
Organism: Lissotriton vulgaris; assembly: GCF_964263255.1. NCBI lineage: Eukaryota > Metazoa > Chordata > Amphibia > Caudata > Salamandridae > Lissotriton > Lissotriton vulgaris. Next base: position 1,270,709,462 of record NC_141694.1, on the reverse strand, counting down.
CACAAGAGAAGAGAAGAGAAGAGACAGGGACAGGCCCCCATTCGAGAAGAGACAGACAAGGATGGGGTGGGGGGCCCACCCCACAAGAGAAGAGAAGAGACAGGGACAAGGATGGGGTGGGTGCCCCATCCCACAAGAGAAGAGACAGTGACAGGCCCCCACCCGAGAAGAGACAGGGACAAGGATGGGTTGTGGGCCCCACCCCACAAGAGAAGAGAAGAGATAGGGACAAGGATGGGGTGGGTGCCCCATCCCACAAGAGAAGAGACAGTGACAGGCCCCCACCCGAGAAGAGACAGGGACAAGTATGGGGTGGGTGCCCCATCCCACAAGAGAAGAGACAGTGACAGGCCCCCACCCGAGAAGAGACAGGGACAAGGATGGGGTGGGGGCCCCACCCCACAAGAGAAGAGAAGAGACAGGGACAAGGATTGGGTGGGGGCCCCAACCCACAAGAGAAGAGACAGTGACAGGCCCCCACCCGAGAAGAGACAGGGACAAGGATGGGGTGGGGGCCCCACCCCACAAGAGAAGAGAAGAGACATGGACAAGGATTGGGTGGGGGCCCCACCCCACAAGAGAAGAGAAGAGACAGGGACAAGGATGGGGTGGGGGCCCCACCCCACAAAAGAAGAGAAGAGACAGGGACAAGGACACGAGAAGAGACAGGGACAAGGATGGGGTGGGGGCCCCACCCCACAAGAGAAGAGAAGAGACAGGGACAAGGATGGGGTGGGGGCCCCATCCCACAAGAGAAGAGACAGGGACAGGCCCCCACCCGAGAAGAGACAGGGACAAGGATGGGCTGGGGGCCCCATCCCACAAGAGAAGAGAAGAGAAGAGCCCGGGACAAGGATGGGGTGGGGTGGGGGCCCCAGAGACAGTGCTCTCCACTGCTCCTCTGAGGCAGCTCAGAGCCCGGCCCCCACTCTCTCCTCTCCATAAGCAAAGCCCACCCCACAAGAGAAGAGAAGAGACAGGGTGGGACAAGGATGGGGTGGGGGCCTCAGAGAGCAAGAGCAGGAGACAGCACAGAGCAGTGCTCTGGACCCTGACAAGGGTGGGAGTGGGGGCCCCTAGAGAGAGCATTCTCCAGGGCAAAGCTCACATGAGAAGGGATGAGGCAGCAAAATGGTGCCCTCAGGTAAGCCCTCTTGTTAGAACACACCATGGGCATCCGCAGGAGGGAAGGAGGGGGGCCGAGAAGGGTGCAAGGCAGAGGGGAAAAGGGTGCAAGGCAGAGGGGGAGAAGGATGCAAGGTAGAGAAGGGTGCAAGGCGGAGGGGAGAAGGGTGTAAGGCAGAGGGGAGAAGGGTGCAAGGCAGAGGGGAGAAGGGTGCAAGGTGGAGGGGAGAAGGGTGCAAGGCAGAGAAGAGAAGGGTGCAAGGCAAAGAGGAGAAGGGTGCAAGGAAGAGAGGAGAAGGGTGCAAGGTAGAGAAGGGTGCAAGGCGGAGGGGGAGAAGGGTGCAGGGTAGAGGGGAGAAGGGTGCAAGGCAGAGAGGAGAAGGGTGCAAGACAGGGGGAGAAGGGTGCAAGGCGGAGGGGAGAAGGGTGCAAGGCGGAGATGAGAAGGGTGCAAGGCGGAGGGGAGAAGGGTGCAAGGCGGAGGGGAGAAGGGTGCAAGGCAGAGGGGAGAAGGGTGCAAGGCAGAGGGGATAAGGGTGCAAGGAAGGGAGGATAAGGGTGCAAGGTAGAGAAGGGTGCAAGGTGGAGGGGGAGAAGGGTGCAAGGTGGAGGGGGATAGGGGTGCAAGGCAGAGGGGAGAAGGGTGCAAGGCAGAGGGGAGAAGGGTGCAAGGAAGAGAGGAGAAGGGTGCAAGGTAGAGAAGGGTGCAAGGCGGAGGGGGAGAAGTGTGCAAGGCAGAGTGGAGAAGGGTGCAAGGCAGAGAGGAGAAGGGTGCAAGGCAGAGAGGAGAAGGGTGCAAGGCAAAGGGGAGAAGGGTGAAAGGCAAAGGGGAGAAGGGTGCAAGGCAAAGGGGAGAAGGGTGCAAAGGCAAAGGGGAGAAGGGTGCAAGGCAGAGGGGAGAAGGGTGCAAGGCAGAGGGGGAGAAGGGTGCAAGGCAGAGAGGAAAAGGATGCAAGGTAGAGAAGGGTGAAAGGCGGAGGGGGAGAAGGGTGCAAGGTGGAGGGGGAGAAGGGTGCAAGGCAGAGGGGAGAAGGGTGCAAGGCAGAGGAGAGAAGGGTGCAAGGGGGATGGTGATGAAGTTAAAAATGTGCCCCCCCTGGAAACATTTCTGCAGACAACCATGGAACGCACACTACTTTGTAAGAAAGAGTGGGAGAGAGTGGAGAGTAGCTAGAGAGAGAGAGAGTGGAGAGAGAGAGTGGAGAGTAGCTAGAGAGAGAGAGAGTGGAGAGAGAGAGTGGAGAGTAGCTAGAGAGAGAGAGAGTGGAGAGAGAGAGTGGAGAGTAGCTAGAGAGAGAGAGAGTGGAGAGAGACAGTGGAGAGAGAGTAGACAGTGGAGAGAGAGTAGAGATAGACAGTGGAGAGAAAGAGAGTGGAGAGAGAGTGGAGAGAGCATGGAGAGACACTGGAGAGACAGTGGAGAGAGCGAGTGGAGAGAGCGAGTGGAGAGAGCGAGTGGAGAGAGCGAGTGGAGAGAGCGAGTGGAGGGAGCGAGTGGAGGGAGCGAGTGGAGGGAGCGAGTGGAGGGAGCGAGTGGAGAGACCGAGAGGAGAGAGGAGAGAGGGGAGAGTGGAGAGAGAGAGTGGAGAGAGAGAGTGGAGAGAGAGAGAGAGAGTGGAGAGAGAGAGAGAGTGGAGAGTGGAGAGAGAGAGTGGAGAGAGAGAGAGTGTGGAGAGAGAGAGAGTGTGGAGAGAGAGAGAGAGAGTGGAGAGAGAGAGAGAGTGGAGAGAGAGAGAGAGTGGAGAGAGAGAGAGTGGAGAGAGAGAGAGAGTGGAGAGAGAGAGAGAGTGGAGAGAGAGAGAGTGTGAGAGAGAGAGATAGAGAGAGAGAGAGAGAGTGGAGAGAGAGAGAGTAGAGAGAGAGAGAGTGTGGAGAGAGAGAGTGTGGAGAGAGAGAGAGAGAGTGGAGAGAGAGAGAGAGTGGAGAGAGAGAGAGTGGAGAGAGAGAGAGTGGAGAGAGAGAGAGAGTGGAGAGAGAGAGTGTGAGAGAGAGAGAGAGAGAGAGAGAGAGAGAGTGGAGAGAGAGAAAGAGAGAGAGTCGAGAGAGAGAGAGAGTTGAGAGAGAGAGAGAGAGAGAGTGGAGAGAGAGAGAGAGTGGAGAGAGAGAGAGAGTGGAAAGAGAGAGAGAGTGGAGAGAGAGAGAGAGGAGAGAGAGAGAGAGTGTAGAGAGAGAGTGAGAGAGAGAGAGAGAGAGAGAGAGAGAGAGAGAGTAGAGAGAGAGAGAGAGAGAGAGAGTGGAGAGAGAGAGAGAGGGGAGAGAGAGAGAGAGTGGAGAGAGATAGACAGTGGAGAGAGAGACAGTGGAGAGAGAGACAGTGGAGGGAGACAGCAGAGAGAGAGACAGTGGAGGGAGAGACAGCAGAGAGAGAGTAAGTGGAGAGAGAGTAAGTGGAGAGAGAGTGAGTGGAGAGAGAGTGAGTGGAGAGAGAGTGAGTGGAGAGAGAGTGAGTGGAGAGAGAGAGAGTGGAGAGAGAGAGAGTGGAGAGAGAGAGAGTGGAGAGAGAGTGGAGAGTGGAGAGAGAGTGGAGAGAGAGACAGTGGAGAGAGAGACAGTGGAGAGAGACAGTGGAGGGAGACAGCAGAGAGAGAGTGAGTGGAGAGAGAGTGAGTGGAGGGAGAGTGAGTGGAGAGAGAGTGAGTGGAGAGAGAGTGAGTGGAGAGAGAGTGAGTGGAGAGAGAGTGAGAGGAGAGAGAGTGAGTGGAGAGAGAGAGTGGAGAGAGAGAGTGGAGAGAGAGAGAGTGGAGAGAGAGAGAGTGGAGAGAGAGAGAGTGGAGAGAGAGAGAGTGGAGAGAGAGTGGAGAGAGAAGGGGGAGAGGGTGGAGAGAGAGAGTGGAGGGAGACAGTGGAAGGAGACAGTGGAGGGAGACAGTGGAGAGAGAGACAGCAGGGATAGAGTGGACAGAGTTGAGAGAGAGAATGGAGAGAGAGTAGAGACTGACTGACTCAGACTGAATACTGACTGACCGAGAGACTGATTGACTGAGAAACTGACTGAGAGAGAGAGTGACTGACTGACAGAGAGAGAGAGACTGGTTGAGAGTGAGACTGACTGACTGACAGAGACTGACTAAGGTAGAGAGAAACTGACTGAGAAAGAGAGACTGAGAGAGAGAGGCAGAGACTGACTGACAGAGAGATAGACTGATTGACTGTGAGAGAGACGGACTGACTGAGAGAGACTGACTGAGAGAGACTGACTGAGAGAGACTGACTGAGAGAGAGACTGACTTGGAGAGAGACTGAGAGAGAGACTGACTGAGAGAGAGACTGACTGAGAGAGAGAGAGAGAGACTGACTGACTGGGGTAAAGAGAGAATGACTGACTGAGAGAGACTGACTGACTGACTGGGAGAGAGAGAGGCTGACTGGGAGAGAGAGACTGGCTGACAGAGAGAGATTGACTGACTGAGAGAGATAGACTGACTGACAAAGACTGACAGAGAGAGAAAGAGACTGAGAGACTGACAGAGAAAGAGAGACTGACTAACAGAGAGAGAGAGACTGACTGACTGAGAGAGAGACTCACAGAGAGAGACTGACTGACAGAGACTGACTGACTGACTGACAGAGAGAGACTGACTGACTGACAGAGAGACTGACTGACAGAGAGATAGACTGACTGACAAAGACTGACAGAGAGAGAAAGAGACTGAGAGACTGACAGAGAAAGAGAGACTGACTAACAGAGAGAGAGAGACTGACTGACAGAGACTGACTGGGAGAGAGACTCACAGAGAGAGACTGACTGACAGAGAGACTGACTGACTGACTGACAGAGAGAGACTGACTGACTGACAGAGAGACTGACTGACAGAGAGAGAGACTGACTAAGAGAAAAAACTGACAGACTGAGAGAGACTGATTGAGAGAGACTGACTGAGAGAGAGACTGACTGACAGAGAGAGAGACTGAGACTGACAGAGAGAGAGAGACTGACTGAGAGAGACTGACTGAGAGAGACTGACTGAGAGAGACTGACAGAGAGAGACTGACTGACAGACAGAGCGAGAGACTGACTGACTGACTGAGAGAGACTGACTGAGAGAGACTGAATGACAGAGAGTAATAGACTGACTGACACAGAGAGAGACTGACTGACAGAGGGACTGACTGACTGACTGACAGAGAGAGACAGAGAGAGAGAAAGAGAGAGACTGACTGAGAGTGACTGACTAAGAGAGACTGAATGACAGAGAGATAGACTGACTGACTGAATGAGAGATACTGACTGACAGAGAGAGAGAGAGAGACTGTGATGGAATTGGGGTCAAAGTGTGTATGAACCTATGCAATGCCTCTCAAGATTGCTATTGTCTAATAAAAATAAAAATGTATTATCAAAATGTGCTCTTTGTAGTTACATCTGCTTTTGAAATACTGCATTGTCGCATTGTCTAATGTTTTTAAACGGAAACGAGAAGGAGCAGTGGATGCACTTTTGTCAAAACTGAACGATAAGTGGGCCCGGTGTTGTATATCATGACAGGAGTCTGCATCAGGAAACCCACCTAAAATTGGGCAAACTTCCCCGGCCTACTGATGGCAGGGGCTCTGTAAGGGATGGACTACCCCCTATGACAGCCTGCTGGCAGACTAAGCCCAACCTTTAACTCCACCATCCAGTGTTACTTATAACGGCTGCATTGGTGACAGTGGCGTAACAATCGCCCCGCTTCCGCTGCAGTATGGCGGGTCGCTAGCCTCAGAGCTCTAGACTGGCACGGAGGATGGGAGGGGGGCCCCCTCCATGTAGTTTGCAGGGGGGCCCCCTCATGTTTCGTTACGCCACTGCCCTCCCTCCCAGGTAAGTGTGTGGTGGAGGAGTGGCTTGGTGATGATCTGTTCTTTTGGTGTTATTTTAAAATAATGTATTTAGGAACATTTAAATTCTGTTTTATTTTTTTTGTACGGATAACCAGTAAGAGATGCCGAGAAGATTATGGCAGTCTTTTGCATAACACTAATACACAGCTCTCTCCACTAGGAAGAAGACTCCCTGGCGCACAGCGCAAAGAGACACGAAGTGTCTTATAAACAGTTCAAACAGTTAAATCCAAAAGTTAAATCCAATGTTCAGAGAGGTTCCATGATTGTTTAATTCACATCATTTGAACAGTTCATCAATGCTCTGAGGCAACGTATACATGATCCAACATGACAGGTCATCCAGCAATTTATCCTCCCAATGCATTTCGGGCAGATAACAGCCCCTTCTTCAGGGGACAGCTCTACAAGCGTAAAGGAAACAAAATCCTGCTATAAAAGCGGTTCAAAGTATATCTATAACAACAACAAAAAATCATCATGATGCAGTGAACCAAAAATGTGTGATCAGACAAGTCATATCAAGAAATGCTATTCAGTGAGAGTAATGTAAAAAAACAATATAAACGTCCAAGTGATATGTGCAATGGGTGTGTATACAAAAAACAAGGCTGAAGTGAGCATCCACATAGCCCAATAGTCTGGTGCTGTGAAGGTTATAAAAGTAATGGCCCCTGATGTCCAACTTGCAGAATCTAGAAGCGTGAAACGCAACAACGTGCACCACAGTCCCAAATCACCAAGATTTCAACAGAAGTGTCGAATCAACGAGGGATTCGAATAAACGTGGTCCCATACTCACGGACAGATTATCTCTGTGGAAACGCCAAGCCTGTAAATAAGCGCGTAAGTATAAATGTCACATCGGGAGAGTGAGCTGTCTACACATATAGAAATGAGTCAGGTCCCGTGTGCAGGGTACTTACAGCGTGATGGAAAGGTGAAAAGCTTCAAATCAACGCGCGGCGCGGTGCTCAGGAACCCCAGAAACGGAGGCTCCCGGTGAAAATACAAATAGCGTGTGACGTGGGGATTAACAATAGATGATGGACTACAAGTATCAAACTAAATAAGCGCCATCTTGAAGTGACAAAGAAACGTGGAAAATGAACACAACCAACAAAAATGCATACAAAACATGTAATGCCTGGAATGCAATGTGTATAAAACGGCAAGTGATTGAAACATGATAAACAGAATGATAAAAAGGCTGATATTCTGGTCACAATCAATATTCATAGAATGTTCACCACACCACATACAGAAATGATTCCAGAAAATGAAACATGGTAATTCACAGATAACACAAAAATTCGATCCGATCATTGAGACCGTGGGGTTGCATCGTAGCCATATAGCGGATCCAGAAATTTTCCCTTTTTAACAGAGTCTGCTTGTTGTTGTGTGTGTGAGTCACTTGTTCCAACACCAGGAACTTCAATTGTGCTGCTGAATGTTTTTGTTCAGCAAAATGTACTGCTATTGTGGATTTGGTGTTACCAGTCCTTATGTTACTCTTGTGCTCGAGTAAACGTGTTCTGATCTTTCTTTCCGTGTGGCCAATGTAGCATTTCCCACATGGGCCTTTCAACATGTGAATCAGGTTGTTAGAGTTGCAGGTGGCATTCACTCGTAATTTGATGGGATGACCCTTCATGGGGTGATTAGAGATGTTACCCTGAATACAGTTGTTGCAGTTGCTGCAGTTGTAACAAGGTCTGAGTCCTTTGTATGTTTCAGATCCCATCTGAACCGTGGGGTTAGATAGAATCTCCTTCAGGTTACGACCTCTTGTGTAAGCAAACATCGGCTGCTGTTGAAAGATTCCTTGGAAATCAGGTTCTAGACTGAGTAGAGACCAATGTTTGGCAAGGATGTTCCTGAAGCGGTTACTCATAATGGAATATTTGGAAACCACGACCATCCGGGGGTTGTCAGTTTTTTCTCGTATTTTCAACAGCTCCTCTCGGTTCATTGCACCTACTAGGTTGACGGCGCTGTCCAAGGATTGTTGAGGATAACCTCGACTCTTAAATCTTTCCAGCATGTGGGTCATTTCTGCCTGACAAACCTGCTCAGATGAAACTATTCGTTTGACATGCATGAGCTCTGAAAGAGGTAAGTTGCGTTTCAACCCAGGTCTGTGAAAGCTTTGATGGTGCAACAGTGAATTTTGATCAGTGGGTTTTCGAAATATGGTCGTTTCCCATTTTCCCATATGCCGTTGAACCTCCACATCTAAGAAGTGTATGGTCTGTCTGTCCAGGTTCCATGTGAATTGAATTCGATCGTTGATGGAATTCCAAGTTTCCAAGAAGTCAGTTAATTCATTCTCAGTGCCCTTCCATAGAATGAAGATATCGTCGATGAATCTCAGATAGAGGTTCCCATGGTCATGCCACGCTGCCTGATTCAAAATGTGTTGTTCTTCGAAGGACTTCATGAAGATGTTGGCGTACGACGGAGCTGCACAATTTCCCATGGCGGTTCCACACAGTTGGTGGAACCATTTGTTGAACACAGTAAAATAACTATGGTAAAGAGTGAATACCATGAGTTCCATCAAAAAGAGTTTCAGGTCTGGGTCAATGTCAGACTCGGCTAATTCGTGTTCAACGGCCAACATACCCAGGTCGTGTGGTATGGATGTGTATAGTGAACATACGTCCACTGTACAAAGTATCACATCTTGCTCATCCAATCGACTGGTGGCTTCATCGAATTTAACCAGGAAGTCTGTAGTGTCTCTGACATGCGATCTGGTGTTAACCACAAAGGGTTGGAGGTATTTATCCAGGAATTTTCCAATGTTCTCGTGGATGCTTCCTTTGGTGGACACAATAGGTCTTAGAGGAGGTTTGGTCGGGTGCTTGTGCACTTTGGGCAACATATATAACCTCGGTGGTTTGGGTTTATCCGGCATGAGGTACCGTCTGGCACGGTCATTGATTGTTCCGTTTTCAGATGCCTGCTTGATAATTTCAATCAACACACTAGTGAATTCTTTAGTAGGATCAGAGAGTAGTGGTGCATAAGTGTTGAGATCAGAAGTGTGAGTCAATACCTGTTGTTCATAAAATGTAGCATCCATAATAACAAGGGCGCCTCCCTTGTCTGCCATCTGGCATACTATTGAAGGATTACTGGCAATTTTATGTAGCATGTTCTTCTCCTTTTTGGTAAGGTTCTCACGTTTCGCTCTCATTTGGAAAGGTAGTTTTGCAATGTCTCTCTTGACCAAGCTTTCAAACAAGTCGATGACTTTGTGACTTACTTGAGCCAGAAAGTTGCTGGAGGGGCGAAGACCTCTCAGTATGTCTTCGTCGGCAGTCGAGGGTGTTACCACATTCTGGAAGTAATGTCTTAATCTGATATTGCGAACGAGTTTGAATATGCTCACTTTCAATTCAAGGGTATTAGTTCTGGTGGTGGGTACGAAGGATTGACCTCTTTGCAACACTTGTGTTTCTTCCGCTGTGAATTGTGTCGATGAAATGTTGATGACTAAGTTGTCATGTATCGTTATTTGCGCCGGTTGCTCTTCTTGGCTTTGGGTAATTCTTTTTTTTTTTCTACCTCTGCGGGTTTTCCCCCCCCTGGGTCGGTTGATGGAGCGTGGCCCTCCTCTAAAAAATGAACCGTAGCATCTGAAGTGATGGGTTGTTGTTCATCAGAGGTGTGAGGTTTGGTTACTCTTGATGTTCTGGTTTCTCCATCAGAGGAAGAAGTTTCATGTTCAGAATATGGATTATAGGGACGGTTAGGGCGTCGGCGGGCGTACACTTCTGCCCAAGTGTACACCTCGCCGAGCTTGTAGTCAATGGTATCCCTTTTATATTTGCGAAGTTTCCGTTCCTGTGTCTCACGAGTGTGTTTCCCTAGTTGGGCATTCACGTCTTCCAACATGGTAGCAAGTTCGGTCGGGTCCATGGCGTCGTCAAGCTCCGTTTTGATAGTTTTAATTTCTTGAGCCAAATCTTCAAGGGATTTAGAAAGTTCCTCAACAATCAGTAATATCAAATCGAGCGAACACTTGTTGAGGATGGCGAACCATCTCTCAACAAATTTCGCGTTGTTTTTACATAGTAAGGGTTTTAGAGGGACCCGTAGGCCCCGCCGGATCCGCTGGGCGTGATGGTACCGCACCAATGTGCAGGCATGTAACTTCTGGTTGCATTCCTTTTTTAGTAAGTAGAGCAGCTGTTTAATGTTGCTTTCAGGACTACGTGTGTTGGTCGCTGATACGATCTCCTCCTGAATCATTCCATAAATCTTGTCGGCATCGCCTGCCGTGAAGGCAAATGTATCAGCCTTCAGGTCGGTCAAGTTTGATATGGTTGAGAGTAACAGTGCGTGTCAAGCCCTCAGGACAAAACGGGGTAAATTCAATAGTTAGAGATTGGACTTGCACAGCCGAGTACGACCAAAATTTCAACAGTGGTTGTTTGTGGCGTGCTGCCAAGGATGAACGCTGTCTGTGCCAGCCCAGCGTGAAACAGTAACACTAATACACAGCTCCCCCCACTAGGAAGAAGACTCCCTGGCGCACAGCGCAAAGAGACACGAAGTGTCTTATAAACAGTTCAAACAGTTAAATCCAAAAGTTAAATCCAATGTTCAGAGAGGTTCCATGATTGTTTAATTCACATCATTTGAACAGTTCATCAATGCTCTGAGGCAACGTATACATGATCCAACATGACAGGTCATCCAGCAATTAATCCTCCCAATGCATTTCGGGCAGATAAAAGGCTCTTCCTCAGGGGACAGCTCTACAAACGTAAAGGAAACAAAATCCTGCTATAAAAGCGGTTCAAAGTATATCTATAACAACAACAAAAAATCATCATGATGCAGTGAACCAAAAATGTGTGATCAGACAAGTCATATCAAAAAATGCTATTCAGTGAGATTAATGTAAAAAACAATATAAACGTCCAAGTGATATGTGCAATGGGTGTGTATACAAAAAACAAGGCTGAAGTGAGCATCCACATAGCCCAATAGTCTGGTGCCGTGAAGGTTATAAAAGTAATGGCCCCTGATGTCCAACTTGCAGAATGGTAATCAGACAAAATATCGAAAAAAAATATTGGAAAGACAAAATATCGAAGTAAAAATATCGAAGGTCAAAAATATAGGGAAGCCAAAATTTTGGATACAAAAATATCGGAATAGGTAAGTTAAAAAAAATATCGAAAACAATAATATCACAATACAAAATATCGTGTACTAATGGAAATAATCAATAGTATAGGAAAAAGTAAAATAATTGTATATAAAATGTAGTAAAAAAGGAGTATCCTTAAAAAAAATATTTAATTAATTATATTTAAAAAAAAACATATCTAGGTTTAGGAGCGGGTTATTGGGTTTATAGGGGATAAGGGTGGGAAGTAATTTAATAATAATTAATTAATTAATATATGTTATTCAATGTTCCTAAATTATACCTAATTGGTAATTAATTTTAATTATTTAGTTAATTAATTAAGATCATATAGTCCATATAATTAATGAGTAATTAATTGGTAATTAATTAATAATAAATAATTATTTATATTAATGAGGGTAATTATTTAAACATATATAATTTTTTTGTGTTAATTTAAATGTTATAAATAATATTTTTTTAAAAAACATTTCTAGGTTTAGGAGCGGGTTATTGGGTTTATAGGGGATAAGGGTGGGAAGTAATTTAATAATAATTAATTAATTAATATATATTAATCAATATTCCTAAATTATACCTAATGGGTAATTAATTTTAATTAATTAGTTAATTAATTAATATCATATAGTCCATATTATACTTTACTAATTAATTGAGAATTAATTATTAATAATTAGTTAATTATATTAATGAGGTTAATTATTTTAAAATATATTATTGTTATTTGTGTTAATTTACATTTCATAAAACTAATTTGTCTTTAAAACATATCTACGTTTAGGAGCGGGTTATTGGGTTTATATGGGATAAGGGTGGGAAGTAATATAATAATAATTAATTAATTATTATATGTTATTCTATATTTCTAATTTATACCTCATTGGTAATTAACGTAAATTAATTAGTTAATTATTTGAGATCATATAGTACATATTATTAATGATTAATTTGTTGGTAATTAATTATTTATAATTACTTAATTATATTAATTATGTGAATTATTTCAAAATATAAAAATTATTTTTGTGTTAATTACAATTAGCAAACTTATCATTATTGTTTAAATTCTTTTATTACAGCTAATGAGTTCATATATGTACGTTATTGTTAATTAATTATTAATTGTTAATTAAATAATAATAAATCATATTGGGTAAAGGATTTTGTTGAGAGTTATTGGGTAGTTTTCAGTTTTTGGGTAAAGGTGTATTTTTAGGGGTCAGGGTAAGTTTTCGGTTTTTGGGTAAAGGGGTATTTGTTGGGTTCAGGGTCAGTTTTCAGTTTTTGGGTAAAGGGGTATTTCTTGGGTTCAGGGTTAGTTTTCAGTTTGTGGGTAAAGGGGTATTTGTTGGGTTCATGGTCAGTTTTCAGTTTTTGGGTAAAGGGGTATTTGTTGGGTTCAGGGTCAGTTTTCAGTTTTTGGGTAAAGGGGTATTTGTTGTGTTCAGGGTCAGTTTTTATTTTTTGGGTAATGGGGTATTTTTTGGGTTCAGGGTTAGTTTCCAGTTTGTGGGTAAAGGGGTATTTGTTGGGTTCAGGGTCAGTTTTCAGTTTTTGGGTAAAGGGGTATTTGTTGGGTTCAGGGTCAGTTTTCAGTTTTTGGGTAAAGGGGTATTTGTTGGGTTCAGGGTCGGTTTTCAGTTTTTGGGTAAAGGGGTATTTGTTGGGTTCTGGGTCAGTTTTTAGTTTTTGGGTAAAGGGGTATTTGTTGGGTTCAGGGTCAGTTTTCAGTTTTTGGGTAAAGGGGTATTTGTTGGGTTCAGGGTCAGTTTTCAGTTTTTGGGTAAAGGGGTATTTATTGGGTTCAGGGTCAGTTTTTAGTTTTTGGGTAAAGGGGTATTTGTTGGGTTCAGGGTCAGTTTTTAGTTTTTGGGTAAAGGGGTATTTGTTTGGTTCTGGGTCAGTTTTCAGTTTTTGGATAAAGGGGTATTTTTAGGGTTCAGGGTCAGTTTTCAGTTTTTGGGTAAAGGGGTATTTGTTGGTTTCAGGGTCAGTTTTTAGTTTTTGGGTAAAGGGGTATTTGTTGGGTTCAGGGTCAGTTTTTACTTTTTGGGTAAAGGGGTATTAGTTGGGTTCAGGGTCAGTTTTTAGTTTTTGGGTAAAGGGGTATTTGTTGGGTTCTGGGTCAGTTTTCAGTTTTTGGATAAAGGGGTATTTTTAGGGTTCTGGGTCAGTTTTCAGTTTTTGGGTAAAGGGGTATTTGTTGGGTTCAGGGTCAGTTTTCAGTTTTTGGGTAAAGGGCTATTTTTGGGGTTCAGGGTCAGTTTTCAATTTTTGGGTACAGGGGTATTTGTTGGGTTCAGGGTCAGTTTTACGTTTTTGGGTAAAGGGCTATTTTTTGGGTTCAGGGTCAGTTTTCAATTTTTAGGTAAAAGGTTTTTTTTTGGGTTCTGGGTTAGTTTTCTGTTTTTGGGTAAAGGAGTATTTCTTGGGTTCAGGGTCAGTTTTCAGTTTTTGGGTCAAGGGGTATTTGTAGGGTTCAGGGTCAGTTTTGTGTTTTTGGTGTACAGTTGTACAGGGTAAAAATAAAAATATTTTACATTCAATCAATTAAAGGAAATTAGAAATATATAACATTACACCAACTCTAATTTACTGTAGACTGCAGTTGGAATATTCTTTTATAATTAATTAGTGTCCTGCACATATTTAAATTAAATGTAGAATGCTGTATGAATATTAATTATTATGTCATTAGTGTGCAGCATCTACTATAATTTAATGTACACTGGATTTGGTATATGAATCATTACATTATTAGAGTCCAACATATACTCACATTTAATATACAGTGAAAAATTATTAATAAGATTGATACTTTCTAGTAAGATAACGATACAAATTGTTCAACATGATTGTAGAAACATTTATTTTATTTATGTTTCAAAAATAAAATATTTTTTCATACAACAATTTTTTTATTTACATTTCCTTTTAAAAATTTTTTTTATAAACACAATCATAAATAAGTATACAGAAGAATTATTATTTTGTAATTTTTTTTACAGAAATTAACATTCTTTATTATCTCTTTTACATATTGTTATGTCTGAAAAAAATAATAAATATCACAAGTATTTTTTAATTAAGGTTTTTTCTGCTTCATTTGTAAAGATCAAATTTTTATAATATAAGTCACACATTTTTTACACTTTTTTACATTATTTTCTTTTGTGACAATGTGCTTATATTTCTAGACATTGTTAACATAAACATTATTGTTTTCATAATCTTTAATTATTACATTCATGTACATTTTTGTTAATGAAATCATTGTAGGATTAAAGAAAATATTTTTTTCAATAACATAAAATTATATATTTTTTTTACATATTTGGTTCAGTATAGATATTATATTTTACAATTGGGACTATTTTATTGCATTTGGGTGCTTTATTTTGTAACCGGGTTAGGTCGTTTTGGGTTATTTGGAAGAAGGGCTGATCGTGGTTGGGAGACACTTCACGTCGCTTCAGGTAAGGTTGATTTTATATGTTTTATGTGTATTTTTATGATGTTTTTAGACTAGTGACCTTATTGTTGTTGAATGTGAGGGAGTTATGTTTTAGATTTTGAAAACAGATATTTACGTATGGTATATACACGTCGTGTTAGTTAGTTAACTATTTATTTATAGAGTGAATTTTACTCTTTTAGGGTATATCTAAAATTAAATCATCAATGTTAATATGTTGGTATCTAATTACTAGCTAATGATTGTGGGTGGGAATGTCTGTTTTCTATGTTTTTGTCATAGGTGTACGCTACATCGGAAGTTCCGTTTTTTTTTAAGGAAGTGTTTGTTTGTTTCATTCAGCACTGATTTACAAACACTTCTTTACATTTTTCGGGTTTCCAGGAGCGATTCTTTCTATTTTTCTACTTTTTCGGGTTTTTTATGGTTATTCGATGGCTAAGGACCACGTGGATTTCTTAATTTTGGAACAGTTGTATTTTTACATTTTTTTGGGGGATAATTTTGCACTACCTGGATTACTTTGGTGGAGAAGGACGTTATTGGATTGACAGCATAATTGGTAAGTCATTGTTTTCTATTTTTGTGTGGGTGGGTAATGTCATATTTATTATGGAATTGTTTTAAACTTGTTATTTAGTTTTAATGTGTGCATATATTATAATAATATCTTTATATATTGCATACATTAAATACTTTAGAAGCTCACGTTACATATTTTTGCATACTTAGATGATACTTTTGGTGTTTTATAACAGTTTGAGAATTATTTACAGTAGTGTTTTGGCTATGATGTTTAGGTATTCTATGCCTTTGGTATTAGGGTAAAGTTTAACTTGTTCTTCCAGGTACTTGTGCATTTGTTTATTTTGCTTGGATGTTTTTGGGACAAGTTCTGTTACAGATTGGTCCATTCTAAATTCTTGATAGCCCTGTTCTTTCTGTAGGCATGTAATGAATTTTTCTAGAGTAGGTTTGGTTCTGCCAGTTGATTGTACAAATGCATTGTGCCAACCTTCCACAGCATTGTTAGTTTTTGATTCTCCGTTAAGGGTACTATTGTACACGTTCCACCAGGGTATGAGGAATTTTGGATTTCGTCTGTGGCCAGATCTGTGGAGTCTGCCTACCCAGGTGTCTTCAAAGTAATCGAGAAAAGGACTTAATCTAGCTTCGTTTTGTTTGTAGAATGGACTGTCTATAATAATGTTGTAATGTTCAGCTACATCTGTTGCAGGGACATAGGCAAGTGCAATGAGTTTTTTGATTTGGAAAGCAAATGATGAATTTGTAGCATATTCGACACTTAGGGTAGTTTTTTGAAGGTGTCTCCACAAACACTGGTTGAAATGATAATAGCAGCCTTGGATGCAGGTATGGGGGTGGATTCTTAGAATAGTTGATAGCATTGCATGCTCAAAATCAAGAATGATTTTTTCTGGAGAAAAATCATTTGTTTTTTGTTTTATGATATTTAATAATTCCATATATGTTGCATTGTTTTTGTTTGGCAATAGGGCATATAGCAAAGGGATGTTGCAGTTGTGGTAGAGGCCATGTATTGTGTATAATTGGAAAAATGGTTTGGGACAGATGTTAAATGTTCCATCCATCATCCAATATTGGCTTTGCTGCAGTTTAACTAAATTCATATTGGTACCAAAAATTATAAGCCTTTTTTCGTTGTTTTCGTTGTCATAAACTATAAATGGTTGTTTATTTAAAGTTATTATTTGGTTTGCAGTTAAATTAATATCCTGATATGTTCTGGGAGATGGTGTTGTAGCAGTTGTAGCTTTTTTAGTTCGTGCTATAGTTCTTTTTAAGGACAGGATATTTGGCATTTGGGTTGTGGCTGTTTTTGGGATTTTAGGAATGGCTTCTTTTAAAATGACATTTGTTTGCTTTTGGGAACCTGTACTAGCTTCTTTTATATTTTCCAAAGCTGTTATAACTTCTATTTCAGTAATATTAGGTGGATGATTGTGTTCCCTAGTATATAGTACTGTAGCTTCTCTAGTTGTTGCTCTTCCATAGCACTTGTTCGAATAATATTTACAACATTTCCAATTGACTTTCATGCCATATTGCTTTTCTTGTGTGTACGTGTAACCCATGTAGCATAGTAATAGTTTTCCTTTTTGGCTGGTCACAAATTCGGCTCCTTCTGTCATTTTGTACTTTGTATATCTATAAAACATATATATATAATAGTTAATGTCAAATTAAACTTGATAAATAATCTATGTTAGTGATAAGTAGGAATGTTTATACTTACGTGTTTTAGAATGTACAGCAAAACTTAGGAGTTTCTTTCTTCTGTAGTTGGGGATAAATTGTTGTGATGTTGTTGTAGCTGTTATGAGAAACATGAAAGTAGTATATTATTAATTAATGTTTAGGTATATTTGCAATGTTACAGCTCATTTCTACTACAAAAGTGTATCTTCATGATTCACATTGTGAGGATACTTACATATTTTTTAAGGTTGGTATTTGGCAGTATAATTGTTTCTTCAGCTAGTGGAGAGTAGTTTGTAGTGTTATCTTAAAAAAATAAGGAACATATGTGTTAGCTTAATCACCATGTTGGTAGGTTATTTAAAACATTATCTGGTAAATATGTTCTTTAATATACTTACTTTGTGATTTGTATCAGTATTATTTAGAATGTGAAGTTCTGTATGATGTCTGTATATCTATTCGCCGTGTTTGCTCTGTAAATAAACAAGATATAATAGAAAATAATTAGAACAGTTATAAATGTTTGTATGGTTTATCCACATTTATTTCAGTTGCATAATACTTACTTAGTAAAATGTATTCTAGAAATAGTAATGATGTCCTTAGTTCATTAGTAGTGCAGTTTTCAGTAGTCGAATCTACAGAAAAATAAAAATATGTGGAGCACAACTGATTATTTCTGTGTGTTTAGATTTTTGTGCACATAATGAAACAATGTGACATTACTTACATAGTTATTCGAATCTGTCTTCCTATGCTTTGTTCACAGTTAGTTTGAGTAGAATATTCAGTAGTCCTAGTATCTAAAAAATAGTATTATATCATTATTGAGCATGTTAAGTAGTATGAATAGCAAAGGGGCACTGGGTATTTAGCAGGTAAATAATTAGTAGTAGCAAATTATGCATTTCTATTTTATGTACTTACTTAGCAAAAAGTATTGTAGAAATAGTAATGATGTCCTTAGTTCAGTAGTAGTGCAGTTTTTAGTAGTAGAATCTATAGAAAAAAAGAAATATGTGGGGCACAAATGATTATTTCTGTGTGTTTAGATTTATGTGCACATAATGAAACAATGTGAAATTACTTACATAGTTTTTAGAATCTGTATTCCTATGCTTTGTTCACAGTTATTTTGAGTAGGATATTCAGTAGTCGTAGTATCTTAAAAAAATAGTTGTATATAATTATTTAGCATGTTAACTACAATGAATAGCAAAGGGGTACTGGGTATTTAGCAGGTAATTAAGTAGTAGTAGCAAATAATGCAGTTGCTATTTTTTTTACTTACTTAGTAAAAAGTATTGTAGAAATAGTACTGATGTCCTTAGTTCAGTAGTAGTGCAGTTTTCAGTAGTAGAATCTACAGAAAAATAGAAAGATGGTGTGCAAAAGTCATTATTTCTGAGTGTTTAGATTAATGTGCACATAATGAAACAATGTGAAATTACTTACATAGTTTTTAGAATCGGTATTCCTATGCTTTGTTCACACTTATTTTGAGTAGAATAATCAGTAGTGGTAGTATCTAAAAAAAATATTTTTATATCATTATTTAGCATGTTAAGTAGTATGAATAGCAAAGGGGCACTGGGTATTTAGCAGGTAAGTAAGTAGTATTAGCAAATAATGCTGTTTCTATTTTATTTACTTACTTAGAAGATGTAATAGTAGGTTGATAGTCTTGTTCTTCTAGTTGTTGTGCAGCAATTCGGATAGAGATGAATCTCCTTCAGTGACTTTTGGCAAGTAGTTTGTGCTTACATTTTCATTGCTTATATAGGGGAGTGTCAGTAGTAATTACTTTGCTATTGGTTCATTTAAAAAATTAGGGTTGTGATTGGTTAGTTAGTATATTTGAATTACAGTTGTGATTACTTTGTATTAGAATTGAGAAACCAAAAATAATTATAAAAGTATACAAACTAGCATAGAATATTTTTATATGTGTAGGTGATATAATTATACCAATAGTAAATATTTGATGAATTTATAGTGTGTCTATAGTAGAAATGAAAGTATTGTATGTTTATTTTGATGTGAAAACATATAAAGCGTTAATTAATTATGTTAAAAAATGCTTATAAAAAGTCGATATAGTTTATAATCCGATATTTATGTGCACGATATATTTGAAGTCGATATTTTTGTTAATGTCATTATTTTTTTTAGAAAGCGATATTTTTGTATTCCGATATTAATGTAGTCGATATCACAGTAAACGATGTTTTTGTATATCGATATTTAAAAATCGATATTTGTGTATATATCTAGTTAAGTATAGGAACCCGATATTTTTGATTTCGATATATTTGTTCCGATATTTTTGTACATCGATATTGTGGATTTCGATATTTTGTCAGACATTCTTGCAGAATCTAGAAGCGTGAAACGCAACAACATGCATCACAGTCCCAAATCACCAAGATTTCAACAGAAGTGTCGAATCAATGAGGGATTCGAATAAACGTGGTCCCATACTCACGGACAGATTATCTCCGTGGAAACGCCAAGTCTGTAAATAAGCGCGTAAGTATAAATGTCACATCGGCAGAGTGAGCTGTCTACACATATAGAAATGAGTCAGGTCCCGTGTGCAGGGTACTTACAGCGTGATGGAAAGGTGAAAAGCTTCTAATCAACGCGCGGCGCGGTGCTCAGGAACCCCAGAAACGGAGGCTCCCGGTGAAAATACAAATAGCGTGTGACGTGGGGATTAACAATAGATGATGGACTACAAGTATCAAACTAAATAAGCGCCATCTTGAAGTGACAAAGAAACGTGGAAAATGAACACAAACCAAAAAAAATGCATACAAAACATGTAATGCCTGGAATGCAATGTGTATAAAACGGCAAGTGATTGAAACATGATAAACAGAATGATAAAAAGGCTGATATTCTGGTCACAATCAATATTCATAGAATGTTCACCACACCACATACAGAAATGATTCCAGAAAATGAAACATGGTAATTCACAGATAACACAAAAATTTGATCCGATCATTGAGACCGTGGGGTTGCATCGTAGCCATATAGCGGATCCAGAAATTTTCCCTTTTTAACAGAGTCTGCTTGTTGTTGTGTGTGTGAGTCACTTGTTCCAACACCAGGAACTTCAATTGTGCTACTGAATGTTTTTGTTCAGCAAAATGTACTGCTATTGTGGATTTGGTGTTACCAGTCCTTATGTTACTCTTGTGCTCGAGTCTTTTGCATAAGTCAAAGTTCACGAGTTATGGGTCCGGAGCAGCTTAAAAGAGGAAGATGTTGCTGTGACAGAGTTTATACATGTTTGGGACATTCTAAGTGCTGGAACTTTTGGTATTGGTGATGTCATTCTTTGAAGTGCTGCAAGGAGCTGGCAATAAAAGTGAATGCATAATGCTAGCCTCGGTGTCTTTAATGAAATCCAGATTCTCTCTACACAAACTTGGAGAATTGAAATTCCCAAGCAGTCAACCCAGGAATATATCTGAGATACAATAGGAAAAATTAAAACAAGACTTTTGAGAGCGAGTGGTAGAAAAAAGATTTACTAAAGTGTCTTTCAAAGAGAAGACCATTGTGATCTTTTTTTTAAGGTAGCTTGGCACGTGGTCATACAAAGGGCCAGAGAGAGGGATTTCCAAGTTCTTGTGTGCTTCCTGAGAATGACTGGTTCATGAGTTGTTCCCATTTGAAGGTGAAGGGCTCCAGGAGGAGGGATTTAGTTTTTCTTGAACCCCATTTTGCACCCGAAATATTAACATTTTCAGTTCGCTGGGTTGACAAAAAGGAACGCAGTACCTTGTGTCTGGTCCAGGCGCCAATGGAAAGAAAGCAGAATAGGAGTGATGTAGTCAAATTTCTTGTGACAGGTAACAAAACCAGGTTGCAACATGTATAACTGCTCTGAGCAGCTCTTGGGGATCCCTGGAAGGCCTGAGATCCTGTAGGCAAGTCTGGAGAGAATCAACATCTGAACAACGGATTTGAGGTCCTGTTCGAGGATGAGCTGCCTGATTCCCCACAGGTGTCCCTATTTGTAACCGGGCGCTCCTGGCCATGGCTGCAAAATGACTCTGGAGGTTGAGTGGGTTGACAAGGATGAAGCCAATTGAATCGGCATTGTGAACAATGGTGGGTTGGCACTCCAAGGGAGGAAGGAATTCCATCCAATCTTTTGCAAGTAGAGATGTAAGAAGGAATTCTGTTTTCAAAGGGTTTTGTTTGAGTTGGTGATTTAACATCCATGTTTGAATTCTTATATTTTGTTGGAGAGGATGGTGATATCAGGGTATGAGACCTTTAGGTAGATTTAGGTATAGTCGGCATGCAGGTGAAGGAAGATCCCAGAGTTCCTAAAGGTCACACAGAGAGGCTGGAAATAGATATTGAATAGGGTTGAAGAGAGGATCGAGCCTAGTGGGACACCTTGTTGCAGGTTAACTGACTTTGAGACAGGGCTCCCAAATTTCACTGCCTAAGAGTGGATCCTTTGAAAGGAGGTGAATAAATTGATGACTACACCTTCAATTCCCATTCAATTCTTCAGAATATTTATCAAAGCATGGCGGTTGACTGTGTCAAATGCAGCAGAGAGATCGAGGAGAAAAAGAAGACAAGAGTTTCCAACTTCAAGGATGTTGAGAGCATCATCCACAATTACAGCATTGCAGTCTTAGTGCTTTAACCCAGTCAGAAGCCAGATTTGAGACTGACGAGGAGATTGTTTGCATGGATGTGCGATGATAGTAGGGTAGCTTTGCAGCTTTCGATCACCTTACCTAAGAACGGAAGTGTGAAGGCTGGGCAGAAGTTGTCACAGTCTATGGGTTCCAATGAATATTTCGTTTTAAGAGAAGAGATTTTGGCTAACTTTTAGACAATTCAGGAATGTACCCTGTTCGAGGGAGGAGTTGGCCAGGGTTGACTAGAAGGGGCGTAGCCGTTTGGTGTGATCTTTACTGATCGAGCCAGGGATGGTGTTGAAAAGATGGTTTGAGGATTTCTCCTTGGATATGGCCACCAGTAGTTCTGTCTCTGAAACTGGGGTGAAAGAGGACTCTCTTGATAAATTCTCATCAGCCTTATTGTCAAAGATGGCTGGTGGGGGGTCTTTATGCCTTTGACATTTTTTGTTGAGAAACTGCACAAAGTGGTTGTATAAGGCTCCGATGACTTGGGTGGGGTGTTGGAAGAAGGGTTGTTAGTCTGTTAGATTACTCTTAATAGGTGTTTAGGTCTGTTCTAAGCAGTTTCCAGAATGGATATGATCTCAGCCTAGCCTAACACAGAAGGGAAGGTGATTTTCTCTGTTCTTTCTCAAGCTTTTTTAAGTACTTCCTTTAATCCTAGAGGTCTTTTGAGGACTGAGGTAGAAAAGGTTTGGGTCTGCTGCACTTGCTCTTGATTGTTGCAAATTCCTCTATCAAGGATTCCATTAAGATGATTACTTTTGTCTGTGGCTACTTGATGTCAAGTTTGTGAGCCATGTTCACAAGGGCTTTGGCGTTGATGCTACTTGTGCCCCCTAAAACAGATATTTCTCATTCTTTATTTGACCGGAGTCTTAGTGTGGGTAAAGGACACTTTGAAGGGGATTTGAAGGTGATCAGACTGGTCTACCAGGATGGGGCCAAAGGTTGTTAGGTGGAGAGCGATGGATATGATCAGATCCAGAGTGGAGCACTCGCAGTGTGTGGTTTCTAGCAGTGTTGTCAGAGGTCATTGTCACTGAGACAGTAGTAGACCTAGTCCATTTATTTGTTGTCCTTGGTACCCCAGTGAAGATTGAAGTTATCAAGGAAGATGGTGTTGGTGGAGCTGATTAATTGGAATATGAATAACTCCATGCATTCTTCGACAAAAGTGTTAGTCTTGCCTAAGGGGTGACAAATAACGATCACTCTGAGGTTGGGTGCAACGCACAAGGGGGTTGCCAGAAACATGTGCTTGAAGGATTGAAAGCGGTTTGGTTAAAGGAGCCAACAGATTAGCACATTTCTGTGAATGACCCCCAGACCCCGATCTTGTCTGCCTTGTTACGCACAGCACAGAGGGAGTAGAGTGGAGTAGTATACTAGGCAGAACATCGAGGCATCATTGAGACATTTTTTAGTGAGATACATGATGCTACGGTTGAGGTCCTTGACTGTTTCCGAGATCGAAAGGCAGTGTTTGACCACTGAGCTGCAGTTATAAAGCATGCAGCTGAGGGGAGATCTGGAAAGTTTATGCACAGGATGTCCAGTGAGTTCAGTGGAAACATGGATAAGATTTCAGTGAGTATGAGTGGATGAGATCTTGTGATTTTGGGTGGTTGTATGACGTGGGTTAGGGTGACTGTTGTTCATGAAGATGGTGTGAATGTGTATGTATTCTTGTGTTTGGTGAGGTGGTTGATAATGTTGGTGAGTTTGGTGTTATATAGCTTTCAACAAGATTGCATAGGTCTTTTTCATTGGGGGAAAATATGCCTGCTTTGGTTATCTAGGGGATCGGCTGTCCTTGGGGATACTAATTGGCTGTGGTCTGTATTTCTCAGAAGGAAGTTGAGGTCGTTATAGGTAACATTATAGATTGTAAGTGAGTCGTTAAACAGAGAATGATTGTGTAAGGATGTTGATTTGATAAAGAGGACTGGAGTTCCGTAATGGGTGGCATTTGAGGTTCAGGAGAGGGTAGGAGCTTGTGCTATATGTTAGGCTTGTGATTCATTTTTGATAATGCAAGAGAAACTGATGGGGGAAGACAGGAAGATCCCAGAAAGGTAGAGTAATCAGGGGAGGGGGAGCAGTGGCAGCCGGCAGGGATGGGGCAGGGGGAAGGTGTGGGGGCCGAGGGGGTTAAAAATAAGGAAAAAAAATGTACCTGATAGCAGGGTCTCTTCTCTGCCATCCCTCCATCGTCCCTCCAGCGGGAACAGGGAAGCAGGAAGCACCCGGTTCCCAGGCTCCCCTTAGCCAATCACAGCGCTGCACTGCAGCATTGTTACTAGTCTGAGCACCACGGTTCGGCGCTCAGATGAGGCCTGGGGTCCTGCGCATGTTCTCCATGCAGGCTGTAATGGAGAAGTGTCAAGGTGAAAGCGAGGAGGACGGCTGAGGTTGTGGGATAATAGTGAGTTGTTGACAGGAGGTGGTGGAATGTGGGGCGATGGGAGGGGGAGAGGTCAAAGTGTGGGAGAAGTGGGATTGACTGAAATATGGAGAGAACAGGCTGAGATGGTGAATGGGGTAGTCTTTGCGGTGTGATTATGGGAATGGGAAAGGCAGAGAGGGTGGTTGAGAGAGATGTGTGGGGCCAGGGTTCGGTACACATTTGGTGATTGGGTAAAGTGGCAACCAGATCAAAGTTGTCTGTGATGAAGGAAGTTTAAATTGACCAGGCATGGTGGCCTCTTAGGCGAGGGATATTTTTTTTGTTTTGCATTTATTTGCTCGCCATGTTTTTTGCAAATGGATCTAGAGTTCCAGGGCCTGAGTGAAATAGCCTGGGTGGCCGGCTATTATTAGTTTTTAGGTCGAGGGACCGTTAAGCTGCGAAGCAGCTTCCGGTCCGGAGATTTAATGTTACTTAGTAGAGCTTCAGAACCCGCCTCCCTGCCCTGTCTCTCCACCATTGGCTGTCATCCTAAACGGAGGCCAGCCATTGGAGGAGAGAGCCGTCCCTCCAAAGAAGGTCCGTCTTTTTCGGATTTGGGGGCCTCATTTTTTGCGTTCTTTAGACAGTGACGTTGTCTGTCACTCAGAACCACAAAACCACGCCCCCGATTGCGAAAAATTCGAAAGCTTGCTGCTGCCATTTTGCTGTTCGAGCAGCGTAGGCTTGGACATGAAGTAAGCCTCTGCCCCCCTGTTTGTGCTGTTCTTCGTGCCGCTGCCCCCGTTTCTGCCGGTGTTTCTTGCCTCTGACTCTGTTTCTGCACCCCAGTGGCTGGTACACTCTGTGCACGGTTGCCCCTTCCTCCTCGCGCTGGTACCCTGCCCAGCGTGGTGTTAACTCTCTCCATTGTGGCCAGTAATGTTGTATCTCGGGCAGGATGGCCCCTTCTCCCGCCTGATATTCTGCTAAAGCTCGCCCCCCCCCGCCCCCACCCCGCCGTTGGGCACGGGGGAGCCGGCTGACATTTAACACAACCAGTGTATCCACCCTCCGAAAGCCGGGGGACCTCAGTGCTTCGTTCTTCTTCCGCCCGACCACCGAGGCCGGCTCTCGCCCTTCGCCGACGCTCCGCAGCCCTCCATGCTTGGGGGGCGCAGGGGCCAGCTGCCGCCATGAAGGTCGTGCCCAGTAGGTCCCGTGTTCGGTGAGGTGATGGTGTGACATTTGCTCCGCAGGGGGTATTTTTGGGCACCCCACGTGCTGGGGGAGGGCCGGGTTCCCTTCACGGGTGGGCCGTGTCTCCCCAGCCAGGCTCAGCAGCCATTACTGTAATGCAGACAAGTGACCTGGAAGCTCCCCTCATGGAACCACACACCGAGTGCTAATGCAGCCCCTCCCCCCGCCGACAGCCATGGAATCACACACCCAGGCCTGATGGCGCAGATGGGCCTGCGGTCTGGACTTAATGGAATAATTGCTGCTTGAAGCCGGGGTGACCTCGCCCAAGCCCTCAGCTTCTGGAGCACCCCCATAATGATATTAGTCATTTATGTAAGGTGCGCCACATATTGAATTGTGTCTTGTACCTACAGAGTAGGTGCTGTGTTATGTCTTCATTATGTTATATCGGACTTGTACAACGCGTCCCTGTAACCAGGGAGGCCCTATTAGGAGTGACTGCAGGCGGCTGCAGCTTTGGTTGCAAGGTGTGCGTGCGTTTGTAGGAAATAACTTCTATGGGAATAGTTTGGTGTGGTGCACAAAGTCCTGATACGTCATTAGTCATTTCATGGTGAACTCGAGACTGCCGGTGTCAGGAAGTGAGCGGTGAGTACGTTTCACCGGCATCCTGCTGGCTGAGTGATTGTGCGACCTCTCTGTCAATCAGCGGGTGCTTAGAAGCAAAAGAGAAGGCGCAGCCACACAAACACAATACCATTATATCATCATGCGATACAGTCCTTTATCCATTAGTTGTGACATCACAACACACCAATGATGCTACATTCGGCGATGATGCATGAGAACCCAATACATTTCAGTCACCTCAGAGTTTTGCACACCTACACACTCAGCACAACTTGGCTCGGAAGCTCTTTATGATTGTGACAGACGACATTTAACCACAAATGAGACCTGCTACTTCATGTCTACATTTCGTGTGCTCCTCATCCAACGGCGATTACAGCTTCCCCCCCCTAAGAGCTAGAGTCCCTCCCAGCATTCACTAGTGTGGAATCATCCATTCCGCTCTGCTATGGACACGACAAGCCAGTTCGGTACATGCCATGTACGCACCACTACTTATTACTACAAGTCCGCAAATTAATAATGATAATGTCACACCTTTACAGCTCGCCCCGTTACTGACGCTCCGACCCCTAGAGCCGCTGTCATGGGAGGGGCACTTCCTCCGGGTGGTTCTGGAGCGCCCGCTCTGTCCACTGCTCCTTTATTCTGCTCATGCAGCTTTAACCCAGCGTGGGATAAACGTTGTGTGTTTGTATTAGTGGTAGACATCGGGCACCAGGTAAACACGCATATAGTCCGCAGGGTTTTCTCCCTGCTGTATTGGGGATGAGGGGTGCTGTGACACACTCCGGGGTCCTCTGTGCAATTTGAGACTCTCCTTGCTGTGTGGTGATAGAGGGGGTGTGTCACCCTCTTGGGACCTTTGTGCAGTTTATAGACGCTCTCTTACTGTGCGAGTGATGGGGTGTGAGCGTTCACTGTGAGGAATCCTGCAGTTTACAGACTCTCTGGTTTGTGCAGGTCATCGCCTCATCCAGTCAGATGCGTTGTTCTGCTGTGCTTGCATTCCTGCCAGCTGTGAGAGGTGTGTGGGCTGTGAGAGGTGTGTGGGCTGTGAGCTGTGTGGGCTGTGAGAGCTGTGTGGGCTGTGAGAGCTGTGAGGGCGGTGTGCTTGCATTCCTGCCCACTGTTGTGTGGTCTGTGAGAGGTGTGTGGGCTGTGAGAGGTGTGTGGGCTGTGTGGGCTGTGAGAGCTGTGTGCAAATTCTGTAATATTTGGGGACACTTCCTTTTAACTACTCACGACTCGGAGGAGGGAAACTGGCGTGCATGCCTCCACCCCCACCACTTGACTATTTAGGATAGACACTTGCCTTTGATTTAAATAATTTAACTCTAGGACAGAGAACACTGGGTGGGACAGATTGAGGTTTGGAAAACACATGTTCAGGTAAGGTTCCTAACTGTTGGCTGCATACAAGTCCTTCACAGTAACCTATTTGATTCACAGTCTTGGACTGTCTGTTTGCCGCAGGAGACTGGCTCTGTCTGTGTGTGGCGCTCTGTGTGTGGCGCTCTGTCTGTGTGTGGCGCTCTGTCTGTGTGTGGCGCTCTGTCTGTGTGTGGCGCTCTGTCTGTGTGTGACGCTCTGTCTGTGTGTGACGCTCTGCCTGTGTGTGGCGCTCTGCCTGTGTGTGGCGCTCTGCCTGTGTGTGTGCATGTGGCTCTGTGTGGATAGCTTTTTTGGTAGGTGGCTCTATGTGTGGGTGGCTCAGTCTGTGTGAGGGTGGCTCTGTGTAGGTGGCTCTATGTGAATGACTCTGCGTTGGTGGCTCTGTATGTGTGTGTGGGTGGCTTTGTGTGTGTTTGTGGCTCTGTGTGGGTGTAAATGCAATAGGTCATGCATATGCGAGCGATTAAGCTATTGGCATTGTAAATGACAATACCATTTATTTATGATAAAAAAATCTCTGTTTATATCTCACTACCTCACAACATCCCTCTCCCTCACTACCTCACTCTTTCACTAGCTCACTCTCCCTCAATTTCAATACCTCACTCTCTCTCTCTATCTCACTACCTCACTCTCTCTCTGCTAATGCAATAGGTCTCACATATGCAAACAATTCAGCTATTGCCAATAGAAATGACAATGCCATTTATTTAGGGATAAAAAAAAAAAATTATGAGCAATGCCAATAGCTCTACCTATAATAGTGCCGAGACCATTGCATTGTAAATGCTTGTTATAGTTATGAGTTGCTGCCCCAGCTACACGCCTCCTGCCAGCAGGCGCAGTACAACTCCTACAAAGAGGCCCTGGAAAAGCACGACCAGCCATCATTTAGTGCCGCCGCTGTTCACACATGCACTCGAATGGGTGTTTGCTGCCACTGTCTGAGCGCCTGATCCCTGCTGTCATGTTCAATAGGGCGAATCAAACCAGGGAAGTGGGAACCAACGTTTGAGGTCACTGCCTTTTTCACTGCCAGGGAATGTAAAACAAAATCCGAATTTGAAAACCATGAAAAGGAGGCGGAGGCAGGATTCCACCCGACCTGCCAAAGCATACATAGCAAACGTTCTCAGAGTGAAAAGAGGCCGGCACAAAGGCCAATGAAATACTTAAAAAAAGCTTATTTTTGTCGGATGGTTCATCAAAAGAAGTGCAACAATAGGACATGAATTGGTCGATAAAATGTACAGGAAGGTATCTTCCTGCCATGAAAGTGCAGGGGCAGTCTTCCAGGCTACAAAGGCAATGTCATCTTTTTTGTAAGGTACATTTTGCCACTTCTGTTTCCTGCTGGCAGTGGAGTTTAGCCTATTGATTGATTTGATGCTGTGTGAATAAAGATCCAATTAATTTTATTAAAGTGCCCTCCAAAATGAAACACAGTGCCAGCACTGATGTGCCTCCTCCTGGGTTGAAAGGGCCCTGATCGGGATTGGCACTGTCCCAGCCAAACTTACTCATGACTCCACTACCATTAATCAACAGTGTGTTTACTTTGTACTAAATCAAAGTGCACACATAAGAAAAGAGCATAGCTGGCATGAGCAAATACCCATTTGCATAGCCAAAACCAAACAAGAGAACAAACAAGCACTAAGCAGCTCCCCGCAGTGAGAACTTTAACATCTGACCAATGAAAAGAACAGGTTTCTGGGCAGATGACCAACATGGAGAGCTTTGGACCATAAATGGCCTCCTTTGAATGGAATAATGTGTGTACCTGTTAGAGGACCAAGCTGGCAAAACAAAGCATTTTGTGCACACTGATATGAAAGTAGCCACTTGATTGAGCAATATTTATTGTCAATAAGAAAGACCTCATCCAGAAAGAATAGCCACTATTCATTCAAAAACACAAACAACACCACTTGAAAAGTTGAAATTGATGGACTATGAGAAAATTCCTGCTTTACAGAGTTAGACCGATAACCTGTTCTGAGTGGTCTCAAGGAGTGCCCTGTTTTGTCTATCAGAACCCACCATGCCAAGCAAGTTGGATTCCGAACATCTTTTCAAATGGGATATAAAATGCACAGTAAGAGCAAAGGAGCAATGCTTGCTCAACAAAAAGAATAAACATCAGCTACATGGAGCGATTCATGGGACAACAGAGAGAGAACACCACTTACCAGTGCATACCTTTTGATGTTCAATGCGGTGAACAACCTTTACAACAAAACTTTTACAACGCGCTACCATTACAACGCGGTCATTACAACGCAAACCATTATAACACATTGCGCTGGGGGGCACTCTAGGATAGGGAATACGTTTAATTTTCTATCCAACACCTTCCCTAGTGTCCACGGGGACTGGAGTTGGAATAGAAAATTAAACTTTTCACTATCCAGCACCTCTAAGCGCTATGCGTTGTAAAGGTATGCGATATAAAAACCGGGTTGTAAAGGCAGGCATTGTAATAGCCTGCGTTGTAGCGTCATACATCCGTTCAATGCTCACTGTGACATCTGGATACTTCAGCAATTATTTGTACATGTACATGTCTCAAAGTGGATTGATTTGAAGCAGTCCTAGAACAGCATATTTATTCTGTATAAAACACCTACACGTAATGACCAATGTGTGCCTCTGAACCTGTGCTTTTTACCATACAAAGACATATGTGGCTCTGTTGGGTAAGTATGTAATATTTCATATGCTTTATAAAAGGTTGTACAATCCCCTTGTACACACGTAACATATTAAAAACACACGTCTGAACGGAACTTTTATGCATATAGGGTCTTATTTGCAAGGAGCTTGCACCGCCAATACGTCATCATTTTTTACACATTGGCAGTGTAGTCAGTAGTTCACAGTTACAAAGTGAAGCATCTAGGTTGATGCGTCACTTTTAGTAGTCCAGAGTCAAAATGTACCTGTGCCTGAACCAGTTGCGTCACGTAAGTATTAATACATGCAAGGTTGGCGTTCCAGTGTAATATCCACCTTAAAACTGACGCCTGGATATTCACAAGTTCAGGGAAAAGTGATGCATCGCCAAGAAGTGTCCCGCTGAAGGCCAAATGTGTCAAAATGTCTGTGCTTCAGAAACCTACGCAGAGGAAATGATGCTTTGGCCTTGGTATATAAAATTAAACTGGGCAGAACAGTCTGGTAAGCAGAACGACACCATGGAGCTCCTGAATTTGCATCTGGGAGTCGCAAGTAGAATACCACAACCACCACTATCCCATCTGCCCACACACCCCCTCACCACTGCAAAAGCAGCGCAGGAGAAGGGAGTGCGTTTATTGGCAGCGGTCTTCCCTCACTGATATCAGGGAAAAGAAGGTCATCCCCTATTACTGGCTCAGGAGGTAATCTATCGTCCAACTGCTTCAGCAAATAGTGCCATGGCTCCAGCAGCCAATCGCCATGTCCATCAACATCCCTCCGCAGTTCAATCTCGTGGCTGTCCTCCACATGTTGGCATCTGGGTCATTGCTGATTAAAAAGCAAGACTAGCAGGTGACTCCCAGCCATCTTTCTTGTCTTTCCTACCCTCTGTCCTGGATGCCATGATCCACCTGACACCTCTTCTTCCCCAACACACAATAACTACAGCTGGAGATCAAGCAAGGTGTCTGTGTCATTGCCGTTTTCCCACATGTGTTGGGTGCCATGTATTGCACACATATGCAACTAGTTAGCCCTGCAACTACATACCATCTCTACATGAATTGGAAGCACACATACTCAATGAATGTCCAGCCCATCGTGGACCATCAGGGCATGTTCATGAATGGGCTGGCCAAATACACAGGGAGTGTGCATGACACATACACCTTCAGGTACTTCATTTCAAGGAGCACTTCCAGAATGGCACACATGGGAACAACCTACTGGTTGGGAAGTACATCTGAAGTACAAGACATACCTCATGACAGCAAACATCTTCATACTGGTCCTGCCTACCTATGGAGGAAACAAACCCCAATTTGTGATCAACATACTGTCACTTACAGTGGAGGTGGACATACAAAACACCTATCACACTAAGCTACAGGCTAATTCCCATTGTGGCACAGTCAAAAGTAGAAAGCCATGCATATGTTTCAATCTGACAGAGAGAACAGGACTAGACATATGTTTGATAACCTCAATGTTACTAATAGTGTACAATTGTGGTAGGAATGTGTGCAAGTCATTCTGTACACATAATGGACATGTACTTGAATGTGAGTTGATCAGTAACCATGAGGATTGAGTGACTTATCTCCCTTTATCTTTTCAGCTGTCTGCAGTCCTAGGTCATGACCCCCTTTGCACATCCGTAGACAGAGGCAAAGCGTAGCTACAACTATGCACTGTGCAAGACCAAGTGTTTTGTGAAGCACACCTTTGGCCTACTGAAGTCTTGGTTTCATTGCTTGGATATGGTTGGGGCCAATTGCTGTACTCCATCCCTCTGGTTTGCAAAATCATTGTGGTATGTTGCATATTGCACAACATATGTGTGCGGATAAATGTCCCACGGGACCTGCAGCAGGAAGCAGCAGAGAAGGATGAGGACAGGGGTTAAAATGTGGGGACTATTGCTGGCACTCTGCGAAAGCACACCATTGTGCAGAACTTTTTCACTGATGCCTGAAACTTTTGGATGGCCTTAAATCCTATTTTTGTAATAAAAGTGTATTAAAAAATGTAAATAAATGAAGAAACACTTCCTTTGTGTAAGCACTTTCATTAAACAGTCACTATAAACAGCAATACACTCACATGTCTCATAAATGCCATCACAAAGGTCTGTAGCTAGCAGTTATTCGCATACCCAGAACACCAACATGTGGTCCAATCCATGCTTGCATATCAA
This sequence comes from Lissotriton vulgaris, assembly GCF_964263255.1. Lineage (NCBI taxonomy): Eukaryota > Metazoa > Chordata > Amphibia > Caudata > Salamandridae > Lissotriton > Lissotriton vulgaris. The sequence continues at coordinate 1,270,677,446 of NC_141694.1, read as the reverse complement.
CATGTGTGTGTGAAAGATATACACAAAACAAAGCTAGCAATGTGGAACTGTGTGGTCCAACTGTGTACAGTCTGTCAAACATCCTACCACAAGCCAAAGGTAGTGTAAATGTAAACAATGTTCAATGACTGAGTGTGTGTGGTGTAAGTCATTACATTTTTCACTGTTTTACACTCGTGGAGGCTAGTACTGTAACCTTATTGTCCCTAGACTGTGAACAGATGACCATATGATATGCATATGCACACCGTGCAACCCAGTTACTCAATATATGCTACACAAACATTTGCGAGCACATACCAAAATCAGTGTGGCATCTCATCTAACACATATAAATGTGAACTCCTTACCTGTGCCGGTGCTGGATTGGCTGGCTACCTAACAACAATGCAGCCTCACTTGACCCACCAGGCAAGAATGCACCTGCCATATGCAGTAATGTAGAGGTCTTCAAACTTTTGTTGGCTGAGCCCCCCCCATCTAAACCTTTTTACACATCAAGCCCCCCCCCACCACCACCTGACGAAAAAAAGTTCTGGAAGCTGGTACTCTGCATCATTGATGGTCATTCTCTCCTGCGGAGCCCAAGGTCGTAAGGGCAAATAATATTAAATAAAGCGCTCCACTTCCAGTCTTGAGCAGTACCTGGAAACTGGAGTGCTTACAAAATTTTGTAATATATTTTTTGCAGTTTTACATAGCGCGAACATGACCCAAAGGTATTGGAGTACTTTTTGGGAGCTTCTTTTACATTACACAAGCATACATTCATTTTTGGAAAGCACAGGGCAATAAAGTGATTTTCCCAGAATCACAGGATGTTGAGCAGACACCAAGAATTGAACTTGGTTCCCCAGCTCCACAGTCATCCGCCGTGGCTGTTGCACCACATCCTTGCCCTAGACAAGATATCAGAACAAGCAATAAGTCTCTGCAATCAGATAGCTATAGGCGATGGCAATGTAAGTGCATTTGTGTATGGCTCAGGGGCTGTTTTTATTGATATACACAAATGTATTTCCACTGATTGCTGAGACCTATCGGCTTTGCTAATGCTTGTTTTAGAAACAGCAAACGTGGCTGGAGTTCTCACTAAAGGCAGGTCCCTTTTGGAGGGGGGAGGAATGGCCTTTTCAGCACAGAGGTCTGAGGGCTCAAAGACCCAAGTATCTGTCTTTGTGCCCTCACATGCACAAAAAGATTATCCCAATCCCTCAGCAGACCAAGCTTCTCTTGCCTACATAGAGGGATATTCACAATCCCTCGGAGGAGCCAAGGCAAACTCCCACTCTGGCACTGAGTGCCAGGTTATGTTACAAATTGGTTGGGCAGGGGAGTTATTAAGTTAAGTGCTGTCACAATAGGCAAATGGGAAGATAGCCCAGACTGAGCGAGGGGGAGCAGATTAGAAACAGAAAAGTGAAGGAGAGACCCTAACAAAAAAGCACAAGGATGCAGCGCGGGCCTAGAGTGGGCTGGCTGGATAGGAATTTGGACGGAATTCAAGACTAAGGAAATAAACAGCAGGCTAAATGATAGACATAGTTATGCAGTTGACGTTGAAAGATGGATTTTACAACCTCATGGGTGTGTGAGTGGTGTATCAGGGAGACAAGATGGGCTATTTTGACCATGTTAGGATGTAGTTACGTGAGTTTAGAATGTACTTCTAAACCGAAGGCTATTGTGTTTGTGCACTCAACTTGCTTCTGAAACAAAGGCCTTTTTCACAAACAGCAAATGTTTCTGTAGTCGATCTCTGTCAGTGTTAACTTTCGAGTGAGAAGCCAGACATGCATGTAAGCACCATGCTGCTCAGTGTAGGCATACTACGCATTTGCAGGAATTTTGACCCTGATGGCTGATGGGAATTCCGTTTAAACAAACATTCCCAGAATTCCCCTTCCTTGTGCACCTGTGTCCCTTGTGTCCCTCATTGCTTTAGGCATTTGGGTAGTCACTGAAGCTGAAAAATAAGCATGGTCAGTTTCAGTGTTTTTATTTAACGCTGACCTCTGTGGAGAAACAAATATGCTCGATCTCCAGTGGTTCCCCAACCTAGCCCAGATGTCATGCAGGTGTTGATGGTGCAGAGCTCTGCCCCCCTGGACTCCTGCAAAAGGACGTGATTCAGAAAAAGGGGGTGGTGATGAACAGAGTGTCTGAATTAAGCAGACCACTCTTACCCAGTCCAAAGATCAGGGCTTGATCCATCACCGTTTTTTAGCTCACTGCACCATCCCAGCTCAGAACTTGGCTATATGCAAATTAGTCTGACCCTGGCCCAGTGCATCATGGGAACAGGGCAGACCAAACTACCAAGCCAATTCTTATACTGGGAAGGAAACAAGCTACCGGGGACTGGTTTCTGGCATTTCAGCCGTCTTCGGCCCGGCTTGCTTGAATCCTGATGGTGCAATGAGCTAGGGACTCACATCTGAGTATACCCTTCCACGCTTATGGTGGACAAAAATGATTCAGAAAAAGGGGGTGGTGATGAACAGAATGTCTGAATTAAGCAGACCACTCTTACCCAGTCCAAAGATCAGGGCTTGATCCATCACCGTTTTTTTAGCTCACTGCACCATCCCAGCTCAGAACTTGGCTATATGCAAATTAGTCTGACCCTGGCCCAGTGCATCATGGGAACAGGGCAGACCAAACTACCAAGCCAATTCTTATACTGGGAAGGAAACAAGCTACCGGGGACCGGTTTCTGGCATTTCAGACGTCTTCGGCCCGGCTTGCTTGAATCCTGATGGTGCAATGAGCTAGGGACTCACATCTGAGTATACCCTTCCACGCTTATGGTGGACCAAAATGATTCAGAAAAAGGGGGTGGTGATGAACAGAGTGTCTGAATTAAGCAGACCACTCTTACCCAGTCCAAAGATCAGGGCTTGATCCATCACTGTTTTTTAGCTCACTGCACCATCCCAGCTCAGAACTTGGCTATATGCAAATTAGTCTGACCCTGGCCCAGTGCATCATGGGAACAGGGCAGACCAAACTACCAAGCCAATTCTTATACTGGGAAGGAAACAAGCTACCAGGGACCGGTTTCTGGCATTTCAGCCGTCTTCGGCCCGGCTTGCTTGAATCCTGATGGTGCAATGAGCTAGGGACTCACATCTGAGTATACCCTTCCACGCTTATGGTGGACAAAAATGATTCAGAAAAAAGGGGTGGTGATGAACAGAGTGTCTGAATTAAGCAGACCACTCTTACCCAGTCCAAAGATCAGGGCTTGATCCATCATCGTTTTTTAGCTCACTGCACCATCCCAGCTCAGAACTTGGCTATATGCAAATTAGTCTGACCCTGGCCCAGTGCATCATGGGAACAGGGCAGACCAAACTACCAAGCCAATTCTTATACTGGGAAGGAAACAAGCTACCGGGGACCGGTTTCAGGCATTTCAGCTGTCTTCGGCCCGGCTTGCTTGAATCCTGATGGTGCAATGAGCTAGGGACTCACATCTGAGTATACCCTTCCACGCTTATGGTGGACAAAAATGATTCAGAAAAAGGGGGTGGTGATGAACAGAGTGTCTGAATTAAGCAGACCACTCTTACCCAGTCCAAAGATCAGGGCTTGATCCATCACCGTTTTTTAGCTCACTGCACCATCCCAGCTCAGAACTTGGCTATATGCAAATTAGTCTGACCCTGGCCCAGTGCATCATGGGAACAGGGCAGACCAAACTACCAAGCCAATTCTTATACTGGGAAGGAAACAAGCTACCGGGGACCAGTTTCTGGCATTTCAGCCGTCTTCGGCCCGGCTTACTTGAATCCTGATGGTGCAATGAGCTAGTGACTCACATCTGAGTATACCCTTCAACGCTGTTCCCATGATGCACTGGGCCAGGGACAGACTGATTTGCATATAGCCAGGTTCTGAGCTGGGATGGTGCAGTGAGATAAATAACGGTGATGGATCAAGCCCTGATCTTTGGACTGGGTAAGAGTGGTCTGCTTAATTCAGACACTCTGTTCATCACCACCCCCTTTTCTGAATCGTTTTTGGCCACTATAGGTGTGGCAGGGTATACTCAGACATGAGTCCCTTTCTCACTGCACCATCAGGATTCAAGCAAGCCGGGCCGAAGACTGCTGAAATGCCAGAAACCGGTCCCCGGTAGCTTGTCTCCTTTCTGGTGAAGAATTGGCTTGGTAGTTTAGTCTGCCCTGTTCCCATGATGCACTGGGCCAGGGACAGACTGATTTGTATATAGCCAGGTTCTGAGCTGGGATGGTGCAGTGAGATAAATAACGGTGATGGATCAAGCCCTGATCTTTGGACTGGGTAAGAGTGGTCTGCTTAATTCAGACACTCTGTTCATCACCACCCCCTTTTCTGAATTGTTTTTGGCCACTATAGGTGTGGCAGGGTATACTCAGACATGAGTCCCTTTCTCACTGCACCATCAGGATTCAAGCAAGCCGGGCCGAAGACGGCTGAAATGCCAGAAACCGGTCCCCGGTAGCTTGTCTCCTTTCTGGTGAAGAATTGGCTTGGTAGTTTAGTCTGCCCTGTTCCCATGATGCACTGGGCCAGGGACAGACTGATTTGCATATAGCCAGGTTCTGAGCTGGGATGGTGCAGTGAGATAAATAACGGTGATGGATCAAGCCCTGATCTTTGGACTGGATAAGAGTGGTCTGCTTAATTCAGACACTCTGTTCATCACCACCCCCTTTTCTGAATCGTTTTTGGCCACTATAGGTGTGGCAGGGTATACTCAGACATGAGTCCCTTTCTCACTGCACCATCAGGATTCAAGCAAGCCGGGCCGAAGACGGCTGAAATGCCAGAAACCGGTCCCCGGTAGCTTGTCTCCTTTCTGGTGAAGAATTGGCTTGGTAGTTTAGTCTGCCCTGTTCCCATGATGCACTGGGCCAGGGACAGACTGATTTGCATATAGCCAGGTTCTGAGCTGGGATGGTGCAGTGAGATAAATAACGGTGATGGATCAAGCCCTGATCTTTGGACTGGATAAGAGTGGTCTGCTTAATTCAGACACACTGTTCATCACCACCCCCTTTTCTGAATCGTTTTTGGCCACTATAGGTGTGGCAGGGTATACTCAGACATGAGTCCCTTTCTCACTGCACCATCAGGATTCAAGCAAGCCGGGCCGAAGACGGCTGAAATGCCAGAAACCGGTCCCCGGTAGCTTGTCTCCTTTCTGGTGAAGAATTGGCTTGGTAGTTTAGTCTGCCCTGTTCCCATGATGCACTGGGCCAGGGACAGACTGATTTGCATATAGCCAGGTTCTGAGCTGGGATGGTGCAGTGAGATAAATAACGGTGATGGATCAAGCCCTGATCTTTGGACTGGGTAAGAGTGGTCTGCTTAATTCAGACACTCTGTTCATCACCACCCCCTTTTCTGAATCGTTTTTGGCCACTATAGGTGTGGCAGGGTATACTCAGACACGAGTCCCTTTCTCACTGCACCATCAGGATTCAAGCAAGCCGGGCCGAAGACGGCTGAAATGCCAGAAACCGGTCCCCGGTAGCTTGTCTCCTTTCTGGTGAAGAATTGGCTTGGTAGTTTAGTCTGCCCTGTTCCCATGATGCACTGGGCCAGGGACAGACTGATTTGCATATAGCCAGGTTCTGAGCTGGGATGGTGCAGTGAGATAAATAACGGTGATGGATCAAGCCCTGATCTTTGGACTGGGTAAGAGTGGTCTGCTTAATTCAGACACTCTGTTCATCACCACCCCCTTTTATGAATCGTTTTTGGCCACTATAGGTGTGGCAGGGTATACTCAGACATGAGTCCCTTTCTCACTGCACCATCAGGATTCAAGCAAGCCGGGCCGAAGACGGCTGAAATGCCAGAAACCGGTCCCCGGTAGCTTGTCTCCTTTCTGGTGAAGAATTGGCTTGGTAGTTTAGTCTGCCCTGTTCCCATGATGCACTGGGCCAGGGACAGACTGATTTGCATATAGCCAGGTTCTGAGCTGGGATGGTGCAGTGAGATAAATAACGGTGATGGATCAAGCCCTGATCTTTGGACTGGGTAAGAGTGGTCTGCTTAATTCAGACACTCTGTTCATCACCACCCCCTTTTCTGAATCGTTTTTGGCCACTATAGGTGTGGCAGGGTATACTCAGACATGAGTCCCTTTCTCACTGCACCATCAGGATTCAAGCAAGACGGGCCGAAGACTGCTGAAATGCCAGAAACCGGTCCCCGGTAGCTTGTCTCCTTTCTGGTGAAGAATTGGCTTGGTAGTTTAGTCTGCCCTGTTCCCATGATGCACTGGGCCAGGGACAGACTGATTTGTATATAGCCAGGTTCTGAGCTGGGATGGTGCAGTGAGATAAATAACGGTGATGGATCAAGCCCTGATCTTTGGACTGGGTAAGAGTGGTCTGCTTAATTCAGACACTCTGTTCATCACCACCCCCTTTTATGAATCGTTTTTGGCCACTATAGGTGTGGCAGGGTATACTCAGACATGAGTCCCTTTCTCACTGCACCATCAGGATTCAAGCAAGCCGGGCCGAAGACGGCTGAAATGCCAGAAACCGGTCCCCGGTAGCTTGTCTCCTTTCTGGTGAAGAATTGGCTTGGTAGTTTAGTCTGCCCTGTTCCCATGATGCACTGGGCCAGGGACAGACTGATTTGCATATAGCCAGGTTCTGAGCTGGGATGGTGCAGTGAGATAAATAACGGTGATGGATCAAGCCCTGATCTTTGGACTGGATAAGAGTGGTCTGCTTAATTCAGACACTCTGTTCATCACCACCCCCTTTTCTGAATCGTTTTTGGCCACTATAGGTGTGGCAGGGTATACTCAGACATGAGTCCCTTTCTCACTGCACCATCAGGATTCAAGCAAGCCGGGCCGAAGACGGCTGAAATGCCAGAAACCGGTCCCCGGTAGCTTGTCTCCTTTCTGGTGAAGAATTGGCTTGGTAGTTTAGTCTGCCCTGTTCCCATGATGCACTGGGCCAGGGACAGACTGATTTGCATATAGCCAGGTTCTGAGCTGGGATGGTGCAGTGAGATAAATAACGGTGATGGATCAAGCCCTGATCTTTGGACTGGATAAGAGTGGTCTGCTTAATTCAGACACACTGTTCATCACCACCCCCTTTTCTGAATCGTTTTTGGCCACTATAGGTGTGGCAGGGTATACTCAGACATGAGTCCCTTTCTCACTGCACCATCAGGATTCAAGCAAGCCGGGCCGAAGACGGCTGAAATGCCAGAAACCGGTCCCCGGTAGCTTGTCTCCTTTCTGGTGAAGAATTGGCTTGGTAGTTTAGTCTGCCCTGTTCCCATGATGCACTGGGCCAGGGACAGACTGATTTGCATATAGCCAGGTTCTGAGCTGGGATGGTGCAGTGAGATAAATAACGGTGATGGATCAAGCCCTGATCTTTGGACTGGGTAAGAGTGGTCTGCTTAATTCAGACACTCTGTTCATCACCACCCCCTTTTCTGAATCGTTTTTGGCCACTATAGGTGTGGCAGGGTATACTCAGACACGAGTCCCTTTCTCACTGCACCATCAGGATTCAAGCAAGCCGGGCCGAAGACGGCTGAAATGCCAGAAACCGGTCCCCGGTAGCTTGTCTCCTTTCTGGTGAAGAATTGGCTTGGTAGTTTAGTCTGCCCTGTTCCCATGATGCACTGGGCCAGGGACAGACTGATTTGCATATAGCCAGGTTCTGAGCTGGGATGGTGCAGTGAGATAAATAACGGTGATGGATCAAGCCCTGATCTTTGGACTGGGTAAGAGTGGTCTGCTTAATTCAGACACTCTGTTCATCACCACCCCCTTTTCTGAATCGTTTTTGGCCACTATAGGTGTGGCAGGGTATACTCAGACATGAGTCCCTTTCTCACTGCACCATCAGGATTCAAGCAAGCCGGGCCGAAGACGGCTGAAATGCCAGAAACCGGTCCCCGGTAGCTTGTCTCCTTTCTGGTGAAGAATTGGCTTGGTAGTTTAGTCTGCCCTGTTCCCATGATGCACTGGGCCAGGGACAGACTGATTTGCATATAGCCAGGTTCTGAGCTGGGATGGTGCAGTGAGATAAATAACGGTGATGGATCAAGCCCTGATCTATGGACTGGGTAAGAGTGGTCTGCTTAATTCAGACACTCTGTTCATCACCACCCCCTTTTCTGAATCGTTTTTGGCCACTATAGTTGTGGCAGGGTATACTCAGACATGTGTCCCTTTCTCACTGCACCATCAGGATTCAAGCAAGCCGGGCCGAAGACGGCTGAAATGCCAGAAACCGGTCCCCGGTAGCTTGTCTCCTTTCTGGTGAAGAATTGGCTTGGTAGTTTAGTCTGCCCTGTTCCCATGATGCACTGGGCCAGGGACAGACTGATTTGCATATTGCCAGGTTCTGAGCTGGGATGGTGCAGTGAGATAAGTAACGGTGATGGATCAAGCCCTGATCTTTGGACTGGGTAAGAGTGGTCTGCTTAATTCAGACACTCTGTTCATCACCACCCCCTTTTCTGAATCGTTTTTGGCCACTATAGGTGTGGCAGGGTATACTCAGACATGAGTCCCTTTCTCACTGCACCATCAGGATTCAAGCAAGCCGGGCCGAAGACGGCTGAAATGCCAGAAACCGGTCCCCGGTAGCTTGTCTCCTTTCTGGTGAAGAATTGGCTTGGTAGTTTAGTCTGCCCTGTTCCCATGATGCACTGGGCCAGGGACAGACTGATTTGCATATAGCCAGGTTCTGAGCTGGGATGGTGCAGTGAGATAAATAACGGTGATGGATCAAGCCCTGAGCTTTGGACTGGGTAAGAGTGGTCTGATTAATTCAGACACTCTGTTCATCACCACCCCCTTTTCTGAATCGTTTTTGGCCACTATAGGTGTGGCAGGGTATACTCAGACATGAGTCCCTTTCTCACTGCACCATCAGGATTCAAGCAAGCCGGGCGGAAAATGGCTGAAATGCCAGAAACCGGTCCCCGGTAGCTTGTCTCCTTTCTGGTGAAGAATTGGCTTGGTAGTTTAGTCTGCCCTGTTCCCATGATGCACTGGGCCAGGGACAGACTGATTTGCATATAGCCAGGTTCTGAGCTGGGATGGTGCAGTGAGATAAATAACGGTGATGGATCAAGCCCTGATCTTTGGACTGGGTAAGAGTGGTCAGCTTAATTCAGACACTCTGTTCATCACCACCCCCTTTTCTGAATCGTTTTTGGCCACTATAGGTGTGGCAGGGTATACTCAGACACGAGTCCCTTTCTCACTGCACCATCAGGATTCAAGCAAGCCGGGCCGAAGACAGCTGAAATGCCAGAAACCGGTCCCCGGTAGCTTGTCTCCTTTCTGGTGAAGAATTGGCTTGGTAGTTTAGTCTGCCCTGTTCCCATGATGCACTGGGCCAGGGACAGACTGATTTGCATATAGCCAGGTTCTGAGCTGGGATGGTGCAGTGAGATAAATAACGGTGATGGATCAAGCCCTGATCTTTGGACTGGGTAAGAGTGGTCTGCTTAATTCAGACACTCTGTTCATCACCACCCCCTTTTCTGAATCGTTTTTGGCCACTATAGGTGTGGCAGGGTATACTCAGACATGAGTCCCTTTCTCACTGCACCATCAGGATTCAAGCAAGCCGGGCCGAAGACGGCTGAAATGCCAGAAACCGGTCCCCGGTAGCTTGTCTCCTTTCTGGTGAAGAATTGGCTTGGTAGTTTAGTCTGCCCTGTTCCCATGATGCACTGGGCCAGGGACAGACTGATTTGCATATAGCCAGGTTCTGAGCTGGGATGGTGCAGTGAGATAAATAACGGTGATGGATCAAGCCCTGATCTATGGACTGGGTAAGAGTGGTCTGCTTAATTCAGACACTCTGTTCATCACCACCCCCTTTTCTGAATCGTTTTTGGCCACTATAGTTGTGGCAGGGTATACTCAGACATGTGTCCCTTTCTCACTGCACCATCAGGATTCAAGCAAGCCGGGCCGAAGACGGCTGAAATGCCAGAAACCGGTCCCCGGTAGCTTGTCTCCTTTCTGGTGAAGAATTGGCTTGGTAGTTTAGTCTGCCCTGTTCCCATGATGCACTGGGCCAGGGACAGACTGATTTGCATATTGCCAGGTTCTGAGCTGGGATGGTGCAGTGAGATAAGTAACGGTGATGGATCAAGCCCTGATCTTTGGACTGGGTAAGAGTGGTCTGCTTAATTCAGACACTCTGTTCATCACCACCCCCTTTTCTGAATCGTTTTTGGCCACTATAGGTGTGGCAGGGTATACTCAGACATGAGTCCCTTTCTCACTGCACCATCAGGATTCAAGCAAGCCGGGCCGAAGACGGCTGAAATGCCAGAAACCGGTCCCCGGTAGCTTGTCTCCTTTCTGGTGAAGAATTGGCTTGGTAGTTTAGTCGGCCCTGTTCCCATGATGCACTGGGCCAGGGACAGACTGATTTGCATATAGCCAGGTTCTGAGCTGGGATGGTGCAGTGAGATAAATAACGGTGATGGATCAAGCCCTGATCTTTGGACTGGGTAAGAGTGGTCTGATTAATTCAGACACTCTGTTCATCACCACCCCCTTTTCTGAATCGTTTTTGGCCACTATAGGTGTGGCAGGGTATACTCAGACATAAGTCCCTTTCTCACTGCACCATCAGGATTCAAGCAAGCCGGGCCGAAGATGGCTGAAATGCCAGAAACCGGTCCCCGGTAGCTTGTCTCCTTTCTGGTGAAGAATTGGCTTGGTAGTTTAGTCTGCCCTGTTCCCATGATGCACTGGGCCAGGGACAGACTGATTTGCATATAGCCAGGTTCTGAGCTGGGATGGTGCAGTGAGATAAATAACGGTGATGGATCAAGCCCTGATCTTTGGACTGGGTAAGAGTGGTCAGCTTAATTCAGACACTCTGTTCATCACCACCCCCTTTTCTGAATCGTTTTTGGCCACTATAGGTGTGGCAGGGTATACTCAGACATGAGTCCCTTTCTCACTGCACCATCAGGATTCAAGCAAGCCGGGCCGAAGACGGCTGAAATGCCAGAAACCGGTCCCCGGTAGCTTGTCTCCTTTCTGGTGAAGAATTGGCTTGGTAGATTAGTCTGCCCTGTTCCCATGATGCACTGGGCCAGGGACAGACTGATTTGCATATTGCCAGGTTCTGAGCTGGGATGGTGCAGTGAGATAAGTAACGGTGATGGATCAAGCCCTGATCTTTGGACTGGGTAAGAGTGGTCAGCTTAATTCAGACACTCTGTTCATCACCACCCCCTTTTCTGAATCGTTTTTGGCCACTATAGGTGTGGCAGGGTATACTCAGACATGAGTCCCTTTCTCACTGCACCATCAGGATTCAAGCAAGCCGGGCCGAAGACGGCTGAAATGCCAGAAACCGGTCCCCGGTAGCTTGTCTCCTTTCTGGTGAAGAATTGGCTTGGTAGATAAGTCTGCCCTGTTCCCATGATGCACTGGGCCAGGGACAGACTGATTTGCATATTGCCAGGTTCTGAGCTGGGATGGTGCAGTGAGATAAGTAACGGTGATGGATCAAGCCCTGATCTTTGGACTGGGTAAGAGTGGTCTGCTTAATTCAGACACTCTGTTCATCACCACCCCCTTTTCTGAATCGTTTTTGGCCACTATAGGTGTGGCAGGGTATACTCAGACATGAGTCCCTTTCTCACTGCACCATCAGGATTCAAGCAAGCCGGGCCGAAGACGGCTGAAATGCCAGAAACCGGTCCCCGGTAGCTTGTCTCCTTTCTGGTGAAGAATTGGCTTGGTAGTTTAGTCTGCCCTGTTCCCATGATGCACTGGGCCAGGGACAGACTGATTTGCATATAGCCAGGTTCTGAGCTGGGATGGTGCAGTGAGATAAATAACGGTGATGGATCAAGCCCTGATCTTTGGACTGGGTAATAGTGGTCTGATTAATTCAGACACTCTGTTCATCACCACCCCCTTTTCTGAATCGTTTTTGGCCACTATAGGTGTGGCAGGGTATACTCAGACATGAGTCCCTTTCTCACTGCACCATCAGGATTCAAGCAAGCCGGGCCGAAGATGGCTGAAATGCCAGAAACCGGTCCCCGGTAGCTTGTCTCCTTTCTGGTGAAGAATTGGCTTGGTAGTTTAGTCTGCCCTGTTCCCATGATGCACTGGGCCAGGGACAGACTGATTTGCATATAGCCAGGTTCTGAGCTGGGATGGTGCAGTGAGATAAATAACGGTGATGGATCAAGCCCTGATCTTTGGACTGGGTAAGAGTGGTCAGCCTAATTCAGACACTCTGTGTGAGAAGGTGGCCTGATATGCAGTGGTCACTATTCTAGTGAACACTATGTATCAGTCCAGCAACCCTTATTGATGATTGGTTGTAAGTCAACCTTATAGACCAGCTATCCTAGTAGCGTGGATACGAGCAGTCTAAGGCTAAAGACTCGAGAGGGCGTGTTAAGCCAGCTGTTATACCACATATACCCCTTGAACACCAAGTGAAAGGACACCACACAAGTGTTATGAAAATAAACAGTTATTTATTAAAGATCACAACAGCCCTGTACTCTTTATGAGGACAGGGTACTAAGCACAAACAAAACTCTTACAAAAATACTTAAGTTAGCACAGTATATACAAATGCCCGAGGGGCACGGAAAACCATATACTTGAAAAGTGGAATGCGAAATTACTAGCAGGTAAGTACAGTACTAATAGGCTTTGGAATCGCTAGGACTTGACTATAGAATCGTTAGATTACTTCTAGGAGACCCAGAGGACTCGGGTGCAGTGTGTGCACTCTCACGCGAGATGCGGGACAAAGTCTATGGTAGCTAGGAATTGCAAAGTTAGTGTTCTCGGGCGAACCCGACCTGGTAGGGAGAAAACGAAAGTAGATTCAAAAGACGTCGGGAATCCTCGTTGATGGACCAGGAGCCTGGAAGAAAGAAGTTGCTGGCAGGCAACCAGTGAAGAAAGTTCGGTGGATCCAAGCCTGGATCGATGGAAGATGACACCTGAAAGCAGAGGGGACCAAGTTCGAGACTACTAGCCAGTAGTCAGTGGGCACCAGGAGGGCACCGGATGGTAGCCACCTCGACAAGGCGTGTGGGTGACGCTGGGCTCTGAGATCTCACGTACCAGGAGGCGTTGTCGGCGACCAGGAAGGAGGATCGAGCTGTCCCACGAAGATAGAAGCTGTCGGCTTTGCTGGACCCAGGATTGGGCAACAAAGCCTTGGCAAATTCAAGCCCACGCGGTGGACCTAAAATGGCGTCTGGAGTGGACCAGGAGGGTCCGGGGTGCCTCTCTTCAAGAAGGAAGCAAGGGCCAGTCTGGAGCAACCAGGCCAGCAGCAGTGATGTCGTCGGGCGTCGTTCAGAAGGCCACAAGCCAGCCGGCTAGTAGCCAAACAACGCGGTGCACAGCAAACAGCAGAAGGGCCCCACGCAGATCGTGGAGATGCAGGGAGGCTGACCTTGGGTGCTGGAGCTGCGCAGGGTCGGGGCCTCTCGGACCCCAAAGCACTCACCCGTGGAGGACACGGTGGGCTTGCAGTAAAGATGTCGTGCAGTCTTGGCGATCGTCGGTCCCTCGAGGTCTCGTCGCACTCACGGTTCTCAGCTTGGCTGTAGAGGTGAGTAGAGGTCAGAGGTGCCAGGGAAGCCGGGTCTCGTCGAGCTGGGTCGTCGGATTCGTGATGAAGGACTTGCAGCAGACCGCAGTGTTCTTTAGGATGGTGCCTGCGGATGCAGGGTGACTACTCCTTAGCCACAAGGGAGAATCTTGAGGAAGAAATCTTGAAGTCCTTTCGCAGAAAGTCGTGTCTTGATTCCAAAGATGATCTAATTTGAACAGGGGGCCCGCTCCCATCTTTATACTAAAAAAGGGGGCTGACCCGGTGACTAGGTCCTGCCTATGGGTGGGACTAGGAGGGGGGTGGTTACACCCCTCTGCCATGCCGGACTTCCCCAGGCCAGGGGCTGGTGTGCCCCTGGAACTGGTTCAGACCGGCCTATGCGTAGTGAGCACCGGGGTGCCACTCAGCAGTCACCTTCCTGAAAAGCCCTGCCTACCCAGGATACACAAAACCATGTCTGGGACGGTGCTAGCACCGCCCCTGACAGGAAACCCTTTGTCCAGGCTCCCCTCGCTGGAAGGACTCCCAGCTGCAGGGGGTCAGACTCGTGTCTGTGGTGGCAGCATCCATTTTGTGGAGCTGAGGCTTCAGTTAACTTTAACCGGGGTTCACAGTTACATACATGTCGTGTCCCTCTAGAAGGGTGGAATGCTAACCCCGTCGCCAGAATTGGCGAGGGGTTAGTATTCCAATTCGTATGACACCTTACTCGACATGTTTTGATAAAGCAATACCAAAGTTAGCATTTAACCGCGAGGATTATAATGCACTTAAGAGTATATGGTATGCGATATCCTGGAACAGCTATTAGGACTTGGTTCCGCAAGCTGCAGACAGGCTCAGCTCATGCCAGAGCACCATCTCACACGATTCCAAGCACTCTGCCTTCAGGATTGTCAAGGCCTGCCATAGGAGTGACTGATAGGAATCCGTGTGTCCATTTTAGGGTTAGGTATAGATATACTACACTTACAGCAAAGGGTGGTTACACGCCTTTGCCCCAGCTGTCGTGCAGCCAGTTGTGTCAAATTTAAGAGGCCATCCAGGGGTGGCATAATACATGCTGCAGCCCCTGGCAGCCCTGGGTACACCTATGCCCTGAGTTACAGGGTCTGATAGGGTGGCCCAGTACCAATTGGAAATGCACCTAGGGTACATGGAATCCATTTTAGAGAGAGAGCAGTAGGCCTGGGGTCCTGATTGGCAGGGTCCCAGGTCGACTATGTCCAAAACCAGCTAAAACACAGGGCAAAAACTTGGGGGCAACCATAGTCAGGATGTACCTTCCTACACAACCCCCCCCCCCCCAAACGAAAGGAGATAAGGCTATCCTTGTCCAGGTAAGCCTCTATTACCTAAGTGGCCATATAAGGAAGGACCAGCTCTGGCTTGGTTTCCCCCTGTGTCATGGTCCACTAGGCAACCCCTCACCCTAAGGGTATCTGAGGGTCTCCACCATAGGGAATCTCTGTCTCTGGTGTGTCTTGGGAAAGAAGAAGGCTGATGCTGGGTTGGAGTACTGAAGTGAGGCTCCTCTACCTTTGGGCTCAACTTCCTCCAATCACCATTCATCATGTGTGCCTTTCTTTCTTTAGCTGAGATGCACTGAGCTCTCAGGGTCAGCCTCTGGCTACCTAAAGCTGGAGGCTGAGTCCCTCTGTTTGGCTTACTGGAGGGACAGGTCAGGTCTGGTGTTTTTAGGCCCCATGTTTGGCTGTGCCCAACAGTGTCCAGCTGTGGGAGTTCCCTAACTACTTTTAAGGGGGATCCCTCAGGAGTCTGTTCTATTTTCACTTGGCTAGGTTTACCAGCTTCAGTGATCCTAATCTGCTGATTACGGGGTTCTTTTGGACAGGGGGCCCTTTTGGGTCCACCACTGGCCTCCCTGATCTCTTCAGCCCTGGGCTGACTGAGGCAGGGTAGAGAGGTGCAGGTTACCTGCTCCAGACTGGGTCCCACCTGGGAAGGGTCCACTGCCATCAGGGGCTCTGCCAGGCTAGGCCTGACTACCTCTGGGCGGGTTCCTTCAACAGGGGTAGAGTCAGTTCCCTGAGGAGGCTGGCTCTCACCTAGTGTCTGGGAGGGGGAAGACTCTTCTTCCTCCTCAATGCTCTCTGTTTGAGTGGAGTGATCCATTGTTTCAGGCTTCACAACCTCACTATCTGTCTGAGTAGAGGCTGAGACCATTTCAACCCTGCCAACCTTTTCAGGAGGGCACTCAGTCTGTGTTTGGGCTGTGACTGTCACAGCCCTCCTATCCTGCTCTGGAAAGTCTGTCTGAGCCTGGGCAGTGGCTACCACTGCCCTTCCAACCTTTTCAGGGAGGAATGGTGCTTGGACTGGGGCTGTAGCTATTACTGCCCCACTAACCTGTCTGGATAGGCCTATCATTCTGGAATGAGTTTCTTGTTCCACCTCAGCCCATGCTGAGAGTTACAGGTCATTCCCCAGTAAGCAATCTACAGGTAGGTTATCTGTCACTGCCACTCTCATGGGCCCTGTGACATTACCCCAGCTGAGCTTGACTACTGCCATGGGATGCCTTCTCTTCACTCCATGAATGTCTGTCACCTGATAAGTAAAACCAGGGGTCAGTTGAGCAGAGGGGACCAGATGGTCACTCACCATGGTGAGGCTGCCCCCTGTGTCTCTGAATGCCTCAACTTTCTGACCATTCAATAAAACTTCTTGTCTATACTTTCCCAAAATGTGGGGTCCAGTAGTGAAGTTGGCAAACCCCATGCCAGTCTCACAGACAAGAGTGTGGTCAGGGAACCTGGCTAGGCCATAGTCCTCCTGATTGCCCAAAGTAATGCCCACCACATTCTTGGGGGCACTCCCACCACCTGGGGGATTACCACTAGTGGTAACAGGAGGTTTAGGAGTATTACCTGGGGGTATATTTCCCTTATTACCATTTTTAGGGCAACTGGCATCACTTTTGTAATGACCCACCTGTTTACAGGTATGGCAATAAGGTTTCCTCTGTTCTGAAGGAGTGTTCTGGGACCCACCACCCTTGTTGGAGTTTTGGGGCCCTTGGGAAGTCTTCTCTGTGGATTTATCCCCACCCTTCTCTTGAGGCTTGGTTGATTCCTTTTTCTGGTCACCACCCTGGTTTTTAGGCCTAACCCTGGTTCTGACCCATTTGTCTGCCCTCTTACCCAATTCCTGTGGAGAGGTCAACTCAGAGTCTACCAGGTGCTGATGTAATAGCTGGTTCTGACAATTATTTAAGATTTTTTCCCTCATAATTAGATTATACAATCCTTTAAAATCAGTAACCTTACTACCCAGTAGCCAGCCTTCAAAAGCCTTAGTGGCACAATCAACAAAGTCAGTCCAATCTTGAGACTGAGTTTTCTGGGTGTCTCTGAACAGCATCCTGTATTGTTCAGTGGTTAAACCAAACCCATCAACCAGTGTATTCTTCAAGATTTGGTAATTGTTAGCATCCTCCACCCTTGTGGTGAGGAGCTTATCTCTACCTTTACCATCAAAGGAGAGCCACAAGATAGCTGCCCACTGACTTTGGGGAACACCCTGCACAGTGCAGGCTCTCTCCAAAGCAGTAATCCATTTGTGGATGTCATCCCCTTCTTTAAAGGGGGGCACTATCTTATTCAGGTGCTTTGTATCAAAACTCCTTTCCCTATTGCTAGGTTTATTGCTGCCACCAGTGGGCTGTAGCCCACATAATTCTTGCTCTCTAGCAAGGGCAAGTCTCTCTTTGGCCAGGGCAAGTTCTTCCCTTTCAATCCTCAGTTTGATTGCCCTTTCTTCAGCTTCATACACTCTCCTCTTAGGGGAAGACATCCCTCTGTGAGAAGAGTTGAGAGAGCCATTGGTTCGAAGGGATCTGTTAGAGCCTCTTGATAGAGACCTAACTCGTCCATTCCCAATGTTAAGCTGACCTGAGAGTGGGCCCAGGAGTCCCCTAGTACCAAGCTCATGTCTGCTTAAGTTGGACCTGGTTAGTCTATTGACTTCTACCTGTCCCTTATCTGCCTCATCCCCTGACAACTGGTCCTCATCCTCATCCTCAGCATCATCTGCTTCCTGGAGGGGATGGTCCTGGCTATCAAAGGGTCCCTGTAAGGAGGGCAAACTTCCTTCTGGATTAGAAGGGTCTGGGTTACCAGCCCTACTGGCATCATAAGCCTCTAAGAGACCAATCAGAAAGGAAGTGGTGGGGTTAGACCCCTGTAGTTTCCTGAGAGTACACACTTGTCTCATCTCATGGAAGCTAAGAGCAGCATATTTTGAAGTAAGGACCTGTGGAGGGTCCACTGACACAAGGGGATACTCAGAGTTTCCTCCTTTGTCTGACATGCTGATTCTAGTGTGGTGTAAGTGATGCACCTACCTACACTATGTGTTTACCTACTGATCTCTTGCTAAGAGTTGCAGCCAAGGTGTGCTAAGCCTTGAGGAGCTGCAACAGCTGGTTCAGTAGAACTCAGAGTATTCTAAGCTTAGTTATATGTACTAACAGTACTTATGTGATCTTTCAACAAGATATTCTTAGGATACGTGTGGTAAAACAACAGCAAGCTCAAATCCCAACCGCTGCTCACCAATGTGAGAAGGTGGCCTGATATGCAGTGGTCACTATTCTAGTGAACACTATGTATCAGTCCAGCAACCCTTATTGATGATTGGTTGTAAGTCAACCTTATAGACCAGCTATCCTAGTAGCGTGGATACGAGCAGTCTAAGGCTAAAGACTCGAGAGGGCATGTTAAGCCAGCTGTTATACCACATATACCCCTTGAACACCAAGTGAAAGGACACCACACAAGTGTTATGAAAATAAACAGTTATTTATTAAAGATCACAACAGCCCTGTACTCTTTATGAGGACAGGGTACTAAGCACAAACAAAACTCTTACAAAAATACTTAAGTTAGCACAGTATATACAAATGCCCGAGGGGCACGGAAAACCATATACTTGAAAAGTGGAATGCGAAATTACTAGCAGGTAAGTACAGTACTAATAGGCTTTGGAATCGCTAGGACTTGACTATAGAATCGTTAGATTACTTCTAGGAGACCCAGAGGACTCGGGTGCAGTGTGTGCACTCTCACGCGAGATGCGGGACAAAGTCTATGGTAGCTAGGAATTGCAAAGTTAGTGTTCTCGGGCGAACCCGACCTGGTAGGGAGAAAACGAAAGTAGATTCTGACCCTTGGATAGTGAGGCTATGCTGGGGCACCGAAATGCCGAAGTTACCTAGCCCAGGGGCTGCAGCTGCATAGGACTCAAAAGACGTCGGGAATCCTCGTTGACGGACCAGGAGCCTGGAAGAAAGAAGTTGCTGGCAGGCAACCAGTGAAGAAAGTTCGGTGGATCCAAGCCTGGATCGATGGAAGATGACACCTGAAAGCAGAGGGGACCAAGTTCGAGACTACTAGCCAGTAGTCAGTGGGCACCAGGAGGGCACCGGATGGTAGCCACCTCGACAAGGCGTGTGGGTGACGCTGGGCTCGGAGATCTCACGGACCAGGAGGCGTTGTCGGCGACCAGGAAGGAGGATCGAGCTGTCCCACGAAGATAGAAGCTGTCGGCGTCGCTGGACCCAGGATTGGGCAACAAAGCCTTGGCAAATTCAAGCCCACGCGGTGGACCTAAAATGGCGTCTGCAGTGGACCAGGAGGGTCCGGGGTGCCTCTCTTCAAGAAGGAAGCAAGGGCCAGTCTGGAGCAACCAGGCCAGCAGCAGTGATGTCGTCGGGCGTCGTTCAGAAGGCCACAAGCCAGCCGGCTAGTAGCCAAACAACGCGGTGCACAGCAAACAGCAGAAGGGCCCCACGCAGATCGTGGAGATGCAGGGAGGCTGACCTTGGGTGCTGGAGCTGCGCAGGGTCGGGGCTTCTCGGACCCCAAAGCACTCACCCGTGGAGGACACGGTGGGCTTGCAGTAAAGATGTCGTGCAGTCTTGGCGATCGTCGGTCCCTCGAGGTCTCGTCGCACTCACGGTTCTCAGCTTGGCTGTAGAGGTGAGTAGAGGTCAGAGGTGCCAGGGAAGCCGGGTCTCGTCGAGCTGGGTCGTGGGATTCGTGAAGAAGGACTTGCAGCAGACCGCAGTGTTCTTTAGGATGGTGCCTGCGGATGCAGGGTGACTACTCCTTAGCCACAAGGGAGAATCTTGAGGAAGAAATCTTGAAGTCCTTTCGCAGAAAGTCGTGTCTTGATTCCAAAGATGATCTAATTTGAACTGGGGGCCCGCTCCCATCTTTATACTAAAAAAGGGGGCTGACCCGGTGACTAGGTCCTGCCTATGGGTGGGACTAGGAGGGGGGTGGTTACACCCCTCTGCCATGCCGGACTTCCCCAGGCCAGGGGCTGGTGTGCCCCTGGAACTGGTTCAGACCGGCCTATGCGTAGTGAGCACCGGGGTGCCACTCAGCAGTCACCTTCCTGAAAAGCCCTGCCTACCCAGGATACACAAAACCATGTCTGGGACGGTGCTAGCACCGCCCCTGACAGGAAACCCTTTGTCCAGGCTCCCCTCGCTGGAAGGACTCCCAGCTGCAGGGGGTCAGACTCGTGTCTGTGGTGGCAGCATCCATTTTGTGGAGCTGAGGCTTCAGTTAACTTTAACCGGGGTTCACAGTTACACACATGTCGTGTCCCTCTAGAAGGGTGGAATGCTAACCCCGTCACCAGAATTGGCGAGGGGTTAGTATTCCAATTCGTATGACACCTTACTCGACATGTTTTGATAAAGCAATACCAAAGTTAGCATTTAACCGCGAGGATTATAATGCACTTAAGAGTATATGGTATGCGATATCCTGGAACAGCTATTAGGACTTGGTTCCGCAAGCTGCAGACAGGCTCAGCTCATGCCAGAGCACCATCTCACACGATTCCAAGCACTCTGCCTTCAGGATTGTCAAGGCCTGCCATAGGAGTGACTGATAGGAATCCGTGTGTCCATTTTAGGGTTAGGTATAGATATACTACACCTACAGCAAAGGGTGGTTACACGCCTTTGCCCCAGCTGTCGTGCAGCCAGTTGTGTCAAATTTAAGAGGCCATCCAGGGGTGGCATAATACATGCTGCAGCCCCTGGCAGCCCTGGGTACACCTATGCCCTGAGTTACAGGGTCTGATAGGGTGGCCCAGTACCAATTGGAAATGCACCTAGGGTACATGGAATCCATTTTAGAGAGAGAGCAGTAGGCCTGGGGTCCTGATTGGCAGGGTCCCAGGTCGACTATGTCCAAAACCAGCTAAAACACAGGGCAAAAACTTGGGGGCAACCATAGTCAGGATGTACCTTCCTACACTCTGTTCATCACCACCCCCTTTTCTGAATCCTGCAAAAGGACAGCAACGCTTTGTTTGTCAACCACAGTTGGCGACTCGGTGCACCAAGCGTTTTTGAGCTGTAATGAATCTAGCAGCTTTAGAATTATTAAAATTGTAGTGTTGTAATTGCATTTATATAACGCTTACTACCGAGGCGTTGACGCACTTGTCTTCACACCCTGAGTAGCCCATAAGGGGCTCCTAAATATGCGCACATACATTGATCTGTTCCTGAGACATATGGTGCGCAGTGTACATGAGACCCTTGTATCTAGTTTCTATCCTACCCTATGAAAGAGGTTTTAGGGTAGGAGAGGCACACAAAGGTGATAGCCAGCTAGGCTGTTGAGGCAGAAGTAATAAATAGCAAGAAAGCCCTAGGTCCACTAACTTGAGGTTCATTTTAAAAACAAATAATCCAGCAGTAGGCACCCACATAGACTCCTGATGACATCCATCGATGCCCCTGTGAATTAATATAACTGATCCGATGTCAGTCTTAAATAAGGAGAGCAGCTTGAACAGATACTGCGAGGTAGGCAGTGGCGGGAGCGGATAATGAGGCGTAAACTGAATACAAGCAGCACCACCATGGTACCATCTACTATTCCCACAACTACATCCACCACCACCACCACCATGGCACCACCAGTGCATAGCACTGAACCACCCACGGACGAGGCATTTGTGACCTGGGAGACTGAGACTGAGGTATACACAGAAATAGTCACTGAGCTCGTTGAGGAAGAAGCAGAGTACTGGGACAGCGTGAGCAGCACTGCCCCACCACTGACTACAGCTGAAACCTACACCATAGACTTTGGAGACTTCTAAAGTGCCTTCTATCCGCTCCAAAACCAGTGCTGTTTTTTCACAGGTGGCTAGAAACTACATCACCGTCTCTGTCATAGAGCAGACCCTGCACACTGTCTTCTTATAAGTCAAGGGTTGTGAATAGGACAGTGGTTCTTATTTCAACATCTGCATGGCAATTTGAAATCATAGCCATCCCTCAGTGAGATGGGAAAGGGCACCCCATGCATCTATCCTACTAGTATTTCCAGGGAACACCACAAATTCCACTCAGTTGCAGGTTGCCCCAAGTGAGCAACGAGAGTCCTAGAATGTCTCCCATCTTTTGTTCTCCTTCTTACAATGTGAAAAGCAGCGAGTCTCCTAAGACCCCCAAAGCTGCCCGGCCCAGGATCACCTTTAATTCACTTTGGAATCGCTATCAAAATAAGGAGGCAGGCGCTGAAAACTAGAAGGCAAGAAAAAGGTTTATTACTCTCAAGAGGAGACCACATCAACTGCAGACACCAGGATGTCTCAGGGAGGTGTTCTAACTGCATCTCTTTTGGCTCTTCCTTTAATACAGGTTTGGCACAATGCATCTGTTTTATTAACATGGTTACACAAGCTTGGAGTCCTCGCCCCGGGGAGGTTCCCACACAAAGCCAACAGTAATTATCCCCCTACCCAGGTCAAAACAGACAATGTTATCTCACAGCTGGACCTTTCTTCAGGGTCTAAAACATGTGAGACCGGCCAGATCTAAGAGTCCGTTCTGTTGATTAAAATAGGTCCCATTGTTGGTAAAACAAGTCTCGCTGTTTGTAGTGCAATAAATCATGTCTGCAAGGGTCATTTTAGTGTCTGGGACCGGTTTGAGTAACTAGGTGCAGTGAGGGGAAGATTGTCCAAAGGCTTGTCTGTAAACAGAGATGAAAGGAAAAACGAGTTTGGGGAAGCAAGTGGCACTAAGGTTTGTAGTGATAATAGGGTTTATAGCCCCCAGCACACATATCAGGTTTGGTCAGAGAGTCAGAAGGATGCTAGCAACGACAGGGTGAAACGAAGGTGACCAACAGAGTAGAAAATAGCTGTGATGGCTAAGATGGCTGCAGCTTATGTGCACATAGAAATTCCCACTAAACAAGATGGCGCAGGCAATGTTCACAATTGTCATTTTACTTTTAACAGCAATTTATGCTCTCAGTATTCTGAGACCATCCCCTTCATTTCCAGGTATTCTGCTTGGAGTTTGGTTCTTGGAGTGTGTGATATACTGGTTCTTTGGATCAATCACAGTGGCGCGGGGTAGCTGTCCTACACAGGAAGCCAGTGCACTATCTGGCCTCTACAAGTGAATGCCTGATTTCGGCCTACAATTAGACATAATTCCAGACCGTTAGTGCATCATTTTGCAGAAATTCTAGAGCATTAAACTACTTGATGTAATTATCCTGTAGAATGAAATTCTCTGAAAGTCTTTGATGTCAACAGGTGTTATGTTTACTTTCCAGGTAGGGCTGGAGCTTGTTGCTATAGGTCCAACAACCATGGAACGAGGTAGAAAAGATGTATACGTTAGCCCCTCCTTTGCAAGAGTGGATTTTACAAGTGTTTGTAGCGAAGTGTGCACCAGTAGTAATAAAAGGAACATTTTGAGTCTTTAGAGTAGTCTTTTGGGAGTGACGCACATGTCCCTCTTATGCTTAAACCAAAAGTCCAGGGATGGTCCAAGCAATTAAAGCCATGACAGTAATTCTGTAAGGCAGAAAGTTATCGTGCATTTTAAATGACTTGCATTCTATCTGTTCCAGGTCCTCTATAGTGCCTTTCAATTGACTCCCCAGTGCATCCACGTCTTTGCCTCCTGATTGTTTGAATGGTTTTGTAAAGGTCTCTGGCCTGTCTGAATTCTAGACAAATGGCAGACCTGTGCAATCTGTAGAAATGTGCAATTTGTTTTTCACTCCGGCAGAATTGTTGTATTTTCAGAAGCTGGGGAATAATTACAAAGTCCAACATTTGTGTAATTTCAAACTAAGGTTTTTACTCTCATCATTGTTTCTCCTCCCATGTTTTATTATTTTCCCCTATCTATTTCGTCTTTCCCTTATGCCTCCTACTTTTCGCTCACCCTTTCTTCTCTTCTCTTCTACAGTCTATCTCTTTTGTTCTATTACTTTTTCTTTCTCACTTTCTCACACTCTTTTGGGCTCCCTCTGTGGTCTTAATATCTTGTTACTTCCTTAACCCTCTCTCCGTCTTACAATTTACACATGCTCACCTTACTTCCTTTATGCCCTCTATCGCTCTTTTTTCCAATCCATTTAACCTCCCTTAATGTTTCAATGCTTCACCCCCTAACTCACTGTCACCCTCTTACCTTCTCTCTCCCCTTCCTCTTAATCTTTTTCTGCCCCATACCCCTTCTTTCTCTTCTATTTCGCTCTAATTGGACATTTACTCTCAGCTCTACGTCCCCATTCCTTGATAATCTTCAGTATTTTTTTTTTTTAAAGCATTCACCGTATCTTGCAGTTTTTCGCAAATTTAGTGAGCAAAACAATTTTGGACATTCTGTTGCATTGAGGTGATACAACTTCACATAGCTACCACCTGAGACCAATCCTTGTTCTTTCGGTGTCTCAAGTGCCCAAGGGGTACTGAAACCAGAAAACAAACTGCCACTGCAACCAGTTTACAATACTATGTAAATATGCACATGGTATTGTGAAAGACCTGTGAAAAACTCGGGCGTGCAGGAGATTAGACTCCAGACACTGCCCAGCCAACCTCCCAGCAGCAGCAGCAGCCCGGGCTGAGACACAAAGGAGGGGCTGAAGCCCTTCCAGCCTAATAAGCGTTTGGCGCCTGGAAGCAATAATTAAAGGTGAAGTGGTAGGGTGGAGTGTGTGCCCCCCCCTGAGGGGCCGCTGCGCCCCCCCAGGGGGGGCGCGCCCCACAGTTTGAAGACCTATGCAGTAATGGATGTGACTGTGTAGCCCTGTCTTACGAAGAAACAAACAATGCTATGACTCCTACAGCTCCAGCTGTGCGTGCTAATTTGTTCAGGACACAAAGGAAATCTGATAGCCAAATACATGTCAAAGGTATAACTATATATGATGTCACTCCTGGCAAGGTAGCAAGCACTGATGCATCCAAGGTCAGAGTAGCGTGACCTGTAAATAGATGCACATTTGACAACCTGGTTTGCTTGCCTACCCACATTCTAAGTTCATGAAAGCCCTCTTTGTTGGCGAATAATGTGATGCATGGAAATGCTAAACACATCCCTGCTTGGAAGTCAACACACTTGTCAGGCCTACTGACAAGTGGTCCTGGTCCCTGTCAAGCACAGCACCGAATGTGCCTCCTGCTTGGAGGATGAGGGGATAATGATTGCTTTTGGTACAGAGACCTGGACGGACAATGCTTTCGGTCCAGATCTGGTAAAAAGCCACGCCACCTGACTATCTCTGCTATTCGCTTAATAGAGCACAGAGGAAAGGGGGCTGACTAGCGGTCATACACCGCAACACAATCACATCATCCTTTAATCCACTAGTAAATGAAGAATGTGAAGCTCTAGAGTTATGTTTCTATATTACACATCATGACTCCTTTAGAGGCTCCCTCATCTATAGACCACGGGCCAGAGAAAATATTTTATAGCTCAAGCTGGTAACTTATAAGAAATAGGGTTAAATACTTCCTCATATACAATTTTAGGCGATTTTAATTTCCATCTTGAGTTAGACTCAGACCCAGACACAGCCAACCTTCTATATCTAATGAAGGGCAAACATTTTGAACATCTGGTAACTGGAGCCACCCATCAAGCGGGTCACACTCTCAATGGTATCTTTTACAATAACTCTCAACTATCATTCACAAATCTTCACCCTCTAACATGGTCCGATCACTCAGCAGTACTCTTTAAGCTTACCACGCCTAACCACTCGGGTATAAAACCCTCTAAAAAATATCTGGAAACAAGAGTCTGGAAAAGCATAGTATCTGAGGATCTACACAACCTCCTAACCTCAACTGATACCCCACCTCCTATAGACCTTGACCATGCAACTAAATCTTAGACGGAGTGGCTAGAAGAGGCAGGAAATAAGCAAGCCCCCAAAAAATGGGTACGCCTCCACAGGCAACGACCTTCCGCACCTTGGTACTCACAGGAGCTCAAGGACCAAAAACTTATTTGCAAACACTGGTAAAGAAGTTGGTGGAAGGAATACAAAGATGAAGACAAAAAGGAATACAAATAGAGCCTGGCTCAATATAAACAGCTGCTACAAAGCACCAAACAAAAGTATTTCACAGAAAAAATTCACAAGGCCAAAAACTTGCCCAAAGTACTGTTCAAAACAGTTAATACCCTAGCCCATCCTAACACCCCATCTATGCCAGCAAGTCAAGAATTATGTAATAATATAGCCAAATTCTTCTTCGACAAAGTTAATGTCATTTTTCTAACATTCTCAGACTCATCAAATAGAAAGGGATCGGACTCTTCCACTTGCCCAATGAAAGAAATAAAAGATAACATTGAACTCAACAGCTTCATCCCTCTCACTGAAGGGGATACCTATAATCTCCTTGTTAAAGTGAAGTCAGGATTCACGTACGACCCATGCCCGAAAGAGACATTAAAAGAAGCTGCAATGGTAGCGGCGGGCAAACTCGCATCTAAGTTCAACCTAATGTACAAAGAAGGATACTTCCAGAGACACTGGAAACAGGCTTCCATTCTGCCATTATTGAAGAAATCCAAGCTAGATGCCAAGGATCTGAACAATTTCAGGCCAATTTCCAGATTACCCCTTCCTGCAAAAATAATAGAGAGATATATGAACGCCCAACTTAAACAGTTTCTAAAACTATCTCAAGCACTGGACCCTACTCAATATGGATTTAAGAGAGGGTCACAGCACGGAAACGGCGCTCATCAAGTCAACAGAAGAGATCAGGCCCACTCTAGATCAAGGAGGTAGGGCCGCCCTGATCATGCTGGACCTTTTGGCGGCATTTGATATTGTCCATCACGCCTTGTTGGTGGACCACTTAGAGGAGATAGGAGTTAAGGGTATGGCCCAAAAACTCCTTGAATCCTTTCCCTCAGAAAAAACCCAAACGGTCAAACTGGACAAATTTGAGGCAGAAGCTTTCTCCTTATCTTGTGGGGTCCCTGCAGGCGTCCTCATTAAGTCTGATGCTTTTTAATATTTATGTGTCCTCCCTGGCCCCCCTCATTAAATCCTATGGTTTTAGTTTGACATACTACCCAAATCGTGGTCCTTGGGGTGGCAGAAGTTTCATTGCCAATGCAGCTATGCCTTGGAACACCCTCCCATTATATCTGAGACGCATGACCAACTTGATAGCCTTAAGGAAGGCCTTAAAAACCTGGCTCTTCACAAGGTCGCATCATACACAAGCATTGCCTCTCCGGTTGGTCTTCACCTTAGCGCCAGGACACCTTTGGGTAGCAGCAGCGTTTTACAAATGTAAAATGTGCATGTATCACACATATAACCCCTATATCATATGGTGGTAGTTGGGTATCATAGCATGCTATATGATGTCCTGCGCATATGAACAGGTGAGTTATTGGCCTAACAACATACCTTTCACATCTATACAGTCAATTTGCAAGCAGTAGACAGGCTGAAGTAGCCAGTGTATGTCATTGCCAGAGTGTGTATTGTGTCAGTAACACATCCTTTCTCAGTAATACAGACAGATAGCGTGATCTTCAAGTATGGCATCATTTTGAATCACAATGTGGATATCATTTGCATAGGAGTGCAATATCTGTAGGCTGTGGGGTTTTAGGTTTAAACCTATAATAACTGATAAAACCCCACAGAAAGAAAAATAGCCCTCACCGGTGAAAACATATAAACACTGAAAAAACACCTGCACAACCACAAACTAAATGCCATTCAAAGAAAGGAAAAAGAAAGTGAAAGAGTCATTTTGTACTTACTGAAGGGGTCAATAAAGTGTAACTTTGTTATACAAGCTAGCAGTAAGAAAGACTGGCTAACATTATTCTGCTTGAGTTTTGTTCTTTAGGGATGCCACTAGAATATTGTTTCTTCTTCCTTTTTTCATTTTTATGGCCTTATGTCTAAAGATGCAAGGTTTAGTTTCAGGTTTTAGGTTTAGTTTAATTATTTTATAAACTGTAGAGAATCAGGACATATCAAACTCACATTTGATATTTTGGCTGCATTTGATTCTTTCACTGATCAGTAAAATGGCTAGTTTCATAAAAATCTTTCCTAATATGTGTCATCACATTTACCCACAGAGAATGGGTAAAAACCCTTAATACATCAGACCATAGTTTCTAGTGGGTCAGTATTGATAGTAGGTGAATTGCCAACACTTCAGGCTTTAAAAGTTAAATGCAAGGTATAGTGACAAATATATATATATCACCAAGCATCTGGGATAGTGGTGAAAACATGACACCAGACTTTTGGAAAACATGGAATGCAGTGTCACTTGTTATGCTCTGCAAAAAAGGTTATTTCCAAGTTCAACAAAGATTGGAGTGATATTGTTTGTATTTGTAGTGATTCAGCTACGTATATAAAACATTTGTGTGATGACATGTCAAAATTGCTACCCAAGCTGAAGTGATTCCCTGTAGGAGATCCTTGCCACTTGTTAGATGGTATGCTGAAAGCATCTTTACAATCTTCTGAGTTAATGAGGGATGCTATTGACTTTTTAGTCCATTCTGGTGCACTGTTTTCTTATGCCCAGGAACTAAAATGCAAATATTTATAATTTCGTGCTTTATGTGGCATCAAAGAAAGAGTCATCCCAACTGTGTCCCTTAGCTGATGGTTCTCAGCCCAAGGGGCTATGAATGCTGAGAGGGCCTTTTCACAGAAGTTTACATGGGAAGGAAAGCACGAGCGCACATGGCCAAAGACTCACTGAAGAAGTATTGAATGGTGTACTACAATAAGATTAATTTGCAAAAATCTCTTTAGACCTCATATACATTATACGTACACTGTCTATATACCATGTTCTTTCAGTGCAGAAAGCAAGCAATGATAAAAGCAAAACGTTCCATAAACACCGGAAAAACACTTTTTCTTTTGTTTTTAGTGGCGTGAAAATGTGTAACCACTGATAACAACTGTTTTTTAAGATATTGAAATCACTGAAAAAACCCCACCAGAATTTACCAAAAATAGAAACTGAAAACAGGACAGCCTAAATATCTGTGATCCAAGAATGCCTACTACGCAGATACCTACATCAAGGCAAGCATAATACAAACTATTATACGCATTGATTACGTCGAGATATCTACATTTGATAATATGTCTGTGTATTTCACAACAATATATTGTCTGTTTTAGTATCGGCATCATGAATGCAAGGACACACAGACATGTGCACTATTAACATACACATGTGACACATCCCGAGACTACAAGCATTTCAGCAAAGTTATTTTGAGCACGAAAAGGGGTCCCTAGGCGTGTTCACTTGCAATGAAAAATCACTACACTGTACCACACACAAAGGGCTAGTTTCGTAAATGAGGACAAATGCATTGCCTAGTTCTCTACAGAGGCGTCAGATAAAAACAACGCTTTAGTAGGAGACATGATGCTTCATTAAGAAATGTGATGCTTTAGGAAACGAGACCTTTAGTAGTAAAGGTGATGCTTTAGTAGGAAATGTGACACTTTTATATTAAAGGTTACGCTTTAGTAGGAAAGGTGACCCTTTAGGAAATGCTTTAGTAGGAAAGCCGACAGTTCAGGAAACAAAATGCTTTAGAAGTAAAGGTGACGCTTTAGTAGGACACGTGATGATTTAGTAGTAAATGTGACTCTTTCTTAGGAAATGTGAAGCTTTAGCTGAAAACGTGATGCTCTAGTAGGAAAGGTGATGCTTTAGTAGGAAAGGTGATACTTTAGGAAATGAGAAGCTTTATTAGTTAAGGTGACGCTTTGTTGTGTAGTTCCTATAAACTTATATAGGATCTGCACGTTTAGACAACATAGACAGTGGGATTGATGTCCAGACTAATTCCAGACACCCCATCAAGTATGTTCGCCTGTATACCAGCTAGCTCACAGTGCCACTAGAAACCTCTCTTACCATGGAGAGAATAGTTCAGGGCAACTATCGAACATGACAACTCTGTCCCATCAGGGATCGTGAGAACAGTTCGATACTTTTCGCTCAGTCACTCATGCTCACTTTGTCTCAGAGATATACACATAATAAACGGGCGGACATTTTCAATAAGCATTTTTTGAACAGCGTCATTCTAGTGTAAAATAGGTGTGCTGAAACAACCATTAGATTGAAACAGATATAAATGATCAGAAGCACCAACAGAATATAAAAGGATGATAGATTTCTACCATTGTGCTAAAACAAAGAGTACAGGCAAGTACATAAAATACATGACCGTAATAAATGCGTACTCCTACGATGCGACCCTAACTAGATGTACCTAGCATGTGTGTAGGTGTAGAGCCAAGTATCCCTCTAGGATAAAGTAAACCCCATTACCTGAAGTGAGCCACTGTGGAACCCCGTCTTGGTCTCGAGATGGACACCCTGCAAGAGATGTCAGACCACTGTGAGCTGGCGTGTCTGCAGGCAGGAACCTCACCGTCTTGCGTCCGTGTGTCAGCATGGAAGTCCTTTTTCTCCTCTGCCTACCCCTGTAAGATATGGTGTTTATATACCCAAAGTGTTACCCTCCGGGGTTCTAACTTGCTGTGTCATGTCGGACTTAGGATGACGGAAGGAATGACAATGCATAATATATGAGGCTAATTTGCAGGGAAAACCCTGCGTCCTGTAAGCAGTATCGTAACTGGGTTAAAGGTCACTTCCAAGAACCGTTATGTAGTGTAATGGTAGGGGAGAATATAGGTGAAAAATTAAGTGACTACCTGAGCCTATAAAAATGCTAAGCTAATATGATGAGGGATACAAGTCTAATACGTTAGTGTATATATAGTTCGAACACCTATGAGTGACTGAAAGTCATGCAGCTTAGCAAAAGTGTCTATTGTTTAAAATTCCCAAATTATTTGTTTGTTGAAAAAGCCACATTTTTCACATCAGACTATGATCCAAATGTTTATGTGGACTGGCTGGGAGACGCAAGATCACTGTTGCCTTCAATCTCAGATGACGGTCCCTGCAACACCTTGCAGATCAGGTCAATCGAGCACATATGTTCCTCCGTATTCTCCACAGCCTTTGCTGGGGATGCCTGTATGACATTCAACGATTGTGAAAAGGGGGTGGTGATGAACAGAGTGTCTGAATTAAGCAGTCCCTTGCTCATTGCACCATCGGGATTCAAGCAAGCCGGGCCGAAGACGGCTGAAATGCCAGAAACCGGCCCCCGGAAGCTTGTTTCCTTCCCAGTATAAGAATTGGCTTGGTAGTTTGGTCTGCCCTGTTCCCATGATGCACTGGGCCAGGGTCAGACTAATTTGCATATAGCCAAGTTCTGAGCTGGGATGGTGCAGTGAGCTAAAAAACGGTGATGGATCAAGCCCTGATCTTTGGACTGGGTAAGAGTGGTCTGCTTAATTCAGACACTCTGTTCATCACCACCCCCTTTTCTGAATCATTTTTGTCCACCATAAGCGTGGAAGGGTATACTCAGATGTGAGTCCCTTGCTCATTGCACCATCAGGATTCAAGCAAGCCGGTCCGAAGACGGCTGAAATGCCAGAAACCGGTCCCCGGAAGCTTGTTTCCTTCCCAATATAAGAATTGGCTAGGTAGTTTGGTCTGGCCTGTTCCCATGATGCACTGGGCCAGGGTCAGACTAATTTGCATATAGCCAAGTTCTGAGCTGGGATGGTGCAGTGAGCTAAAAAACGGTGATGGATCAAGCCCTGATCTTTGGACTGGGTAAGAGTGGTCTGCTTAATTCAGACACTCTGTTCATCACCACCCCCTTTTCTGAATCATTTTTTCCACCATAAGCGTGGAAGGGTATACTCAGATGTGAGTCCCTTGCTAATTGCACCATCAGGATTCAAGCAAGCCGGGCCGAAGACGGCTGAAATGCCAGAAACCGGTCCCCGGAAGCTTGTTTCCTTCCCAGTATAAGAATTGGCTTGGTAGTTTGGTCTGCCCTGTTCCCATGATGCACTGGGGCAGGGTCCGGCTAATTTGCATATAGCCAAGTTCTGAGCTGGGATGGTGCAGTGAGCTAAAAAACGGTGATGGATCAAGCCCTGATCTTTGGACTGGGTAAGAGTGGTCTGCTTTATTCAGACACTCTGTTCATCACCACCCCCTTTTCTGAATCATTTTTGTCCACCATAAGCGTGGAAGGGTATACTCAGATGTGAGTCCCTTGCTCATTGCACCATCAGGATTCAAGTAAGCCGGGCCGAAGACGGCTGAAATGCCAGAAACCGGTCCCCAGAAGCTTGTTTCCTTCCCAGTATAAGAATTGGCTTGGTAGTTTGGTCTGCCCTGTTCCCATGATGCACTGGGCCAGGGTCAGACTAATTTGCATATAGCCAAGTTCTGAGCTGGTATGGTGTAGTGAGCTAAAAAACGGTGATGGATCAAGCCCTGATCTTTGGACTGGGTAAGAGTGGTCTGCTTAATTCAGACACTCTGTTCATCACCACCCCCTTTTCTGAATCATTTTTGTCCACCATAAGCGTGGAAGGGTATACTCAGATGTGAGTCCCTTGCTCATTGCACCATCAGGATTCAAGCAAGCCGGGCCGAAGACGGATGAAATGCCAGAAACCGGTCCCCGGAAGCTTGTTTCCTTCCCAGTATAAGAATTGGCTTGGTAGTTTGGTCTGCCCTGTTCCCATGATGCACTAGGCCAGGGTCAGGCTAATTTGCATATAGCCAAGTTCTGAGCTGGGATGGTGCAGTGAGCTAAAAAACGGTGATGGATCAAGGCCTGATCTTTGGACTGGGTAAGAGTGGTCTGCTTAATTCAGACACTCTGTTCCTCACCACCCCCTTTTCTGAATCATTTTTGTCCACCATAAGCGTGGAAGGGTATACTCAGATGTGAGACCCTTGCTCATTGCACCATCAGGATTCAAGCAAGCCGGGCCGAAGACGGCTGAAATGCCAGAAACCGGTCCCCGGAAGCTTGTTTCCTTCCCAGTATAAGAATTGGCTTGGTAGTTTGGTCTGCCCTGTTCCCATGATGCACTGGGCCAGGGTCATACTAATTTGCATATAGCCAAGTTCTGAGCTGGGATGGTACAGTGAGCTAAAAAACGGTGATGAATCAAGCCCTGATCTTTGGACTGGGTAAGAGTGGTCTGCTTAATTCAGATACTCTGTTCATCACCACCCCCTTTTCTGAATCATGTATGACATTCAAGGCCTGAGTATTTGTTGAGGAGATGGAACTGAACCATCCTGTGGTGGCTCTAAGAATGCAGACATCAACATTGGAATACGCTGACACAGCAGAACATGGGCTGTTATCGGGTCCAGTAAAGCATCAACGTCCGGTGGCGCAACTGATAGAAGTGTTAGACAGAGATCCAACATGCAATTTTGTTTTTAGAACAGACATCGGATGACAGGCAGCATACAATCGATCCAGACAGGTCTAAATTATAGGAACAAAGATTCACTTAGTACACGAAGGCAAGGTGTGCCCAGATGGAGTACCATGCGATCACGGTATCGGCGCTCCAAAATCGTTTTTTCCCTCTCCTTGGTGACTGGGATGTCCATCGTGTAGCAGAAAAATTATAATATGTATTTGTGATGTGTCATATTTAAAATGTATTATTCGTGATTACAAAGCCAGTGGGCAAGTTACATATCCCCATTTGTTGCAGTGAGTGTGTAAGTCCATTGTCCATACCAATGACGTACTTGGGTTCACTCCTTAGCCACATTTATCATGCTATGTGACAAATGTCATCCTACATCATGGGTACCTGCGAACACCTCAGAGTACTGCATATCGGTGACATGCTAGATGAGGTGACAAAGAAGCAATTGCAAAAATGGCATGATGGTATGCATGATGTTGTCACGAAAACTGTGTGCACATAGAATTGAATCTGCCTGTCTGACATCGCATGCCCTTGCCTCCACAGACTACATCCTCCTCGGAGACCTGAACTTCCACCTCGAAAACAACAACAACACCAACTCCACCACCCTGATTGACAACCTCCGCAACCTCGGTCTCAGACAGCTCGTCACAACACCCACCTACTCCGTCGGTCACACGCTTGACCCCATCTTCACTGCAAGCTCCAACTTCACCTTCAGCCATACCACCGAACTCCACTGGACCGACCATCGCTGCATCCACTTCACCTTCCGGAAACCCACCACGCACCACAGCACTCAACAGATCCCCCGCCACAGCTGGATCAAAATCACTGAAGACCAGCTAAACACCACCCTCGCCCGAAACCCACCCACAGACTCCACCGAAGCCGACACTGCTGCCCGTAACCTCAGGCATTGGATCGATGACCGCGCCAACACTCTCGTCCCGATCAAGAAACCCTCCAACAGATGCACCAACAAGAAAGCCAGCTGGTTTACCGCAGACCTCCAAGCCTCCAAGCAAACCTGCAGAAAACTAGAGAAGAAATGGCCCGCGAACAGACATCGTACAGCCATGCAGCCCACAAGAACCCCATCTGCAGACACCATCACCTCATCAGATTCACCAAAAGGGCCTCCTTCAAGGACTGACTCGATAACAACGCACACAACAGCAAAGAGCTCTTCAACATCGTGAAGGCACTCTCTAACCCTAGCTCCAACACCAACTACATCCTACCATCACAAGACCTCTGCAACTCCCTTGCCACCTTCTTCCATCGCAAGACTGCAGACATCCACGACAGCTTTAACAGCTGGACCGCCCGACAGCCACTGACACCTCAGACCACTCGGACACCACCCACATCAAACCCCTGCTCACCTGGACCAACAAAAACAATGACAACACCATCAAAATCATGTACACCATCCACTCCGGCTCTCCGTCAGGCTCATGCCCACATCAGGTCTTCAACAAAGCTAGCGGCACCATCGCACCCCATCTCTGCAAGGCCATCAACATCTCCTTCAAGACTCTGACCTTCCCGGAGAGCCTGAAGCATGCCAAGATCAACGCCTTACTCAAGAAACCCAAGGTGGATCCGAGGGACCTCAAGAACTTCTGGCCCATCTCCCTGCTCCCGTTCCCGGCGAAGGTCATCGAGAAAACCATCAACAGCCAGCTGACCCGCTACCTTGAGGAGAACAACATCCTGGACCCATCCCAGTCCGGGTTCTGCAGCAACAACAGTACTGAAACTGCCCTCATCGCCGCCACTGATGACATCAGGTCCCTGCTGGACAACAGCGCAACCTCGGCCCTCATCCTCCTGGACCTGTCATCCGCCTTCGACACTGTCTGCCACTGCACCCTACGCACACACCTCTACAACGCAGGGATCCGAGACAAGGCTCTGGAATGGCCACCTCCTTCCTCTCTGGCAGAACCCAGAACGTCCGCCTCCCCCCTTTCCGTTCCGAAGCCTCCGAGATCATCTGCGGCGTACCACAAGGGTCATCCCTCAGCCCGACGTTGTTCAACATCTACATGGCACCGCTTGCCCACGTCACCTGACTGCACGATCTCAACATCATCTCTCACGCCGATGATACCCAGCTGATTTTCTCCCTCACCAAGAACCCCCTCACTTTCAAAACCAACCTCCACAAAGGAATGTAAGCCATCGCCGACTGGATGAAGAACAGCCGTCTAAAGCTGAACTCAGATGTAGGTCCTCATCCTCGGCTCCACCCTTTCAGCCTGGGAGGACTCCTGGTGGCTGACCGCACTGGGAGCAGCACCAACACCCACCAACCACGCACGCAACCTGGTGTTCGACTCAACACTCTCCATGGCCAAGCAAGTCAACGCCGTCTCATCCTCCTGCTTCAACCCCCTACGCATGCTCCGCAAGATCTACAGATGGATCCCCAGCGAGACAAGAAAAACGGTCACCCAGGCCCTCTTCAGCAGCAGGGTGGACTATGGAAACGCCTTTCACGCTGGAGCCTCGGCCAAACTCCTGAAACGACTACAGCGCATACAGAACACCTCTGCACATCTGATCCTTGACATTCCTCGCCACAGCCACATCACACCCCACCTGAGAGACCTGCACTGGCTTGCCGTCAACAAGACGATCACCTTACAGCTCCTCACCCACGCACACAAGGCACTCCATAACACCAGACCGGCATACCTCAACAGACGACTCACCTTATACACCCCCATCCACCAGCTCCCCTCCGCCGACCTCACCCTCGCCACCGTCCCCCGCATCCGAAGAGCGACCACCGGCGGCAGATCGTTCTTCCACCTCGCCGCCAAGTCGTGGAACACCCTCCTCATCCACCTACGGCAGACCCAGGAACTTCTAACCTTCAGGAGGCTACTCAAGACCTGGCTATTCGAGCAGTAGCAGCACCTCTTCCCCCCAGCGACCCTCATGCGTGAGTAGTGCGCTTTACAAATGTACTGGTTGATTGATTGATTGATTGATCTGATGCACATTGCTAGTATAGGCCTGCACATGGAAATGTATGGTCAAATTTGTGGGGCATGTCCACATAGGCCGTGTTGATTCCTACCTCAGTGCAGTTTGAATAGGTATGAGTGGAGTGGGGCATGTCACCAGTCCACACATGCCATTGCAGTTATATGCCTGACTCATGTCCTCATATACCCAATGCCCTATTGTAGACACATGTCCATACCTTTGTAGTGCTTTGTGAGGAATGAGTATTAACAACAGGGGGTACCCGGTAAACCAAGTCGCATCTGGGTGAATATAGCTAATTAAAGAAAAGAGGATGCCACGGTATTTACTTTAGAAAAATTATTATTTATCAAGACAAACACTACTAATTATCTGTCTTATCACAACATAAGTTGTATGATATAGTTGTGAGGAATGAGGACAGTGTGTTAAGTACCACGGACATATATGCACTGTGTTGTCAGCATACAGGCCATTTCAAAGTCCACCTACTGTTCCGTTACCCATACTGTATCCCCCAGGTACTGTCACCATTGAACCTTTTCAGCCAATTACCTGCAAGATACAGCACAGCATACTCAAATATATGAGAACTACAGTAAGCATGCACACACTCATCACATGGATTAAGTATGAGTTGATGTGCATCTAGGTAACAATCCATGCAGAAATGTATGGACAGACTCAGAGGTATGTAAAGGACCACATGCTATTGGTTTAATTTCATGATATGATCTATGTGGAAGTGTTCCAGGTATATTCATGTGTCAATCTTGAAGAAGTGTCCAACAGGTCTGTTGAATTGAAAGTAGACAGCCACACTCCATCAACGTTTCAACTACCTGGCACAGAGTCAATCTATGCTGCAATGTGTGTGGCCTTATGTATTTGTCATAACAGTGAAGCATTGCTGAGGCACTATACGTGTACTTGCTACACATTACTCATTTCACATAGGTAATTGGCCATAGATTTTACCCTCTTGCATGTTGCATGACAATACCCAGGGACAATCTAGATAGACTATGTGTACCATTCCATGTGTACCCAGCATCATTGTTCATAATCTGTCTTTAAATGTACATGGGTTTACGTTTATGAGGGCAGACACCGCCATTTTCTAGTATAAGGCCAATACCGGAGTACTTTAGCATTGTAATTTCAGGAGAAGTACGTGCTTCTCATGGCAGTTGTTGAGGATTTTTTCATAGATGTATTTTTTTGGCTGGATATGGCACTTATGCTGCTAATAGTAATTCATCCATGTAATTGACAAATTCAGCTTGGTCCGATACAAATGTCCTTCCTCTCCAACAGATGACATGGCGCATGATCAGGAAAAATCTTATTGGATTCTCTCGGAGAGGTACCACCACATCAGGCATGTAGCCAAGGCCTACAGGTGCTTTGAGATCCAGCACGAGAAATCGAAGGCAGCAGGGTCATGGAAGACGCCACCTCGGGGGCATCGAAAGCATCAGGGTGAAAGTGGGGCTTCCACAGGATGGTAATCTGGGGTCACTTCCGGGACTCTCTACAGCACCGCCAGGAATAGCACCACAGGTGGTCAGTACAACACCTGCTAAGTCAATCGAGTTTGAGAGGCAGTGCTTGAAGGACAATGCAGAGACAAAGTTGAACCTGGCAGGCATAGAACTGCAAGTGGCGACACTTATGAAAATGATTCACACCTTGCAACAAACAGTGGACAGGATTGAGCAGCAACGTTAAGGGCTCCTTACGACTTTCTGGCCCTCCCCACTTGATATTGGTTGTTTTTAGTGCATAGAGCTTTAGCATAGGTTAGGATAGGTTTTAGCATAGTGATAGGTTATGTTAGTTTTACTGTTTTTATAGCGTTTAACATTTATCTGTTGTCAGGTGGGGATATGGGTGGGTAGGTAGTTAAGTGGGTGGGGGTTGAGGTTTAGTATGTGTTTAAAAATATATATATTTGTTTAGGTTGTTTGCGTATAGGTGCAGAATATGTTTGCCTCATATGCAAATGTGTGTTAAGGGCAGGAGTTGAGAAGGAATTGTTAAAGTTAGGTTAGTTTTAAGTTAAGATAGTGTAGATAATTTTGCATAGGCCAGTTTAGGCATAGTTTAGATAGGAATAGTCAGTGTAGGTTATTGATTTTTAGATTTTATATGGTGTGTTAAATAAATATTCTCAGGCACTTTCACAACGGCTTACTTACTAACTGCATGGCAGTTGTCACTTTTGCTTTAGTTGGGTTAAGCACATGCTTGGGAATTGCTGTCACTGTTTGTATACGTGTGTTACTAGGTGGAGCACCTAAGGAGTAGATTATGTCAAGCTTGCAATGGAGTCACTTAAGGGCTCTTTAAATGTGATTGTGCACTGTAAGTGGCACTCTAGCTGTGAATGGACACATCGCCCAAAGCAGGTATTAACCTACTGTTGCACTGTGTGTGCATGTGATGCTACATGTTATGTATGGATATGTGAGACGTAGAGCTGCACCACAACAATAATCAAAAAAACAAGGTTGTGATTTTTGTCTTTATTTTCTTTTTTTTCTCTTTTTTATAAAGTTTTACACAAGTATAGTGAAGCCGGCTCTATCCCCCACCTGGGCAGAAACGTCTTTCAATCTTACCATTGACTGATTGCAAATTGTAGCATTTCATGCATGTGGCCTTGGGTAACTACTTGCTAGTAAAGATGCAAAGAGGGATCACATAAACTATTGTGCATGCAGATGTACTCCTGGGTCTATGAAACACAATTCCTTTTAGATAGTAGGTAGTGTCCTTAGTGTCAGCACATCCACCATGGTCTACTTAGCCCAATCATGAACAGACATACAACACGCTTGTTGCGGTAAGTGAGTTTATTGACACATGAACCAAGTAGCAAGTGGCAGTCCTTGCAGCTACAACCCCAACATAGTTTGTGAGCCATTGGATGTCCAGAGAAGGTCCATGGGAATACATTTCATGGGACATGTGAAGGAGAGTAGTGTTCCAGTGAGGTGAAGGACCACATTGCCATTAGGGAAGATAGGTCACATTAATAGTCCACAAATGGATGGGATCAACAGGTGGGAAAGCGAATAATAAATAAATAAACCAGTATTTGTAAAGCGTGAACTAGTCTCAAGGCACTAGGTGCCGCCGGGAAGATTAGACGAGCTATTGCCCAGTGTCACATGGTACCGGGCTAACCTGCTGCGAGCGATCGAACCATGAGCCCGGTGTTACGAAGTCAGCTGCCCTGGCCACTATGCCACACCTCTTCCTGAATAGAGGACAGTACCAGTTCAGAAGAACACTGGCATGAGCATAAGCACAGGTCAATTTAGAAACTGGCAATGTGGCACAGAGAAATGCCACTGGCCAGTTTTTTGGTAGACAGATGTGAAGTTCACATCTTTGTCTTTTGATGTGTGTGGTGCCTTCCATTAGGGGTGTGTTGTCGGTGCCAGAGGCGATGGGGGCACACACACATCGGGGGCTAAAGAAGTGTTCCCATCAGCATTTCTCTGCACCAACAGCACTAAGAAGGGCCTACTGGTTTGCCAGCACAACAGCGTCGCGGTGTAAGGCACCCATTGTTGCACTCCATGGACTTCAGGATGTAGTGGATTGCCCCCAGCTGGTTGGCAACCTTACTGGAGCCACTTCAGCAGGGCAGCTGTTCGTGCATCTGCCTCATGACACCAGCGATGTCAGCCATGGACTGTTCCAAGCCATGGAGTGGAGGGCAGGTCAGAGACGTTTTAAGGCATGGGCAAAGTGAGCAGTGGGCAAAGTGAGCCCCAGCCTTTCAGGGGCCCACTGATAGAGCCACTTCTGCTCCGCAGAGAGTCTTGAACTGATAGCCTTGAATAATTCTTAAACAGATTGTTTTAAATACTGTTTTCCTTTAACTTCTATTTAATGTGGGTGATGTGGGGTATTCTATTAAAGACAGAAACATATTTGTTTTTTAACACCATGCAACACCCCTAAAACGTTTCTTTTATATCACAGCAGGACATATATATAAATAGAAAGGGTCACAAAGATTATTTGCAATATTAGTGAGCAGCTGCTGTATTATAACATCGAAAAAATGTCACTCTTGTTTATGTTTATGTTTATGTTTTTGAGATTTTTATTGCGCGCAAATACCCGAAGGTGTCTCGGCGCAGATCAGACTCCGAGATGAAGCTACCTTAAAATCATTGATCAAATAACCAAGTTTTCAGGAGTTTTCGAAAAATAGTGAGGGTTGGACTGGTTTTAATGGGCAGAGGAATGAAGTTCCACAGCTTGGGGGTGGCTACTAGGAAACGCCTGTCTCCCCAGCTGGCGGTTCTGGTTCGCGGGACAGCAAGAAGATAGGTACTAGCAGAGCGAAGGTGTCTTTGTGGGGCATAAATTTGAAAGGCATCTTTGAGGAACCTTGGTCCGGAGTCATGAATAGCTTTGTAAGCAATGCAAAGAGCTTTAAATTTTATGCGATTCTTAACTCTTAGCCAATGCAAATGGCGTATGGCCATGGTGGTTGAGCGGCGACTGGGGATATCAAGCAGAATTCTGGCCGCTGCATTTTGCACGGACTGCATTTTAGCTAGAATCTGTTCCTGTGTGTCAAGAAAAAGGGCATTGCCATAGTCCAATTTTGAGAAGACAAGGGTGGTAATCAAAGTTTTCTCAGCTCCTGCCGGGAGGTACGGCAGCAGTTTTCTGATTTTTCTGAGCATGAAGAATTTGGGTGAGTGGGCCTGTGCACTGTCAGTGACTTAAATGACCAAAGAAGGCATGAAAGATCTGAAACTTGATCATAAATTCAAAGCTGTTCTAAACAGGGTCCCCACATTAGAATTTGGCCCAGGTCCCCTGAAATCATTAAGGTGTCCCTGGGGTAGGGGCCTCTTATAGCCTTCAAGTTGTCCTTATTTGGACTGAGGCACCTACAGACTCCCTTTAGGGGGCTATCCTCGGTCTCCATCCCTGCACACACCACACCTATCATCTCCCACTGGACTCCTACTGCACGATGTTGGAATTAAACTTGGGGGTACTTGGAGTCCAGGGCTGGGGGTGGGCTGGCTGGTAGTGTTTGTTGAGTGGTAGGCGGATCCTCTGGAGATGGTGCATTGCTGTCGGCCCTTCTTGTGACCGGGGATGGTATCTGACTGGAGTACAGGATTTGCTGGATGGTGCCTTGGTTGAGGGTGAGCAAGCTATCATCCTCAGCAGCATCATCATCCAGGACAGGCAGCTGGTCAGGAGGCGTTGGTACATCCTTTGCAATTAAATGGATATATGGTGATTTTGATATATCTTAGATGGCAACATGAGTAATCTGGGTGACATTTAGACTTCCTACTAATTCACTTTCAGGTCAACATTGATGCTTAGGACATCTGTTCCTCATAGGTATTGAGGCCCAGTTACAGTGTAGTTGCCTTTCAGAAGGCAGTATCTCTGCATTGTTCAAGCAACCATTGTGTGACAAGGCTCACGTGTCATGACAAGACACATATTGGAACACAGTTACACAGCTCGCTGGCCCTGCCATTCCTGCACGTGTGATATGAGATAAGGTCCACCTCTGCCTTGGTGATTTGCTTTGTGGTGCTTTTCATGATGCCTACCCTGATTGTGTTTTGGCTTCTTAACACCACTTCTGTGCACATTGCACCTAGTCCCCAGGGCGCCTGCATTCCCTTTGACCAGTACTCAGCTCACAGCTCATGTGAAGGTGATGTGGGTTTGGTCATGAATTAATTAGGATCTTGCAGTGTGGCTTTCACACAGTACTCCACAACACTTTGCCTTGTTGTGCTGTCTTGCATGCACATTGTGCTTTCACGTGGGTAAGGGTTCAGTTTTTCACACATATCCTACACACCTCCACACAGCTTCCAAACTTGCTATACTGCATGAATGTGTGAGGACATGTGCTTACCATGGCTTTCCTATTGGTGCATGCTCATGCGATTTCATGGAACACACAGTTGGCTCCATATTTGTGGATAGTGGGCTCTATGATGCAACTCTGAGGAAGTGGGCCCAGCCAAACTAGGTAGATTGCTAGCACTGACACTCAGCCCATTTCATCATTTGCAGAGTTGGTCATATGCAGAATTTCCCACATCGTTAGACTCAGGGCCCCTTACATGTATGTGTACATGCCTCCTCTGGCAATCCTGATTTTAGGCCAGGCACTCAACTAACTGCCACACACTGATAGAATCATGTGCCTACAACACCAACAGTGTGCATGACCATATCCAATGGACTGACATGGCTGTCTGTTTTTAAGGGTTATGGGACAAGCTGTAGCCCACATGGTAGTAGTGCTGGAATTGGTGACATGTACCCATCCAGGTTTACCACACAACCAAGCACATTGACTCAGCCTCCAACCATCCCTGAAACCTGCCCTTTGTGGTGACAAACTAGTTCATCCTATACCTTGATAGATCCATGTGGCACATCCTCCCACTTTGAAATATGTGGAATGGTGAGACAATTTGCCTTCTGACTCCCTCAAGCCATGTACTACATCTTCTCCAAG
This sequence comes from Lissotriton vulgaris, assembly GCF_964263255.1. Classification (NCBI taxonomy): domain Eukaryota; kingdom Metazoa; phylum Chordata; class Amphibia; order Caudata; family Salamandridae; genus Lissotriton; species Lissotriton vulgaris. Next base: position 1,270,634,589 of record NC_141694.1, on the reverse strand, counting down.
GGCCGCATAACATGAAGGGTACAATTCCACAACAGCCTCTCTGTCATTCCTTCCCAGCTGTGACACAAGTGTGACACTGTCAAACACACCAGTGGACGTGTCTTGGTCTGGCTACCTTTCAGTATGCATATCCTTTCTCACCTCCTTGCTATGCAATGTCTCCCCTTTCAGACACAGTGGCAGTTCAACATGCTCAGCCAGCGCCTACAATACACTGATTACCAGGGGCTCACCAGGGCCACATAACATCGTTTGTTTCAGCACACATGGTCCTCTGGTGTCCATCACCCCACACCCAGTCTGATGTAGTTCATGACAGGAGTTCAGCAGGTCTCTATCATGGCAGCTGAAACCTGTGTGCTCTCACCCTACACATCGGCACAACTGCATGCTAAGTAGTTTAATGCATTTTAATATACATGTGGCTCTTGGCATTTTCCCATGTATTGATCCTTCACATGCCCCACACCTGACACCCTCTCAGATGTCCTCTGACAAACCCATTCCATTCCATTGCTTTACAGTCAGGATTTGTGTGCATGGGTCCAAGTTAGATATAGTGGCCTTATGGTGCAAGGTGGCCTGGATTGTAACAGTCAGGTTGGGCAGGGTTAATTTATTCATGCATTATGTGTTGGTCCATTCCACATCTTTTGCTTTGTATTCTGGGACTCATAGTTCTGGTGAGTCATGTACATTCCAAAACAAGTGCCGGTATACAAAGGTGAACCTGGATTGGTGCTGCACTTCACACATGTATGGGAAAACGTGACAGAGCTGTACTGAGCCCCAAATTCCTGTCCTTTGCACTGCACACAGTGCAGTGGAGCACTGGGACATAGATAGCTGCACTGCACAGCATGACCTTTTTGCCCACATTGCCCCTTTTTGCAACTTAGCTGCAGTGTGCCATCCCAGAACTCATGCCACCAACTCCACTGGGATGACAGCTGCAACCCCTCCTCCAAGGCCTCCAGCTCCTCCTGTGGTGGTGGGCTTCCTCCTCTGTCTGCATAGCTGCCTTCAGGTTGTTGGCTAACTTCCCCTTCCTACTGTGCTTAGAATTGTGCCATTGCTTTTTACAGTCGATGACTGTCCTCTCGGCATTCCCAAGCTGTTGGTCGTGGCCACTATTGGCAGCCAAATGGCCTCTTTCCTTCCTAATGGCAGTTTTTAGGTGACAAAGAGCTGATGTTGATGCTCTGTCGGCTCAGTGAACTAAATGTCATTCTATTCCGAAATGAAGTTGCACTTTCTCTTCCTCTTCCCATGGGGGTCTGTCTGGACATCTTGGGTAGTGCTGGAGATGTTGGGTTTGTTGTCCTGGCTTCTTCTCTCTTCTCCCCGCTCCATGGCTAACTTCTGTGAAGTGTGTCAATTTTATTTCTCCAAAGCGTCATTTTTTAATGTTTTTTCACGACTTACACTCTGAAAAGTGATGCTGGGATCGTTAGTGTCATTTTACGTGCAGCTAACCAGCCTTATGTCAGTTTTGCTTCTCATGTGTCCATTTCTGATGCAACATCACGTCCCCCGCAGCGTCACATTTTTTTGACGCAGCCTGTTCCTTACATCATGATGCACCATATCGTAAATACGGCAAAGCCATGGGGCCTTATTTATGAAGGCCTTGCGCCGCCGGTGCGTCACTTTTTCCCATGTTAAATAAGGCCCATGGCATTTAAAAATGACGTAGCAAATCGCTAGTCATTTTGACACATCACTGATGCAACGCAGCAATGCATCAGTTCTTGTAAATGAGGCCCCTAGTCTATATTGTTTTACAATAGCTCATAATATTTAATCAGCAATATAACTCAAAAACATGCTCCGTGCTCAGTGAGCAGAAAAAGTGGTCATGCAGTGCATATTTGCGCCTAGTCAGAATGCAATAAAAACAGCATTTTGTCACATTCAATCAATCTCAGGCCTGGCTAGGGTTTCAAATAAGTGTCCTGAAGTTGGGCTAATTTCTATAAAAGGTGCAAAATCCCATATACCGAGCTGTGGAGACACCTGATATAAGTGCATGCATGTGAATGGCTGGATTACCTAGCAAGAAAGAAAAGGGTGCCAGCATCATTAATTGGAAAGGCGATGTACTCCTGTAACAACATCCGAGTATCGTATAACTGGTAAACCGAGTCACTCACTGTTGAATACGTAAAATCGAACAAAGACAGTGTTAAAGGAAACACGCCTGGGACTAGCAAGGGAACTTGATGGCTGTGGCAACTCGAAGGGGTACCATACGCATATTCACTACCCTATAAGCTAGATTAAACTTTGAAGAATTTAGTAAAAGTACTTTATTTTTCTTAAGATACAAAGACTAGATTGGTCATTGATGTTATTGGGTCTGTTGTTAGTTGTTGAGTGCTGAGTTTGAGTGCCCCATCCAACTTCCCCAGGAAGCCTGTGACTACTCGCCCCGAGAGTCAAGTGTGGAAGGGGTTGTACTTGGCTCCCGTTTGCAGAACCACAGGAGAACAGACCCTGAGGCACCAGTCACAAAAATTACACCAAACCCTAAATCTGGGGCCGAGTACCACCTGCCAGCACTGCCACGGTCTGCACTGCAAAAAAAACAATTGATGAACAGAATGCTGAACAATCTGAAGCATTCACCCCAGTATAGAGATCCGGGCCCAAATCCATAGTTTTGCTGCTCACCTAGCCATTCCAATAGGAACCCAGCCATATGCAAATCAGTCATGACCTTGCTCCCCAAACTTTCAGGCCAGCATCCTAGGAATTGTTTCAGGGTATCACCCCTCATCAGCCAGGATAGTTTGAATCCAGTGGCATGGCAAGCACAGGACCCACACCTGGGCATACCAGCCCGAAATAGGGCGACAAATGCAAAAAGAGCTATTGATGGACGAAATGCTGATCAATGTCAAACATTTACCCCAGTACAGAGATCTAGGTATCACCCCTCATCAACCAGGAAAGCTTGAATCCTGTCTCCCAGAGGTGAGGGAACATAACCTGAAGACTGCAGTTTCTGCTGGCAGAGTTGAAGGCCTGATTAGGGCCTAGAATTCTTCCGCCTGCTGACAGAGGGACGGAGTGTGCCTTGCTCTGAAAGAGGAGGAGCCTAGTGTGTTTTTGTTGTGAGGATCAACCAGAAGGAGTCAGTGACTCAAATAAGAGTGTCCCAGAGTTGCATCTACAATAACACAGGTAACCACAAAGCTGACATCATGAGTAGAACAAAATACTGAAGACGGAGAAGGATTATACCATACAAAATAAAAACCTTTACCTTGTTCTCTTCTGATGGTGTGTAAGTGCTGTCTCTTTACTTTTCTCATAATGATGGTGCCCATGATCTCTTGCTTGCTTCTGGTGAGCAGTTCCTGGTTGCAGATGGTTTGCGGCCATAAAATGTGCAAGATTCTTCTCAGTTTACTGTGGCAGAAGGCTGACAGGTTTGTGATGTCACTTTTCATCATCCACCAGCATTCATATCCATCCAAGAGCATCAACAGAACACAGGTCTGGTAAAGCCTCAGTTTGGTGTTGCTGCTCTACTGGGATGACCTCCCCACATTATTTAGCAGCCTGTAGGCATCCAACTTTGTTCCACCTGTTCTTAATGTCACTGCCTGCCCTTGCATCATGTCTGATTTTTTTTAAAACATACTTTATTGATTTTATAATGTGCCGAGTGTGATTTTTGATACAATTGGTACATAATCAACTCAACAGGGAGAGGTGTAACATAAGCATCTCTGTGTATATAGGTTACATTCGGAACAGAAATGCAAACCAAAGTGAAATCATTGTTATTTTTTTTACCATCACACTACCGTGAATCTATTGCAGGCAAATATCAAACAAGGTCAGTATAAACACTAAACAACCCCAATCAACCCTCCTTCCCACCCTCCCAGCGAGGTTCATTCGAGCCAGGAAAGCAACTTTATCCACTTTGCATCTTCTTGTTGAGGCCCCAAAAAACAAGTGCAGGTCTCTTCAATCGGCCCTGCACCAAGTGGGTGGGGGGTTGGCACCGGTCATGACTGCATGCTGGTGGGGAAACGTACGATCAACGTGTGTTAAGGTATTGAGGGGTCAATTGCTTTGAACGCCTGCAACATCAGCATTTTACGCAGTCCCTTATATTCCTCCTTCCTGATGACTGCACTCTCTGCCCTACCTCACCTGATTGCTTCCTCATGCCAGTTGTGTACTGTTAAAGGAAAGGCCAATTTTCACCTCATGGTGATGGAGTGCTTTGCAATGATTAGAGCTAGGTCAGTGAATCTGAGCTGTACTTTCTGTGCCTTAGGATGATGATACAGCCCCTGTATGCACCTCTCCACTATGTCCCAGCTGGGGATCCCTGTTATGGTTTCTAATACATGTGTAATCTTGACCCACAAACCCACTAGGCAAAGACACGTTCACAACATGTGTAGTATATCATCGTCATCTGCATGGCATCTTGGGCAACATACCTGTGCCGTGGGATACATGCGGTTTAAGCAGTGCAGGCTGAGGTAGGCCTTGTGAAGAATCATGTATTGTATAAATTGAATTTGGCATTACGGGACACCCTCTTAGGGTATTCCAGGAGAGAGGCCCAATCCTTGTCCATTCGGTCCTTACCTATATCTCTAGCCCATTTCTCTCTATATAGCCATCTTATCAGGTGGCGCCAGTCACCCATCAGGTATACAGCATGTATCAGCTCATGTCTGATACATGCTTAGAGGGCGTTAAGGCTCGTTTGTACCTGATTGCAATCACTGCAATTTAGTCGATTTTAGAAATTGCACAGAATTAATCATTTTTTAAATTGCTTATAGCTTTTATCTTGTACTTCCCTTACTTTGGGCTTACTTACTTGTCCTACATTGCCCATTGCTCCTCGGTCCACCGCGGGATCTTCCCGTTTGTGTGGAGGGAGATCAGGGCTACTTCCGGGCTGAACGGGAGGTTGGTGGTCTAGCTGCCTAACCCCTCCATAAAACCGGATGCCAGTCCAGACGTGCAGGGGACGCGCACTGCGGGCGCGCCAAAGGCAAGCCCGTCTGCGCAAAGGCCGCGCACATCGCCAGCCCTGCTGCTGGTGTGGAGAAAAACGCTAAAAGGGACAGACACCTTTGTTACTCGTGTGAACAGCCCCGGGCAATAGGTGAGCAGAGGGATAATGCCGGTGAACATAAGTATGAATAGGTTGAGAAAAAAGCCTTAGAAGCCACAGGAGGGGATAAGCTTAAGTGTGGATTAATCAACGTTAGATCCCTGGTGAAACACCGCCTGGAGATTCAATTAACGTTGGAAACACATGATTTGGATGCAATGTTTCTGACAGAAACTTTGATGCGCCCTGACTCAGATTTTGATTTAGGATTCACATGCCCACTGGGTTATTAAGCCTTTCACAAGCCACAAAACAGTGGCAGAGGGGGTGGGGTTGGGGTAATTTTTAAAGATAATTGGGACTTCACCTCAATGGAAATTGATGATTTGGAAGGCATAGAACTTTTGGGTTTCTCACTGAAAGATCATGAAGGACAACTATTGACTGGAATAGTATGCTACAGACCGCCTGGTTCAGCTAGCCTCCAGCCACAGGAACTCATTGATATCTCTAGCAACATGCCACTTACCCATACTAGATTAATTATTTTAGGAGATTTTAATTTAGGGACAAATGGGAACTTAGATCCAGCCTTTAGAAACCTTCTCCAATCCTGTGATAATATGAATTTGCAACAGTGGGTAACAGAACCAACACACTGGAGGACATACACTGGATTTAATCTTCTCTGCCGAAAAAGTTATTGGATTGGAGGATATTCTACCCATAGATTGGTCTGATAATTATTTAATTAAGTTCTTGGTATTTAGTCATAGAAGGAATGATTCCACCGCCATCAAGGAAAATAATCGTCAAGGCAGGGACTGGAAAGAACTTTTGAAAAAAGCAAAACTATCTCCAGTATTTCCTGCGCAAAGTCTTCTAGATATAAGTAAACAGGTGGAAGAAAATGATATGTCACTTTGTGAACAAATACGTAACACGTTAGACCAGATCGCCCCTATGAAAAACCATAAAAAAACATGTAGACTGTCAGCCCCGTGGTACAATGAAAAGTTAAAAAACTTAAATAAGGGCTGTAAGCAGGCAGAACGAAAGTGGAGAAAAAAATATGCAGACAAGGACAAATTCGCCTTGAAAAAAAGCAATAAAAGTAACGATAAAAAATAAATCTCCATAGTAAAAGCAGAATACTATGCAGCCATTATTTTGAAAGCACCAAATAGTACTAGAAGTGTATTCAAAAAAGGGAAGTATCTTTTCAACCCTGACTAAGATTAATGTTACACAGGATCTCTGTGACAGCATAGCGATCTTCTTTGAGGAGAAGATCAGTAAAATTATTGATGGCCTAAGATTGGGCGATTTAGACAAAGTGGAGGACCTTAGCAGTATGAATGAGGGGCCACCACCATTGACTCAGAAGAAGGAATGGGTAGGTAGGGGTAAATTGGTAACTCTTGATCATTTTGAGATACTTTCAGAGGAGGAGTTTATTAGATTAGCTTTAAGCGTTTCCTCAGGCTCTCCAATGGATCCTTTGCCTCATAGGATTTCAAAAGAATTAGGTGCAGAACTATTCCAGCTGCTCCGACAGATTTGCGGACAATCGCTGAGCAGAGGGGTAGTACCGGCCTGTTGGAAACAAGCAATAGTAACACCACTTCTGAAAAAAGCTACTCTTGAACCCATGTGTCGAAAAAATTACAGGCCTATTTCCCTTCTACCCTATCCTGTGAAGATCATAGAACGTCTGGTCAACAAAACACTTTCGCAGTTTCTGGAAAGTAACAACAAGCTAGAGTTGTACAATTTGGCTTCCGGCCGGGACATGGATCAGGGACTTCCCTGGTGACAGTCTTGGATGAACTTCGAATGCGAGAAGACAAGGGACAACCAGTCATACTGATTCTATTAGACCTGTCTGTCGCATTCGATACGGTAAACCACAAAATTCTCTTGACAAGACCTAATGAAGTTGGGGTAACAGGCATGACCTTAAAATGGTTTCAATCATGCCTGTCAAATAGACAACATGCAGTAGCACTACCCTCATATCAATCAGACTTCACTAACATTCAACATGGTGTACCTCAGGGATCGGCGATCAGGCCATACACTGTTTAATATCTACATGAGCCCCCTGATCTCTGTCATTAAGTTCCACAATGTCAGCCTGGTGAATTATGCAGCTGATACTTGTTGTAACTAGATTTATCTCCTTTTAGGTTGCTAAGCCAGAATGAGTGAGATGTCTGCGTGGAATGTTGGTGTGCGTGATGTCAGAGTGAATAGAATGTGTGTGTGCCTGGTGTGTGTGGAGAATGTCAGTTGGTGAGTGAGGGCTGAGCAACATCCATACCTGGTGGGACCTAATACTTATCTTATTGAAACCAACTAATGAACACCTTACTTGGATTAATTACCTGGCTACAAACTACTTTATATCTTCTTTAACCTACAACATTTTGGCGACAGTCTTGAAGAAACTCTACGTGCTGCAGCCACAAGAATATAGGAGGTGAGGAAACTTACAATTTTTCTGAACTTTATTCGCTCAAGAAACAAAGCAAAGCAACTTTTAAAATATGTACAAAGAAAAGAACGCCCTCCCGAGTCCCACCAGTGGCCTCCACCACCTGGACAGCCTGCTCAGGGCGCTTCATGTTCCTGTTAAGTCTAAGTTTTCCTGCTTGCTGTTAAAATTTTATCTATCTGTTTTGTGCCAACCCAGCTTTGATCTTTGCAACGAGGACTGGCAAACCGCTGATCTATCTAGATCTGGAATTCGTCTCATGAGAGATTAAACCAACTAATAAACACCTTACTTGGATTAATTACCTGGCTACCATCTACTTTATATCTTCTTTTACCTACAACAATACTCAGCTCATCTTGTCACTGGAAGGGGACCAATCACTATCACTGGAAAATTTCCATTCATGTATTCAGGACACTGCATGTTGGCTTAAAAATAATTTGCTGCAATTTAACGGTGATAAAACAGAGATCCTACGCTGTGCAGCCCAGCAAATCCCACATCTGCTCCCAACAAATTTCTGGCCAATCAAAGTGGATAAGCCACTGACACCTCTGAGGCTGTACGTAATCTGGGAGTAGTAATTGATGATAGGCTGAGTTTAGAAACTCAAGTAAATAAACCTGTAGGGACTCGTTTCTCCCTAATAAGAGTTCTAAGGAAGATCCTTCTAATGCTGCCAATTTCTACCTGGGCACAGATAGTGAGAAGCTTTGTTTTGAGCCGGCTGGATTACTGCAATGCCCTTCTGCTAGAGGCCCCAAGCTACCTAATTGAAAGACTTCAGAGATGTCAGATTCCCTGGCCTTAGTGAGTTTCACTGGCTCCCTGTGCTGCAGAGGATCCAGTTTAAATCTCTCTGTATTGTTTTTAAAGTTTTACACAGTCTAGGGCCTAAACCATTGAAGAGTAAGTTTAAATGGTATGTTCCTACCAGAAGCTTTTGATCATCTTCAGCTAAACTAGTAAAGGGCCTAAGTTTAAAAGAACAAAATTTGGAGGAAGAGCTTTCAGCTCTGCAGCCGCTTGGCTGTGGAATGCACTCCCAACCAGCAGCAGACAGTTGGAAGATCTTCTGCAGTTTAGGAAGAAATTCAAGAAGTGGCTCTATCTTAACAGTGCTGTTTAGTCCTCCTTTTTATTAGTAGGTGCGGTTTTCACTGCAACATATGTGAGCGGTTTGAGTTAGTGTACATCAGCGCCAGGATGCCTGTGGGGTGATGGTACACTTTATAAGTCTGTTTAACATTTAACTTTTAACATGTGTCAGGGTCTTCTCGCATTCCAGTACCCAATGCTTCTTCACATTTTTGACTATTACTGCATGTAGGAGAAAAAGAGAGCCAGGACTCCTTACTCCCGGGCAAAGTACTTCTGGTCCGTCAATACACCATCCACAAATAGCACCCCCACTGTAGAGACACCCTCCCATGCCCAACCATGTATACTCGCCTAGTAACCAGTCGTTGGGTGTGGGGATTCCAAGCAGTGGAGTGTTAGGGGCCTAGGGGAGTCTCTGGTTTGTATATTGTTGTGCTTTTTTCCAGTAGGCGAGAGCTATTTGCAGCAGTAAGAGGGTTCCAGGGGTAATCCTACTCTGTGGTAGGAGTAAGATGTGGAGAGCACCTCGGGCCAGGGATTGTGCTGTATAGTCCAATTTGTGCAGGCTGCACCCCGACAGCCAGTACTAAAGCCATTGCAGTTGGCTTCCAAAGCAGTATGCGCAGAAGTCCGACACCCCCATGCCACCTCTCTCTGTCCCCAGCTGCAGTTTAGCCAGCCCCACTCTTCAGCTGCTCCTTCCCCAGATTAGATCCGACAATGTGTCCAGATTTTTTAAAAGGGAGGCAGGAATCAGTACTGGTAGATTTGTAAAAAATACAATAGTCGGGCGAGCATGACTATCTTGGAGATGGCTATTCTGCCCGCCACTGAGAGGGGCAGTGACACTCACAAACATACTTGGGTGCAGAGTGCCTTAGCTGCCCTCATCAGGTTGCCCTCCAGTAAATCTTGTGGGGTCCTATATATTCGGATGCCCAGGTATTTGAAGGTACTTGGCGCTTCTGGAAGAGAGAGCAGCCCAAACCTTAAGATATCTGGGGGCTCTCCTGGGCGGAAAAAGAACGTGTGAGACTTATTCTCGTTTATGGTTAGATCCGAGATGCGTTCAAACTGATTAAAAATACACGGTATAGGCCCTAGATCACTTGCTAGATCGTGGGTATATAGGATGAGATCGGCAGCATACACTCATTGACACTACATGTACTGTGTTGCCAACCTGGATGTCAGTCATCTCTGTCTCCCTCCGAAGCCGGATAGCGAGGGGTTCAAGCGTCAGCACAAATAGCAGTGGTGACAGAGGGCAGCCCTGTCGTGTGCCTCTGTATACTGGGTGAGGACGCGAGACATGCGCTCCAGACCGGGCTCGTACCGTGGGGCCAGTATAGGGCAACTTAACCCATTTTGCATGCTCCGGTGGAATGCCAAATTTACCAAGGGCAATTAACATGTATTCCCAATTTAGGTTGTCAAAAGCTTCATGCAGATCGAGGGAAATGAACCCAGCACCCAGGGCGTCTCTAGGTGTGGCCTGCATGACATAACAGAGTCGTCTAATGCTCAGTGAGGTACTATGGTCTAGGACGAAGCCTTTTTGGTCCGTGTGGATAGGTTGTGGCATGTGGGGGAGCAGCCTACAGGCCAAAATCTTGCTTAGAATCTTATATACGGAATCTAACAGTGTCAGCAAACAGTAGCCCGCAATCGGCAGCGACGTGGGAGGGGTAGGTGTCTAGAGGCTATCCTCTAGCAACTAACAAGGCTCTCCTCGCTGGTTGCTGGCCCCACCAGGTCAGCCGAGGTGGCCTTCTCCAAGGGACTAGCGGTTCCTGACAGGTCCCCAAGGAATACATTTACTCTGCGACAACATACAGGTCGTATCTCCGATCTCTCTGAGCTCAGAGGGACCGTGAGCAATTTATGAGCTTTATAGGTCCTGATGAATTGCCGTCTAGGCAAGAAACATGTTGACCAACTTCACACTAAGGGTTGAATAAGGATTGATCAGATTACCCATCACTCCTTAATACCCCTTATTCCCTTTTAATAAAGCAGTGAGCCACACTATTAAAATTGTTTAATGGACTCGACTGACTTTTTTTAGATTTCACACTCACGCTCACCATTGCACTTTATTTAGGCCCCTTACATTCACACAGCCGTTGGCCGGAAAAAAAGATCTCCACCAAAGTGTAGCCCTCCTGGGCTACCCGACGGGCATTGCACCGCCAGCCTGCCGTAGGAGCAAGGATGCCAATGATGACGCTGGACGGTCACCGGATGGGATGACAGTTGTTGTCCAACCAGCTACTTGTGTGAGGTATCCTAAACTTTCCAACAAGGGTTCACACTATGCACTTGTGTGTTCTCAATTGATGAGAGAAATGTCATTCTGAGCCACTTTTTTGGCCCCCTTTGGGAACTCTGCACAATTATTTTGTTGACAGCAAACAGTAGCCCGACATGTCCAACGGGGTACCAGCCCGGTTTAGGAAGGGAGGCAACCAAAGCCTGCATAGTGGTTGGGGGGAGGCCCCCAGTGTCCAGGGCCGATTGGTATAGTCGCTCTAGGTGGGGGACAAATTTATACGAGAAGGTGTGATAGAATTCTGACAGTAGGCCATTGAGGCCCCGAGCCTTGTTGCATGGGAGTTCCTGAATGGCCTCCCTAATTTCAGTTTTAGTAATGGGACCAATTCTATCTTTTTGGTCTGCCTGTGAAAGTTGAGGACAGGTGAGGGTATGTAGGAAAGCCTCTATTGACTCCACTGCTGTCCTCCCCCTCCCCCCAACCCCAGGGCCCTGTACAGCACCTCATAGTATTCACAAAAGGCTGAATTTATGTCATGTTGCATGTTCACTGTGGTGCTGTCTGATAAGACTATCTTGTGTATAGGTGTAGGGGGCGGCGTATTGACCAATAGCCGCACAAGGAGCGCTCCTGATTTATTTGCCTCCGCTTGTTTGATCTGGGTATAGGATTGGTAATCCATTATTCGAAGGCGCTCCAGTAATTCTGAGTGTTGTATACATGCATCCTGCAGTGCCCCCTCTTTAGTGGGGTCGGTGACCACGTCCTGCTCTAGCTTATTCAGGGTTTTTCTCTACTATCTTATGGTGTTTGTGGATCTCTTGTCTGGCCCGCACAGTGGCACTGATAGCAGAACCTCTCACTATGGTGTTGAATGCCTCCCACTCTATGAGGCGCAAAGTAGCAGAGTTAGCATTTTCATTGAAATAATTAGCGATGGCAGGGGCCATGGTGGCACGAAAGACAGCGTCCTCATCTGTGGCCATAACTTCCAAGTGGGGACTGGTGAAGGGACTCTATCCCCATGACAAAGTGACCTTCAGCGGGTTGTGATCCGAAAAGGTCTTCCCCAGGTATGTGGCGTGGGTAAACTGAGTAGTGATGGAGAGGGAACAGAGTACTCTGTCTAGTCTCGTGTGAAGCAGGTGGGGAGGTGAATAGAACGAGTATTCCCAAATGTTTGGGTTCTTGAAGATCCAGGCGTCTCCCTGCGACCAACCTACTGCCCACCCACTAAGGGCGTCCGCCTGCTTGATAGAGACTGCTCCTTGAAGAGGAGGGTGAAAGCGATGCAGTTGCACATCCAGGAAAGTGTTATAGTCCCTCCCAAGTACCCATGGGTACCCCACACAATCTAAAAGCATAGTGTTGGGATTTGTTAAGAATGTATCCTGATCATAATTCGTGCGTATATAGTGCCTATAACTATGTGTGTGCCATCTAGTGTGACATGGATTATGACATACCTGCCATTTACATCTGTGCGTTGCTTCAAGGCCACAAACTGGACAACATTTCTGACCCTTATAGCTGCTCCCATTAATAAGGCAGAATATGATGTGTAAAACACTTGGCCTTTCCACTTTTTACAGAGCTTGGTAGCCTCAGAGTCGGCGAGGTGTGTCTCCTGCATCAAAACAAACTGTGCCCTCCGCCTGTTTAACTGGGCGTGTTTCCTATGTCATTTGTGCACTGACCACAAACCTCTAACATTCTAAGTGAGTATAGTGTATGTTCCCAATGTGGCCATAGGTGTGTGTATTCAGCTCGAGTCTCACCATAACAAGGGGGCAGAGTGGTGTGTGCTGTGTGGTAGGGGGTAAGCCAGGAACCCAAAACCCTTATTAGCACCCAATACTAGGTCCAACCATAAAACAGTGCTGGACCAATCAAAAAACTCAAATTTGTGAACATTCATCTGTGTTCGGTTTGCATTCGCTGTGGGGTAGGCAGCTCCTGCGCATTGCAGAACACTCTAGATTGTGTGCTACAATATTAGTAACCGGATCATGGTCGCTTACTAAGGGTATAGAGAAGTTGGGGGGATAGTGGGGAAGCTGCAGAGGGCTGTGCCCCGTATATTATTAAGTTACCTCTGGCTCTCCAGGTTGTCCTGGGGGGACCTCAGCCCAAGTAGTCATCCATAATTTGTGGAGTGATAGAAGGAAACAAAGCAAGGCTGTTCTCTGAGTCTGAATGCATATTAGTGTCTTTTGATGACTCTGGCGAGGAGAGGGGGTTGCGGTACTGAAGACTGCTGCAGTATCAAGCACCGCCTCTCTTCCCCTCAAGACCTGCTCCGGGGATGGGCTTTTAGCATTGATTTTGCGAGTCGATCTGGTGCTGCGTGTTCTGCCACTTGTTGGTGCTTGTGATTCCATGTTTGTGCTTTGCGTTGATCTCTTTGACTTGTGTGAGGAGAATGTACCTTCCAGCCAATCCCCCACCGCCTCCGGACTGTCAAAGAAGTGTGTCTTTTGCTTGTGCATGATCTTCATGCGGACAGGAAACAGCAAAGCGTACTTGAGGTTCAGAGATCTGCGTAGCTTTTTCATAATTTGGTAGGAGGCCCTCTGGCACTGTACCAGGTAAGTGAATTCCGGGTATAATGAAATCCAGTGGTTTTCATATTGGATAGGGGATTTGTCCCTGGCGATACGGAGCAGTGTGTCCCAGTCCTTATAACTGAGTATCCGGGCAATCATGGGACGTGGAGAAGCACCCACAACTGGCTTTCTCATTGGAATTCTGTGAGCTCTATCAACACAGAAGAGGTCAGATAGGCCCTCTGGAGCTACCTGCTCCCGCAGGCATTGTGCCATGAATCGAGTGGCATTGGGACCCTCACATCGTTTGGGGAGGCCAACTATGCAGGCGTTGTTTCTTCGTGCCCGGCCCTCCGCATCTTCGACTCCGTCCAATAGGCTGGACACTTGGCGCTGCAGCTGTCATATCTGGCCTGCGTGGTCCTTGTGCTGGAGGAGCAGTACTGCTATAAGTAGTTTATTGCTTTTTACTGTAGAGGCCAACTTGTCATGGTCTGCCTTGAGTAGTGTAAAGCTGATTTTCAATGGGCCTATTTTTTGCTCTATTTCCTTCCACGACTCCCTGACCTCCTGTAATACTAGGATCAGTTTGTCCGGGGTGGTATCCATATTGGTTGGTGGGATGCACCTCATAGGGGGCTTCTGGGTAGCATTGTCTGATTCATCTTGCTGCGTTGCGCCCGTGGAGACCAACTCCGGCAGCTTTCCTTTTGTGCGTGCCATTGTGCACCATTGGGAAGGACCAGTTACATCCCAGTATGTTGCAGCCCAAAGTCTATAGTGCCTCCACATGTATGCACACCAGAGGTACCTCACAATCACAGTCCGAGGCACACCTGAGGGCCACCACCGCCTCCCGATCAGAGCCAGGCACGTAAATATTGGACTACCAGCGAAGTGTGGAGACCGGGCACGAGTCAGCAGAGTTCACCTCTTTATAGATATACAGAGTTGTGGGCACCCCTGAACAGGGCCAGTACAGTTATGAGGTAGGTGTGGCACTGCTACAATCGATCTGCCCGGTTAATGCGGCATTCCTCGGTATCAAAACCATATGGCTCCTTGGTCTTCAATCAGGGACAGGTCGCTCTTGCCAGACTGGGGCAGCCCTTTGCCTATCCTGCCCCAGTCCACAGTCACCACAGCTAGTGGGCTTCGCCTGCTGGTTGTTCCCTCTGCACTCAGCCAAGCAGCACCACAGTCACAGGGGCACCGCACACAGCTTACCCAGCCAGGCAGGAGCCACAACCCATGTGTCCTGCTGGCCCGTTCAGGCTTCACAGTATGGGCCGGAAAGTGAAAGAAGGCCCGAGTGAGCCTGCACCATACAGCACGGCCGGTATCCCGGACTGCACGACTCACCGCAGGGTAGGTCAAGCTCGCCGAGCCTGCATCCATGCCGAGTGCTCCCAGGCAGGCTGGAGTATGGCTGCCTTCTTCCGATCGTTTCTTCGCTACGCGCGGGCACAGGGAGCGGAACCTCCACCATGCAGCCCTCAGTGGCAGTCTGGTGCACTCAGCGAGGCCACTCCGCCTCAGCAGCGCCCACCGCTGATCATCGGTGATTCATCCTCGTCCGCTGCCGGTACAGGCCCAGTATTGCCACCACCCGGGGGTGGGAGAGGTGGGAGGCCGCACTCACCAGAGATGCCGCGCTCGGCCATATAGTGTCTTGGGGTGGCCCCCACGTCCTCGCTCCCTGGCAACCACACAGCCCCTCCTCATGTCACAGGTCCCCCTCGCTGTCGTATGCCGCCACAGGGACACTCGAGGCAGCGGCCCAGAGGTCTACGAGGCGCCGCAGATCGCTCCGGCCAGCCAGTCAGGCCTAGGCTCACACTCCATGCTCGTCTCCTGCCACCTTCACTAGTTTCGCAGCCTAAGGTTTTGGCCCCGTGCAGAGAGCACACTACGCCATCAACACTTTGGTTCTTATGAGCAGCGGGGTAGGATGTAGACCTGGATGTCCCTCAACATTGCCAATAATTGCCGGATAACTAGGTCCGGTCTCGGAGCTCCGCTGGGTGTGACCGCCATGTTCGGGGGTCAGCCACGCCTCCCTCCCATCATGTCTGATAGAACTGTCTACGTAGGTGAACTGTTCAGTCATGGCGAAGGCTTCTAGATCCACTTTGATTTGTGAAGGGTTTGGGATGTTGAGTGACATGAATTCTGATTTCTTCCGAATCAGAAGAAAATGCACATAAAAGTCAAAAGCAACAAATCCTTGGGGGGGAATGGAGTGGGAGGAGGTGGCATGGATGGCAGACTATTTTGGACAGAATCCATTTGCTACAGAAATATATAGTAACACAATTTGAGTCAATCAACAACATTCTCTTAATGTGCAATGGGCCCAGTGGACTTGTTAGATTGTTCAAGAGGAAACATTACAATCTCTTCTTCTTCACTATTAGAGACGCCTTTTTTCTGGATACTTTTATTGTTTGGTTTAGTCTTGAGATGCATGGTTGTTGGCAAGTAGGCAGGTTGTAGCAAGACTTTGCTTTACATAACGCACATGTCATATTTAGTGCGTTTTAGTCTTAAATAGTAAATAGAGAGACTGTATTCTGTTTATAGTTTCCCAGGATTAAATTAAATCAGTTGTTAATTGTTGATTACACATGCTTTATACGGAGCATTGCGTTATTTTTTATTTTTTTTTAATTGTTGACTAGGCTTAATTTTGCTTGGGAACTGATCCAATAAAACACTTAAAACAATATAGAAAGAAAAAGACAAATATTCAATAAATACTTGACTAATGTATATATTACAGCAGCATACATTTACTACAGATCACTTTCTATAACATTTATAGTTATCCAAAATGAAAAGCTAAAGTACTTATATACTATACTTAATGCAGTCATATGTATAAGTAACTGGTCCCTTACACCAAAGAAAAAAATGTGAGTCACAACAATATGGAGGAAAGTATGCACAGTGGACAGCTGTAATCCAGCCAATCTTGGTCTCCAAACCAATCCCACCTTTGTCATCATTACACTAGCATCCGGTATTGGATTAATCTTCCAGATTTGGACTCGAAATTTAAGTTTAGTTAATTTCTCATATATTCAAAAAAGCTTTTCTGATCATACTTTAGTAAAATTTGAGATTTCAGGAATCGAGGTGGGCAAGCAACCTTCAAGCTGGTCCTTTGATTGAGTTAATCTTGAAGATGAGCATTGGTGCACGGAGACCCAAAGCGAAATAGAAAGGTTTTTTCATCTAAATAGGGATACAGGTAAGGTAGAAAATGTTTGGGAGGCCTTTAAAACCACAAATCGAGGATATATAACTTCCAAAGATATAGCAGCTAGCCGCCGTCGAAATGTACAAAGAGCACACTTGGAATTAGAAATCAGTTATGCTAATGAACAATATATAAGGGAGAAAACAAATGCAAATAAATTAAAATTTGTGTTAGCCCGAAAGGCCATGCAAGATTACAATTACGCAAAAATATATGTGGCTAACTCTGCCTATCTTCAACAGGTTTATGAGGAGAGTGAGTTCTCAGGCAAATGTTTAGCCTGGCAAATAAAAGATAGACAGGCACAGAATAGAATTACCGCCCTGGTTGATAAGACTACTAAACTCTAGACCATAAATAAAAAAAAACAAATACAGAAGGAGTTATTAAAACATAATGAAACTATCTATTCAGTTAATCAAGAGGTCGATGGGCCTAAACTAAGGGACTTTCGTGAAAGATTTCCTATACCTAAGCGGCAGGCAAGTCAAAGCCAAAGTATGGTCGCAGGGGTTACATTAAAACAAATTCATGATACAGTGCAAACTCTTGCCAATGGTAAAGTGTGTGGAGAAGATGGGCTACCCATGGCATTTTTCAAGAAGTTTAGCTCAATACGAAATCCTGAATTGCTAGCATTTGCTAATCATATCTTACTGGGGGGAGAGATACCAAGGGCTAGATGTAGGGAAATCTTATTTACCGATTCATAAATACCGAATTTTACTGATTCGGTATTTATGAATCGGTAAATAAGATGTAGGTAAAAATTCGGTAATTTTTACCGAATCGGTAGGATTCGTTATTTACCGATTCGGTAATTACAGAATCTGTATTTGCCATTGATTCCTATGGACCTTGAAGCCCATAGGAATCAATACCAAATACTGATTCGGTAATTACAGAATCGGTAAAAATACCAAATTGCCAAGGGGGACAGGGTGTCACTATGACACCCTGTTACACCCCTGTTTCTGGCTTGTGTGCCATGTGGCACACATACATGCCCTAAGGGCATGTATGTGTGTCACATGGCACAGGTGTACATGCACAGATGTGCATGTACACAGGAATTCGTTATTTACCACCCACTGGTATTAGGTGGTAAATAACGAATTCTAAAGGCCCTGTAGCACTGTTTAAAGGGCTACCTACATAAGAAATTACAGATTCTGTAATTTTACCGATCGGTAATTTTACCGAATCTGTAAAACTTACCGAATCAGTAAATTTACCGATTCAGTAATTTTACCGATTCGGTAAAATTACCGATTCGGTAAATTTACTGGATCTGTATGTTTTTGCTACCCCTACATACCAATGCCCAAATACCGGTCTGAAACGGCCGAAAATCGGTATTTTCGGCCGTTTCCGACCGGTATTTCGACACCTACATCTGGCCCCAAGTTCCTTCTGGATGGCAGTGGTAGTCCGTTTTTTGAAAAGGGGTAAAGACAAGGAGGATGTGAATTACTATAGACCTGTACGCCTGTGGTTTGATTATAGGGCGACAACTATCTTTTAATACCAGATTTCTAGTGGAAACTTTAGTCTATTTTAGCAAAAATAAAATTCTGGCACACATAATGTTATTAGATGCTGAGAGGGCTTTCGATTTGGTCTGCTGGGAAAGTCTTTTTTATATTCTAAAAGAATTTGGGGGCATATTATCAAGGGGGTTTATATCCGCTTTTTTGGCTTTAAAAGCCAAGAAAGCGGAGATAAAATTATCTCCCTATTACCTAGCTGTCGCTAACACCAGTTAGCGACAGCTAGTAGGAGATAGCGACCATTTTGGGCCCCACTTTGCATGTCAGTGATATTTATCACTAATGACATGCAAAATGGGCGTGCCAAGATGTTAGCGACTGGAAACAGTCGCTAACATCGCTATCTTCTATTACCAACTTTTGGAGATATTCGCGCTAAGCGCGAATATCTCCAAAAGCTAACACCTGCCCTGAGCAGTTCTTAGCCATGTTATCCAATGGGAGGTGGATAACATGGCTAAGAGCATTAGCTCGGTAATGCATGAATATCGCTGACTTTTCAGCGATATTCATACATTGCGGCGATTTTTATCGCATTTGCGATAAACCTTGGTAATACCAAGGTTTATTTGCGGTAAAAATCGCCACAGCCCAGCGGTAAATTTTTCCCGCTAACCAAGCAATAGCGATAATTAACGCTATTGCTTGGTAATATGCCCCCTAGTTTTCCCACTGAGCTTATTAGTAGAATTTCGAAGTTTTACAAAGAGGCATTGGCGCAAATCATTATTAATGCTAATATGATCGCTAATTGTAAAGTTAACAGAGGAACCAGACAAAGCTGTCCATTGTCGCCATTCATTTTTTGCCTGTTTTATAGAACCTCTGGCTATTGCCATTCGTTCTATTAGCAGCTCAACGTCTCCAATTCTAGGAATGTCTAATATTAAGTTATACGCTGACGATACCGCTTTGTTTTAAAAACCTGATTTTGAAGTTCAGAAATGAATATTTGATAGTTTTCATAATTATAAGCAAATAGGAGGGTATAAAATAAATAAATATAAGACAGACATTCTGCTCTGTAATACCGTTTCGGATACATTGTTAACTGAATTTTGCTCACTAATCAATGGTAAACCCAAGCAAGAGGTATCTTGGTATATATGTTTCCGTAAATGTCAATGACCTGTATGTTTTAAACGATGTCCTTCTAATGAATAAGATAAATGGACTATTTGCTAAATGAAATGACTTCCCCATTTCAAGATTAGGCAGGGCTACTATTATTCGTATTTCGATTTTACCCCTGTGTAATTTTCTATTTTGAGCTATTCTTAATGCAATACAAATGAAATTTTTCAAAGAAATGCAATGTTTGTTTTCTACTTTTCTTTGAGCAAATAACGTATTGAGACTAGGTATAAATATTTTATCTAGACCAAGTAGTGAAGGAGGTATAGCCCTTCTTGATTTAAAAGAATATTATTTTGCAAATTTTGCACATACTACATATAGATCAACTAAAGGTTCATATTCTCAAGTATGTGTGATAACCATTGCAAACGTAATTTAACGCAACTTCCAAAATCACAGTGTATCGTGGGAAAATGACGCCCTGTTAACCAAGCATTCTCAACACGGCGGTACCATGCAATAGTCTCTAGATAACGTGTCAACTGACCGCTTTAAAATCAACGCCACGCCGCAAAAATGCGAAACGCGAACGCCAAAAAAGCTGAGATGAGGCCAATCGTGATACTAAAATCAGTGAAAACCAGCTACAGGCCTGCAATTCACATGCGTCATGCAGGGAAAATCACCATGAAAGTAGAAAAAAAACGGACAAATGCCAAACTACAGCGAAGCACAATGGATGCTGCCGGAGCAAGTAAGGAGGAGAACAAGACCCCACAAATCCCCCGGAGGATCTGCCTGGGACCCGGGGTCAGGGAAGGCCAAGGAGAAGAAGAGTAGTAAGAAGCGCTTCAGTCCGCAGGAAAACAGGATCCTGATAACGGACGTGGTCGAACACCATCAACAACTGTTCGTCACCTCCACTGTGTCATTGGCAACCAAAAACGGACTGTGGCAGTCCATCGTGGACATGGTGAATGCAGTGGGAGTGCTGAAGAGGACAATGGAAGAGGTCAAGAGGTGCTGGAATGACGTCAAGCGCAAAACCAAGCTGAAGCTCGCTTACAACCAGAAGGAAGCAATGCAGACTGGAGTTGGGGGTCCAGCACCACAGGAGGAGCTGGACGATATGGAGGAAATGGTGTCCACAGTCATCAGTGAGGAGACGGTGACTGGAGCCGGGGGACCGGACACTGCTCAACATGACCGGACACAACAGCAACAGGGTAAGTAACGACCAGGGGCTGGGGGGACAGAGGGAGATGGGCACAATGGCACACATGCACAATTGAGCTGAGCACTTCTGCGGACAAACCATGTCCCAGACCTCAACTCCCACCTAGAGACCAAATTACCCAAGTATGCAACGTCTCAGCATTGTATAAGCACAGAAGGCAAAGGCACATCGCAGAAAAGGGATAAGGGGCAGCAAAACAGAGAAGCAGGGCCCACATCCCCAAAATGCAGCACACACACATAACATGCAGAGCACACCAATACTGACAACAATGTGGCACAAACCGCAACACGTCCACAACAGAACACAGGACACAACTGGTGCGCCGACTGGGTGTAGACACTGGCCAATCACAAGTGGCATTACAGGGAAATGTGAGATGACAATGTACAAGTACAAACACACACACGTCTGTTATCGAAATGTCCACTGTCCCTCATCAAATAGCAAGCTCCTCCCAAACAGCCACGATATGCACAGTCATGCAGTCTGTATGTAAACATGTACAATGCGACAATACACGTGAACACATTGTTAAACTGCATCTCCCCTTCACATTGCAGAGGGACAAGCAACACCTCCTGCAGAGCAGCCCAAACCTCTCTTCTCTGATGATGAAGAGGACCACCACAGCTTCGACTCCGACGCCCTCCAACAGCTTGTGGAGAGCCTCCGCAGCCCAGCTGCTATGAGGAGACCCCACCCCCTGCACAGACCATACAGCAGGCAGCATCCATCACCACTGCTGCCTCCCAGGACTCCCACGAAAAGCACATGGCTTTCCAATGCCGTATATTGGGGTGCCTGGAGCAGCTGGCCTGAACAGGTGCAGCCTGGTTCAACCGCATGGCAGACAAACTAGATGCCATACGTGGGTATCTAAGTCCCATCAGGGACCACTCACAGTCCCTAACGGACACCAACAGTCCGCTCCATGCTCTCCAAAGAACCATGGCTGACATCGCCTGAGTCCTGACTCAAACAAGAACGACTGACTAGTTAGAGTGGCTCCATCGAGCACGCCCGGGATGTGGGAAACATGTGGAGGCTAAGGGGAGACTATGGAGTGGGCCAATGCAGAAAGAGAGGCTGCCACAGCTGCACACCAGCGATTGGTAGCTGGGTTCCTCAATGAACTCAAAACCATCCTCACTGCATTGCTGCCACATGTCCTGGTGCTGATGCATGTTGCTGCTACCACTACATCCACATCTCCGCACCCTGAAGTGTCACTGCCACATAGTGCGGCTGACATTCCACCTCGGGCCCCTGAGGTGTCACTGCCAAACAGTGCTCGAGAAAGGCCAGCCCCACCCACACGTTAGGCACATGGAACAGCAGAGGACGAATATGGCCGGTTTCAGCTTGGTTCTGCCCTTGGCATCACCACTTTCCACTGTCCCCTGATACACTCAGCAACACTCACCTTGGACGGCCATATTCTGTTTGATTGCCAATAACACAGCAATCAGACTGCGGACTGAACTCTTCCTCTTCCTTTGGACTTGTCATTCCCTGAATGACTCAGGCTGGCCCTACACGGGCCAACATTGTAAAGTGGGGGTTGCATGGCCCTGTACTGCTCCAGATGCAACACTCCACTGAATGTCATTAAACATTCCGACTCACACAGTTGTGTCATGTCTATCTTCTTTCATGTGTGGTAGTATTGATAAATGTAGGGTCAGTGAATTCCCCCTACGTCTATGTGGCTCATGTCGTTGGACTTGGGTCACAGGGTGACCCATTGCTGAATGTTGTCCTGGTGACGCTGACGCAACAACAGTGACACACGCATTTGTTACTTCCTTGTCCAGCCCCGGACGGACCATTACCAGAGCCCCAGGGTCATTGTTCAAACCCTTACGCTGGCCTGCAATACACCAGGCCAGCCCACTACGCTTACGCTCCAGGGGGGACAACAACCCCACATGTGGCAGGACTCCCCTGTAGTGATCTGTTGCTCACAGGTCTAGTTGTCAGCATGCCACGGCCACTCCCTCAAGGCTGGCTTACACCCACACCACACCCATCCAGCACAGGCGTCACAGCACATGTGACCCTGCCAATAAAAAGGGCCAGGCGCACATTCACAGCGCCATTTCCAACCTCTAACGGGTGTATCTGTGTGGTGTGCATGTAGGCATAGGGACCTAGGGGCCTGCAACATCACATTCCGCAGGCCCGGAGGTGATATGATGGTGTCCGCACCACAATGCCCAATCATAGAGGATCCATGACTAGCAGGGCACAGACTTGGTGGCACTGTATACACTGCGGCCGGCACAGGCACACCGCCACTGGACGGTGACTTTCGGTGCACTGAGGTAGGGGCACCTTAAGTGCTGAGCGGGTGTGCAGCCTGCGATGATGCCCCGTCCCGGCGGTCCGGACAGCTCAGGTTTTGTGCGCCCTGCTGGACCACAGTGTAGGCATGAGCCAGCGGGCAGCATGTGCCTACCGCCACGTGGTGTCGCCTTCTGGATCACAGAGTTAGTGGCACCTATGAGGCTGAGCAGGTGTGCAGTCTGCGATGATATCGGGTGCACTGGTATGTCCTCTTCCATGGAGAAATCAAGACCCAGCACCAAATGTGAGACCTGGTGGCCCGAATGAGCTGCATGACGTGGAGGGTGCCATGTCCATGGGCCCCGGGCATGTGGCTTGCAGTAGCACGTTGTGAGCCCTCTTTTCTACATGCCGGTGGCGGAAGGTGAGCAGTGAGACCTGGATGTGCAGGGGCGGACATGCACCCCTGGGTGGCAGGAGGGGCTGGGGTGCAGCTGCCATGGTGCGCAGGGACGGGCATGCACCACAGGGCAGTGAGAGGGGCTGGGGTACAGCTGCCTGGCTGGGCAGGGGTGGGCATGCACCGCTGGGTGGCAGGATGGGCTGGGGTGCAGCTGTCTGGGTGCGCAGGGGCAGACAGGCGATTAAGTCACGTGAAATTGTATGTACTTTGCCATTCAGGTATCTGGACTCTGTTTCAGATGACGGGTCTGTCTCAGATGGGGGACCTGGTGAACTTCACTACATACCGGCACGTGGTTGGGGACACACTGGTGGCAGCAGGTGAGCAGTGTGGCCTGGGTGCACAGTGTCGGCACTCTCTCTCCCTGTCCTCTTCTTTTCTCTGTGTCTCTCTCCCCCTCTATGTCTGTATATCTCTCTCTCCCCCTCTCTGTCCGTCTATCTCTCTCTCCCCCTCTCTGTCTGCCTATCTCTCCCTCCCCCTCTCTGTCCGTCTATCTCTCTCTCCCCCTCTCTGTCTGCCTATCTCTCTCTCCCCCTCTCTGTCCGTCTATCTCTCTCTTCATCTCACTTTCTCCTTCGCTCTCTCTCTGTCCCTTGATGGGTTCAGGACACACCTTCTCATCATGATTTTTGTCTTGCAGGCTGTGACCTACGGAGTGTCCCGAGGGTGCCACCATGTGTCTTCATTTCTGTTCTGTGTTTGTTGTAATACATTTTCATTTGTTGCTTCGAAGGTGAATGTGTGATGCTCATTTTTGTGTCAACACATGCATGTAACCAGATGTGATTGTGCGACATCATGCGGAATAGTTAGTACATGATTCCGTGTAGTTCATGTGGCATGTCTTTGTCCGGTGGGGGGGGGGCCCAGAGAGGGGGTGTCCTCGGGGTGGTGGCGATGGGTGTTGTGGCCCTCTTGGGTGTCCGGGCTGTATGATCAGTGGCTCCATGGCATCTGTTGTTCTTCACGTGGGGCTCTGGGCTGGGCTCCCGTTTGTGGTGCAGGCTGTGGTCTGACTTTACACCAGGTCAGAGCAGGTGTTAGTTTCCTGCTGCTAACGCACCTTATCGCATGTTTTGTGATTTTATCGCCGATCAGGCTGGTCGTTGAGAATGTTGCGGAGTGGTGTTGTCGCAGCTTTTTGCTCGGTAATGCCTACTCTGTATCTCATTAGCGATAGTTGCAGAGGTCATCTGTGGCGATGTTTTTTGCGGCTGCTATTGCAGGTAAACTGGTGCTATGGGCTATTAGCACCCGCTTGTGAATGGGGCGATACATTTATCGTGACTTTGCGACAGCGATAAAGTGCCGTTAACTCAGCGATAACTCCTTGAGAATATGCCCCAAGTCTTTAAATATTAATAGTTATGATAATTGATTTTTTAATTTAATTTATCGAGAATATGAAATTATTGATTTTATGCGTTTAACGAAGAAAAGAAAAGTTAGATATAAAAGACTACAATTGAATATTAAGCATAAACAACAAATGTATTGCCATTATGCGATCCCCAATATTAATGGAGCAGCATTTCTATCAGATATGTATATAGGGGCAGATCCTTTGCTTGAAATGCTTAAATGGATGAGTCAGGGCTATGGTAAAATAGGGGACTTTTCAAACGTAAACTAGAAATATTGGAATGAAATAGAGCCCAATATCAAACACTCTAAAAACATTATGCAATGGTCTTTTATTAGGATCAAACATTTTCTGCTGTAGTTGAATCCCATACGTATAATAGAAACATGGGAGCTAGCGGAGCAGATGTTAAATCCCAAAAGCCACAAAAGAATCAGCATCTGGGCTTCGCTCCTATGCAGTTATAAAGCAGATAAAAAATGAAGAAGGTCTCCAGATATCGGCTTTAGCTTGGGATCAGATTAATAAATTGAACTTCTCTCTATTGAAAGCAGCCAATTAACGATGGATGCAATATTACACTAAATGACTCTTATATAGAACCCAGACTTTCTCCATAAAATAAATCCCCAGATTCCTGCTAATTGTTTTCGTTGCAATTTGGAAGTAGGTGGTAACTGGACACATATTATATGGAGTTGCCCAAGGTTAAGTAGATTCTGGGGAGAAATCAATCAGTATGTGCTAATAAACTGAAAGTACAGGAGACATTAGACATCCACACTGCTGCTTTTGGATATTCACCTGATCATGATCAAAGATATTTCTAAGATGGTAGCCAACATGGGGCACCAAAATGAAGCTCGAAAAAATGGCCCTGAAAACTTGAACCCACCACCCTCTGCTGGCAGCACGATTGAGCCCTCTGGTTGAGGTGTCCTGTGAGGCCTCAATAGCAAAGTCAGGATAAGTGTGGTTGCCTTGGCTCTGCCCTCCTGTCTACCTTGCTGTGCTTTCAGGGAGAGCTGTCTGTCTTGCGAGGCCGGGTGAAATTCACCCGGCCTGGCTTGCCGACACGCCTTAAAGGGATGCGTCCAGGCTTTTGAATACGCTTCGCCCTTCCTACGGATGTCATGCAGGCTGTTGCAGATGGGGATGAAAACACAGGGGGGTTGAAGTTTATTTTAGATCAGTCGGTGGGTTTCTGTCCAGGCACTTTGGGATTTGCCTGATCTGTGTTGTGTGTTCTGTTGGACATTGAATAAAGCTCCATTTTGTGAATGTATCTCTCCAGCTCTGATCTGAGTACGATGAGCTAATTTAAAAATAGAAAAAAGGCTATTGATTAGAGCTCAAGAAAGTTCACAGAAAGTAAAAGTGGACTCTGGGCATGTTGACCTTGCATTAAAAGAAAGGCAGGACTTCATACCTGTTATGCTCAGTGAGCAGCCATCTTGGAATGGTCTTGTGATGATCTGTGTGTGTGTTCTGTTGTATATTGGAGAATGCTAATTTTTGGGAATTTATCTCTCCAGCCCTGATCTGAGGTACGACAAACTAATTTAAAATCAGACAAAAGACTATTGATTTGAGCCCAAGAAAGTTCACTGAAAGTAAAAGAGGACTATGGGCATGTTGCCCTTGCATTGAAAGAAAGGCAAGACTTCATACCTTGTATGCCTTGGGAGCGGCCATCTTAGAATGGTCTTGTGTAGCAAGTTACAGTGGACTGTACCTAAAGGTGGGATTTCCACTTCTCCCTGGTGAGATCTCAACAACGAGCAAGTGTATCATTACACATTGCACTAATTGCTTGCAATCTAAAGGTGGAATATTACACTACTCACTGGTGACTTCTCAACATCGATCCAAGATCCTCTCACACCACTTTAATCTTGTCGCTATCCTCACCATGGCACAACTTATCAAAAGCTCCTATGACATCCTGGCACAGGTAGGTCTTAATGCTTTTAAGATTGTCTACCCCCTTAACCTTTTTGAGAAAGCGGCAAAGACATTCAAACACAATCTGCTCATACGATTCCCTGAAACTATCATCTCTGATACCTATTTCTGCACGTCAAAGGGTGTTGTGGTTACCGCCCTAATTTTCTACACTACAAGAAGGGCTCAGTGGAAAAGAGTCTTAACATCAACACTTCGTTCAAAACCAATGAGCAAAACCCTCATGGTTCCCGAATAACCATATTACCCTCACCTGACTTCAAAACTGATCTTGACGTATCTCTCTACAACAATAGAAACATCCTTATAAAAGCTTCGGACTTGAATCTTGAACGCTTTGACAGAATCTTTATAAGGATTAAAAATAAACTTGATAATGTAGTCCCTGCTAGTTCACATAATCAAAGTCTCCCCTCAGCTGTGGAACCTTTTGTTTTTTCCTCCTCCATATCCAACCACTCTGCATCCCCCTCACTCCCCCTGAGTCGGTCTGAAAAATTCCCCGACTCAGATGGTGAGTGTAATACCTACAAACGTAACCCCGGTATGCAAACTCAAGTCTTCTTGACTACCAAAATTAGTGCTCTTCCTATTCTTCACCCAGCCTCATACTCCAGTACTTCATCCGCGAACCCTCAACATCCTGTCTACTCCCCCAATACTTACCTCATTGCACAAGATAAAGCCACTTTGCCCCCCACCACTCATCTCCAAGGGCTGTTTCTTCAACTAGTTCCCCCTAGACCTGCCATCCACAATGCCAACCGTCCCCCATTGAGGATAATAGGGATGACCTCAAGCCAGATCCTGTCCCCTCCCTCAATACGTTCCTTCCCACTTTAAGGGAAACTCTTCTGCCATCCAACACCCCTCTCCCTAAGGGGACCAATCCACTATCTACTCCTAAACCAGCTGCTGACAGTGATAGCTTGCCCTACATTGAGGAAAAGTTGGCTAGCCTCAAGCAGGATCTCCAAACTGTTAAGGATAACCTGCAGACCCTCTTACATTTCTTTTTGAAGATAGGGCAGTTTTGGAAACTAGCCTACCCTTGAGACTAATCAACCTAGCCTTCAAGCAAGGGAGAAATACCACAGAAGGGAAATTTCTTTTTCCGAAAGCCTGCTCAGCTTACTCTGGAGAACACGGTCTCTACCAAATCACCACTCCAGGCCCCATGGGTCTATACACCATATGTCTGATGATGACACTCTCTCCCAACTTCTTTCTTACAACGGCTCCTCACGTGCTCCACTCAACATTCAACTATTTCCTCTGACCCTTTAAGAGAACCAAGTCTTAACCAGAGATCTGTGAGCATGAATAACCTACTACTGGTCCCCACTTCTCACCCAGAAGCGGTAGCAACTAACTTGCACATCAAATTGATGCTTCTCAACTGTAGGTCAGCAGTGAAGCATGCAGCGGATATTTCTGCCCTCATCATCACGCAAGAACTGGACCTCCTGATCCTAACTGAAACCTGCCTTAATGACACCTCCTCCCATATACTGGACATCTTAGTCCCTCCTGAATATGACATTATCAGACTTGATAGACCTGTTAAAGCTGGGGATGGCATTGCATGCATCAATCGCTCCATCTTCACTTTGAAACAGGTTCAAACTGCTATGATGTCCTCCTGTGAACACCTAGACATTGACATCTGGAACAATGGCAAGCTAGTCTGCTTGCTCCACACAATTTATCATCCCCCAGGTGACAATCTGCTCTTCATTGAGCAAATTATGGAGTTCATTACCTCATACTCGGACCAACACTCCAACCATATTTTCCTCGGGGGTTTTAGCCTACACTGGAACGAAACAAATTATCCCTTATTGTGCTCCTTCAAGGCTTTCCTCTCCCACCTTAACTTCATTTATTTATTTGCAAGCTTATACCGCGCTGGGAATCGACTCCCGAAGGAGAATCTCCGCGCCCCTGGCATCATCTTAAGCAAAGCAGGTTCTTTCATGTATCCTTATTTCCTAATATAGATAACCTAATATTGGAAGAGAAAGGTTTTTAGTTTCTTCCTAAACGGAAGGTGTTCCCTGCATTGTCTGATTTCTCTGGGGAGATTATTCCACAGCTTAGGGCCGGCAACAGATAGGGCCCTACCCCCTTGCCTTCTTAATCCTTGGGACACATAGGAGTTCTTGATCTCCTGATCTAAGTGATCGAGAGGGAACATATACACCAAACTTTTTAGTCAGGTAGTCAGGGCCTTTCCCTATGAGGCACTTATGGATAATACAGCACGCCTTGAACATTACCCTCTGTTTCACTGGAAGCCAGTGAAGTTTGGCCAACAGGGGTTTAGATGGAGTGCGTACAGGGGCATTAAGGACAAGGCCAAGGTGTGCAAGGGACACACCCACAGCAAAGGCTCCATCCTTGATCTAATCATAGCTAGAGATACCATCATACAACTTGATGGCATATCACCTTGTGACTTGTCGGATCATTACCAAATCTCTTTTCACATCCTAGGAAAAGGTTCTGCTGAGACAAGGTCAACCCGCTCAAAAGCAAACAGCTAGTTCAAAATCTGAGCGACATTAACATTAGTGATCTAGCATTCATTAGCAATAATGTACTTCCGCCACCCCCTAACATGACTAACCTGGATGACCTTCTGGAGCATTGCATCTACACTATGACAAATATTTTCGACACAATTGCACCAAAGCAACTCAGAAGTATTCCGATCAAACAGTCCAAACCCTGGTTTCACCCCTTGGGCGCGGTTCATGACGGCCCCCAGCCGTCATCAGCACACGCCCACCGCGTTGCATGACGGCCGGGGGCCGTCATCAGCATAGAAGGGGTTAATGGCTCCCTAAATAAGGAACATCGCAAACTAAGGCTTACGGAGAGACTATGGAGAAACTCACCCTCCATTACAAGCCTCGAACAGTTAAGGATGACTAGAAGTTTATATAACAAGCATATCAGTAGTGCCAAAACTGATCACTTCAGGGCACAGCTTGACAGCGGCAAAAATAGACCTAAAAAACAATTTGAAATCATCAAACAACGAGCTAACCGCTCAACCAATCAACTCTCATGGCCCAAGATATCTTGCCCAAGTGGGGAGGACTTCTCAGCACACTTCACTGAAACGGCAAGGAAAAATGTAACTTTAACTGCAATACACCACACCTATTCTGCTGCTTCTGACTTCCCTTTCACGTCATCTTGGCTAACAGTAGCAAGAGCACCTACTTTCTACCCCACATATTACCATCCAAAATACAATGCATCATGAAATTCCTTTTTACTTCCAGACGATGCAGAGTTGCTCCAATCTATGGCTTCTTTAAAAACTTCCAATCACTTCAACGATCCTCTACCTGCCAAGTTTTTTAAAGAACTCAAAACGGCCATTCTTCAACTCTGGTCCCTGAATATTCATGGATCTTTCATGTAGGGTATGATTCCTGATTACCTCAAGATGATTCAAGTCACTCCCATCCCAAAAAAGCCAAATGCACATAGCTGATCCTAACAATTTCCGTCCAATTACTAATATCATGACTTTAGCCAAATCGCTTGAGAAATGCGTCCAAACACAGCTCAACCACATTGAGAAGTTTCAGCTCCTTGATCTATACCAGTCAGGTTTCAGAGCGGGTCACTGTACTGAAACAGCCCTAACACACATCGTTGATGATGCCTTGAGATCTCTTAACCAGAATGTACCCTGTCAACTGATTCTTCTTGATCTGTCCTCAGTGTTTGACATAGTCAAACATGAAAACCTGATTTTTCTTTTTCAAAAAAGGTTGGGGCTAGCAAGCCTTTTCTTAAATTGGTTTGCTTCATTGCTACGAAACAGAACACAAAGAATCAAAGTTAACCACTCCCTTACCAGTCCCAGGTAACAATTGGAGTACCTCAAGGTTCACTAAAAGAGAAGGGAGGTCCCCGTATTTATCCAATCTGGGACAAGGGGAAAATATGACAGAAAATCAAAACACCTCTACACTGGCATTTGCTGATGACAAGCCTAGTATTATGCAATCTCCTTCATAGAAATAGGGGACTTTAGTCTTACAATCAGTCCCACAAAAACTGCATAGCATCTCCTTTTGATAATAATAAACAACTGGCATGTTGCAAGTATAGCTGCATATATTTATCCCAATCTTGCAGGTTTTATGTAATTTCCTATAGAAAAATGTGACTAAATTGTGCACGATAGCACCATGGAAATCGAGGTGTTTTTTGTTCTTAGTAATAATATTGCATTGTTTCTTCTGTAAAGAATTGCCAATATATTTAAGCAAATTTTGTATATCCTCTTAACTAGGTTCCCCTAATTAAAATGGGGTAACGCGGTTTTCTAAGATAGGGAGCCTGATATCACTGCTAGTGAATAAGAATAAAGCTTGCGTTCCAACAATTCCATTACCAAAACGGGCATACGGGGTGCTCTAAGGTATGGAGCCTTGACATTATAGCGTGCAAAGAACAATAAAGTTCTGGACCCAACAACTAAAAAATTTTTTTTAAATGATGCACTGATGACACATGTACCGTGCATCACGTGGGCTTAAAAGGAGGAACCAATAGGAAAATGGCTAACTAGAGGAAACAATAGGAAAGCAGGTATTATTTAAGGTGCCGCTTTTTCCGTGTCTCCCACTTTTCTATTCTAACCGTGAGTGACGAGTGCGGTGAAGATCCAGAAGGAGCTAGGAGGCCAAAGTTACCAAGAAAGGTAAGCGCTGCGGGAAATGTGGCATCCGCATAGGCAGCTTTCCCCTCGTTGTCAGGAGATGTGGTTCATGCCAAATTCAACCCTGCTGAAGTAGTTGGTGGTTGAGATATGTGAGAGGAAGACATAACATTTACACACTGTAGTAAAACGTAGCAAATGCTTTTAAAGATCGCTATTTAAGATAGAGAGGAGGGTAATTCCACATTCTCCCTGTCAGGACTCATAGAAAAATTTGGTTGTGAAGCCCACTAAATATATCAGCAAGTAGCCACATCTAAATGAGTTTTATAGAGCAATACGTTTGGACCAGTAACAATAATGACGGCATTTCTAGGCATAATATTGGTTACATCAGTGAATGTATGTTTGATATCAGCGAAGGTACTTTTTGGCCTTCGGGTGATTTAAAATAGTTTGATGCAACAGAACAACTGAGAAACATTCTCAGTATAGCTTAATAAGACAATATGCCCTCTCTAGTTTTAGATCGTACGACTCGCAGACATGAGAAACATAATGGATACATTACCAATCATAGATGAAAACGATACGCGCTATGTATTAGAAATAAGAAAACCAAGGGTAAACCGCATAGCCTAGTTAGAACTTGTTAACATAAATCCAAAATACAAGCATTGCCTTTGATTTCCTCTAGGCAGTGACAGATTATAGATATCTTATATAAAGATACCTTATTTCTGTATTGCAGATTGTGTTTTCATTTGTATCAACACACAAGGGAGGACAACCCCCTTAAACCCTATGCCGCTAAGATAAGCAGGATTCCATGCATGACCATTAATTGCCTTTCACCCTGGTAGGTTTTGCTGGAGGTCTTTGGGTATAAACATCATAGCATAAAAGTATATGAGACTAGTAACACCATTATGTGTAATATTTTCCCTCAGAATATACCTGGATGATCAAGGTATCATTTCGGTGGCTCCTCTAGACATCCTTTATCTTCATTCTACAAAGAGAGGTATATTGTTAATAATTATGGCAAAGTACTGAGACTGTTTAGATGGTAGTAGACTTACCTTAATATCTACTTTTCAGCAGGGAAACTTGATAACCTAGTGAGGATCAGAATCCCATTATCCCCATTTGGGTCCTGACACACTAAAGAAAGGAATAGGAGTCAATGAAGTTATCACCCTGACTAAAAGATTTAAGTTGAGGTATGTTCAACAATTACTAACATTAGGATTGTGGTACATATTGGGTTTGTAGGTGTTGGTAATAACAGATTTATGTAGAACCTTGGCTGATCAGGAAACGGGGATTCAATGTTGCGAAATGTATTTTATGTATATACTTGTGTGTAGTTAATCATACAGACCACTTAGGGAAAACAATGATGCCATGATTATGAAAGAAAATAATGAGATGTAAAACTGTCAAAAGAATGCCACTGAATTGATATTTGTCACAACATATACTCTGTACCATTGTGAATGTTTTCAATTGTACATATCTGTATTAATTTAGAACTGTCCTGAAGAAGGTGTTTTAATCTCAGAAAACCGAAACGCTGCGTCGACAACAATCTCAATTTTTTCTCCAATTGCATTGGACATGTGAATGTTTAATGTGTTTTATATGTTTTTAATATGTTTGGATTTAATCCAATTTTAAATAAATTTGTGTGATAATTGTATTAAATAAATCCTACCTAATATTGGAAATGATACCCATGGTTTTGTAATTACTGTTGTGATATTTGAAGATATTGTACTGTGCATGTTCTTTGAAGTGGCATTTAGCATCTTTTCCCGACAGTGTGTTTTTTATTGGAATGTGATTAACATTTCTTGCTAGTACAATTAGCTCTGCCAACAAAGTATTTTATGTTTAAGTTGGGACATGCTTTGATTTTCTGTCGTACCTCAAGGTTCCACATTCTCACCCACGCTTTTCAACCTTTTCATGGAACCACTCTCCGAAATTCTGAACCGCTCTAACATTCAATCCCATATGTATGCTGATGACACTCAATTGTATTAGAAAATCTCTTCACTAGATGACATAAAAACTCTAAACTGTGCGCTTCAAATGTCTCAACAAAGGTTAACTCATAATCATCTTTTGCTAAATACTTTCAAGACAGAATTACTCCTGATTGCACCCCACAGTAACTGCAACTACTCAAGACTGGCTCAAACAGCTTACTGCCCTCAACTGCACCCCTCATGTTGTTGACTTCTTGAGATCTTAGGGCATAATTCTGGACAAATACCTGAATATGCAAGATCACATTAGTGCAACTATAAGGGGAGCCACACATCAGCTCAACACATTAAGGAAAATCAAGCCATTCTTGCCTTTTGAGGACGTTCAGTCTGCCGTCAAATCCCAAGTTATCTCACGCTTGGAGTATGGAATGGTGACCCTAGCTGGGTTACATAAAGCTAGATTGGCACCTCTAAGAGCCACTCTGAACTCTTCGGCTAGAGTCAACACTGTTTCAAGAGAACATGATCACAGCACACCAGACCTAATTCATCTAAAAAAGCTGTCTATCGAAGCAAGGGGCCGTTTTAAGATAGCTTGCCTGACGCACAAAGCTATTCACTACAACACCCCTGTTTACCTGGCACAAAACCTTTAACTATCAGGTACAAATCAGGCTCAAAGAAGCTCTAACACCCTACTGTTGAAGCCTCCCAAATTCAAAAAGAAAACAACCTACAGTTGTGCTTTCTGTGGTCTTGCACCAAAAATTTGGAATGCTCTTCCTCCTGAGATCAGATCAAACCCCTCTACCACCTCATTCAAAAAACATGTCAAATGGTTATTCCTGAATGACCATCTACAGCAATAGGCCCAAAGCCATCCTAACTTACATTTATTTCCTGTTGACACACTGATATTTCTGCTCAAAAGTTTTCATTTTGTCACTGCACGTGCCCTATGAGATTTGTTGCTTTTCTGAAACTGTACCTGTCCTACAAGATGGGTAGTTACCTGTGTTCAACTTTGTAATGTGGTCTTTTCCCATGCTCCATTAGACTTTGTTGCTTTTCTTGTACCTCACATGTCCCTTTATGATGTTGTATTCATGCTTTTACCTCCACTTCCACTCCTTTGTAAAGCGCTCTGATACATGTACAGGTCATGTTCTCGCTTTATAAAACTTTTCAAATAAATAAATAAAGCTGATCTATTGCAAAAAACAAATATACATAGTGGTTATACTAGTGCGAGCTCTAATACTTCAAAGGTGGCGGACAGACGAGTTCCCGACCTTTCAACACTAACATTGTAAAATGAATAAGATTAACAAGTCGGAAAAAAAATATGCATTAAGATCTGGGTCGTACAGGAAGTTTAAGAAATTATGGGAATCGTTGGATTAAATAGGCGATTTTAATGTTTTGTTTTTAAAGTGTGCAGAAATATGTTTTTACTAAAATGAGGGTTTTTCTTTTTCTTTTTTCCTTTCATTTTATGTATTTAAGATGCACTTGGAGGAGAGAGTATAATGAATATGGTTTGGAAATTCTGCACTTGTTAGAAGACTTGGATTGTGTAAATATGTGATTATTTTTCTTTTATTGTATGTTTTAATGCGTCAATGTGGTGGTGCAATAATCAATTTTGCATTACGGTATTGATAAACTATCCCAAAATAAAAAAATATAGAACATTTTTTTAAAAGCAAGAAAAAAATCCTCATGGGTTAGTGGAGTGGGAGGAGGTGGGATGGCGGAATATTTTGGACAGAATCCATTTGTTACAGCAAGATATAGTAACAGAATTCAAGTCAATCAACAACATTCTATTAATGTGCAATGGGCACAGTGGGCATGTTAGATTGTTCAAGAGGAAACATTTTAGTTACAATTTCTTTTTCTTATTCATTTTTAGAGACACCTTTTTTTCTGGATACTTTAGTTGTTTTGTGTTTAGTCTTGAGATGCATGGTTGTTGGCAATAGCAGGAAGGAAGGTTGTACCAAGACCTTGCTTTACATAACGTGCATGTCATATTTAGAGGTTTTTAGTCTTAAATAAATAGAGAGACTGTGTTCTGTTTATCGTTTCCCAGGATTAAATTGGATCAGTTGTTAATTGTTGATCACACATGCTTTATACGGAGCATTGCATTATTTTATATTTCTTTTTAATTGTTGACTGAGCTTAATTTTGCTTGGGAACTGATCCAATAAAACACTTAAAAACAAATAAGAAAGAAAAAGACAAATATTCAATAAGTACTTGACTAATGTATATATTACAGCAGCATACATTTACTACATATCATTTTGTATATACATATATAGTTATCCAGAATGAAAAACTAAAGATACTTATATACTATACTGAATGCTGTGATATGTATAAGTAACTGGTCCCTTACACCAAAGAACAAATGTGAGTCACAACAATATGGAGGAAAGTATGCACAGTGAACAGCTGTAATTCCAGCCAATCTTGGTCTCCAAACCAATCCCACCCTTGTCATCATAATACTAGGAAGGACACTCTTAACTATTGATTATAACCTAAACCGTAAACCAAACTATTTGAAAAACATATCAACATACAAGACAACATTCAGCTACATATCCACCAATATAGTAGTTTTTATAACTCACCTAAAAATGTCTACTGCTCACATTGGACAGGGAATGATCATCCCCTTCCTGAACCACAAATTACACAAGACTGTGTTCCTCGTCAATAAAGAAACAGCCCACATCAAAGACCGGTTAAACTAACAGTGTCAATTAGTCTACTCTGCTGTAGATCTTATGTGATATGACCATGTTCTCTAGTTTTGATTTTCCCACAGATGCACATTCATTTTGTTTCTTTTATTCAGGTAACTCCAAGTCCACTGCAGGTAGATTAATAGCCATATATGTATTCCCTTACTTCTTCCTTGTCACAAATGATACAATTTTTCCTTCATTTAGTTCCTGTGGTAATTTACCAAATATGAAGGGTGCATCTCTGATGTTGTCCTGATAAAGATCCTATATAATGATTTAATCAGAGTTGAAACGTTGACTAATTAGTGCTTTTAGACTGCCTTTGTATTGATTGTGCACCCCATGGTTGACCCATGTGCAGAATTAAGTGCATGGTAGCCTCCAGATTGTTTTCAAATTTTGAGTTACTGTATCTATTTCTTTCACTTTGTTCACAACTCACACACACTACGTTACGCATCTCTCTCTGGAGCACCTTTCATATTGTCTTGTAGTTTAATTAATGGTATGTGTAGGAAACTCGGTTTTTGTGGAGTAGTCCCCCCACGTTTTGCTGGCATTTGATGCAACTTTGACTGAAGTGCACTGAGTTCCTGCTAACAAGGTCCCCAGTGTAAGTGTTCTTCCCCCAAAACAAGTTAACTGGTAAACTGATCCCCAATTGATCAGGCCTTTAGCACCTCTGTAAGTCCCTAGTAAGTGGTGCCCCTGGTACCTAGGGCATTGGTACTAAAGAGGGTCCCTAAGAGCTGCAGCATATATTGTGCCGCTCTAAAGGACCGAATCTTGGGAGTCGGCAATTACTGTCTGCAACCCAGGAACCTAGCGCAACCCTACATCTGGAATTAGGAGCACGCAGCTGCGGCTCCCACCCCCATTGGCATACTCAGGCTACCGCTCCTTCCCCTTCCCATCACTGGATGGGTCTCACTAATACTGTACCATTACCTTTGACGCTCTAAGCGGTCCGGTTCCCCTACACCTCTGATTGTATTTTTCTTGGTCTGACTGTTCACCATTCGTGCACTCAGTTCCATATCTGTTATTTTCCATGCAGGATTTGCCAACATTTATTACAGGCAATTGCACACAGGCATGCTTATTCTAAATGTCCTGATGATGATCCATTTATTGTATATATGGATCGAAACGCCGTTGACACCCAATACACCTTATACACTGCTCTAAATTGTCATTTAATGTGTAAAGGTGTTCTCTTGCAATTTGTTTGTTACATTGAAAATTGTGTGTTTAACAAACCTACAGCTTTGCCTGAGCCTTTTGTGTTCTTCATTGTTTGTCCCTTTTGGTTTAGTTGGATGCAGGCTTGTGTCCCACTTACAAAATTTTGTCTGTATTGTCCCTATTTGAATTTAAAATATTAAATATCTGACCTCTGTCCGGCTGAACAAGTTATACAAACATAGGGGGTCATTAGGATGGAGGATTTTCCTCATCCTCCGGGCCGGCGGAAGCCACCGCCGGCCCGGAGGATGCGGAAAATCCTCTGCGGACCCACCAGGACCCACCGCCACATTAGGATGGCTGGTGGGTCATGGTTTAGGTCCGCAGCTTTTCCGCCGCGGCTGGCTTACAACCGCGGCGGAAAAGCACTAAAATGGTGAAGGTGTCTCTTAGACACCTTCAGCCAGATTAGGATGTGCATGGAAACATGCTTTTCCGCGGCGGCTTTTCCGCCGTGGAAAAGCATGTGTAACTGCACTGCAGGGGCCCATTGCGGGCCCCCTAGGTGGGGTGGGGGGTGCACATGGGGGGTACCTATGGTACCCCCCTGCATTTGCGTGCACAATGCAGCAGGCACCGCGCGGTGCCTGCCGCTTTGTGCACGCAAATGCTGTGCATGCATTTTTAACATTGCTGCGGGTGCAGCTTGAAGCTCCACCCGCAGCAATGTTAAAAATAGAGGATGTGACCGCCACCCTGGCGGTCACATCCTAATCTGCACAGAGGGAACGCCGCAGCCCATGCGGACGTTCCCTCATGCTCTGGGGTCGCGGACGGACTCAAGTCCGTCCGCGATCCTAATGACCCCCTTAGTACTGACTGGGTCTATATTAATTCCCCCCCCTTTTTACTGTTGTTTCTCTAGGGACCACTGTTCTTAAAAATAGCTTTATTCCCAAGGTCCCTGGCAGACATTACTTGGGTTCCCTTGTCTCTTTACAATATACTCTAAATGACCCAGCACCAAACCCATGCAGACTGACACTGCAGGCTGCGTGACAAGGTTCTCTAAAAAGTGAAAACACAACATGGCACTTACCCTGTGTGCCATGTCCCCTAACACTACATATTTGTAGGTCACAGCTACAGCAGGCCATACAGCTTTAAGGCAGGGTGCATTATGTTACATGTGAGGATATATCTGCATGAGCAGATATGCCCCAGTGCCGTCCATTTCAATTACTGACAGCACAAGTGAACAGGTAAGCCATCTTAAGATATGTACTTGGCACTGGTCAAAACAAGTTCCTCAGCTATATAATGGCTTCACTGAAACCTATGGGGTGTGTTACCAAACAACTCATACTAATTAAGCCATGCTGATTCCAGTGATGGATTTATTAATACATGCACACAGAGGGTACCTTAGAGGTCCCATCTGAAAACCTACCAACCTCTAGTGTGTTGGCTGACTGGTCCTGTCCAGCCTTCCACCACAGACGCATTTCTGACCCCCTGGAGGTGAGAGCCCACACTCTCTGAGGTCGGAAACAATGCCTGCTCTGGCAGGAAGTAGTCACATCCTCCAAGCAGGACGACTGGTAATCTGCATATCAAGGGAGGAGGCTTCAAAGGCCGCCACTGCCTGTGATATGCAACCCTGGATTACCATAGAGAGAGGGGGAAATGCCAACCCCTGCCCAGGACCCATTTGGCACCCGGACAGGCGGGAAAATTAGCTAGTCAAGAGGTGTGTTCACCCTCAGGCTGGTATCACCCCTAAGGTGGACTACCGGAAGTCAAAACGCCTAGGAAAATTCCACCATCTTGTTTTTGGTGGAATTAGGTCTTCTGGGTTGTGGTTATGCCTGCTTCCCACAGGAAGTGGTCATATAGAGGGTGTAGTCACCCTAAAGGTCGGTAGTCTTTTGGCCACCACCTGACACTCCCTGTAACGCCACTAAATACATTATTTAGGTGGCTCTCTTGATGCCAGGACGTAAGATTCAATGGACACAAACAAAAATTGGACTGAGAAGTTTGCGGACCTGAGAACAGAGCAGCAACGACTGACTTGGGGCCAACCTTGACAGCGTGCCTTCTGTAACTGACCCTCATGGAGAAACCTGCCACTGTGTAGACTCCAAGAAACCCAGAGGGCTGCCAGTGCTTCTCAAATCACCAGAGAACTCCCTTAGAGTAGAGAAGCTACTGCCCTGCAGCCACAGGCACCAAAAGAAGCAAGGTCCGGTTCACCGTCCTGCCGCTTACTGGGACTACTGGCACTGCAGCCACCCAAGAAGAGGTCGCCATGCTCCTACAGGTTAAATCAACCCTCCATTCAAGTGTGGGTTTGCCAGAATCGACTGAAGTTGCACAGTAGCAATACCTGGGGTACCGAACCCCCTTGCAGTAACCAAGGGTTGTTGTGTCCAGCCCGGACACCAACACCGAGAAAGACCGACTTGCACATCTGGGACTTCAAGGACAGTGAGACCCACATTGAGCGTGGCCCAGCAGTCCTGTTTGCCC
This sequence comes from Lissotriton vulgaris, assembly GCF_964263255.1. Taxonomy (NCBI): domain Eukaryota; kingdom Metazoa; phylum Chordata; class Amphibia; order Caudata; family Salamandridae; genus Lissotriton; species Lissotriton vulgaris. The sequence continues at coordinate 1,270,594,700 of NC_141694.1, read as the reverse complement.
CTTTTCTGCAGAACCCAGACAAAGTGTGAGCCTCCGAACACCGCCACCCAACACCTCAAAGTGGCCTCTGAACCCGCGCCCCACAGTCAGAGTCCAAGGGAGGTGATGGAGCCAAAGGGGTCATGAGACCCTCAAAGGCTGAGCCCACCCTTGGGCCAGCCTAGATTGGACTCCCATTTGGTGCCTGCAGATGACCCCCTCAACCACAAGCGTCTCCTGCAGGACGGATCTGATGCCTAATTATTTTTTATTTTATTTATTTTAAGAGTTTTATATTGCGCTGGCTAGACCCGGAGGTATCAGAGCTCTTTATATAAGGTTCCACATAGTTGCCAATTTACATCAGTCACAAATGACAACAAAAAAACATAACATCAAAACCATTTAAAGAACATAGAAGGTAAGCAAAATGGACTAAAAAAGGGAAAGGGGGTAGGGAAAGGGGGTAAGGTTTGGATTCGATAAAGAGACAAAGTCTTCCCCAGGTCCGGCTGGGTAGGTGACGGCCATGGGGGAATCCACAGCCCATCTCCTCTTCGGCTATCAGGTAGCTCCACCGGGCATCAGTTAGATAGTTAGGTCTCAACGGAAAAACATTTAAAGAGCGAACCTTCCCAAACTTTCATTATGTGGAGAATCCCTAAACACTATGGACTCTCTCAGAGGGGTGTCTGAGACTCCAGGACATGAATGCTAGGATCCCTCCCCAACAAGGGGAGAAGGAGTGCTTTGGTAAGGGGCACATTCCAGGAGGCCCATTAAGGCCTTTTTCCGCTACATGTGAACCTTTAACACTGTGGACTCTCTCAGAGTGGAATCTGAGACTACGGGGCAAAAATGCTGGATCCCTCCTCAACAAGGGGAGAGGGAGTGTTTTGGCAAGGGGTATAAACATGAAGGCCATTTAGGGACAGTTGGGCGGTAGTGGAGGACTGATACAGCAGACAGGGGGAAATGAGAGTAGGTACGCTAGTACAGACGCCTACTGCCCTAGAGCAGCTAACAATGAAGGTAGAAGGGAAAAACCATGAAAATAAAAATAAGTATGCTGCCGAACTGAACGTAGCTAAATCAAAGTCAAGACCCCTCATGGTCTAAATTGGGAGGGCTAGCAGAAAGAAGTGAGTTAAGGGTGAAAGAGCGCAGGCAGAATAATGAGATTGGAGAAACATTAGGAACAAACGATAGCAGAGGGGAAGGTAAGATGTGGCCCGGGGGAAAGTTTGATCACCATTTTAATGTCAGGCCGGTACTGGCAGTCTTCACAGGGATGGTCAAACAATGGATAGATGAGGTGTTGCACAGTACGAACCATCGTGTTAAAGCATGCGAGTAAACAGGGGTGTAGAAAATGACATAAAAAGAGTGGGGGGAACAGCGGTATCAGCAATATTCTTGGAAGATGCGTGGATCAGTGGAGAGGAGAGAAGATCAGAGGTAGTCCATGTTAATGTCTCTGGAACGTACTGGGTTGATCTCAGTATCAGAAAGTGCCTGTGTGGGCCTGGGCGTGCGACCTATATCTAATGATAGTTTGGGCTGTTGTTTGTCAAGTTTGCCCATGTTGCTTGATGCATCAAGATTTTGCACCCTTGATAGAATGAGTGCGGGAGTTAATCTTTTTTATATTGGGCTAATTAAGGGTCCTGAAGAGTGTTGCCCAGGTGCCACCCTTCCGGTCCAACCAGTCTGTTTCACTGGGGTTAAAGTGGTATAATGGGGGTTGTCATTAGCCGTGTGTAGCAATGAGGAAATTGCCAGGGGCTGGCTCCGTCTGTGAGATCTGGTGATTAGGTATTTTGTTCTTGGGCTCATATGGGTATTTTGCTACTCCTCAGTGGTGCTGTGCCCTGAGGTTAGCTCACGTTTTGTGCAGGTATTATTCATTTATTCTGGCAGCCTCCTGAGATTGTGGGTGTGCAGTTCGTGCATTGGAGCAGACGGGCAGCCCTACAGCCCGAGGAGAAGTGGACCAGCAGTGTCCCTATATGACCAAGCATCTCAACGGCTAAACCTCCTGTGGGTTCAACCGGACTGGCTTCCTAGTGGCAGCTTGCAGCCTCTTTCTGACTGGACCGTTCCCCATTGAAGTGAATGGGGTACCCGACGCCGAAACTCACCTTTGCCCTCATACACCCCAGAACCTCCTGAGGTGACCTGTTGGTATGCCCTTGGACCTTGCCCCACACTCACCTTAAGTCCAAGAGAAGGGTCCTGTAAGTCGCTGAGAAGGTCCCGAATGCAGTATATGTTTTACCCCCATAGGCTATTACCTCTCCAGAAATTGCACTGTGTGAACTTTTGAAACCTGTAAAAATCGATAACTCAGAAAGTACTTACCTGATTCCAATGATCTTGGTATCTAAATTCATATAAAAATATGTGTTATTTTTATAAATTGGTGTTGAATTTCTTTATTGAGTGTGTGTCTCACTTAATGCCTTTTTGTGTGCAATAAATGCTTAGCACTACCCTCTGATAAGCCTAACTTCTCAACCCACAATAACACAAAAGAGAGCATTTGGATTATCATTTGTACATACCTCTGTCAGAAATTTGGGGGTTGCCTGGACTCTTTACACAGTGTACCTCATGTTGGTCCACTATATAAAGAGCCAGCTTCCTACAATATGTAAAGTAAATGTAATAAATCTTAGTGCCACTGATCATTTGCTTGACTTTGTGCTTAATGGTTAACAGCAATGATTACTAGGAGAGGATTTACCCAGACTGTCCAGAGTTAATGCTGTTTATCTTTTAAGACATCTGTAAGAGCCACTGTCTTTATACTGATTGTTATACGCAGGTTCTGAGGAATACAGGGTTACCCCATTGCTGTTGATTGTCATTTAAATTATAAGCATTTTCATGCAGCTTATCCATACGAAATGTATTAATGTGCCTCTGTGGTGTATCTTTCTGATGCTTCCCACCCGACTCATATATGCAGAAGGATACTGACAACTGCTTTGGCTTCTGTTTACTTATTGTTTAGGGATGACAGCAGAGCACCTTCGAAGTTTGTAATACTGACACACCTAGGGCCTTATTTATGAAAAGTGACGCATTGCTGCGTGAAAACAGCGATGCGTCACTTTTCACTGCACACTCCTTGCGACATTCCTGATGCGTCATATTTAATGTATGACGCATCATGTCGCAAGGAGTTACAGATACGTCAGTATTTCTGACGCATCTGTAAGCGCAAAAGTGACGCATTGCTGGAGTGTGTCACAAGAGTGACGCAACTCCAGCAATGCGTCCTTTCACATGGGGAAAGCCCCATGTGAAAGGGCTTGCGTCAGTCTTATGCCTGCTGTGAGGCAGGCGCAAGATTTTGACGCAACAGCGTCCTAAAAGTGACGCAGTGAAATCTCATAGATTTCACTGCGTCACTATTACGAGGCTTTTTGCGGGGGAACGCCCCCTCTGCATACATTATACCTGACGCAGGTATAATGTGGCGCAGGGGTTTAAAAAGTGACGCATCTACCTAGATGCGTCACTTTTTAAATATGGCGCAACAAGGCGCATGTTTTACGCCGCCGATGCGTCACAAAAAGTGACGCATCAGCAGCGCAAAACTGACGCAAGGCCTCATAAATGAGGCCCCTAAGATTTTTCGATTTGTCATTCACCATCAAAACATCCCTTAGTTTTTGGTGTATTCAACATTCTAACCACCTTGATGTCATTTATTCATTTAATAGCAACATAATTTACTCCAACGATTCCCCATGAGGGCACATCCATGAATTTATTACATATATTTACGTAATTGTGCTAGTTATATAGCATGTTTCCTACCCTCCATGGAATTATTCCTGTTCTGTATAAATTAATATGACATTTTTCTATTCTATTTGATTGAGATTCTTGAGGTCACCAGCACTTGCTGTACGTAGTTTTCTTTTAAACTAATAATACTGTGCCACCTCTTTCACAAAATATATTTGCAAATTAATTGTGTACTTGCTATGGAGATTATATACCTTGGTTTTTTTTTCAGAAATTTGGGATTACCTTTCCCGTATAATTGACATAATTTATTCTATGGTCCTCTTTTTAAGTTCTCTATTTTGAACACTGTGGGATTTTATATTTACCGCTTTAAACATGTAATACCTTTCTCTTTTTATAACACTTCATTTTTTTCCTGAACAGTAGGAAATCTGCCTTTTCTATTTGGTCACCTCATATTTTATGCCTTTTTTTGGACTCCAAATTGTTGCTGGCATTAGGCTTTTGTTCTCCTTAACCCTGCTAACCAGTGGTAAAGTGCCTTAATTCCCCCTTTAAACATAGTCAAATTTGAATATTCTTAATTGGTCGATTTAACTTAGACATAGTCTCTAATATATGGTACAAAACGTACCGGGCCTATAAGTTAATTGCCACTGGAGGACTGCAGCACCTATTGTGCCATTCACTACAGTGACAGTGTAAACATGGTAAAATATCTGTAGAAGTGAAAAAATGCATTTTTACCTAAGAAAACAATCAATTTTAACAGGTCAAAGCCTCCCTTTTAAATAATAATACCTTCTCTTATGAAGGTCATGTCGCCCCCACTGCTAGGTGCATGGTATTTAATAGTAGGATATGTAGAGATGTAATGTTAACATGTCCTTACAGTGACTAGAGCCCAAAAGCTATTTTTAACCTTAGCAGGCCTAGCTGTCCTCTGTTGAAAACCAAGTACAGATTAAAAAAACCCAATACTGCATCTCAGGAATGGGACTAGATAGAAAAATAATTAAATAACTCATTTTAATAGTTATTAAAAAATAAATTCAATGGGGAAAATAGATGGTTAATTAATATTAAGGAACCTTTACCCTGACAGAAGTTCCTGAAGGCTAATTTTCATGCCCTCTCAAAGTCCTGCTGGCCAGTAATTAGCATTTGAATAGGTGTGAAAAAGGTGTGAATTGCCTCCCATTAGCAAGCAATAGACTGCCCTGAATGGGCAGAGATGATTCGTCTGAGCTTCACACAATATGGAGGGAGGGGGCTGTGGATACCATTTTTGACATTACAGTGTCAAATCCTGCTTGAGTGTCAAAGCCTGTATGACAGATCTGCTGGGTTTATACATAACACTTTGGGGTACACTGGAAAGGCAGACTACATGATGCCAAGATAATTCTTGTGTATCCATTGTCTGGTTGTGGAAGGACCTGCTTTGTCCAAAAATACTTTTGCCTCTGGATTTTACACATAACATTGGGGGAAAACAGGGTGGCAAAACAATTCTTGTGTTTCCAATGTCTGGTTACCGGAAAGTCCTACTTTTGTCCTACGGACCTTCTGTCTCTGAGTTTATTGTGGGTACAGTAACTGCTTCAAACTGGATTTTGGTGTTAGATGTAGAAAGACACTAGAATCACCCTTGTACACTCCCAAATACACACCACAGCCATCGGAGTCCATATTGGGTATAGCCAAAGTATTTTGTCATTTTAAAATGCCCAGTTGGGTAGAGCTGGCCCTGGGAACTTTTACCTTATTGATTATGGTGTGCCCTGAAGTCATTCCCACCCATTTGCGCATGCCAGGCATAAATGTGGCATCTCTAGGCACCCAGATCAGAACACTGCTGGACCTGAGGAGGATCAGAAGAGGACTGAACCTGATATCTCCAATCTGTGAGGAGCTCTAAACAGGGACCTGCTCTCATTTGTACGCAGGACAAAGGAGTGGACTCCAAGATCTATCATCCAATCTAGATCACCACCATTGAAACACAAATACCCTGGATCAGGTAGATGATTACCTTAGCAAAAACCTACTTTGACTTTCTCTGCTCAGGTGAGCAGCTTCACCCTGGGATTTACTGGTGTCATTTGCATATTTCAAATACACACCTACAGATGGGCTACCTATACATTCCATATCATTGCTAAAGTCCAACAAAATATTGGCCTGATTAGAGATATATAACTTTTATCACCTGGTACCAGCTTATTACTGTAGCCAACTCAAGTCCTCCAGCCTATAAATTCAAAACTACTATATGTTTGAAATGGGGTTTGTATGAGCTATAGGCTTTTGGGCATATGTTGCTAGACCATAGGTCCTTTAAAAGGGGGTACTTGTAGTGAATTTGTCCAGAATAGAGCATCTGGTTTCATCAGGTGAGGTTCTATTACCACTATCCAGTCCCTAGGTCTAATGTTTGATTCCTAAGCGTGGTGTTTTGCCATTTGGTCATGTTCTGAAATACCTTTATGCTCAGGATGCCTAATACTCTGTATTTGTGGAAGTCTAGTTTGTTTTGCATCAACAAAAATTAATTAAGGAGGATTCCCTGTTGAGGTATGTGGAGTTGCTCAGTAGTCACATAATGCTGATACATGGTTGCATTACAATTTTGCATCAACCTAGCTTTTTGACTAGATTTCTTTATGGGGGCCATAAACCTTTCAGCCATGTCATTAGACTAAACAGACAATTATATAGTTTTCCCATGAATTACATCCTGTGATTTCCTATGATTTACATAATGCAGAAAATCACAACTCATCTCCACTGAGTGGTGGCCCATTTTTGGATTTAAGGCTGTTTGATATTCTCCAATTAAATAAACAACTCACCCAATATTGGACGTGTAGCTGATACAGGTATAAACATCCTTGTCTGATAGTGGAAAAACTTGAATATTAATCAAAAAAGAAAAACAAATAGTGTCCTGAGCATTTGGATCATCCATAAAAAGCAATAGCCTTGAAGTTCAAACATCTTTCGAAAGCTCCAACATATTTAACTTTTTAGACAAATTAGGTTTTCCGATGCTTAGACACAAATGATAGGACATATCATTTCTTCAACTAGAGACCTAGAAATCAGACCTTTTTGCTCTTCAATTTTTGTTGTGGTTACTACACTCCTATTTCAAACACTCTTTTCCATTGCAATTGTAGTGTTACAACCCAAACTACTCTCAATGGTAGAGCTTTTTCTGAGACTGTACATTTACTTTGTGTTTGTTTGTAAACTATCATTACTTAACTTTTCTCACCTTTTGAAATTTCATTGTATTTTCCATGTTTCCAATAGTTAATTTAAGTAGTTTTAATTAATTCTTGTACAGTAGCATCCACATGAGAAGCATTTTCCCGTCTTTCTTCTGTTATTCTTTGTGGTGTCATTTTTATTTTAAAATGAAGTAAATATATTGATCAGCTAAAGTTCTAATCTCTTAACATGGTGGTAACCCTGGCATGAAATGTACTCTTTTGCATTAAAGTCCTTACCCTACTTATGAACAATCTCATCATCATTATCCCAAAACCTTACTCCCTATCTCTCAAATCTGACTGGTATTTTTGCTTTTTGATTACCATATATGTAAGTAGTGCTTGGTGATCTGCAACAATTGCAAATGGCTTGCCAGGCAAGAGCAAGTGATGATGCACTCATTCCCAAACTACGGCTGAACTGTCTTTTATTTCCTGAGAATATGCTTTTTCAATACATGCTCAGATTATGCTTGCATATGAAATGAAGTATCTCTGTGAATCCTTTCCGGGCTTGTGTTCTATAGGTATAGTTCCTGTGCCGACATGACTCACATACAAGGTCAATTGCATAAACAACTGCAGGTCAACATGTTATATGTTTTGCAACCTTCTTTTATTTTGTTTAAAGTTTCATCACATTCTGTGGTCCACTAAAAAACATGTCATTTCTTAGTTCCCATGGTGGTGAACTTATTGTTGCGAATTTTGGCTTGTAACAAACACAAAAACATGCCATTCCTAAGAAGGAGTGAACTTCAGATACACAACTTTGTATTTTCGCTTCATAATTGTTGATAACTTTTGTTGGGTCTGGCCTCATCCCTTGACTTGAATAGATATGTCCAAAGAACACCAGTTCTTTGATATCGAATCCCCCTCTTTTGCATTTAACATGCAACATTCTTCCAATAATCATGTACACACCTCTGTGTGCTCGTCCAAACACCAAGATGTCAACACTGTAGTTTAAGCTCTTTTTTACTAGTATTATCTTTCTAATCGTTTCTAGGAATTCCTCTGCTGCAGATGTGATTCCAAAGTTAAGTTTTATATGGAAAGAGACACAGATTTGTTGACATAACAGATTGTTAATCTAATTCAAGTTGATGGTAACCCTTGTGAAGATTTAGTTTTTAAAGACAATAACTACATTCAAGCAGCTTATCATATTACCTAACAAAGGCCTCTGTGTTGCTCTGGCGCAATAGCTATAATTGGTTGTCAATCTTTTTCTTTTGCCACTGCAGATACATTTTTTTCATTTTCTTCTCTTTTGTCACTGCTACATTAGGGGTTAGCCACTGTGTTGTTGCTGTTACTCCTAATATGTTCTGCTCTGGCAGACGGTGAAGTTCTTCCTCAACTTTCTTTTGCAACTATAAAGGTACTCTTCTATGATTCTGTGCTACCAAAAAATGTAATTGATGTGTAAAGATATTTGTGTATTTTTAATTGTCTATACATTGTTGTCTGTCATTTTAATTGTAAGGGCACAAGACAAATAACTTGCCCAACTACATTGCTTAAGAGACAGGTGCTAGTATTTTGCCTTGTAACCCATTTATTTAGTCTTATAGTGTTGTATTTCCATAAATGATAGTCTCCTGAAACTTGCCCAGACTGATAACTGGGCGAAGAGGTCCACATTAAAAAATATTGATGCTGAATGGCTGAAGTGGTGGCTTATTAAACATCTGCTCATATTGTGACTTAAAATTTTTATTGCAATGAGCTCCACTCCCAAATGTGACAGCATATTGTCTTACGTGTATCCCTATCAAGGCTGGTATTTTAATTGTGCTTCTGTCTAACATTAATGTGTTTATTATTTGATTGTTGATGTATTTGTTTTCCATCCATCATAAACTTTCTCCAGCATGTTATTCTGACCAGACATCTGTTTAATTTCTTTCTTGATCTCTCATCTATCTTGCATATTATGCATTCTTCTGAATCCTTTCACGTGATTCACATTTTTCTTCATTGTCCCATAAAATGCAACTGCTTTGCAAGCAGAGGTAAATTAATAATTTTATCTAGATTTGTGACATTTTAGTCCTAACACTAGACAAGTTCCCGAATGAGGATATGTTAGTTCACTCTTAGAACATAATTTCTTGTCATACTTTTTTGTTGTGCTAGGCACTTTTCAATTATCTCATTCATTTGATGTACTTATTCTCCTTTTTTTCTTCTTTTTTTTAGTTCAAGATTTTTTTATTGAAAATTTTACAGAAATAATACAAATACAGTACAGTAGTGATGCGGGGCACATACAGAATGGTTATTGGGTTCTCGTGAATGATAGGCGACATTTCATTTTGTTGCTGATACTGGTGAGTGTTGTTTCTGTAGGCCCCAAGAATGAAGAGGAGAAGAGAAGAAAATCAAGAAGGGGCAGGGTGGGGGGGCAAATCGCTGCTGACCTTGGCACAGCATTATAGTGGTATGCATCCTGTTGTCAGTCTAGGGGGGTTTACCCATTTCTAAATGTTTGTCCAGGGCACTCCACATCTCACTTCTAGCTGAGTGGTTGGCTGAGTATATTGCTGTGATGTTGTCGCGCCTCGCAGAAATGTCACCCAGTTTATCCATCTCTTAAAGGTGGCTTTACTTGTGCACTTCCAGTTCGCTAGGATTGTTTTAACCGCTGCTGTGAGTAGGAGGTCTGCCAGCTCTCTGTTGTTCCTGCCTTCTAGGTCTGGAGCCATATATTCAGTGGCTATTCCAACTAGACCTTGTTTAATGGTTCCCCCTGCTACTGTGTTAATAACATTGTTAACTTTGACCCAAAAGATCTTGACTTTGGGGCACTCGTAGATGAGATGGGCTAGGTCACCTCTTGCTTTAAGGCAGTTCCAACATGTATCGTTCTCTACTGCGCCTACTGTAGCCAGCCGGGCCGGCTCCAGAACATTCTGTGTAATAGCCAGAACTTTTTTTGGGCTATTTGAGGGGAGACTTTATTCTTGGAGACAGAGCCCATAGTCTAGCTTTCTCATCCTCGCTGAGCTGTCTGTTATGTAGTGACCCCCAGAACTCCAACGTTCTTGTATTTAGTGTGGATGTTTGTGGGCTTATGAGTTTGTATAGGTGGGCTGTTTGGTGTCCTATCTTGTTTAGGTTGCGCAGGTACTCTATGATGGAGAGTTTCCCTTTGCTGAGGTTCGCTTTAGTGATGGCTGTTCTGATCTTCAGGAATTCATAGAATTCAATGTCGGGTAGATTGTGTGTCTCTTTCAGTGTTTCAAATGTGAGAGGTGTACCTTCCTTCCCCAGCTGAGCAGGTGTTGTGATCCCTCTACCGTACCACTCCTTTTTTGCGAGTGTCCTACCTCTGTATACTATTTTTGAGTTGAACCAGATCAACTCCCAGTTAGATCCTCTGATGCTGTGTTCCATTTTCTTATCTACTTTTAGGAGTGCTACCTTGGTGTTTTTGAGCACTGCGAAGCGTTGCTTCGGGGTGCTTGTTGGCTGTGAGTATGGCTACTGGTTCGGCGCCTCCTAGGATGTCTCTCTCCAGCTCGAGCCAGACTGGTTTGTAATCTAGGGCCGGAACGAGCCAGAATATTCCCTGTTTTGCTAAGCATGCTGTTTGAAAGGCCTTGAAGTCCGTAATGTTTAGTCCCCCCAGTTCTTTCCTCAGTCTCAGTTTTTTTAAGCTGACCTTGGTTTTTTTTCCCTTCCACAAGAACTTGTTGATAATCGTGTCTAGCTTCTTGTGGAAGTCATCTGTTAGTGTAAGTGGTAGCATGCTTAGCAGGTAGTTCATCATGGGAGCAATCATCATTTTGATGGTCTCCACCCTACCTCACCAGCTTACGAATTTAGGAGACCAGGACTCTAGTTTGTTTTTTATCTTCTTTAGGGTCGCTTCCTCATTGTGGTCTAGGGTTGACCTTAGGTCTCTGCCAAATAGGAGGCCTAGATACTTGAGGGGTTTCTTCTGCCAGGTTAGTCCTGATGCCCCCAGGACCGCACTGCTGGTGTGGCAGTTCATGGGCTTGCATTCGGATGTCTCTCTATTCAGTTTGTATCCCGAAACTCGGGCGTATTCTTCTATCGTGTTCATTAGCGCCGCTATTGAGACGGACGGGTTTTTCGTTGTGATCAATATATCATCTGAATAGGCTGCTAATTTTACTGTGTGGTCTCTTACTCGAACACCAGTTATCTGTTGGTTGTTTCTGATCATAGCCAACAGTGGTTCCAGGGCTAACAGGAACAATGCTGGGGATAGAGGGCAACCCTGCCTCGTACCTCTTTCTAGGGTGAAGCTTCCTGACGTCCCGCCGTTGACTACTACTCGGGCCCTGGAGTTGTTGTATAGTGACATCACCATGCTACAATACTTAGTTCCCAGGCCAAACTTCCCCATGCATAGGTCTAAGAATGGCCACGAGACTCTGTCGAAGGCCTTCTCTGCGTCTAGAGCTATCATTACCGCCTGGTCATGACTGTTGGCTGTGAGGTGAATGAGGTGGCATAGTAGTCTGGTATTGTCTTGGGACAGCCTGTTTTTAAGGTAACCTACCTGCGAGTTGTGGATTAGATGTGGCAGAATCATGTTTAGTCTCATCGCCATGATTTTGGCGTATATCTTGCAGTCAACGTTTATGAGGGAGATCGGGCGATAGTTTTGCAGGTGCTGCGGGTCTTTGCCCTCTTTGGGGATTACTATAATGTTGGCTTTTGCCATTGAGTCAGTCATTTTACCCTTTTGTGCGCAGAACGAAAAAACTTCTACTATGGTGGGTTCTAGCTGCTTTAGAAATTGTTTATAGAAAGCGGCAGTGTAGCCGTCCGGTCCTGGTGCTTTGTTTGTTTTGAGAGATGTGACCGCCTTTTCTACCTTTGCACCAGTGATATCTCCCTCCAGAGATTCTCTTTGCTGTTCTGTCAGGCTTAGATCCTTCAGTAGACAAGCTCCATCATCATCAGTCACGGGAGACTTTAATCTACACTGGGATAAGGAGAAAAAGGAGCCAGCAGCTAGCTCTTTGGAGACAACAATGTGTTCGCTTGGTTTCAGGCAACTGGTAGACTCTCCTACGCACATAAAGGGCCATATCCTTGACCTGGTCTGGGTGTTGGATCCTAAGATCACCTCAGTAAAAGTTCTCCCTTGTATCTGGTCAGACCACCACCTGATATATTGTGATGTCCCTATTGGCGCAAAACCCCCACAGCCCCCACCAAAATTTAAAAAGACTCGTCAATGGAAAAATGTTGATGCACAAACATTGACTTTGTCGCTCAGGGAATTCACTCAACCCACGGCGCCAGGCGCCGACATAGACCAAGAGTGTAGAGATCTAATGGGTGATCTAACAAGGGCAATTGATCAGATTGCACCAGTGAAGTCCCAGAAAATGAATAGTGGTGGGAAGGGAGCCCCCTGGTTCACACCAGCTCTAAGAGAGCATAGGAAAGATTTGCGAAATGCTGAGAGAAACTGGAGGAGAAAAAAAGACCCCGAATCCTGTGAACAATATAGGCAGTTGCTTTGGGCCTATAAAAAACATATACAGGAATCTAAAGCGACATTCTATGAAAATCGCATTAATAAGGCAGATAACGTTCAGAAGGAAACTTTTAAAATCCTTACGGAACTAAGTAAAAGAACTCAACCTATAGAGACCACCTTCAATTGCGACACTTTTTTGAAATATTTCCTAGAAAAGGTTGAGACTATTTTACAAGAAATAACAAGTACCAGAGTTGGCTCTACTGAACCACATCCTGCTAAAACTCCAGGTGGAATGTACTTGTCTAGTTTCCCCCGATTGATTCATTGAGCCTAGAAACCTTAATGAGGAAAACAAAGTCAGGCTCCCCAGACGACCCATGTCCTCCTAGTGTGTTTCTCCTAGCCCGCCTCAGCCTAGAAGAACACATTCTGTTCATGCTAAATAGGTCATTGAACACGGGACAGCTGCCAGCTAGCTTTAAAGAAGCCCCTAATCAAGAAAGCTGGGGCCGATCCCAAAGTATTAAAAAACTATCGGCCCATCTCCCAGCTTCCATTTCTTTCCAAGGTGCTTGAGCAGCATGTTCTGAAGTCCCTGGCTGCCTTCCTGGAGTCTAACCATCTGCTCCATGAGATGCAGGCAGGGTTCCGTGCCCACCATGGCACCGAGTTAGTCATGCTCTCGGTGCTGGACGACCTTAGAGGGTTGGCTGACCAAAAGAAACCAAGCGCCCTGATACTTTTAGACCTATCAGCGGCGTTTGATACCGTCAGCCGTACCATACTCCTGGATAGGTTGGCCGGGTTTGGGTTTCGGGGCTCTGCCTACCTCTGGCTGGAATCCTTCCTGTCCGGGCGAACCCAGAGGATTCAGCTGGGAGAGGAGGTATCAGGAGCAGGAGACCTGACATGTGGGGTACCCCAAGGCTCCGCCTTGTCCCCCTTACTGTTCAACCTATACCTGCAACCATTAATAAGCACCTTGGTTGAGATGGGCTGTCGGGTGTTTAACTATGCAGACGACACCCAGTTGTTGCTGAGCATAGATGACACCGTACGGGCCCAGTCGTTGGCACAGAAGATTCTCAGGTACACAGTCAACTGGATGTCCAGGAACCTCCTGAAGATTAACCCCGAGAAAACGGAAGTGTTAATTGTGTCATCCACCTGCTCCCCCTGGGGTGACCTCTACTGGCCCCAGGAATTAGGGCCCACCCCTAAGCCAGCAATCGCGGTCAAAAGTCTTGGCATTAGAATAGACGGCGCCCTCTCAATGACCAATCAAATCTCTGCGGTAGTGGGTACTTGTAACGGCATCATAAGACAACTGCGCAAACTTGTTCCACTTCTTTCCCAGTCCATGCTTCGCACAATAGTTTCTGCCACCATACTGTCGAGGCTGGACTACGGAAATGCGCTCTACCTGGGCTTACCTAAAGCCTTAACAAACAGACTGCAGGTAGTCTTAAATGATGCAGCAAGACTAATCTTCAGACTTCCAAGGAGATCACATGCATCCCCGCTGTTGCTGAGTCTTCACTGGCTACCAGTGACGCAAAGGTCGACTTTTAAGAGTCTCTGCATAGCCCACAAGTCTATCTACGGGCAAGCCCCTTCCTATATTAAGGAAAGACTAGTCATCTACAGGCCCGAAAGAAGCCTAAGGTCCTCCGAGGCTCAGTTGCTTGTATGTCCTCGGTTCAGGCTAGCAACAAAAGGAGGGAGATCCTTTTCGGTCCTACTGCCCAAAATGTGGAATGAGCTGCCTGAAGCTCTTCGCAAGGAAGGAAACCTGCTTCGCTTTAGGAAAGCCCTAAAGACAACTCTATTTAGAACAGCGTTGAGCTCAGTATAGAGCTAACTCGCCTCCTGTTGCTGCCCGAGCTGTGATGTCATTGCGGTCAAAAGCGCCCTGAGACCTGTCGGTGATTTGGCGCAATATAAACCGGCATAAACATAAACATAAACAAACATAAACAGGTGCTAGGCCCTTATCTGCTGTGTATAGTTCTTTGTAGAAGTTTTTGAACACCTCCAGGATTTGTTTGTTATCCGTGTGTGTTTTGTTCATCCTGTCAGTTATTGCTTCTATTGTGTGCTGCCTTTGTTTTGCTTTCAGATATGCCGCTAGTGTTTTCCCCGCTTTATTGGCTGAGCATAGGTTGATGGATTTGTATTTGTTGATCCATGTACCAGCTCTTTCACTCAGAATTTTATTGAGATCATACTTCCTCTTAGTCAGGTCAGTCAGAGTGTTTTTGCCTGCCAGGTTCGCGCAGTGGCCTCTTTCTAGGTCTTTGATCTGTAACTCCAGATCATTTATTTTTTTGGTCCTGTCTTTATTCATCCTGGATTTGATATCCAGGAGTTTGCCTCTTATTGTGGCCTTTAGGGCTTCCCAAAGGTTTCCCTTGTTGGTCTCCGCGTTATCATTGAAGGCAAGGTACTCATTGATTGCCACCTTGATTTCTGCTATGTTGGCGGGGTTATCCAGGATGTCCCTATTTAGACGCCAGCTTCGACTGGGCTTCTCTTTGTATTTGCCGCTGATCGTGAGGGTGATGTGTGCGTGATCGGAAATTGTCATTGGCCCAATTTCCGTTGTGTCAATCAGGTGTGTGTGTGTGGCTGACATTAGGATGTAGTCTATTCTAATGTATGAGTTGTGTGGGTGTGAGTAGAAGGTATATTATCTTGCTTCTGGGTGTTGGAGTCTCCATGTGTCTCTTATTTCTAGTTTGGCACATAGGTTTTTAAGGATGTTTTGTTCTTGTGACCCGTGGCTGGCTCTGTGTGGGTGTCTATCTATGGCGTGGTCTAGGGCCTGGTTCATGTCTCCCGCTAGTATCAGTAGCTCGCCTCGGGGGATGTTACTTAGTCTGTCCTCCACTTCTTCCCAGAATGTTTTGTCTGCCGAGTTGGGCCCGTATATGTTGGCTACATGTATTAGCTCCTCACCTCTTTTGAGGCTTGTAATTAGTAATCTCCCTTTGTTGTCTGTTTGAGATTTGTGTAGTGCAAGTTTGGCCTTTTTGCTTATGATTGAAACCACTCCTCCTTTCTTGTGTATCGCCGGTGCCCATGCTACTTCCCCTATCCATTTCGCTTTGAGACGTTGTGCGTCCTCCACTGAGAGCCTTGTCTCTTGGAGGACGTAGATTTCCCCTTTGAGTTTCGCTAGGTAGTCAAGTGTCTTACAGCGTTTGACTGGGTGGTTGAGGCCCTTTACGTTGAGGGATACCACTTTGATGTCGGAGAGTAACTGGGTGTTAGTATGTGCAGTCATGGTGGTTTGCCTCTTACGCTAACCTTAATGGCTGGTGTTGTGATATTGCGTCTTGCTAGAGGCGACTGTTGGCCGAGTGTTGTGTTGGTTTTGCCTCCCTGGGAAGTCGACATAAGGGACAGAAGGGACAGGAAAGAAAGAAGGATAAAAACCGAAAGAACATAGAGATGATGAGACGCATCTGACTGTACCGTGGCGCTCCCCGCCCCTCCCCGCACCTCCCCCCCACCCCCTCCCCCCTCCCTCACAACATCGTACTGTAGGCGTGCGACAGCAAGTGTCCTCCCTCCCTCCGTCACCCCGAGTTCTCTTCTCTCATGCCCTTCCTTGTAAACATGTTGCCCCTAGGAGTAAAAGGATATGCAGCAGGTAAAGCTGGTTCAGCTTACTCCTGGGGAAACCGGTGGTCTTCGCATGAGTGTCCTGTAATTCTAGACGCTACATGCGCTGTAGCATCGTTGACCGGCAGGTTGTGATTCAATGTTCATATTCCTGAGTAGTTCTACTTTCGCTTCTAAGTCCGTTATCTTGAGGTAGATTTGTTTTACTGAGGTAGATTATTCCTATTTAGCATGTTAATATAGTCTTATGGCTTCTGCTAGTTTCCTCCTTCTGCACCACCTTCTGAGGTGTCTGATGAGGCTCTGCTCTTCGCTGCACCTGGGCTTTGTTCCTCCATTTCTTCAGGTTCTGGGCCTTGTAGATATCTACGCAGCTCGTTTGGTTCATCGAAGACTATTGTGCCTTTCCTGTCTGTGACTCTTAATCTGGCCGGTCCATCGAAGCTGAATGATATGTTTGCTTTCCGGAGTTTGTCTCTTTGTGCCAGGAACCCTTTCCTTGCCTCCACCGTTTGCTTGGAGAAGTCTTGTGTTATGATGATCTTTTGGCCCTTCCATTTTATGTTTTGGCTTTTCTTAGCGAAGGAGAAGATGGCTTCCGTGTGGTTTGCACGCAGTGGTTTGCATATGATAGTCCTTGGGCCTTTTGCCTGCGGTTGTTTTGTTGCTGGCACTCTGTATGCATTGTCTAACTCGAATGGCCTATCAAACTTTAGGCCAGTCAGTTTTGGCAGTAGGTCTTCCAATAGAACTGCGCATGAGCCCATTGCGTCCTCTTCGCCTTCTGGCACCCCTAGTAGACGGATGTTCCCTTTCCTGCTTCGGTCATCTTGCTCTGCCAGCATCTTTTGTAGGTTACCAGTTGTTTTATACACGTAGCCCATGTCTCTGTTTGTTATGGTGTTGTTGTCCTCTAGGTCGCTTATCCTCTTCTCAGCCATGTCCAGTCTGCAGTTTGTTTTGCTTTGGTCGGCTCTTATGGCTGCCAGTTCTAGTTGCATAATATCTATGTTTTTTTTGGTGGCTTTTGCCAGGTCATTCCCTTCGTTTATCTTCTTGAGGAGCGTGTCTAGGGTCATTTCGTTCGTGTGGTTGTTTTTCAGCTCTGTTGGAGATTCCGTTAGGTCTTTCCTGACCTTCTTGCTGTCGCTTGCAGTTTTATCGTCTTTCCCCGCCATTTTGTCGAAGTCTCTTCTCGCTAGGTTGTTGCACAGTCTGTCGTCTTTTTGTTGAATGGTCGGGTGAGCTTTGTTGCTGCTTGCGCTTAGGGTGTCTTTGTTGTTGGGTGTGCTATCCAGTCTGAATCTGCTTGGCCACCTTATTGTTCTTGTCCTAGTCTTGGCGCTCGCCAGCTCTTCTCTTTCCACGTTCCGAGCTCCTCTTTTAACGTTGTCCGTTTGGTCGCCTGGCACGTTAGTGTTGTGTTACTTCCCTTGCTCCTTTATTGGTTTAGTGTGGCTAGGTTTGCTTCCGTTTGGCGGTGCCCTTTGAGGCTTGGGTCTACTTCTGTGGGCGTTCTCTGCTCTGGCTGTATTGCCCCTCGTCTCAATCGAGGTTTGTTCTGTTTCTCCTTCCCAGTGCTTCAGCCTCAGTTCGCCTCCCGCCTTGGGGTATTTCTCACCTCTTCCTCTGCTTAGTATTGCCCTGCCACTTCTGTGTGTGTCTTTGTCCGGCACCGCCCCGCTGCTTCAAGATGGCCGCTATCAGAGACTGCTTTCGGTTTTGTTTGTTGTGTCGTTCACCGTTAGAGTCTTTACGGGTATGCCCTACGTCGTGACCTTATAGTCGCATTTGGTTTGTGCGGACCAACCTTGTGTTAGCGGCCCACTGGTTTGCCAGGTTTGGCCGTGGTGTCCTCTCGGCTTGCTCTGCTTGGCTGTGCGCCGCCCCGATTTACCTCAAAATGGCCGCTACCAGAGTCTGGTTTTTGTATCGTTTGCTGTGTCGTTCACCGTTAGAGTCCGCTTTCAGTTTCGTTTGCTGTTTCGTTCACTGTTAGGTTCTTTGCCTAACCGTCGGTCTGCCTGTGTTGGGCTCGGTGCGTCTCTCGGCTTGCTCTGCTTGACTGTGCACTGCCACTTCAGTATGTGCCTTTGTCCGACATCGCCCGGATCTTCCTCAAAATGGCCGCTACCAGATTCTGCATCCAGTTTCGTTTGCTGTTTCGTTCACCGTTAGATTCTTTGCGGGTGCACCCTGTGTCATACCCTGATAATATGGTACTGTTTGGCTTGCGCGGACCAACCAGGTGTTAGCGGCCCGCTGGTTGACCGGGTTGAACTTGGTGCTCCTCTCAGATAGTTACATTTGGCTTGGGGGACCGACCATGCCTTAGCGGCCCACCGGACTGCCAGGCCTCGGCCCGGTGCGTCTCACGGCTTGCTCTGCTTGGCTATGCGCTACCACTTCAGCGTGTGCCTCTGTCCGGCATCGGTCTGGTTTCACTTTCGTTTGCTGTATCGTTCACCGTTAGATTCTTTGCGGGTGCCCCCTGCGTCGTTCGGTGATAATATAGTTCCGTTTGGCTTGCGCGGACCAGCCATGTGTCAACGGCCCACTGGTCTGCCAGGGTTGGGCTCGGTGCACCTCTCGGCTTGCTCCGCTTGGCCGTGCGCTGCCCCCTTTGTGTGTGTCTTTATCTTTGTCCGGTGTACACCGCCCCGCTGTTCCACAAGATGGCTGCTACCAGAGCATGCTTTCAGTTTCGTTTGCTGTGACTTTCACTGTTAGAATTTTGCGGGTTGTTTGAGTGGACTTACCGGCGATGCTTGGCCTCGTTCGATCGAACATCGAGGCCGGACTGCCGGTCTGCTGCTGCTGCTGCACTCCTTCCTTGTTCCTTTTACCACGCGTTGTGATCGGCGTTATTTTCCTTCCACTCTGTAGTGTACCGCCATCTTGAGTTCCTTCTGTGCTCACCGCTCCTTACACTTTTGGCTGGTTTATCTTGTCTCTTGTCTTATCAGCACTGCTTCTTTCACCTTCTTGTGCTGCGATGTTTCCCACGTCTTCTGCTTCACTCGGGGTTTCGCTAACTTTTTCGCCGTTCTTTATTTCGGGATGACGGAGGTCCCGGACTTAGGCGTCTGCCTGCATTGCCGTCCAAGCCACGCCCCCCGATGTACTTATTCTCTTCCTCTGTTTCCTCCTAGTTCCATACTTATTGCATGTGCCTCTGCTCCTACTTCGTTTCCTTCAATTTGAATACTTTTCTGTAGATCTAGGAGGTCTCTTAGTTGCTTTGTTCTATATCCAGTTTAATGACATTCTTCTATAACCCATAGCCTTTTTGCTTCCTCATTGTTACATTTATGAAAATCACAATAACCACTAATTTTTGCAACCATGTTGCAGAATTATCCATTGACTCTTCTTCCTTATGGCATGCAATGTTGAAAATATATCTTTCTAAGTCAATGTTTCATAGTAGATCAAACCATTAATACAAACCTTTTTCTGTGCCTTCCTTTGTTTTTATTTGTTCTGGTGGATAGGTTACTAATAATTCCTAATGCTAATAATTTCTCTATGACATCACGTATCATGTTTATAAACAAGTCTTACAACTGTTCATCAGGGTATCTTTTGACCACAGAAGTGTAAATAGCGCTGAAACCTTCTCCATTTTCCCATATGGTTACTAGTGTTTGTTTATATGACGTGTCAAATGTGGTGGTCGCCTAAGTATGGAGCTTGTAATACTTTCTTCTTCAATTTGACGTCTTAATATCATTTGTGGAGTTATTAACACTGTTGCCACAGTTGCTACTTCCATTTCAGACACTTTTCTAGACACCAAAGTGCTCCAGTGTCGGTACTAAGCACTATATAGATATATACCATTATATCCATATAGATTGGAATATAGATGTAATTTCAATACAATACATTTTCCATTTTATTTATGATTTTGATTCATTGTTATTTCTACTCTCAAATTTATTTATTATTATCTTTGGCTTCAGTATTATCACACTGCATTTTCCTATTTGTTTTGCAATACACCTGTCTCTATTCATTTTGATACCTGTAAATTGTCTTCTTTCACTTCTTATATGCACCTGTGTTATGTACTTTTTCCTGCTTTTTTGTGTTGACCTTCCTCTTTGTGGGCGTTTTGTTTCTGTAATTTTCAAATTTTGTTTGCCCTTTTACTATGTGTAGAATTTGAATTCACTTGAGCAGTGTAAGCTGTTGGGTTGCTTCCTGCTCTGCTACAGAGCTTTGTGCAGGGACAAAAATAGGCCCAGGCGCCAAATTAAAACTGGCCCCTTTTTGCGGATCAGATAGCTGAAAAAGTGATCCTCATCCTGCAAATCAGGAGTTTTGAAATGAAAATGTGTTTTTCAAGGTTTGGGTGATAGCATGTATTTGGACTTGCTGCAGACAATCTTTGTGTTAATATCAGGGCAATCAACAGTAAAAAAACAGTTCACCAGACCGTCTAATAGGCCCCCAAACAGTCAAAAAAGCCCACACACTGACGTGTCAGACAATTCTTTCTGGCACTGCCAGATTAGCCTATAGACCACTCCGATCCTGCTTCCTTTCTCCTCCTACTACCCAGCCGAAGCCTGTACTACTTGTGCCATGCACACTTCACTGTAGTGCTTAATTTGACCTAGTGATTGCTGGCGGAGCCCACCTGCACTAATTTTTGGGGACCAGCGAGTGGCGGCTACTACGGTAAGGCAAAAGAGCTTTGCCCCACTGCTTGTAGCAGTGCAAAGAAGGACAAATAAAATGATAACATGATGTTTTTTATCAATTTATTTTTTGAGCTGAAGCAGGTTTTAGGGCAGGGCGGGCTTGACTGTCTACGCAACCAACAGGGGGTGGAGGAAATTTGTGCACTAAGACATGCGCACTTAGCATGTTTCCCACCAAACTGTAATGCAAAGCCTGGTAGGGAGCATGCACAGGCTCCCAATGCCTGTCTGAGCGCCGAACCACAGCGCTCAGACCAATCACAACACTGCATTGGATCGTTGCGATTGGCTTAGGGGAGCCTGTTTGTGATTCCTGGTCCAGCCAGACAAAGCAGAGGACGACAATGGAGGAGAGTCGGTGGCTTTGTAAGGTAAATGCTATTAATTTTTCACCCCCACCACGCCTCTACCACCCACCCCCGCCACCCACATTTAGTACCAGCCGCACCTGGGACCAACACCTATTTTTCCCCATCAGATGTTTCCTGAGAGCAAGAGAGGGAAAAACACACAAAGGGGAAAGTGGGAGGAAGAGAGACAGAAAACCTGTCAAAAAGAGCAGGGACTGGCAAGAGTGAGATAAAGGGCCAGCAGTGTCAGGTAGTGGATCAAAAAGGCATGAGGTGAATTCAAGACTACACAGCCTTAGTATTTAGTGTGAGAATTTTTAATAGCAAGGCCCGACAGAGTTTTAGGAACTGGCACTCATTCTTTTGCAAATTAAGCACTGCCTCACTGTGACAGGCTGCACCTGATGGTCTCCTACTTTACCACTCGCATCAATCTTATGTGGTACGTCTTCGTCTTCACTTGAGTTTGTTGTGATCATTGTCAATATAAGGAGGAACAGGCACAGTCAAACATATGCAAAGCTTTAAACCTATTTTGAGATACAGATTACACTGTGAGGTACAATTTGTCCACTACATTTCTCAACCATCCCTTGTCAAAGCGTAATAACCTACACACCTTAAAGGTTCCACAACTCATGGGCTTCATCATAGCTAGATTTAAAAAGAGTACACGCACAATTACTTCTTTAACATTACTGAAAAAAGTGCATGTATGACAGTTTAACTTTAACCCATTAGCACAAATCTTTTCATATCTATATCCTTATAGCAAGGGCAAACCTACTTCTCAACAGGATTGCAATAGTTGTAAAAGAACACAATCAGTCCTAAGAAACTGAAAGGGAACTCTCCAGATTTACTAAAGTTTTGTGTGTGTTTTAAAGTGGTTTATGTTTGCAGAATTATAGTTTGGATAGAACATTCGATTGTGAAAATAACATTGTATCGTAAAGTGATTTTTTGCTTTTTTTACTGCTCCATTTGAACTTTTACCCATAGCTTAATGTGTACACTGTAACAAAGATTGGTGTGCCAATCGCTGCTATACAATTACAGGCCATACCATACCATACAGTACTACACAATACAATTCCATGCTGTATCATACTATACAATGACAGGTCATACTATACCATGCCGTACTATATCATACCATTCTATACCGTAGTATTCCACACCACACAATACAATACCATACCATGAATGGTCATACCATACCATACCATACTAGTGCCTTTTCTTTTACTTTCAGTCATGTGGCACAGCAGCCACACTTTTGTTTTACTTAGTTAAAAAACATTGACAATTCTACTAGTACTTGGATAGACCAGACCTATTGGCTTTGCAAATGCTTGTTGCATTTGTAATTTTTTTCAGATTATTGTGCATTGACAGCAGACGTTTTAGATTGTTGGCAGTTTTCCTACACTTGTAGAAAAGAACTCCTCTTTGGTTTGCTGGGTCTAGACCTAGGACGTTTCCAGACAATTGTGGAAACCAACATCACAGAAGGAGTGCCATTCAGCTTCAGCAACAGAAAAGAGAAGGTTCAGTGTTTTTTGGGCCAGTGCTACAAACCGGTCAGACCTCTACCCGCTATTCTGTGGTGCAGCAGTAGTCAAATTAATTTGAGAGTGATGATGGAAAACAGTGCATCCGGTTACTGCCAGCCATACTGAGGGACATATTTATCAAAGTTTTGCATCACCTTGCAAAAACTAAATGAGGCTTATCAAGCCTCGCAACACACTTTGCATGTCCCTGTGTTGCAAGGTGACTTAAAACCTTTCAAAAATGAACAGACACATCTTTGGCAAAGTAAAGACAGCTCTTTACTGTTGCGACAGGGAGACTGACACTCCTCATTCAGGCACGCAGCCAATCTCAATTTGATACATCACAAACAGCTTCTTTTATACACATTTAAAGAATGAGGGATACAAAAGTTCAAAAGAAGATAATTTCATCAGTTACAGATTAATACATGCCAATCGTAAGAAACATGAAGTCACCTGTGACCCTTGGCTTTAGCCTAATTCAATACATGTCCTTTATTGCATTTCTAACAGTGCTTAACAAACTTCACCATTCTTGGCTCGCGAATGCATGTTTATTTGAGAAAAATACAATTTTAGTGGAGTGTGTGCTTTATCACTGTGCACCTAAGACCTCTGTGTGTTCTAAGCTAATTCGATTTCCTGCACCCATTGTCTAATCAAGTTACAATCTATTTGGAAACACAAAGTGCGCATCAGTGAACTCGTGTGTTGAAGTCATAAATACTTTCATGCTTGCTGAACACGAGTTGGCCTTTAACTGCAATTCTTTCAAGTTATTTATTCCATTATGTCCTCAAGTGAACTCTTCACCTTTCTCTCGTCAGCCCAAGATTTTGGCCTACATTTTTCTTTATTCACAAAAATTGGGTGTGACCGTGAGGTACCCCTTCCCCTACCATCCCAAGTGATATTCAGCAGTGGAAAGGAAGAACCGTGACTTAAAACAGTCTTTAACAGTGGTGGTATTAGGCTCAGGGCACAGCTGGGTCCATCATCTACATGGGGTCCAAAGAGCACTCAACAATCTTCTTAGAAAATCCCTGGGTGGACGAACTCTCTACGAGACCCTTTTTTGGTTTAGCATGTGGGTTCCTGACCTCAATAGTCCCAACACAGTGGCGGCATAAACACTCTTTGACATAAATGAACATTTAGCTGTTTTACAGGAACTGAACCGTTTCTGGGATACGCAGAGCAATGTCCAAGTAAAACGCACCACCATTGGTGATGTGAAGGAAGCACCAGCATCCTCTGGCTGGCTCCTTAAGATATGAGAACAGATCAGGGAGAAGATTGTGGACAAGAAAGAATTTGGGCCATCTTACGCTTGTACCTGTCCTGGCTGTTGAAAGTACCAGAACTGTACTTTTACTGCCCCATGCTAGTTGCAAAAATCAAACCGCATCATATGGCCAGTTGTACACAGTAGGCCACGTGGGACCCTGAGCAGTTACCTGCTTCCTCTCGTTACTATCCAGGAAGTCCCTTTGGAAGCTTTGATCAGCAATAAACCTTCTACTCCCTAGCTAGGGACAACAAATAATGAAGAATTTCTTCTACCTGCTTCATCAACAACAACTATACAATCTACTTGAACGGAGACACAGATTTTTATTTGGAAACCTGACACGAATGGTGTCTACGTCAATGTAACACAATTCAAGTCAACTCCATGTTCCACACAGCCTCCAGAGCTGCCAAAAATAGATCAAATGGCCTCCAGCTACTTCATTGACTTCTCATTGGATTCAGTGGTGCCACAACCACCTCCAGTTCCACCTCTTTGAACTAGATTGCATGAGTTCTAACTTTAGCTTAAGAAGACATACTTTGTTCCTCCATGGCTATACCTGTGGGTTCCAATTTCATTACTTTTCCTTGTCTTGTGGATTTGTTTTGTTACAGTCTTTTTCTTGCTTCAGAATGGACACTATCTCCCAGAACGCTCTGCTGTACAAATGGTCAACTTGGTTTTAACATCCCATTATATGTTATATTTGGACCAACGGAACTTATGCAAATACCACATGCGTTTCACTTTTCCTTAAATATTATCACCCCTAGTACTGTCTCTGATGATTAGTACATTGTTACAGTGTTAAAATGCTAGAAGATCTAGGGTAATCCACTGTTTTCAACACAGATGAACTGTATGATGGTACAACTAATTAAGATGAAATGTTCTGTTTTAAACATTTTGCTCATCATTTCCTGCAAAAAGCAAGTACTCCTCATGCTGTGTTTAAATATGTTTTAAAGCACGCGCACAACCTTGTGTTCGATGTAAAAAGGCGTAAACAATTCCTTGCTTTTTATGTGCTTCTGGGGTATCGCTCTCCGGTCTAGAGCATGAAGTGAACAAATAAATATGGAAGCACACTTCTAGTGGGGTGAATCCCCCAGGGCACAATCTGGACCCTGCTTAGGGTTTTTATTATTTTCAGTGATTCAAGAAATAACAACAAATAATTCAGAGTTTGTTGAATGTTCCATAAGTGTATTTCAGAGTAGAAATGAACTTGGGTTTCAATCCATAAACCCAAATGTTGGCAAAAAGTTATCAAGTATAAACGATTCATTGCTTATTTTCCAATGATTTTTATGTTCTGAAGCAGTGGTTCCCAAACGTTTGACTCCTGAGTACCCCCACTGAATCACTATTGGAAGCCGGGGACCCCAAGCAATTTGTACAATTTAAATTTCTTTTAAAAATGCCTTTTGAAGCAGAGGCAATTTCAAGAGGGAGACAGCCTGATTTGGGTATATTGGCATGGACATGTATGCATACAGCAGTGTATTTTTTAGTGGTACCCAAGGGCTTGTGGAAAGTGAGCAATCAGACAGCAGCACAAAAATCCTACTGCTGATCCTGGCTGCATCTATTTTTACCTGCCTGCCAAGTAACGGTAACCTATACACATGTGCCTTTCAACGTTTTATTGCTTTTATTGTATTGCCTGTATTTTCATTGTTGTGTCTCTGACTGCTGTTGTCTGTCTTCCCCCGCTGCCTGTACGTGGTCCGTGCCCCTTTTTCTTCCCTCTGTTCCCCTCGCTGTCCACGTGCTCTCTCTGCTCAGTCTTTCCTTCTGTACACCTCGCTGCCCGTGTCTCTGCCCGGTTTTCCCTTCTGTTCCCCTCGCTGCCTACGTGCCTCTCTGCCCGTTCTGCCTTCTGTTCTTAGCTGCCCCTATATTTCTGTATTCTGTATTTTGCCTCTGTGCCATTCAATTTTTGTGCCTGTCAGCCCTCTGTGACACTTGTTTCCCCCTCGTTTTTGTGCCCCTTTTGCCTTCTGTTCCACTTGTTTTCCCCTCATTTTTTGTGCCTTTCTGCTCTCTGTTCCACTCATTTTGTGTGCCTTTCTGCTCTCTGTTGCACTTCGTTTTCCCCTCATTTTTTGTGCCCTTCTGCCCTCTGTTCTACTCGTTTTTTTTGTGCCCTTCTGCCTTCTGTGCCACTCGTTTTTCCTTGTTTTTGTGCCCCGTTTGCCTTCTGCTCCTCTCGTTTCCCCAGCCGCGGTGCCCCCTGCGGCCTTGCACCCCTGACTGCCCACTACCCATTCGCTGTCCCCTCCTCCCGTTTGTATTGTTGTGTCTCGCTGCCCCTGCGCCAACATTCACAGCTCTTGTGTGCTGTGAGGAAGCATGGGCGTTTTCACTACGACAGGCACTCGAGTCCTACGGACCTCCTGGGAATGTCTCATGGACCCCTGGGGGTCCGCGGACCACAGTTTGGGAAACGCTGTTCCATAAGCATTTTGGACATCTAGCCCTTCATCAGGGAACCAATCTACGGTTTGAAGAAAACAAAATACAATGAGGAAACCTTCCTCCCTTTCCCTCCCTCCCTCTCCCTCTCTCTCTCTTTCCCTTCCTCACTCTCCCTTTCCCTTCCTCGCTGTGTCTCCTTTTCCCTCCTTCACTCTGTCTGTCTCCCTTTCCCTCCCTCACTCTCCATCTGTCTCCCTTTCCCTCCCTCACACTGCCTCCCTTTCCCTCCCTCCCTCCCTCTCCCTCTCTCCCTTTCCCTCCCCCTCTGTCTCCCTTTCCGTCCCTCCCTCTCCCTCTGTCTCCCTTTCCTTCCCTGCCCCTCCCGCTCTCTACCTCCCTTTCCCTCCCTCTGTCTCCCTCCCTCCCCCTCCGTCATCTCACCCTGCCTGTGTGTGTGCCCGGGCTGAGACAGCTTCCAGGCACACACACACAGAGCTGCACCGAGCACTTTAAGGGTCCTTAAAAGACCATTCGCGGGTTAATGAGGCTGTGTTGTATTTCACCTTTTAGCGCTGCAGCGCCACTCTGACTATGGCTGGCCCCCACAGAGCAGCAGAGTCTCCGAGTCACACTGGTAGACGTCTGAAAGGTCCGCAGGCCGTCAGGGAAGGCTTGCCGGGTGCGCGGGCCGTACTATGAGTACCCGTGGTCTAGATTGTGCCCAGGGGGATTCGCCCCACTATGGGTGTGCTACCACATTTGTGTGTTTAAATATGTGCAAACGTTTGCATATTTTTCTGTTCATAAGACCACAGGTGACACCAAAACCAGCAAAAAAACTATGCTTACTGATACCAGACAGATATATTCCAAATTGTTTCATTTCCAGTTGTCTACACAATGGTTTGACTTTTGGAGGGAAACTGTTTATTTAAAATTAATTTGGGGCACAAAAGATTGACAAGTTCAGGAAAGCAAGGCATTATTTATAGCATGGCAGATACCATACAGACTTGTTTTCTTGCTTGAACAAAACAGTGCTGCAAACATAATGTCTTGGCCAGGCTAATTTGAAAGATTTAAATGCTCCAAACATTTCCACATGTGCACGGTTCTTGAATTGGAAACAGTACACAGATAACACGGAAGAAACATTAGGCAGGGTACTTCGTAATGGATCATACAATTCTTATTGACCCAATCGTGGGGGGTTAGTGAGGCCGTTAAAAACTAACAAATGTTATGCACGTTTTCTGGGTGACACCGAAGGGTTTTAGATCAGCAGGCCTGACCCACATTATGCATAGGCACAATACTTGATGGGTGGTAACAACTTACAGCGTTGGGAAGTTGTGCCTTGATTGGCTAAAAACCTAAACATTGTCCCAGGTAAAGCAACACCTCTCCCTTCCCTCTGATGACATGAGACTACAGGACTTTCCATATGCAATATATAATGAAGTATGGAAAGTTTCTCGGTGGGAGGTTGCTGAGAGATTGTGTGGGATTGACAGGGCAAATTTAGAAAGGGCTTTTGCAGTAGTAGATAATGGTATGACTACCCTGTCCACAAAGATATACTCTCTGAGTAACATCTGTGGTAGACATCATACCAAATAACATGTCATCTTTACAACATGGGCAGTCATAGCTTAGATTGATCATGGTATTAGGCTGGACTCTTGTTCTGGTCGCACACCATGGTGACACCTTAATGCCACAAGCGTGTTTTTTCCTTACAATCTAACAAAACAGCAGATAATACTGGCAAGGACGGATGCAACGTACACTGTGTTACACATAGAAAAGTTTGAAAAATTACCATTCACTGTTGCAGAAGCACCTTCTGTGGACTGGATTATCCACAGGTTAATTTCTTTGCCAATCACAACATTCCAATTTAAATACTGTTTACAACACCATCAAGAAGGCAGGTACGGAGCGCTAGAAGAAGGATATGTGCACAAGTCATTGATTTTACCTTTTACATATCACTGTAGGAATGGCGAGGCTATGGTCTTTGTTAGCAGGTCAGACTATGAGGATACTTTAGGTTATTCCTTGGTGTGCAGAGAGGTTTCACTTCATAGCGGATGTAATGCATCAATGGCAAATTTATCCTGCTATTTGAAGGGTTCTCCCTTTGCGGTGGTATGTCCAGCTTTCAGATTGCTCTGGAATGGGAGTTATTTGATATTGAATTATCAGATCTGCAGCAGTATGAAACCAGGAATCACCTATTTGGTGACGGTCTCTGCAGTTGTGACTTATGCACAAGTACTGTTTCCACCTGCCTGTACAGTTAGGGAGGCGATGCTTTTGCCTTGAATAAAGCTTTCAAACATGCACTTTGACGCTTTGAGCAGACTGAAAGCCTTACTGTTCCAGAAGGATGTGGCCTTAACATCTGCATAGGAGTTGTTTGATCTTCAAGTTGCTAGGTCTTGTTCTGAGATATAGTCACTACTCTGCACAATTTTCCCACTGCATTTTGGGAACTTTTGCACTGCATTTTTAACGTGTCAAATACCGCGGATTGGAGTACTTTTTTAAGAAAATAGGCTCTGGCTTAGTTAGTACTGTCCATATAATCTTTGGAGTTATTTCATCATTCATACACTAGAAAGGATTTTTTGAGGGTTTCCGCTGGTCCTGTTCCTGGTTGTTGGGTCTGTGCTTTTATTTTTTTCTGCTCTGCAGTGGATGTCCCATTAGAAGACAAAATGGAGCTAGCTCTTCCACAAGTGCTACTGTGTTGTGAACACAAAATACAGTGCTTTAGCACACCCCAGCTTCAGAAACTGAGTGACACTGGTTCTTGTCCTTTCAGCCTGTGTGGCTACACTGCATCAAACCCGTATCCTGCTGTCTTCTGTGTGCTTTCGATTGTGCACTGGATGTATGCCTAGGAACGCAACTTGTTAACTCTTTGGACATTGACCTACTGGCGAGCCCATTAACGATCCACTTGTACTGTTGTCTCTTGCGCTTACTGTTGCTTCTAAATGCATTCTACGTGTCATCCTGGGATGCTTCTGCTCCTAGTGATCTGTATCTTGACTCTGCTTCTGCGGATTTCGCACTGGCTACTCTTTCTTCAGAGGCTGGTGAAGTGGACGGATGGGAATATGTTTGCTCCATGGGTGCCTCTAGGATCATCATCTGCAGTTGCTGGAAACAGTAATGTTTTGAGTCGTGGGACAATTTTTAATTCACCTTTTTATTTTTAATGTAAAATTGCTTTTTAAATACATTTGCATTTGCTTTTATCATTTTAACGATTTTAATGGCTTTCCGTATAGTCTTTATTTTTAAAGAAGCATGATTCTTTTTTATATTTTACCTGGGTACCTTTATATTTATTGACCTTCATATTTTAGCATTTGTTCAGGGATAGCTTTCTCAACTTCCATCTAAGGAGTGGGTGTCAAGTAGTCAGGATAGGCCTAGCAGAAAACATCGCCATTTACATGATTGCGTTTTCTTCGGTTGTGTTTTCTTGTACACATGATGACTTTTGACATACATTTGTATGTGTGTCAATGCAGGATAACATTCTCTGAATTACATTGCTTACACTTCTACTTTGTGGGTACATTATCACAACACCTTGAGGGATAAAGTTCACTGCACAAATGTCATATTTGTTATTTGTACGGTTGGCGACTCCACTATAAAATTAGAAAAAACAATTGTGGCCTTAACAGGGGTTGCGAAATAGCACATGGATACTGTTATTATAGGTGCACAACCACTTCCGTGTTTAAGGCAAAGGAGCACTCAGCTGACACAGCGAGGGCACTTCACGCCAGAATTCCAGATCAGCTGATTCCTGTTTACAGACACGAGGGATGTCCAGCATCACACCAAGACAAACAGTCTGATGACTCTTACCCACAGCTAATGGGGAGTTAGACCACCCAGCAAGGTATTTCTTGTGTACTTCTTTGGGCGTGCATGAGAGTCCAAAACAAAATGGTCCTAGATCTGTTTGCACAATTTCCTTGGGGGATTAGGGTTGTCATGTTCTGAGCTTGCACACACATCTGTTAACCTGTAAGGTTAGAGCTTTGAATGATGCATTGTGAGCTATCAGGACTATAGGCCAATATATCCTGAGGATGTGCACGGAATCAGACTGGCACAATCCTGACATTTATGTTGCCCAACAAACGCACAGTTTTACTCAAGGCACTACTGTGTGGTCATATTTTGCATTTCCTATGACACCGGCATGGCTTGATAAATCTAGAGTAACTCATTCTGTTGCACACATAGAAAGAGGAAAATGCCTCTAAGGATTGCTTTTGTGCAGGAAGGTGCCCCTACCTGTGCAAAAACAATCATGCTCACAATGCATGCACCAAAGGGTTCTGCGTTGGCGCTAGGGCGCCAGAAGTGCGCCAATGCTAGGAAAGGACAGGAATGCGCCCTATAATGGTGAATACTGCACATTCCTGCCATTTCTCTTTCACGCAGTGCAGCAAGGTGGCTTGCAGCATTGCATTGCATGAATATTTGATAAATATTGGCCTGCGTCTTTGAAAACATGTGCCATATAAAATCAGAGACACTCCAGAGCTCCAGTGAATGGAAAATATGAATGCTTGCTCCTTGCGGAACGGGCTGGAAATCCAAGGCTGGAAATAGGCTTGTTGTGTCTGGGTTGCATCACAAGTGCATAAAAACTACTTTTTTAATGAACGCTATAATGCTTAAAGTCTGGGCTCCTGCTAAGTGCCAGGAATAGCCATATGTCTGTCACCCAGAAGGTTGGTAAACGTGGTGTTGCAGGATGTCCATAAATATTGGACTCTACAGGACAATGGGCACCTCAAAGGGATGTTTCTTTTTTTTATTTTAAAGTATTTTATTACATTTGTATACATACATTTACCATCGCTTTACCATTACAGGGTAACAGCCCCAACTGGCTGTTCTTGTGAAGGATAGTGGTGAGTGGTATATATGTTTGGCTGTCCCCTTTTCCACTGTCTTGCTAGAAGAATAAGAGTGGGTGAAAAGGAGGAAAAATAGACTGGCAAATCTCCAGTTTTGCTTCTTTCTGGAGACTGAGGTAACCTGCAGAGTCTGATATCTCATCTTTGTCTGTTGAGTGGCATGTCCAGGCTTTGATGTCAGACCGCACAGAGTTCCTGGGATGTTTGTTTCTGTGGCTTTTGAAGCATGGTGACGTTTATAGAAACCGTGCTTTCTTCTTGTTGATATGTTGCCCTTTCTGTGAGTGACTTGATATGGTTTGTGGTGAAACAAAGAAAGAGCCTTTGGAATTGTGGGAAGCTAACTTCAAAAAAGCAAACAAATGTAAAAAACACAAGTATTTATTTATTTATTTATTTAGAAGTTTTGTATAGCGCTAGCTGGACCCAAGGGTATCAGAGCGCTTCACAGCAGGTACAGTTATGAGCAATTTTTGGCAAAGACAAACATCTGCAGATTACCAAACATAATTAAAGCAAAAAATACTTGCTGTACGTGTGTAAAAAGGACATTTGTTCCCTATATGACGTTGTTCTCAAGCTGCCATTGTAATGAGTGTTAAGACAAGGTATCCAGGATGATGTGGAAGTCACGATTAGGGTTTATTTTAAAATTTCGTCCAGATTGGTCAACAAAAGGGTTAGGCCTATGTTTCTACTGTCATCCATGGTACACAGATTACAAAAAAGTTCTTCATCGGGTTGTACATGGATTGTGACACTAACAGGTGCAGATCACACTTTTAGAAGCAGGCATTTGGAATACTCCAGGAAGAACAGTTCATTTAGCACATTTAGGGGGTCATTATGATTGCGGTTTTTCCGCATCCTCGGGGCCGGTGGAAGGCACCGCCGGCCCAGAGGATGTGGAAAAACCGCAGCGGACTGACCAAAGACCCACCGCCACATTAGGATGGCTGGTGGGTCCTGGTTTCCGTCAGCAGCTTTTCCGCTGCGGTCGGCTTACAACCGCAGCGGAACAGCTCTAATATGGTGACGGTGTCTTCCAGACACCGTCCACCATATTAGGATGGCCTGTAAATTATGCTTTTCCGCGGCGGGTTTTCCGCCGTGGAAAAGCATACGGAACTTCACTGCGGGGGCCTGTTGCGGGCCCCCTAGGTGAAGGGGGGGTAGGGGATGCACATGGGGGGTACCTATGGTACCCCCCTGCATTTGCATGCAGAAAGCGGCAGGCACCGCGCGGTGCCTGCCTCTTACTGCATGCAAATGCAATGCGTGCATTTTTAACATTGCGGCGGGTGCAGCTTGAAGCTCCACCCGCCGCAATGTTAAAAATAGAGGATGTGTCCGCAACCCTTGCGGTCACATCCTAATTGCACAGGAGGGAACTCCGCATGCCATGCGGAGGTTCCCTCCTGCTCTGGGGTCGCGGACGGACGCAAGTCCGTCCGCGATCCTAATGACCCCCTTAGTCGGCACTCTATTACAATGTCACTGTTACAAATCTTTAAAGCAGCGTGTAAGTGATGCTCCAGCCAGATTCAAGCTAATTGTAACTGCTGTACGTAACACCTAATCCAACAACAATCACAAATAAATAAAGACCGTAAAGGCCACACCTGCTGTGCAAAAATAGAACATTTTAGTAGGAAATTAACCTGGAAAGGGAGGAAATTAGTTCTGGAGAAGTTATGATGACAGACACAAATCCCAATGGAAATAATGCAGCAAAAATCACCTTTCACAAGTATCAAGAGATGAACAGTTGTGAAGCCCCACTCATACAAATCAACCATAGCAAATACTAGCGTTACTTTTTGTGGATGGATATTCAATTTAGAGGATTGAACCTCAAAATTGTGCTGCTGTTTGTATCCACTCACCTGACAGTCCTGATAACTAACAGCCATGCATCAGGAATGTCCAAAATAGGACCAGTGGGGTTCACAGAGGCAGGTAGGCCCTAGTGACGTTAGTTAACCGGGCAGGGCAAGCTGCCTCTCTATGAGAATTTTGCAAGCATGCAGCCCTCAAGCACTTCCACTAGTTTTCGGGTATTTATGCTTGCTTATTTTTTCAGGAGTGATTTACTGTTGTTAGCTTTCTTGAAATCAATAGAAAGGGGCTTCCCACAACCAGTGCATATTCCCAGAGCACTCTAAGCAGCCCACCTATTGCCTCAGAGCGTGTGGACTGGCCCACATGCTCTGATCATTTGGAATCTTCTCAAGCTCCCAGCCAAATTGACTTCTCCAAGAGTCAAATTCCTTCTGAAGGTAGCTTCCAGTAAGGGTCTAGTTGTCACCCATAAGCCTGTTTTGGAAGCTACGTTGAAGCAATTGCTGATTCTGGGGAACATCCTTTACGACGCAACTATTACCCCGCACTACCATTACAACGCAGGGATTACAACAAAAGTCGTTACAACGACTTTCGCTGGAGGCCGCTGTTGGATAGGGAATAGTTTAATTTTCTATCCAACACCTTCCCTACTATCCACGGGGACTGGAGTTGGAATAGAAAATTAAACTATTCCACTATCCAGCGCCCCCCAACGCAAGTCGTTGTAACGACTTGCGTTGTAATCTCCGCGTTGTAATGGCATGCGGGGTAAAAGCATGCGTTCTACTGACATACAACCCTGATTCTAGTCCTAGGGATAAAGGTTAAAGTTAGAGGGAGGAATTCATCCTACAGTGCTCGTCAAAAAAGAAAAAAGATAACTTGCAGCACACAGGGGACTTCATCATAATGCTTCTGATGCCAATATGAATCTGGAGGGTCGCAGACTTGAGCACTGCTGCTGCCTTAGAAGGGAAGTAGATGTGGGTCCTTTGAAACACTGAGGGGCATATTACCAAGCAATAGCGATATTTATCGCTATTGCTTGGTTAGAGGCAAAAATTTACCGCTGAGCTGCGGCGATTTTTATCAAGGTTTATCTCAAATGCGATAAAAATCGGCCGCAATGCATGAATATCGCTGAAAAGTCCGCGATATTCATGCATTACCGAGCTAATGCTCTTAGCCATGTTATCCACCTCCCATTGGATAACATGGCTAAGAACTTCTCAGGGCAGTGTTAGCTTTTGGAGATATTTGCGCTTAGTTGGTAATAGGAGATAGCGATGTTAGCGACTGTTTCCAGTCGCTAACATCTTGGCACGCCCACTTTGCATGTCATTAGTAATAAATATCACTGACATGCAAAGTGGGGCCCAAGATGGTCGCTATCTCCTACTAGCTGTCGCTAACTGGTGTTAGCGACAGCTATGTAATAGGGAGATAATTTTATCTCCGCTTTCTTGGCTTTTAAAGCCAAAAAAGCGGAGATAAACCCCCTTGATAATATGCCCCTGAATTCTTCCCCGTGAATCCAATGCACCAATATTTATGATACTGTGATCTCTTGTCAAGGACTTGATGCAATGTGGGTCTTTTGAGCGGCGTTCAAAATTGCCCAAGGAAAGGGTGACTCTTCCCAGCATCCATGGCGCCAGCGTACACAGGATAGTATCTGTGATAACGCAACAGTTATTTCCTTCAGAGAGGCAGGTGTAGCAGGAAAAATCCACAGGGGAAAACACTCATCTGGCAATCTGTGTAGATCTTGATTGATTATATAGATTGCACTGGTGATAATCAATAAGTTAACAAATACTCCCTGACATCAGGAGGAAGAAAAGAGCCAAGCAGGATAATAGGTCCAGAGGCAGATGATCCTCAGGGAGGCTAATCCAAAACAGCTTAAAGGAAAATAACAACAGCAACGCTACAGTAAGCAAAGGAAAAGGGGAAGTCCAGAGGTATTGTCCCAGCTGCTGAGAAAAGAGTAATTTGAATTTTATGAATAATCAAGGAATTAAAATCATAGCAGCGCATCCACCCTTCCCAAGGACTACCTTTGATATGCCCAAAAAGATCCATCTTTTTGCTCACCATGCCAAGGCTTATTTGTATACAGCTGGTTCCTATCTGAGGTGGCACAGTGGGAAAAAAGCATGATGGAACAGATGATGGCCTGAACGTGGCACTGAGTAACTACCAGAGTCTGAGATGAATTCAAGCATTCCATCCATCACTTTTTTGGTTTTTCAGTGCAATGCCCCAAGTGCAAAGATATGTCCAGGCGTGATCTCATGCTGACTGTGCCATAGGACTTAAGCTGCACCTTACTAAAACTGGCCTGGAGTTGCTTGTGTACCTGTGCACAGGAGTCTGGGCCAGGCAGTTCATGCTGGGCTGTTCCTATTGGAGAAGGACAATGACTGATTTGCCTATGGTTGATTCCTGTCTAAAGTGTCACAAGTAAGCTTCGTGTGAGTAAATATGGGCAGGAATTAGCTGGAGGATGAAAAGAATCATAAGACTGTGGCCGACCAGCCTATGTTGGCTGGTGTGTCACAACTACTAGCCAGGGAAGGTCTAGTGGTAAGACTTCGAGGGCATGGTAGGTACAGGTGCTATTTATGGACTTCACCTACCTTTGGAAGGTGCCTGGGGACTTTCTGTGCTGTATTGACTCTTTCGCTTTTCATACTAGATTCTGCACCTTTGTTCTGTCCCTCACCTTTGTTATTTTATTCCTGGTTTGGGTTCCCTCAATTCCTTGACCTTTTACTAGAATTTTTACTTGACCCTGGATTATGATTTGGTTTATCTGCTTTGCTTACCCGGGCGCCAGGGAACTGTGGTACCTTGTGCGTTCCAGCGGTTCCCAGGTATCGGGAAACTAAACGCCTCATGAAGCCTGCAGCTGCTGACTATGAGTTTCTCCCACCTAGGGCTGCCTTCCTTCGGGCTCCTGGCTACTGCTCCTCCAGCTTCAAAATGGAAATCACCTGCTTCAGGGTTTGCAGCTGCCCTTTAAAGATAGCCTGGTTCAGGTTTTCGATCTTGCTTCTTTCCCTGTTCCATCATGGCTGTTTCTTCCTTGATTCATTTCTAGTTTTCCTAGTCCTTTGTGTTTCCTGTGGTGTGCTGTTTGATGTCATTTCCTTTTGGTGTTCTTTTACTATGCAATGGCTTCATTCTGGTTGGAGGGTGCTTTGCAACAAACCTGTGTTCCTCTGCATGTTTCCTCGCTCTCTCCAGGTAAGTATAACAGTTTGTAAGGTTTTATTACACTTCTTAATGGCTGTTAATCATATCAAATATCTTTGTTTTCTATGCATTCGTAGAGCACGCTTAACAGGCCTGAGAACACCAGTTTGTGAAAACCCTGTTGCAAGGTTAGGAAGCCTTAGAGACATGCCATGATGATACCACAATGCACTAGCTGTCTCTTTTCTCTATCATTCCCTTCCTGCCAGTATTTCATTCCGCTTAGCGCTTACTCATGTACTAGCAGAACCACATGGGAAGCTGAGTGGATTAACATAAGACTTTGCTGTATAACACCGAAGAAATCTGACATGAGGTGGCAAGGTGGGGAAAAAAATGATGGACTGGAATGTGCCCATAAGTACCTACTAGTGGTGGGGACGTGGCTAAGCAAGCCACGATGGCGGCTGTGTCTTGCTGAGGCTCCGCGATCGGGCTAGCATCCTGCCCATTACCTGTGATCGCCGGGAGCCTCAACTTCCACGCACATCACCTGTGCTGACCTGGAGCATCCCCCAAGCGACCTGCAGAAGCAGCTGACGGGCGGAGCGCCCTGGAGAGTCTCCTACCGGAGCCGAGCGCCGACGTGGAAAATGGCGGGCGCAGCCCCGTCTCCCGGACGCGGAACCCCCCGCTAAGAGCCGACACCCTCAGCGACGGCCACAGAAGACACTGCCAGCTGACGACAGTGGGGAATCCCGGGGAAGCTGTAGGACCGGCCCTCGAGGGTCCACCTTGGTCGGCGCTCGATTCCGCCTCTACACCCCCGATGCGCAAGATGGCGGCCGCCGCACCAGGGCTCCGCAACCCAGGCGCTCCTACCGCATCGGAGGCCTGACCAGGCCGTGACACCGATCGACCCGCCGCCGCGGACCACGAGGGACCGGCGGAAGTGCCGCCAGAGCGGGGCTGTGCCTCCGGGGGTCCGCAACTGTCCTCGAGGGCGGTTAGTGCCATTCACTCCCCCCCCCCCCCCCGACACCGATGCCCGGCGGGGCCCCCCCCCCGCCTACTCGAGGCCCTGCAGGGGTGCACAGCCCACATAGCTACCGGACAGAGGGATCCGAAGAACTTTGCGTTGGGGGCTAGGTGGAGAGCCCGAGTGCCTGACCCCAACATGGCGCCCACGGAGGCCTAGGCGCCGAGAACGACACGATCCTCGCCCCCCCCCTGGGCCGAAACCACCTGACCCAGCCGGTCGGACACTAACTCTGCACTGCACATTAGCGAGGGAGAGGGCGCTCTCACGACCTCCTGGCGCCGGGCGCTACCGGCCCTGACGAGCCGCCTCTGGCACTCCGGGCTGGTGTGGAGGCCTGCTTGGAGCCCGGGCGGAATTGGAGAGGCCTGCTAACATCGGGATACCACCTACCCGGACGCGCAGTGAGGAGAGGGAGACACCCCTGCGAGGGCTAGAACACCGAACGGAGCCCTCTTTTACCCCGGAGCCCCGGCTCCCAAGTTGGCGGCCGTCACCCCGGAGCACTGACGCCTCGAGGCTGTTTCCCTGCCGGGAGCCTGATCGGCCCCCACACCCGGACAGCTTGCCACCGCGGACTACAGGAGGCCCGCCACTCGCACGGAGCTGAGCGCACTGGAGACCCCGCCACTACCATCGGTGAGTGCTGTGCTGCCAATTCCCCTCCTGCTCCCTGAGGATCCCAGGTCGGCACCCCGGTGGCCCCCTCTTCCGGTACACCCACGAGGACGGCCACAGAGCACGCTGTCACCCGGCCAGAGCACCCAGTTCGCACTCACATGTACAAACTGCCCAGTGGATCCGAGTGCCTGACCTCAACATGGCGCCTGTGTAGGCCTAACACCAGGAACAGCCACAAGTCCCGCTCTGAGGACGAGAGCATCCCACTTGCAGCAGAGACATTGTCAGCGCCTCCCCTAGCTCACGCCACCCGACCTTGCCCTGCCGGTCAGCGCGGGCACTGGACCCCGCCCTAAGAGGCGCAGAGGCCCCCACACGATCGAATCCACCGACCCGGTAACCGCGTCCCACCCTAGACGCCCCTGGCGGTGGCCCCCCCGGGGTGAAACGAGCCTCGCCTTGGGCCCGGAGGAACTGGAGTGGCGGCCCACTCACCCACCGATACCACGTGGCGACGCCCTACCACCCGCAGGACACACGACGACCGAGGGGAAAACCACCCCCTCTTCCCCTCAGCAGCACCCATGGGGAAGCCGAGGAGCACCCAGGGGACGGCAGTCCCAGAAACGGCTGTCGAGAAGATGCCCCAGACGAGGGCGTGGACACAGTCCAATACGTCGCAAGCCGACCCTACGCTATCAACGAAGCTGGACCAAGTGCTGGCAGCAATAGAAATGTCTCGCCTATCGATGGAGGAGAGATTAGGCACCCTGGCAACAGACATTAGCCTGATCCGAGATGAGCACCGTAAACTGGCGGACAGAGTGAAGGAAGGTGAGCGGATCGTGACTGAATTGCAGCCAACGGTGCAATCACAGGCAGCAGATATGCAGGAGATCCTACGCCGCGTGGCGACCCTGGAGGAACGCACAGTGGATTTGGAGGGACGCTCGAGACGCTGCAACATTCGCGTCCTGGGCCTGCCGGAGGGGATAGAAAACTCGGACCCTCTGACCTACATGGAATCCTGGACTAAATCATTCACCCCGGACTGTGACCGTTTGCCTTACTTCTCCATCGAGAGGGCACACAGGGTCCCGGCCCGGGCACCCAAACCGGGTCTTCCCCCGCGACCCATGCTGGCCAAGTTTCTACACTTCCGGGACCGGGATGCGGTGCTTCGTGCGGCCCGGACGGCGGGCCCCCTGCAGGTGGAGGACCAACACGTTATGGTGTTCCCAGACTATGCCAGGGAGATTCAACAGCGTCGATCCACGTTTCTAGAAGTCAAGAGGCGCCTCCGCGCGAACGAACTTCAATATTCCTTGTTGTTCCCAGCCTGCCTCAAGGTGATCCACAAGGGGAAAGCCCTCTTCTTCGGCACGGCGGCAGACGCACAGGACTGGACCGAATTTCACTGCCCGCTACTCCCTAAGCCCGGACCCCGAATGGCGCGCAATAATGACTCCAGACGTTCCAGGAGACGTGGCGCTAACCATGAGCGTTCTGGCCACCCCAAGGGCCAGACGTCCTCCCCGGCGGGCTCACCCGATCTCACCCAAATCATGCAGGAACGACGAGACGCCCTGCGGGCGGTCACTGAACTACATTCGTCACCCCCTGCTTCGGACTTGGAAGGTCAGCCGCACCTATTCACCCCGGAGAAAGATCGAGACAGTGATGGAACCATGTCGGGATTTGGCCCGATTTCCTCCCCCCTTGTTGTGGCACGAACTCTGGACATTGCCCTCACCAGCCAGCCTGTCACTTCCTCGTGAACAACTGAACTGTCACCCGACATATCCTTTTCTTGAATGCCTGTGATGATGCGCGACGTCTAGAAGCCTAGACTGATCTGCTAGATAATTGTAAGCGCCAGCGAGCGATAGATAATTCTCCTACTAGAGCCCGACCCGCGCACAAGCCCAGCGAAGACACATGCTGCCACCCCCGCACATTACTGTTGACTTTCTCCCCTAGTGGGACACTAGTTTGGATATCCCACCCCCAGTGACGTATCCTCAGCATTGGGACAGTTGCCCACCCGAAGTTCTAGTTACTGTTTACCTCCCCAGTTCCCCCCCCACGTTTAAGGAAGCTTGGCGCGCAGGAACATACACGACACGCACACATAGGCGACACGCGGGAACTGTAGAGGGGCCCCTCCCCCAACCACGTCACCCTAGCAATGGCTGTCCCCCACTCTGACATTAGTATCCTTACACTAAATGTACGAGGTCTACACACACCCAGCAAGCGCTACTCTGTATACTCCTACATACGGCGCATGGCGGCCAACATAGCGTTCTTACAAGAGACGCACATTAACACCACTGAACTCATTCGCCTGCAAGCCAAATGGCGGGGGACCATCTGCGCCACACAATATTCAGCGTTCGCGCGCGGCGCATTAATCTGGGTGAGACCTGGTACTCCCTTCCGGGCGCTCCGGCGAGTAGTGGATAGAGAGGGCAGATACGCGCTTCTGGAGGGAATTCTTGATGGGCAAGGGGTACTACTCGGCAGCATATACGCCCCTAATACGGATCAGGACCGGTTCTGGGATCACCTTACGGGCGTCCTGGCCCAGTTCACCACTGTCCCATGGGTGCTGGGAGGCGACTTTAACTGCACACTAGACCCCTCACTGGACCGCTCACACCCTCCCCCCACGCACTCCCCGGCCCCTCGGCAGGCGGCCCTCTTCAGGGCATGGACCACACACTGGGCGCTCACTGATGCATGGCGACACCTACACCCACTGGCTCGCATTTACTCCTTCCACTCGATTCCACACAACCTTCGGGTCCGCCTAGACCGTTTCCTCTGCTCTGCTCCGATCCTCCCTAAGGTTACATCTACAGATTACCTGGGACGGATCCTCTCAGATCATGATGCCCACATACTACGGCTTACCTGGCGCCCCCCGCACCCACCGGTCCCCACCTGGCGCCTCCCCAGAGACTGCCTAACGGACCCGGTCTTCAGGGACGCGCACAAAACCAGCATAAGCGACTACTTTGTGCACAATGAGAACACAGCGTCATCGGTACTGGTGGAGTGGGACGCGTATAAAGTGGTGGCAAGGGGAGAATGCATCAAACAGATAGTGGGGGTCCGCCGCACTTTAGAACGGTCGCTCTTAAAGACGGAACAAACTCTAGCTGCCCTCACTAAACGGCCCGATGACTCGGAGAAACACGCCGTGCTCACGGCAGAGGCCAAAACGGAATACCAAACTGCCTGCGCTGACCTCCGTAAGTATAACTTCAGGGCATACGCCTCTCGGGTGCACAAAGACAGAGACAAAACCGGGGCTCTTCTGGCCTGGATGGCGAAGCAGGACACCGAAATCAAGCCGATCACGGACATTCTCAACCCGGAGGGTGTACTGGTGCAATCACAAGCGGAG
Organism: Lissotriton vulgaris; assembly: GCF_964263255.1. Taxonomy (NCBI): domain Eukaryota; kingdom Metazoa; phylum Chordata; class Amphibia; order Caudata; family Salamandridae; genus Lissotriton; species Lissotriton vulgaris. The sequence continues at coordinate 1,270,553,166 of NC_141694.1, read as the reverse complement.
ATTCTCCTAGCATTCCAACGCCATTATACACGAGTATACGAAGCCCCGACATGCTGCACCTCGTTTACCGCAGATCAGTTTTTGGACTCTCTGACGCTGCCCACGATATCGGATTCCGACAAGCGCACACTAGACACCAAGATAATCCCCTCTGACATTACCCAAGCGATACGCGCCATGTCCCGGAACAAAGCACCAGGACTGGACGGCTTCCCACTAGAATACTATGCAACATTCTCTCCCCTGGTGGTTCCCCGTCTATCACGGGTGTTCGGGGCTTCACTCCACTTGGGGAAACTACCCCAGTCGCTACGGGAATCCGTGATTGTCACCTTTCTTAAGCCCCACAGAGATCCGCTTCACATGGGGTCATACCGACCTATCACACTCCTGTCGGCTGATTGTAAGATCCTGGGGAAGATCCTGGCTGATCGTTATGCGCAGGTCATACGCCCGCTGGTCCACCCCGACCAATGCGGCTTCGTCCCCGGGAGGAATACCTCCCAGAACCTCCGCCGAGTCTTCCATATCCAAGATCAGGTACGCAACAGATTTCCCCGCGCTGCCTGCCTCATTATGGACCTAGAGAAGGCGTTTGACACCCTCACCTGGCCCTACCTATTTTCGGTCCTGCGGCGCCTTAATCTCGGCCCGACGCTCCTGGCATACACCCGCCTCCTATACACCGACCTCACTACTCGAGTTCGTATCGGGAAACGTATCTCACCGGCGTTTGCAGTCCGACGAGGCACAAGACAAGGTTGCCCCCTGTCGCCCCTCCTGTTCGCGCTAGCGGTCGAGCCGCTGGCGGTTCGACTGCGTCGGGAGGGGATGGACTGGGGAGTACCGCTTGCAGACGGGACCCATTGTGTGTCCATGTACGCGGATGATCTCCTCATATATGTCCGTGACATTGAAATGGACCTAACCCCCATAGGGGCCACATTGGCGGACTTTGCAACTGCCTCGGGTCTACAAGTCAACTGGGACAAGTCCACGGTTTACCCCCTACACCCGGACCTACCCCCCCGAGACATCGCCCTTGGACCACATAGGCTTTCATGGTCCACGGAAGCTCCCCGATACCTCGGCGTCCGCTTATACCATTCTCCGACGGACATCTTTGAGGGCAACCACCGCAAGGTACTCGAGAGTCTGCGCCCGACGGTCGCCTTCTGGAATAAGTTACCACTGGCCCCGATTGGACGGATAGCCCTTGCTAAAATGGTGATGCTCCCCCGGCTCCTCTACCATTTCACAAACCTGCCGGTGATACCACCCAGATCCTTCTTTCGCGACGTTGATTCCCTCTTAGGAACTCTCATCTGGGGAGCAGGCCGCCACAGAGTCGCCCTGAAAACTCTTCAACTCCCCACAACTCAAGGGGGACTCGGAGCTCCATCCTTTGAGGCATATTTCCTCGCAGCACAGCTCCAGTGGCTGTCCTACTGGACGGCGGACCGTTACCCTCAGGAGACGGTTACCCCTACTGGTAGAATCATGACTCCGGAACTTACCCGTCTGCTCCTCCCGGGCACCAAGCCACGGCGCACTTACCCCCTCCAGGTGACGATAGCGCGCCGCTGTATGCTACGGATTCACCGGCTATCTCCCGCTAGACCCCCATACTCCCCGCTGCTGCCGCTAATAGGCGGCCCCAAGCAGGATTCCTACTTTGCGGCCCCACTACTCACCGACTGGGCCCGCTGTGGCATCACGGATCTAGAATCACTCTTCGAGGAGGGTCAGCTGAAACCGCTGGACCGCCTAGTCGCAGAATACGGACTCCCCCCAGGCCAATTCCTCAGGTATAGGCAACTGCTCGACGGATACCGACCCCATTTCAATCTCCAAAATGGTTAGCCAGACACGCATCCAGTAATACATACTATCCTACATATGGGGGTGGGTCGCCACCTGGTCACATGGCTATACAAATCCATCCGGGAACTCTCATACACCCCCCTGACGACCCTACGCGCCACTTGGGAGGAGGACATAGGCCGTGTTCTACACGACTCGGAGTGGACTAAAGCTCTGGAGGCCCCTAAGCGCGTTTCTAGAAATGCCCGCTTCAAAAATATTCAATATTATATATTACACAGGGCATATCTCACCCCAGCGCGATTACAGAAGTTCTACCCCTCCACGCCATTCCTGTGCCCCAGATGCTGTTCCCCAGCTGCGAACTTCCGTCACATGTTTTGGGACTGTCCCAATCTCCAACCCTTCTGGCAGGGGGTGCACAACACACTACTGGAACTCACGGGTCTCACGACACTAGCCACCTGGGAGTCCAGTGCATTAGGCATCCTCCACATCTCTAAACGTGAGCCGGTGCATAGGCGTTTCGTGTCCTTAGCGCTCCTACTAGCCAATAGATGTATAACCATGCGCTGGCGATCCCCAGAGGGTCCCCCCATAGCACACTGGCAGGGGGCAGTTAACAAATGGGCGGCAGCGGAGGAGGACGCTTTAAGGGAAGAAGAAGCCAAGGGCGTGCGCAAGCTTCCCATCTCCATGGAATGGGCCATGCTCCTCCACAGCTTCCGCCAGTCCACGCAGGCTGGAGACCCGCCTGACCCTTCCCCTCCCCCCACCCGAGAAGACCGATAGCCTGCACCTGAAGTGAGCCACCCCAGAGTCGGACCCCGATAACCCCCCTATATCCTAGGCGACCTCTAGCATGTCCGGCCGTCCATGGGTTTCTCCCCCCCCCCCCCCCTCTCGACACCCGCCGACATTATCTCCCTACTTAGACCCTGCCAGCGCCTACATGCTTCCCTCCCACAGTTCCGTTACCCCCTGTTCACTGGTAACACTGCTGTGTGCACAGTACAGATCTAGATTCGGCGCTGTAACGGCATGAAAGTACCCATCTGATCTTATTCATCGCCCCTATGGCGATACCGTCCCATCACCTTTCAGCCCGCAGGAGCCTTTGCATGATTATAATGCACTGATTCACCGAAGTCATGTTTATGTATACCAGTTTTATATAGCAAGAAAACGTTGCACACATAGCTGCTCGTGGCTGAATGTTGAAGCCACGTCGGCGGTCTGTTTATTCTGTACTGAAATGCTTTACTGCAACAATAAAAACAAATTTAAATAAAAATAAAAAAAAAGTATCTACTAGTGGTAGAGATTAATTCACCTACTGCATCTATCATGTTTTTTTTTTCTTGTCTTCTGTGTGATCCACCCCTGATGAGAAGGTATGTCCAAAAGTGAGCCTTGTGCTAACTGTGCCAGAAGACTCTATTGACGATGTCACAATAGGCCAAAACTGGTTTGGGTTTCTTGTGTTGCTGTTCAGAGGGGACCAGACCTAGCAGTTCTGGCTGGACTGTTCCTTTTGGACAGGACCAATGCTGATTTGTTGCTGGATGGTTCTTGATTGATGGTGACAAGGAAATGATGGGCATGAATGTGGCTTTAATAATTACCAGTGGCTGGGATTATTTGAAGCAACGCGTCCTCCGGGCATCTAAGCGCTGGTAGAAGTCCAGAGCATCAACATTCCATTTTATCTTTCACTGCGGGTGCTCTGAACAAAGGCCTCACGGATCCCGGGCGGATTTCAACCCCCTCTGGTCCGTGCGGCCTTTGTTTTACTAATTATAACAGTCTGTCCTATAGGGACTGAATGTTCTATTAGCCTTATAGCCACCTGTAGTGGGCTATTCCGGCCATTGAAGGCCCACTCCCTTGTTAAAGGCCCGAGCCCTTATAGCCCGCTATGGAGAGCTATAACGCTATAAAAGGGGCTGCTCTGATATTGGTGCAGCAATCAGCGATGGGCTGAAAAGGAGCATGTCCAAGACCTCTTCTATTAAAGCTGCACAAACGTGATTACTTTCTAGCTCTATGTCTACTACTGGTCATGGATGTGACCCCTTGAAACTTTAGGGCACAAGAGTTTAAATACAAGCACATTGCAAAATCAAAAATAATATCATTGAGATGTGTTGACCAATGTAAGCTTCTGTCTCTGCAGTAACTGCACTGCTTAATAAGGTTCAGAGTGATTCGTAACATTTATCAATATTCATGAGACAGCCAGTGCGGGCCTCACTCCACAGAGCTCCTTGTGCAGCAAATGATTAGTGTGTTCTTAACAGCACAAAGAGAAAGTCTGGTTGAAGGGCAACACAATGCTGAGCATGAATTGCATCAGACCAGACAGTGTTATGAATGGCTATAAAAGGCACTCCACAGCCAGAGAAATGTGCAGTTTCTAGCTTTACCCAGCCCCAGATGTTTTACCTAAGAGCTACATAAAAAGCATGGCTCAGTAGACGTCTAACGGCAAAGCTCATAAAATGCATGTTTGCCTTTGGTATTCTCTTTCGCTTGAAGCCTGTTGACGCCAAGCTTTCACTTGAAAGAAGACTGTAGTGCATTGATGCTGCATTGGAACTCAGCCCTTTAATAAAATGGAGCCAGCACATGGTTAGATTCAGTTGTTTTCTGAGGCATAGGCCACAAACTCTGGTGAGCAAACCTGGAGAAATCAAATTGAGAAATGGTAGAAGGCGGAAGAAGGTCAGACAGTCTGGAAAAGCTCTATGGCAAATGCCAGAAAATGCATTTTGTAATGCTGCAATAACCAGTGAAATATTTGTAATATGTTTACGGGCTAATTTCTGCCATACTGTGGCAGTTGCTCCCCTGTCCTTCTCTGCTTTCCTCCACCATATTACTGGGGTAGGCAAAAACTGATGGACCCCGCAGTAAAACCACCACCAGTTACACCATAGGGTCTACTATTGCGCAGTGGTGATGACATTTTGAGTTGAACCCGAGATCCATTCTAGGTTGGCCAGGCCGCATCTGTTTTTGGTGTTGTGATCTCTCTAAACCCTGAGAAATGTTCTATGTGTTCCTCGTGTCCCAAAAGAAAGCTCTCAGAACATCAGGGAGCCCGGTCATGTGGTTGCTGGAAATGTAACCTTCCTTTGAAGGGTGCATTTCTAATGTCCACATTTGTTTTTGGCAATTTATCCATGCTGCACGTTCATGGTAGCATTGCTGTCAATGCCTTTCACCATAGCAGCATAGCTGCAACTGAGTCAAAGATTGTGCTTCTATGGGGGCATATTTAAATAAGACAAACCTTCCTCAGCTGAGTGGTGGACGAGTTTCCTCCACCACACAGATGGCTAGAACAGCTGCCATTACTTAATTTGAGTCACCTCCTGATTATAGAGATTGAATATCTGTTGCTCCTAACATATCATAGTATAATAGATAAATGGAACAAATATAGTTAAATATAGTGTAATAATTTCCCAATGCTCGTTTTTATTTGCATTGCCTAAAATGTTAAAAAAAATCCCAAAATAGCGACTGGTGCCTCACAACGCATGCATTAGCATGGGTGGCCATCTTGGAATGCTTTTTCTTTCGAGATATACCATTCCAAGATGGTCGCCAGTGCGTCACCTTGCATGCACGAATGGGCTCCCGTTCTTCAACAAGGTTACCCATGCACGTGCTTGTTATCAGGAGCCAGAGAGACCTACAGTGGTTATCATGCCACTTGAAACTAGCCTGATCATGTATACACGCTTGTACTTCTACACCAAAGTACTCTTCTATTAATGATATGAAGATAAATGTTGTATTTGATGCGGTTTGCTGGTTTATGTTTATTGGAATCGGAAACCTTATACACACTGACTTTTTTAAAGAAAATAGTTTATACTTTATTTGAAATATTAGACCTAATGACAAAACAGAATGTTCCTGAAACACGTGTTGGCGTTCTTTTGTGACCTATAAGATTGGTGAACACTCTGAAAATATCGTGGAATAAACAACATCGAGTTCTATCAAAGCAAATTAGTAGTCTTGTGTTGTGTTAACAATAGTAAAGTGCATTTATTTTATTTTATTTATTTTTTATATTCATATATAGCGCTTGATTCGACCCCCGAAGGGGTATCTCCACGCTTTTGCCAGTGGAAGAATATAACTCATGCTAATCCATGGTCAGAGGGATAGTTAGACTTTGGTTATGTGGTTTAGATGTTTATGAATAAATGAGTTTTGAGGGATTTTCAGAAGGTTAGGTGGTTAGTGATTTGTCTCAATGTATGAGGCAGTGAGTTCCAGAGGACAGGTCCAGTATGGGCCAGGGTGCGGCCTCCCTGCCTGGATTTTTTAATTCTGGCATTGATCAGTAGACAAAAGATTCATAATCATTTCACCATGAGACCTAAGGTGCTGTCTGTTTTTACCTCATGCGAAAGGATATCCATGTGTTATGATGCACAAGTGGCCATTTCAAATTCTTTTTTTTGGTTTCATTTCCTGTTCCATGATGCCGATGGGCCATTTTCGAAGGGTAAATGTAAATGATAAATGTTACACTGGGGCCGTCCAAAGAAACGAGCAAGTAGCCTGGTAGCAGAGTGCAGTAGCTACCTGGGCCTTGCAAAAAAGTTACAATTTAAAAGCTAAATAAATTAAATAAAGTGATAAAACATAGACTGGAGAGGGAGCATCGATTGAATGAGGCCTTGGAGAAAGCATGAACAGCAAGAGCAGGATGGGGGTAGAAGGTGCAATGATCGAATGGGGAAGAAAGCAAGAAAAGACAGGAACCTATATGGTGTCCTTGAACCCAAATGGAAAGTAATTCAGCAGTGGAAGCATACAACACATTCATTCAAAAACATGGTACAGAAGAAATGCCCCAGTGGTGGGACAAAGGAGAATAAGGCGAAAGAAATCAAAAGCCTCATTTAAGCTGTTGCGCCACCACTGGTGAGTCACTTTTTTTGAGTCAACTGCGGCGCAATATGCCTGCCCGTAGTTACAAGGTCATGGAAAATCACTCTGCGTGACTTTTCAGGGCTTTGTAAATATGGGCCCCTTTCCAGCATTACTCTGCGTGAAAGGGGTGCTGCATGGGTGTTGCTCTGGGTGTTCTCACACACAGTAGCCGTCTCCATGAATGCATTTTTAGGGAGGTGGGGAACGGACGGACGGGGTGGGGGGCAAGAGGGGAAATAATACATTTTTTAAACGTACCTTTTCTTCTGCTACTGCTGCCTCCGACGTCCATCTTGGGCCTTTCCCCGCAGTCTCTGGGAAAGCAGGCTCTCTACCCAATCTAGAAGCTGCTCTCACTATAAGAGCATCATCAGGATTGGTCTGATTCGCCTCCCTAGGACGGCTGGCCAACCATACATGCGCACTTCTAAGTGCCCGGCCCTCCACATTACATGCATGTGTAAGGCGGTCAAGGAAAAATAAAATAATGTTTTATCATTTTATTTTTCAGTTACTGACGAGTGGGGTGACGTTCCTCCGTCATTATAGAGGAGCCGCCCCTGCTTACGCAACATCCACGGAACCGGCCACATTCTCAGATTTACAAAGTTTTATGAAGCTGGGAATGTATCAGGATCATACGCCTCCCCAGGGGAGGCGTAGGAGTGGTGCAACAAGGAGAAATACTTTTATTTCTCCTCGTTTTTTCCTCTTTCTATGCGTGTTGCATTCTGCAGCACACATAGAAAGAGGAAAATGCCATCAATGATTGTTTTTGTGGAGGAAGGTGTTCCTTCCTGCAGAAAAACAAACACCATCGCAACGCAGGCAGCCTGGCAACATGACATAAGGATGCCTGCGCTAGCGCATGGCAGCCAATTGCGCACCAGCACAGGGGAAAGCATTGTATTGTTAATATGATGAATCCCTGTACTTTTAAAATGCCGCAGCTCTGTGCAGGAAAATGGCTTGCGGCGCCACACTGTGTCATTTTGTGGTACACTCCAGAAATGCGTCACTTTTGCGCTTACAGATACGTCAAAAATACTGACATATCTGTAACTCCTTGCGACATGATGGGCCATACATTAAATATGACGCATCAGGTATGTTGCAAGGAGTGCATACTGAGAAGTGATGCATCGCTGCTTTCATACAGCGATGCGTCATTTCTCATAAATGAGGCCCCTAGTTTTTACTTTATTTTGTTGTAGACAATAGGTCTTCGTCAACAGACAGCTAAGGCTGTCCGTGACGGAGACCAGAAACCCAATGCCTGATATTAAGGTATTTTTTTTCGCTTTGTCTCCATGGATCATTTGCTAAGTTACACCCCGTGCATTTAGCTTTAGCAAATGTTCAACCAGGCGAAATGCAGCAAAGATGAATCTGGAACGCCTGAGAAAGTACACAAAAACCATGCAGTGTGCAGCTATTAGCAACTAAATAGCACATCGATATTAAATAACATGTGGCTGACAAACTGTGCATCAGGGGGTTTCGTGCATACCACGGGTGCTTTTGTGTGTGCGTCTGGTTTTGGCTCTTCTGAGTGGGTTGGGATGTGTTAGTAATGCACACCAGCCGTGTAAGTGATTTTTGTTACCATAGCGCACTATGTTGCTGCCACAAACCTCAGACTGGAGCAGAAAAGCATCTAAAACAGGGTTCAGTGAAAAATATTCCTTAATCGTCTCTGGCCCTAATACAAAAAGATGAAGGGCGCGTATGTTGTGAATCCCGTCATTTGGATTCCAAAAGGCCCATCTGGAGCACTGCACAGGAGTCAGCTCTGTGTTGACATCCCACATCAGCAGCTAAGTTACCTACATTTCATTTTGTAGTGTCACCCAGCAAGAAGCTCATTTTCGGATTTCAAGTTTTGCTGCTTGAATTTCCTACTGCCAGTGTTGTGCATATAGGTCCTTCGCCTCACAGGAGGAGAAAAAACCGCCACTTTTAAAGATCTCGCCATGGTGGTGCTGGTTTGTACCTAAAAGTATGTGCCAAGGTAGGAGTCACCCTTGCGGGAAAATCTCGGACACAAATAATCCCCAACACAGATTGCCTTTTCATTTCAGAAAAGATCTGCAAAAAAACCTCATCTTTTCAAGGCGCATCGGACCCGCCTCTTACTGGGAATCTCGAATACTCCTACCGTCACTGAGGCCAAAATGTACCGAAGAGGGCTTCTCCCTCCCAGCATTTATCCCACATGCAATTACCACATGATCTGTAAGAATTCCCTTCTTACACTTCTACATCATACAACACTCAGGAGGATAAATACTAGAAAATGCTGGAGTACAGTGTTACGCCAAATTTGGCAACGCCGCGCTCCGACATTTAAAAAAAACAGGGATGCAGCGGATTTACAAAAATATGGTGCACCCCTGCCTTTACCCTAGCGCAGGCGCTAAAAAAGCTACCTAGCGCTAGCGTTGCCACCTTTGCGCCATGTTGCAAGGGTGCCTGCACTGAGGAGCGATTGTTTATGTGCAGGAAGGGACACCTTCCTGCACATAAACAATCAATAATGGCGATTTGCTCTCTCTGAGTGCGCTGCAGACATGGAAAGAGCAAAAAATGAGGCAGAATTAATGATTTCTCCTTGTATCGCATCCTAAGACCAGGTTTTGCCTTAGTTTTTGGCAATGCCCCTTCCTTGTAAATATGGGGCAACATCAAAAAGCTCTGGGTGTTGCAGTGGAAAGCCCACAGTAACACCCATTGCCCGCCCCTTTGCTGCAACAGACTGCGGTGGTAAGGGGCATATTTACAAGTCAGTGTTAGCCACGTTAAGTGGCTTAGTGCAACTTTGTAAATATGGGGAATGGCGCACCGCCAACGGAGCGTCAAAAAAAGTGATGCTTCGGTGGCGTGAGGGACTTGTAAATATGCCCCTTAGTTATTCACTAACACTATTTAAATTGCCAACATGCATAAAAAAAATATGCATGCAAATTTACAAAATTACACACACATGTATACCTAGCACCTGACCATAATGTGTCTGTCTACAAATAGAAAAAGCAGTGTGATATTTCAGCTATGTGGATTTGAAAACAGCCAGTCTGCTGAATGTCAATGATTTTGACTCTGCTTCTCCCATCACCAGAATGCCAGTCTTGGCTTTATTCGTCCTAAGAAAGCTGTCCCTCAGCCAATGAAACAAGAGACCCAAGTATGTGGTGATGTTGGGCAGGTTCCCTGGTCTTCATTCCAGCTGGAAGCAATTTTGGTGCCAACAGTGTACTTGTGGAATTTCACATGGCGAAACACATTTTCGTTTCGCCATGAGTAGGGGCATGAGTAGATGTTGAACAGTAGGCAGGAGAAGGACAACGCCTGTGGCATGCTGATTGTCACACAGAATATGGGCCACTCCACTGATCCAATTTATATTTCTCGTTTGTGGTTAGAGAAGAAAGATCGGTACCACTCCAGGGCAGTTCTGGATTCACCTGTCTATAGTTTAACCATCTCTGTGTCATGCCTACTTTGTTGTAAGCGAATGAAAGGTCAGCAATGTTTGACCATACACACAGATTCAAGTTTCCATTGTGTTAAAAAGATGACATTTTGTTGAGGTACAGTGCTATACATAATAAAAACTGTTTTGCTTTCTCTTTCTATATTTCTATGCCCCTTTGCTTTTGGTCACTAAAAAAGAGCTATGATACAGGCAGCGCTAACCACGTCATAAAGCTTTTTTAGGTCGAGGACCGTAAGGCTGCGCTTGCGCAGTCTTCGGTGAGAGATTTAATGTTTTTAGGTATGGGGGCTTGAACCCGCCTCTCTCCTCCATTGGCTGGCTTCCTAAATGGAGGCCAGCCATTGGAGGAGAGGGGTATCACTCCGTTCAAGCCCCGTCTCTTTCGGATTCGGGGCGTGTTTTTTGCGAGATTTAATGTTTTTAGGTATGGGGGCTTAAACCCACCTCTCTCCTCCATTGGCTGGCTTCCTAAATGGAGGCCAGCCATTGGAAGAGAGGGGCGTCACTCCGTTCAAGCCCTGTCTCTTTTGGATTCGGGAGCGTGGTTTTTGCGTTCTTTCGACCTGTGACATCATCCGTCACTCAGAACGCAAAAAATACGCCCCCGATTCCGAAATTTTCGGAGCTTTGCGGCCGCCATTTTGCTGCTCGGTAAAACCAGGAGAGCAGCATCTACCGAGGACATGAGGTAACTATCCCTTGTCTTGCCTCAGCCCCCCTGTTCGTGCCATTTTTCTTGCCTCTGTGCCCACAGCCCTCATCCGTTCCGCTCTCGCTCCCCTTCCCTCCTCCCGCAGCTATCCTTTGTCCCGCTCTCTCGCCCCCCTTCCCTCCGCCCGCAGCTCTCCTTCGTCCCCCTCTCGCCCCCCCTTCCCTCTGTATACATTCAAAGAAAATGGTAGGCAGTATTCTAACGTATACAATCAAACGGTGAAATGCCTGAATGGCTGTGTGTAGTTTTCTTTATATATGGCGCGATCTCGACCCAAAGGCACGGGGAGACTGGTGATTTGCCCAGAATCACAGGATATTAAACTAACCCCAGACTCCAACCTGGGTCTACACTCATCAGCAAAGACGGCAGCTCTGGCCGTTAGGGCACATCCGTTCCCACGTTCTGTAATCCTGTGCTGTGTTGCTGGCACGAATGACATTGTTATGGACTCCGTGTAATCTGTCAGTCACGTAGCGCCTCAGTACATATTCACTATTATTCCGGTTTATTGCGCGTGTTTGCGTGCATTTGTGTTGTTTGCTTTACGTTCTCTTTGTCATTGAACCTGCGCATATGTGCACGGGTGAGTTGTATCGTTTGACAATGCACAGTAAGCGGGGCCGGGTAGTGGAAATGCTGCCCAGAGTGCCCATGTAAATCTCCACCATTACAGTCAATCTATTTTATTTTATTTTTTTGTTGCAGTTGACATAGCGCGAACTCGACCAGAAGGTATTGGAGGGCTTTACATGAGCACCCGTTACTTTACACAAATACACATTACATTTTTGGCGGGAACGGGAAGATTAAGTGATTTACCCGGAATCACAGGATGTTGAGGGGACGCTGAGACTCGAACCAGGTACCCCAGCTCCAAAGTCGGCAGCTCTGGCAGTTAGGCCACATCAAGGTAAACGTGTGTGCTGTTACAAGGTCCTCATTAAACAATGGTAACAAAGCACGTTATGTTTGGGTTTCGTTTTTTATTAATTAGAATGTGCAGGTTGTCAGCATACATCCTTTTATGGGTGCTTCAGGTTTATTGTCCCTTTTTTTCGTGGGGTTCTTAGGACCAGCGATGCAGGGAGCAGGACAGCTCAAGGATGCGCATATGGGCTATTACAAGGCCAGCCTAGCGTGCGCCATAGTGCAACACACAATGGCATTTACCTTTTTTAAGAATTTGTGTCAATTTATATCCAAGGGTTCTGAGAATGGAGAACGGGCATTACAGTGTTTGGAAACAGGCATGGGTGAGGTACTTCAGTCCTCCAAATCTGTGTTTATTGAAGCGCTACGATGCAGACCTGAGTTGTTTAAAGTCTATGAGAATTAACGATCTGTTTTTAGTCACCCTACTAGTAGGCCTAGCTTTGGAAGTCTGACAGGATTAACTAAAATAAATACAGAAGTGTCAAGGCAAAACACTTATTGCTGCTTGAAAAACGAATTAGGCGCATTTGGAGTCTATCACAGTTGCTTCGAATCAAAGACAGGGATGTGAATTAAAGCCCGAGCGGCTAGAGGTTAAATCCTGGCGTAAGGAGGGGGTGGGGGTCTGATCTTCTATGTCTTCATATACACGGCCTGCTAGAGAAGTGTTGTGTACATACATGAGCTGCTAGAGTAATGTCACGAGGGCCTTCCATAAGGCACTAGAGCAGGGTTGTGACCTGACATGAGCTGCTAGAATGGTGTTGTGACCCAAAATCAGATGCTTTAGTAGTGTCCTGACCTTACAAGAGCTGCTGAAATGGTTGTGTACACACATGAACTGCTAAAGCAGTGTTGTGTACATACATCAGCCGCTGGATTTGTGTTTTTATCCAACATGAGCTGCTTGAGTAGTGTTTTGACCTTACATGTGCTGCTAGAGTAGGGTTGTGACCTTACATGGGCTGCCAGAGTAGAGTTGTAGCCTTACATAAGCTGCAACAGTTGTGTAGTGACCTTACACAGACTGCAAGAGTAGTGTTATGATCATAAAAGAGCCGTGAGAGTGATGTTGTGACCTTACATGTGCTGAATGCACAAGGATGAGGGTAGAGGCTATTGAAGACCGCACCTGACAAATGTACAGTGTCCCAAAGTATTAAGTAGTGCACAGAACCAAGGAGCACTCCCCTCTATGCTCCTTAACTAGGAATAAGTCCTACAACAACATTCAAACAAAAGGGTTCAGCACTATATAGCAATTTTCATCAGTTCAACATCGGTGTTCACAGACAGTGTTCTCCTTGTGTCCTGATTCGAATCAGAACACAAGGAGAACACCGGCTGTGGGTTACTATGCTATGCCCCCTGGCTGCGCTTGCTTCTCTGCCCCCTCGCTGTGCTTGCTTCCCTGCCCCCTTGCTGTGCTTGCTCTCCTGTGTGTGTATGTGGCTCTGGATCTATTTAAGATGTAAAAAAAAAATGTCATGGGCAATGCCAATAGCTCTACCTTTAATAATGCCGAGACCATTGCATTGTAAATGCTTGTTTATGCTGGTGGAGCAGGGTTGGGGCAACACAGGGGGAGGGAAGATGCGTGAGGGGGCATCGCTGACAACGGGAGAGAGCAGGGCAACAAAGGCAACAGGAGGGAGTGTGGGAGGGGACAAGCCAACACAGTTAGCGGGAAATAGGGTGTGAGGGATAGAGTGAACATGGACAATGGGAGGGAGGGTGGGAGGGAGCAAGCAAATACAGATAACTGGAGAAAGTGTGTCGGAGAGTGAAAGCCACCACAAACAATGTAAGCAAGCCAACACAGACAACTGGAGGGAGTGTTTGGAAGGGAGCAAGCCAGCACAAACAATGGGAGCAAGCAAAAACAGACAACTGAAGGGAAGGTGCAAGCTAACATGGACAACATGGACAAGAGGAGGGATGGTGGGGGCAAGCAGACGGACAGTTGAGAAACACAGAGTGGGTATAGCATGGAACCAGTTGAAAAAGAGCTCTCCGTAAAGTGCTTAAACATAAAGAAGCACATGAGATAGACAGCCTGCAAACACATGCACTCTTATGGAGAGATGCAGCAGGGAACCAGCTGAAAAAGAGCTTTCTGTAGAGTGCTTAAACACAAAGTAGCATATGAGAGAAACGGCCTGCAAACACATGCACTCTTATGGAATTCTTCAACTAAATGAAAAAAGTAGCTCCCAAAATGCAAGCAGTGGAAAGGCAAAAGTACTTGGGCCATGCTCCAGGGGAGGATCAAACACAAGAAGAGGAAGTGAGGGCTGCACGCTCTGACAAACAAGAAACAAGCACAAGAGAGTGACAATGAAACTAATTAATTTGTAATTAATATGACAGGGGCTCTATGTCCACAGTAAGCTAATAAAATGTCTCACAGGCAAAACCTTAAAAGGGGCTTTGGTAGTATAAAAAAAACAGTAGCTGTACCATTCCTTGGAATCCATGGATGCTGCCATGCATTTCACCCAGTGAGTCACAGACGCTCTTCATCAGGTTTCTGTGCAAGTCTACCTTGGTTTCCATGACGTTCTCAAATAGACGTTCCCACGCAAATGGCGTCTGGTGGGCCACTCTAAATTACCAATTCAGTGCCTTTGAATAACTAGAAAAACTCCCACACAACCTGTATTTCATCTCTGTGGGCAAAATAAGCCTCAATGGCTTACTAATACTGACAATATTAAATCATAAACATGTACATACTGTTATTACCCCTTTATTTAGTTATAAAAACATAATAATATGCTTTTGCACAGGTAATTTATTTTTTCATTTAATAGTACAAAATTACATAATCAAAAACATATTATGAAATCACAAATACACCAAAGATGCTATCATACAATATTTCCACATGGTGGCACATTGAGCCATACTGATAAAACAAATTGACAAGAACAAATGACAAGAAAACAACAATGAGAAAACATGTATCTATTATTACAAAAAATCTACCCCCTATAATCAACCACACCTGAAGGCCCACATAGAAGAAATAGAAGTAGTGTGGAAGTTTTTCTAGTTATTCATTGCTTTTACCCCCTTACTCTTAGACCTTAAAGTGTTCCTAGGGGTTACCTTTTTCTCGTTACAGTTCAGTGCCTTTTCCATCTGGATCATGACAGACAAACTGGTGTTTATTGGAGAGCCAATAACAGCGCCACCTTTAGAAACATTCTACTGCACCACCCTCAGAACAGGGTGACCCAATGTAGAGGCGAGACATCTACATGTTTTGGCTACCCCGCTGCAAAAGAGGCCTTACAATGTAAACCACATTTTTCCATGGTCGCACCAGCCTTTAGTGCAACCAGGCATTGCCTGGTGGGTTCATCTGACAGATAGATCAGTGTGTGGGTCAGTTTGTTAGCAGTTGTGGGTCGGTTTTTATGGTTCTGTGGGCCGGTTTGCATTACTGCGGATTCCCCTGATATTGCTCTATTTTCCTAAATGCTTCGCTAATGTGAGCTTTTACTTTGGTGCCCTGGCCTATTTTTTGGTCAGAGTCCGTCCCTATCACTGTCTTCGCCTCAATTAGACTAACTACCATCTAGGCAATTAGTCATTCTCTGGCACCAGCGCTTAATCCCAAAATTAGGAAGACTTAAAAGGTTTTACTTACATTCCACTGCTGTGAGCAGGAGCACTGGTCACGAGACAGAGCGCGTGCTAAAATCCCAGGCAGCTTTCCTTCCGACCGCTTCTTGGCCTCCGTGAGTCACAAGGAAAACAAGCTGAAACATGCAAAACGAAAAACGCGGGGTCATTTTTAATCCTAAAATCATCCAATATAAATTGGAAAGCATTTCAACGATGTTACACATTCCGGTCATTTCAGCAGCAAGCCTGCTTCAACCAGAACATTTTAACTAATGTTAAACCAGGGGACACTCGTGTTTTATTACACCGCCTGCGTCACAAGCCTGGGTTGAGAAAGCTGAAGCGGTCCCGCGCTACACAGATGGATGACTGGTTATTAGTTTAGTGTTAATTCAATTGAAATGGTTTTGTGAGTGAGCCAGGGAAGTGCGCATGCGTGTTTCTCTGTGCTTCTCACCGTCTGCTTACAGACAGAAGAGTAGCGCCATTACGCCATTATCTGCTTCCCCCGGGCCATTCATCAGTTCACTTGCGTTTTATGGGTGTCTGGCTCTCTGGCGCCCATCATGCAACCACCTAATCAGCTGGAGCCTGAGGATATAAGCCATACGGGGAAGTAAACGACATTTCATAATGCACACCTTTTGAAGTGGAAGCGTGGTAGTACCTGTGCCATATCATATACGTATAATTACCACTCTTAATGGGTGTTTCTTTCTGTACCTGTGATATGGTCTATGTGTTTGCGTCTTTAACGTCGATGTGTACCTTTGGAAGCTAGTGTAACTGCATATTTGTGCATGTCAGTATTTGTGTTTATCTATGAGTTACTTTCTAACCGACGTTTTTTTGTTTTTAGGTCGAACACAGATGCCTGGTTCCGAAAAACATACGCAGGCTTACCAAGAACATACTACCTTGGAGACCATCAGTTGCTTAGCATTGCTTGTATTTCCTGCCACTCTCATTTGCCTGCTTCTTATTCGTGTCATGGCTTGTCAATCTTGTGTTTGTCCCTCCCAAGGAATGTATCTGCTTTCCTCACTCTTTTTGACTGGATGGCTTCTAAGCTTTCACTGCTTGCTTTGCAAACACCACTTCTTTTCATTTTGGTTAAGCACTCAACAAGAGTGAATTTGTTTTCCAGCTGTCTCCCTCTTGACCTTCTTTCCCCCTGCACTCTACTCTCTGCTCCCATGTGTTTCTCCCTGCCCTGCCATTTTGTGCTCACTCTTGTGTCCTCCCCACCTGTTCCTTTCTCACTCTTGTGCTTTTAGTTGGCCAGCTACACATTTCTTTTTCGCCCGTTCCTTCTCCTCCCACCTTCCCTCTGCATTGCTTCTCCCACCTACACCTTTCTTCTCTGTCGCCCGCTGCTTCTCCTCCCCAACCCAGACCTTCATGTTGCCTCTGTTCCCTCGCCGTCAATGTTGCTTCCCCTGACAGTGCCCCCCCTTCTCTGTCACCATTGCTTCTCCTGCTGACCCTCCTCTCCGTGTTTATTTATTTTTTATTTAACAGAGTTTTATCCTTTCCGTGCTCATGACGAGCTGAGCTCGTCATGAGGCACGGTGCTCCGGTGCTCATGACGAGCTGAGCTCGCCATGAGCTTTGTAACGCTCACACGCGGGGATAATTCCCCTGCCGTGCTGAGCGTTCCACGCGAACGGGTGTGGTCATGACGAGCTCAGCTTGTCATGAGTACTGGGGCGCTGTGTGCGCACCCTCCTGCCCCCCAGCACAGAGGGGCAATTACCCCCGCTGCGAAGGGGTTAAATAGCGCAAACTTGACCCAAATCGGGTATCGGAACGCTTTACATAGCACCAGTTGCATTACACGAGGACACATTAATTTTTGTTAGGCAAGGGGAGATGAAGTGATTTGCCCAGAATCACAGGATGTTCAGCGTCATTGCCGAGACTCGAACACAGTTCCCCAGATTCGAGGTCGACCGCCCTAGTCATTAAGCCAACTGCTCTCCTCTGTGTTTCTTTTGCCCCATCCTCAGTGTTGCCCCACTCGCGCCGTCTTTTTCGCTACCACCGAACCCCAGCTGCACCCTCTCTGATGCTAACCCACCTGCACTTAAAAAATTATTTTCTTTTTTTTTCTTTTTATTCGCCAATCAAACTCAGTTTGACAAATAAAAAGAAAAAAAAACATCTTAGTCACCTACATGGTGCGCTCGCCTACAAAATGACAAGGGCAACGGTGTCTTAGGCATTTTTTCTTATTTAGCCATGGTGCACATCATCAGGGATGCTGTAGAGCATGTCTAAAAACCATTATCAAAGCCATTGGGTTTCAAAGTGGAGAATGATTGGTTTTGCCAATGCTTATTTCATAGGTTGTGTGTGATCTGTCTGAATCTGTTGTTTATTTATTTATTTATTTTATTAAACAACTCCAATAATTACATATAGAAAAATAGAGATATACATCAGTAAAACATTTGTTAAAAAAAGATTTTCTTGGTTAATAAAACTAGCTAGGATACACAATTCATTACATTACATTAATTCATTACATTCCGATACATCAATAATATACATATTATAACGGGAGCATTTTATCTTATACACTTCTTACATCCCTGCTCCAGGCCGCAATTGGGGACAAGATCTTACTGCCACGTAATCTGGAATGTTTCCCTCTAGTAGCATAAATGGCTTTTTCCTGATTATACACCCCCAGAAAGCGAGTTAACCACATTTGAAAGCTTGGTGGATCCATGTCTTTCCAGCGTGCTGCAAGTATTATTTTATAACCTGCTGTACCCACAAAAAGGCATGATTCCTCTTCTATTCTAAATCCAAGAGTGTTATCATAGCCAAGGATGAAAAGAGTTGGCGATTCTGCCACTTTATGCCCAAACACCTCCTCCCAGAATTCTGATAGCATCCTCTTAAGTGGTGTTAATTTAACACATTCATAAAACATATGTGATAGGGTGGCTGGGCCCACTCCACACCTGGGGCACTGTTCATTTAGTCTTTTACACTGTGCATGCAGCTTAGCAGGGATATAGTACAAATTATAAATGATTTTGTATAACTGGGCTTTTAAGTTAGAAGATAGGAGTAAAAGTGATGTTAATAGTAAACTCATGTCAATATCAACGTTGGGGTTAGCAAGTTTACCAGCCCATGATGATTCTGTATGTTCCAGGTCATCTTGAAGTTTTTCAAGAAGCAAGCTAATTATTATTCCAATTCTAGTCGTATTTTTACTTAGAATCTCAAAGAAAGTGATCTTTTCAAGTGTAATACTTAGAGTTTTTAGATTGAGAATAGTATTAACTCGAAAATAGTCATTATTAGAGATCTCAAAATTTCTCTGTAAGTTAAAAAATCTGGCATTTGAATCACCTCCCAGAAAGTCCCATACTGTAGTAATCCCCATGCTGTCCCATTTCTTAGCAATATCGCTGTTAGCCTGTACAGGCAATAAAGAAGAGTGCCATAGGGGGGTATATCTATTGAATTTAGGGATTGCTATATATCTAGAAGCGTTCCTACATATTTTCCATGCGCTACTGACGACTTTAAATTTAACTTTTTATAATAGCTTGGCTCTAGTTGTCTCAGCAAGAGCCCTTGGGATTTCTTTCTAATTGATAATTCATAAATAGATGGTATTTCCATGACCCCTATGTTCTCAGTGGCAATCGAGGTGTTAAAGAGTGGTGCAATTTGATGAAGAAGGGCAGCCCAAAAGTATAGCATCATATTTGGAATTGCTAGGCCACCCCTGTTTTTTGGTAAAAATAAATATTTTAAAGACCTCCTGATTTTTCCATATTGCCAGACAAAATTAGACATTTGTGATTCAAGAGATTTAATAGTATTATCTTCAATAATTAAGGGAATAACACAAAACAAATATAATACCCTAGGAAGTGTATTCATTTTTAGAAAATTTCCCCTACCAATGATCGACAAGTGTAAACTATTAACCCTTGCCAGATCTTTTCTTATGGCGCTCATTAGGGGTTCATAATTAAGTTTGTTAATGTTTTCGACCTTTGCGCTTATACATACCCCAAGATACATGGCTTTTTCAGCTTTTCTAGGATCGCTTTAGTCAATATTGTCGGTGCATAGGACAAACGTTTTATCTTTATTAAGGGGGTATCCAGAGTAATGGCCAAATGACTGAGTAATAACTTCTATTCCTGCAATTGCCTCAGCAGGTTTTTTTTTTAACAACTCTTTTTATTGACAGATCGCACAAAAGACGCAGCACTCCGTACCCCGGAAGGACTGCAAACAAGCATTACTTATCATAAGCAGCGATCTATACAGCATCTTAGATCATAACCCTTACCCCCCCTCCCACCTACTCCACCCCTTCTTCCGCCAACACCCTTCCCCCAACCCGGATCCCCCCTCCCCCCCGGCACAATGTCATTTCGGTCCTGTAGAGAAAAGAAGATTACATACATAAAGCAATGTGTACTATGTCGCCCCCATAACCCCATCACAACAGCCCCTCGGCTTCAGCGGGTTTTGGTGTTAATACTGCCACGTCGTCGGCATAAGCAAGTATTTTTGTTTCATACGCACCGACAATGACGGGTTTTATTACTTGGGTCTGTAAAAGTTTTATGATCAGAGGGTTGATGTACATAGCAAACAATATCGGGGAACAGGGGCAGCCCTGCCTTGTTCCTCTCGATATATTAATTGCACAGGATACAATACCCATTATTTGTAGTTTAGCTGTTGGTTCTTGATACATTGCTCTGATCGATTTAACAAGACCAGGCCCAAAATTATTAGACTCCAGCACAACCCACAAAAATTCCCATGACACCCAATCAAAGGCTTTCTCAGCATCTAGAAGCATCATCGACATCTGGCCCCCTGTCCCGGACATAATATTGAAGAGGGAAATAACTTTTCGGGTGTGGTCCGTTGTGCCCTTACCAGGGATAAAGCCATGTTGCCAGGGTGTGACCAGATGTTCGATGAACCTCCCGAGCCGATTAGCCAGGATCTTTGCATACAGCTTAGAGTCAGAATTAATCAATGAGATTGGGAGGTACTATGATGAAAGCTCAGCGGATTTGCCCTTTTTGGGAAAGATAATTATATTAGATTCTTTCCATGATTCTGGCGGCGTGCCACTCCATTGTATCCCAACAAACAGATCCAATAGGAAAGGTTATATTTGCTCTCCTAATATTTTATAAAGTTCTAGAGGGATTTTGTCGGGGCCAGCTGCTTTCCCTGAAGCCAGATCAGATAGAGCCAATTGTAGTTCTGTAATAGTAATCTCTTTTTCCAGATCCTCTCTAGTTATAGTATCTATGGCCTTGCTCCATTCAGTGTCAGTTATATATTTTTTTTCAATTCAACTGAATCGACTATACCATCGCTTTGGTAGAGCTTTTGGTAGTACTGCTGAAATACTTCAACAATATCCTCTGGTTTTATATATTCCAGGCCTTCTGCCTTAATAGATGTGATCGTGTTATAAGAAATATTCGGTGGAGTGCTCAGAGCCAGTTGTTTACCCACCCTCTCTCCATTCTTATAAATACTGCTCTGGTGTGACTGATAAGTTTCTGCAGCTTTCTGGGTTAGCCCATTATTTAAGTCTGTTTTTAGGAGCAGCATTCGACGCATAGTGTGTTTCCCGTCTTCACCCGAGCTATTGATGCAACATGTTCTTCCTCCGCTCTAGCTAAATCTTGCATCAGTAGATAATTTTCCTTGTCACGTTGCTTTTTGATTCTAGCCACATAGCTGATTGTCTCCCCCCAAGGGCAGTTTTAAAACAGTCCCAAACAGCCCCCCTGGAAGCGCTAAATCGATTCATATTGAAGTAACTTTGAGCCCAAGTAGTTATAAAGGTTATATAATCTCTATTAACCAAAAGCTTCCTATCAAAAGTCCAGTTTGAACGTTGTCTGGTAAAATTAATTATATTGATTGTAAGAATTAAGGCATTGTGATCGGAGATTATTTTAGGACATTTAATAACTTCTGCTTGATTAGACAGGTCCCTTGTCGCTAATATATAATCTGTTCTAACATATTTGTTGTGGGGGTATGAAAAATAAGTGTACCCCGGATCGGGTTGATTTTTAACATCCCAAATATCTACAAGATCGTAGCTATCTCTAAGCTGGCTAATGGCTCTGACTACCCTTGGTTTGCTGCCTGTATATCTTTCCTGGTTCTGTTTCCCAAATGCAGACCACAAGGAAATATTAAAATCACCACAAAATACGAGCGATCCTAACCAAGAGGTGAGCTCTAGTTCTAGATTTTCAAAAATGTGTGGGTCATCCTGGTTTGAGCCGTAGTTATACCCTGTGCCAGTTCTATGATAGCCCACCTCCCATGGGTATCTATTGCCTTACGTAAAGCCTGTCCTAAGGAAATTTTAGCTAGAATAGCTACCCCGCGGGTATTCAACGTTTGGGTGGTGCAAGCGAGCAGATTGTAGCCACTGATTTTTAACAGATAATTTTTTATCGCAGGGCAAGTGAGTCTCTTGGAGAAAGATTATATCAGCAGAATTTTGTTTAATTATTTCACTTAGGCGGGCTCTCTTACTCCTATCATTAAGCTCTGCCACGTTCCATGAACATATTGTTATCTTCCCCATTACGGCTTATTAGCTAATTTCTGAGACCCTTTAATCCCAGCACTTTGACAACTTTCAGGACATCTCGATCCTTTTGTGTATCTTTTATTAGTATTATCCATTTAATTACATTTGTTACTATTTAAATTTTCATATTGGAGTTGTTTTTTTTATTTGCTTTTACCCCTTGCCTTCCCACCACCATTCCCCCACCCTTCCCGCCACCCCCCACACCCATTGTGAGGCATGCAGACTCCATTAGAGTCTGTTTGTGATGAACATGCAACACATGACCAGAGCCCAATCTAATATTTTACATATATATATATATATATATATATACAAATGCCAAATTGTTCATATCATATATACTGACACCGGGCTACACTATTTTCTATATAGTTTCAAATGTTATATATTTTATGTTCTTTTTATTCTTCTTCTCGTCACATCATTCACATTTCAGTATTTACTACTCCTAACTTAGCCCATTGAGGTATTCTTTAGCTTTTATTTCAGAGAGGAAGAATTTCGTTTGGCCCCCATAAATCACTTTAAGCCGAGCAGGGTTGTTAAGGTAGGCCTGCGCTTTTTTGTCTTGAAATGGCTTAATTAGTTGGCGTAGCCTCCACCGTCTTTCGATGGTAGAATGGCACAAATCAGGGCGCACAAAGGAAGAAACCCCATTTCTGGTGCGCTTTGCCTCATTGCTGGCCTTCTCAAAAATCGCCTGGCGGAGCAGAAAATTGCCAAAAAATACAAGAATGGCACAGGGGTAGGCCCCGGGTTTTGCTGGTTGTTTTAAGGTGAAGGGTACGTGGGGGGCATCCTGAACTTCTGCGGCCCAATTCCAGCCAGAAAGCTCCGGCAGAAAGTCACGAAGAAGATCCACCACAAATGAGTGAATATCTTCCCCCTCCACCGCCCCGGGGACCCCTAAAATGCGTAAGTTATTTCTACACTGGCGTTTTTTGAATTCCTCCAGTTTCCATCTAACATCTGCCAGCTCAGCTTCATGAGATTCAACCCGTTCTTGATTCATAGTAATCTCCAATTCGTTATATACAATTCTGGATTCCAGCTCAGTCAATCGGTCCCCAAATCTACTGCAGGTCCTAGTCAATTTACGCACCACCTCTTGCACTTTTCGTAGGGCTGCCTGAGTCTTGCACCCATCCTGGGATGTTTCCTCACGATGTGATGCGATAGCTTGGAGAACAGTGTCAAGGGTTGGAGCGACTGGATCTAGGTGCACCGGGTAATCAGGTTGTTGTGCTAAGTTTGTCAAGCAAGAGGAGCTAGTGAGCTGATTAGTCGGGGTATAGTCCCAGGCCAAATCTGTTACCCCATGACATCTCTTCTTTCGTTTCAAAGCAGTTTTTGGTTTAACCCTCGGATCTTCTGTGAATCTGTTATTTCATTGTCTGTGCTCCATGTCTGCTATGAGTGCCCAGCTACACATTTTTCTTTTGGTTTATTTATAGGCCAGGTTTAGGGCCTATGTTTTATTTTGAAACTGTGTTTTCACCTGTGTGGTATTTTTGTGAGTTTGTATCCATGTTTTTCCATTTGTTTAAAAAATGGTATGCATGTTGCATTTGAGTATTTGTCTGTGGGAGAATCTGCATATTTGTAGATGACTTTTGTGAATTTGTATCTGTTTTTTAAGTTTGTGTATACATTTTTTGTGGGACTTGTATATTACTATAAGCTTGCACTGTATCTGTCGATGTTGTGTGTTTTGCCATGTGTCTAACTTTATGGATGTGCATTTCAGCATGTAAAATGGTGTATCTGTGTGGGTTCTGTGAGCAACTGACAATGAATCTGTGATCTTCTATGTTTGCACATGTGTGCTGCTTAATAGTTGCTGTTATTATTAATTGATTATTCTGTAGTTCACCGTGTGTCAGTGATTGAAGCTGCAGTGGTTTAAATGGAAATGAGCAAGGTCTGGTACTCACTACTTACTCCACAGGGCTTATTTGCTACTGAGAAGTAGCCCCCTGCTATGTACTGCTTGAACTCTTCCTTTCAAATTAAACAAGCATTTGCAATGCAATAGGTCTTGCATTAGGAAAGTTTGAGCTATTGGTATTGTAAATGACACATTTTTTATTTATGTGTTGGTTTTAAAAATAGCTAAATTAATAGCTTTGTCATTGACAATGCCAATAGTTTTAACTTTCGCAAATGTGACACCTTTAGCATTTGTAATGCAATATGTGTTGTATTTACGTGACTTAGATGTTTTGATATTACAAATAACAATGGCTTTTAATTTTTTTTAAATAATTAATACTTAAATAAAAGTTATTGTAATTTATATTGGCAAT
The DNA here is from genome assembly GCF_964263255.1 of Lissotriton vulgaris. Classification (NCBI taxonomy): domain Eukaryota; kingdom Metazoa; phylum Chordata; class Amphibia; order Caudata; family Salamandridae; genus Lissotriton; species Lissotriton vulgaris. Next base: position 1,270,528,672 of record NC_141694.1, on the reverse strand, counting down.
AGCTTAAACTTTTGTAAATAACTTTTGTGAAGATTATGTTCAGAGTATTTTATTGTGACGAAAATTCAAGAACAGAAGTGAAATATTAATATCTTTTTGTGACATTTGTAATAAAGCTTTGAACCAGTTGTTGTTGAATGGTTGCACAGATTGATGCTGTGGTGGCGCTGAGTAATGTGGTGGCGACGAGTGATGCTGTGGTAGCGCATAGTGATGTTGTGGTGCCCCTGAGTGATGCTGTGGTGGTGCTGAGTGATGCTGTGGTGATGCGATAGATAGATAGAGTGAGTGTGATAGATAGATAGAGTGAGGGCGATAGATAGATAGAGTGAGGGCAATAGATAGATAGAGTGAGGGTGATAGATAGATGGAGGGCGATAGATAGAGGAAGTGCGATAAATAGATAGACTGAGGGCGATAGATAGATAGAGTGAGGGCGACAGATATATAGAGTGAGGGCGATAGATAGAGTGAGGGCGATAGATAGACAGAGTGAGGGAGATAGATAGAGTGAGGGAGATAGATAGATAGAGTGAGGGCAATAGATAGATAGAGTGAGGGCAATAGATGGATAGATAGAGTGAGGGCGATAGATAGAGTGAGGGCGGTAGATTGATAGATAGATAGAGTGAGGACGATAGATAGATAGATAGATAGATAGATAGATAGATAGATAGATAGATAGATAGATAGATAGAGTGAGTAGATAGATAGATAGATAGATAGATAGATAGATAGATAGATAGATAGATAGATAGATAGATAGATAGATAGATAGATAGATAGATAGATAGATAGATAGATAGATAGATAGATAGACTGGTAAAATTTCTTCAAAGATTTCCTTCATGAGATTTAACCCGTCCTTGATTCATAGTAATCTCCGATACGTTAGATACAATTCTGGATTCCAGCTCAGTCAGTCGGTCCCCAAATGTACTGCAGGTCCTAGTCAATTTACGCACCACCTCTTGCACATTTCGTAGGGTTGCCTGAGCCTTGCACCCATCCTGGGATGTTTCCTCGCGAGGTGATGCGATAGCTTGGAGAACAATCTCAAGGGTTGGAGCGACTGGATCTAGGTGCACCGGGTGATCAGGTTGTTGGGCAAAGTTTGTCAAGCAAGAGGAGCTAGTGAGCTGATTTGTAGGGGTATAGTCCCAGGCCAAATCTGTTACCCCATGACATCTCTTCTTTCATTTCAAAGCCGTTTTTGGTTTAACCCCAGGATCTCCCGCAAATCTGTTATTTCATTGTCTGTGCTCCATGTCTGCTATGAGTGCCCAGCTACACATTTTTCTCTTGGTTTATTTATAGGTCGGGTTTAGGGCCTATGTTGTATTTTGAAACTGTGTGGTATTTTTGTGAGTTTGTGTTTTTATCTATGTTTTTCCATTTGTTTAAAAAATGATATGCATGTTGCATTTGAGTATTTGTCTGTGGGAGAATCTGCATATTTGTAGATGCCTTTTGTGAATTTGTATCTGTTTTTTAAGTTTGTGTATACATTTGTGATAGATAGATAGTGAGGGCGATAGATGGATTGATAGATAGAGTGAGGACAATAGATAGATAGATAGATAGATAGATAGATAGATAGATAGATAGATAGATAGATAGATAGATAGATAGATAGGTAGATAGATAGATAACTGGTAGATAGACTGGTAAAATTCCTCCAAAGATTTCCAACAATAAATGGCTCGGCAGAGGAAGAATGAGACAGCCATATTTGAAATGACCTCAAAATGGGGCGGAGTTTCCATCCCCACAGTTGCAGTAGCCCTACGTTTGCGACACTCGCTGGTGGAACTAGATTCTAACTCAGCCCTTAAGGTCCTTCCCAAATAATTTGGTATGTAAGTGGAAAAACGTACAGCGTTTTAAGGCTTGTTTTGGTTTTCATTAGCGCCTAGTGGCACACTAGGCGCTATAGAAAACCAAATCAAGCCAAATAAAACAAATGATTACACTACAATAACATAACAGACATAAACATGCTTGTATTTTCGCTGCACTGCTTCCTTTACTCGTTGTAGGGGAACTATATTATGTTTGATCTCTTTTCAGGATTTACAACAGCTATGCTACAGCAGCAGGCTTAAATTGCCATTTTCTTCACGTGACACTCACCACGGGGCTTTGTGTGGCGTAACACAAACAGAAATTATCAAAGTAGGGAGGATGAATTTTGGTCCATTCAGTTCCCCAATACAATATTCCACATCATCAAGAGAGAATGGACACTTGTAACTACGTTGCAGTAGGTTAATTGGATCACCCTCATAAACGCTATGTTTTCTATGCGGTTTATGTCGTTTTTCCGCCCCACATATGCGTTACGGCATTATCATTGGGTGTACCAAATTCGTGCTGTATGCCAGCCTCAAACCTGAGGCTGGCTGTCCATTCTCTCTTGATCATGTGTAACACAAACAGAAGCAACAAAATCGCATTGTTTCATATGTTTCCTGTCACAACTGAGTCACCACGGTAAAGTGTGTCTTTGTATTAGGTGGCACTTGCCTTAAACAATGAAGTCATTTGTGCCTGACACGTCTGGGATGGCACTCGCCATTTGGTTAGGCATGCCACCCTGTCTGGAAATAACACATCTTGTCTGAAGAGACAGTGAGAGGCCTGTGCAGCCTGGCGGCGGATAGCTCCCACAACATGCGCCTTTGGAGATATTCAGAAGTGTCATATGAGTAGAACAGATACAGCAAGGACTCAGAAGAGCGAATCTCGCCAGAGATTCACTTGGAAACATAGATTTAGTTTGCGTCTTTATGCAGGAGCTTTATAAAGCACTAAATATCACTTGGGTCACTTTAGAGAGGTTTAAAGGGTGAATGGTGCCACAATGCACCTCAAAACCCTACCTAAACACTAAACTGGATCACAGGGTCCAGGGAGTGTTTATTGCCATAAGCGTGGGGCAGCACGGTGCCCATTCATTGAGATCGGGGTAAAGGGACTGTTGCTGTGTCAAAAGAAGATACCCAAGTCAAGGGTAGAAGGAGTTGATACACTTGGCAAATGAATGTCACAGTTTTCCTTGCACGTAGTGACTGGAAGCCAAACTGCAGAGAGTTTGACTCTATTGTGCTTGGGTGATGGGATAAAGCTAATTGATCATAGCAGTCTCGGGTTTATATTTTTACGCAGTGGGCGTTTGAGACATCGCAGTATTTGAGAACAAAACAACATCAAAGCGGCCGGCCGCGAAAGTGAAAGACACTGCTGCAGCAACTGACATTCGGTGTGATCTTGGGCATGACAGCCTACAGCGAGCAAAGCCAGAAACGGCGGGGGCGGGGGAGCGGATTCCTTTGAAGTGTTTGAAGTCTGATGCCCGGCTGCAAGCAAACCAGCATGAGTGCGGAGAGAGGCTCACAGGCTTCCAAATGGTGTGCGATGTGCACGCGCCCTGCACACATGCACTATAGGCAATCCGCCTGGGAAAGCCTTTGGGAGCACTTTTGGAAACCCCTACGTAATATCTCGCCAAAGCATCGCTAACACGATGGCTTAGGCGGGACCTAAAAAGTGCAGATACTCTGCGGTATTATAATAGTAGAGTTTTATTATCTAAATCGAGTTACACAGATATCCACTCCACAATATGGACTACCCCTATATTGACAAGTGAGTAAGTGTGGAGTTAGAATAGTAAATCTAACTTGTTATAAATGTTTACCTTGATATATGATGTTGTTGAGTCGATATATGTGCAGGTGGATATTCGGAACTCAATATTTTTAGTCTACACCCTCAGCATGAACATGGCCATTATATCTGTGATCCATTGATGGTGTCGGTATATGTGAACATACCTCTATGTCTTTCAGTGTTTAATAATTTTTCTATATATAGATCCATTGATTGTGTCGGTATATGTGAACATACCTCTATGTCTTTCAGTGTTTAATAATTTTTCTATATAGAGTTCCTACTAATTTCTCCACCAAGGTGCGTCACAGAAATAAAGGAATGGACCAAGTTGATGACTGCGCTTAACTGCACTCCGACGCTAGTAAGCTCAGCTAAGTTGCTAGGAATTACTCTAGACGAGAATCTTGACATGAAAGCTCACATTAATTCAATGGCTAAAAGCGCCCGCTTCCACCTGAACTACCTAAGAAAACTGAAGCCATTTATCTCTGAAGCAGATTTGAAACTGGCAATCCAATCCTTAGTCATCTCTAGGATTGAATACGGTTGCACTACCTTAGCGGGTCTACCAAAAACTTCCACAGCACCACTAAAAGCTTGCCTCAACGCTGCAGCGAGACTCATCTCTGGATCAAGAAAATTTGACCGCATATCCCCGCACTTGAAAGCATTGAACTGGCTACCCTATGAGGCGAGAATTCAACTAAAGATAGCATGTATCACCCATAGGGCGCTTCACCACAATACTCCTGGATACCTATCCAAGAAAATTGAGCTGTCAGGAGGCAACAGACCAGCTAGGAGTGCCAAGGAGTTGTTGCTGCGTCCAGCCATCTTTAGAAAGAAAAAAACTTATGACAGAGCGTTCTCAGGAGCTGCCCCGAGAATCTGGAACTCACTCCCTCCAAGCATCAGGAAGAACCCTAATACCTTAACTTTCAAGCGAGAAGCGAAGAGCTTCCTAATGAGTAAATACCTCGCATAGGGGAGTTAATGGATCACTTTGGGATCTGATTCTGTCCTCAAACAAATCACTCACGTCATCAGAAAGAGAAGGATCGACGTGAACTAGATGAAAGATAAACTATGGATCGAAACGGACAGACTTTCCTGGTGATTAAACTGTATACCAACTGCTACCTCATGGCAAAGTGAATGTATATAGTTATCTCACATCCCGAAACCATATAACCTCCTGCCTCATTTATTTGTCGAAATCGACAGCTGTTAATGTTGCATGCTTTATAGCTGCTGCTTACTGGAAAAGAATAATTCGAATGGAAATTAGTTTCTTAAATGCTAGTATTGCCTGCTGCGTACTGGAAAAGAATAATTCGAATGGAAGCTAGTTTCTTAAATGTTAGTATTGCAGGCTCTGTAGTTACTGCGTAGTGTAAAAGAATGCCTCGAATGGAAGCTAGTTACCTAAGCACTCTCCAAAGCTATATAATAATCTACCTCATATCTATATGTATTCAATGGTTATCATCTTGTTAATATTTATATCATACTTTTATGTGAAGCGCTCTGATACCCACGGGTCTTGTTCGCGCTATATAAAACTTTACAATAAATAAATAAATAAATAAATAAATATATGCATCTTCCTTAGGGTCAGAGAGTGTGCATTTGTTTTATCATATAATCTGTTGTTTGTAAACTTCTGTTCTGCTGTGTGTTTGCCTATACAGTTATGCTGGAACAATTTTCAGAGTGGGTATGCTGCCATTAATGTTACATCACTAAAGTCATTGTGATTGTTAAAAATCCAGGCATCACCTAAAAAAACAAGTTTAGCAAAAGTACCACATCGATTCAGCAGAATAGTGGTAAAGGCATGGTATATAGCCGGTGGTGCATTTTAAAGCACTGTTGCAGTTGTGCACTGTCACTTATAGATAGCACATTTTCCATTGATATGAACACTAAATAGTGCATAGACGTGCAATTTTACTAGTAAAACTATATAGCACACAAACGATAATTTGTGGAAATCGAGTTTTAACAACTGTTTATTATTTGCGCATCACCAAGTAAAGTGTCTTGATTTGTTTTAATACAATTAAAATAGTTGTTGTCATTACACTTCAGAATTAACAAAAAATGTGCTTCATTTGTTCTCCCCCTAGTTGCCGATATATTTTTTTAAATGTCTATAGCTCGTTTATTGGTATTTAAATGTTGTCTGTTAGAAAAAACTGACATCCTACAACCTTTCCTTTCACTCCCTGTACCCTTGCAAGGGTATCACCTAGGTGACTTTTACAAAATCCTCTTACTTTGCCATCAGTGAAATAAAAGTAAATACTGCTTTGCTGAATAAGCAGACATTTGTCAGAAGGTATAGCAATGACATTTGACCTTTGTCTTTGAACGCACCGCAAACGTGACAAGATAAACACAAAATAAAAAGGTATCTTTATTGCTCATTGACCTTCTAAACTCCAACATGGGTATTTTTAAGGGTGTTTCAGCACCCCCAGAACACCTACTTCCAGTGCCTATGTATTTTTAAGTGTTACTGTTAGTAGGGCTATCTGGACGATTCTTGTCAATCTGAAGTCCTAGTGCATATGTTGTTGCCATGGTAGGTCCAAAGCTTGGTGTGGAGATTTCTAGCTTGAATTATCAGAGAACAACACAAGGATGGAAAGTATGCACCATAAAGTAAGATGAAAATGCCACAGTTTAGCGCTGCTAAGGGGAGCGGAAGATCAGTCAAGTAGCAAGGCTACCTCATGGCTTACCTAATACGGCCCATTCTGAACCACTGGTTGCAATACCAGAGGAGAACTCTAGAAGTGCTCCAGGTCGGAATAATAGAGGCCATCAAAAAACCTAAAAAGAGTGAGGAAATACCTTGGAGGACCCCCTTTCATGCTTAGGAGAAATAGAAACATTCAACCATGCTGGATGGACTCTGAAATCAGAACATCCAGAGCTTGACTACCAGTGAAGGACAGCCACTTGTATCTTTCTGGTCAGGTGTCGAGAAGGAACAATATTAGTGCTAATCCGAAACTGCAATTTTAGCATGCTTTCTAGTACTACAATAGACCTACCAACAAATTACATAATGCTTTTTAACGCCTTAACCGCGGCTGCAATTCCGCCGCGGTGGGGGTGTTCTAAAGGGTGGGTGGGGCTGCAACGGCCAACGGTCGTTCGCAGCACCAGGGAGGGAGTGCTCGCGTCGGCCGTTGGCCGACCGGAGCACAGAACGGGTTAAACAACTGAAGGTGGCTGGGTGATATGGCGCACACACATTCAGTAGACAAAGTTGAACAAGAAAATACAGTTGATTGGATGCAGTGGGTGCTCTGAGATGAAGAAAAGCCACCAAGGTTTCTTCTGTAGGAGCAAAGTCGAAAACATAAAGGAGAATCTCAAGCATTACGAAATAATTAATACAAAGTTCCTTAGTGTATGATCTTCCAATGTCCTTTATTTGGATATAATGTTCTGAAGTCTTGACATTTTCTAGCCAACACGTGTTTCATCTTATGCGGTTAGTACACCAGCAGACTGCATTGGGGCTTAAATAACCATTATATAAGCTTTAATAACAACAATACTAAGTGAAAGTTGAACCGTCACCAAGGTCAACCTGGCCAAACCACCATAAGTGTGTAAAGTTTAAAAATGGATTCCCAGAAAAGTCCATGACTTGTGTATATGTCTAAGTGAAAAATAGAACAATGGATTAAAATACACATTATTTGCTAAAGTGCAATTGGCACCCATCAATAAAGCCTTCCAAATAAAAGTTGAGGAAAGTGAGGAAAAGGGTAAACAAAATAATCAACTACCGCGATGTCTGAGGTAAACTGATACAGTATGGGCTCACCTAGTATCATATCAGCAATGTATATTAGGCTCCAAGATCGCTTGAATGTAATTATGGAATTGTGATAAAATAAAATAACTATGAGTCCATCTGAACAATTCATCATGCTGTTAAAGCTCGTTACACTCGCTAAATTTCAATATGTTAGCACAAACAATTAGCATTAGTCACATTTGCATTGGGTAGATCTAAAAAGGAACACTGGCTATACGCAATGTCAACATAGCTCCAGTCCTATCCTGTGCGACCGGAGTCTCCTCTGCATTAAGCATATCTACAAGGAGAAACACACACATATTCAAATGCAATTTATGCATCAGCATACTGTGATGCTGCCATCTTAGTCAGGGTTGGGTTGGGATCAAAAATTGGCCCGGGCACGCTAAAAAAAGTGGCCCACATTTGCGGATGTTTCTTTAATTTCACTTAGATGAAAAAAAATTTGTTCACACTGCTGAACCACACATGAATGCAAGTGAGACCACGTCTGCTAAGGCACCCTGCCCCAGCTCAATCTCCATACATTAATGGGCAAGCCCAGAGAGAGAAAGGAGTGACTTCAGCCTATATGCCTCTAGAAAGGCCACTCAGGCACCCACTGGGCCGCTGGTGGCATCCAAACAGCATAGACAGCCCTCTGGCTACCCAAAATACGGCCTACAGCTGGAACTCGGATATCGGCCCCTCAGCCATTGCCCAAGTGCCCGCCTTACCAATCCGACGCTGATCTTGGTACAGGATCGCAACATCGATATGCAATCAAGACCGTGCTATTCTCACCAAGTACGAGTAGCTTCTCGCATTACCCAAATCATATTAGAGCCATCCATCCCTCCTTCCAAAATACAACTGATTTCCCTAGTCAGCAATGTAGGGGTATCTATAGTTGTCTTTTTGACATGTATGATACAACATAAATGTAGGTATAGTTGTAAAAGTGGTCAAAGACTTTGAGCAACAGTGTTGAGCAAAATTAGTATCCACTTTCGTTAGGTGTTACCTACAAAACAGCTTTTTTGCTGCTTGAAGGAGAAAACGTCTTGCGGACCATCCCAAACATTTACAGTGGTTTTATAGCGTGCTCATTGCTTACCATTGTTAGCTTCCTTGTCACTCTTGTTTGCTCACTTACATGGCTTTCCTTGCTCATCTTGCATTTGTCCCTCTCCTGGAGCATAGCCTCTTTACCAACATTTTGATTAGCTGGCTTGTATCCTTCCATGCTCCCATTCAGGGAACCTCCCTTTACTTTTTCTTTCAACCATCCATGCGAGTGCACGTGTTTTTTACCTCTCTCCCTTGTGTGTTGCTTTCCCTCTAATCCAAAACACACTGATCCCACTCCCTCTGTTTTGTTCCCTCATCTCTCTCCTCAAGTTCATCCATTCTCTTACCCCACCGCTCCCTGTTTTTGATTGTTTTTTAGAGCCCTCTCTGGCCCTGCCTCAAGCATTAAGTGCCTACTTTGCCCTTTTGCACGCCACCCACTCCCTGTTGCTTTCCCCACACTTCCCCCTCACCCTTTCCTTAATCGCTTCCCAAACCTCTAGAAGTTCATTTTTATTTTTAAGAAAATGCACTTTTATGTTTTTTGGGAGGGCCCAACAGCCCCCATTTCCTGCCAGGCCATTCTGCAGTGCTAAAGAACTTTACACACCACCATTTTTTAGGTCTCGCCTAGCGTTTTGCGTAAGCAATAGCTATGTGAGAGGTATAGAGAGCTGCTCCAGGAAAGCTTACCAAGGGGCTTTTCAATGCGGATTATGGACAGTGCATGTGCTTCGTGCGCGCGCTTGCCACTTGCTCCCCCGCCCCCCATGCCCGCCCCCAGCATCAGACTACTTGAAAGGAAGCTGCTCGCACACCACCATTCTACCATTTGTCTGAGCTTCGGCATCAGACTTTTTTTCATTAATGCCTCCCACTCCCCCGCCCCCTGACTCAACAGATGCTTCCGAGGGTCCTCTCAATCCCTGGCCTCTCTCCCTGTCAGCTGTCTCATCAGTGTATTCCTCCTCCCTCCCTCCCTCTCTGTGCCCCTCACACCTCCAGCCGCGTTCTTTCCGCGCTTACTGCAATGTGTCCCCCCCCTATAGCGCTGTTTTTGACACTTCCGACTTCAAAGGCTAATGCTCCCCCGCCCCCCCTCCCCCGCCACTGCAATGCCGAGAGCTTGTTGTTTAAGTGCTACTCAGACATTTCTTCATCAAACAATATGAGTGACAACTCAGCTATGCAAGTGCTAGCTGAATCTGTAACCATGTTGAACTCCCAATGTAATAAGTTCTCATTACCCAGGCCTTATCCCATCCTCCAGTGCCCTCTCTTATCATTCTAACAGTGTCTCCAGCCTCTCTGCCAATGTCTGCCCTCTCGCCTTTTTGCTTACTGCGTTCTTTCTCCCTAACCCGCACCTCTCATCTGAAATCTTAAAACACTGGCATAAAGCCCTTCACAGGTATCCCCCATGATGATATGTGCTGTTATTTTTCTGTTTACATTATAAAGTGATCATTATCTCTACAGTTTGTTCTATTTTGCGTCAGTGCTACCAGCCTCACGTAGAGATGCATTGCATTAAAATGAACAATGAATACATACATATGGAAGGAACATTGTGTTGATGGTCTTACTGCCAACTTTATTTTCAAGTCAAATTGTAATATAGTCATCAACATATATCTGAATGTGCAAATGTTCGTATTTCCCTAAGTGTGTCAATGACTCTGTGAAGATGTTGTACAACTGGGGAAAAAGGGGAAATCTCCCAGGTAAGCTGCATGGAACTCCTCACCTAACGAATTCAGCAGCCCGTGCAGATAAGAGTGGTGGGAGATTTCGACAGACGACGACCAGGGAAAATGATTTCTTGATTTATTTTTCCCTTGTGGTCGTCTGTCGAATCCCCCCCCCCCCAACCTGGCCCCACCGCTCTCACCTGCACGGGCGGCGGCAGCCTGGTGCAATGATTTTCGGAGCCCCAGGGAACATGCATGTTTACTATTTGGGTGCTCCCCTCTATCAGCAACAAGTGTTTTTTTTAATCTGGTGTCCTCTTGTTGCTTCATGATGTGCTGCAGTAAGGCAGCTGCTTTCAGTGCCCTTAATGCAGCAACAGGCTCCAATTCTGGTTCGTTAGCTGTGTCTTTAGAGGGAAGATTCACTAAATTCTAGGGCAGTAATTTTAGCAAAATGTCAGGGGCTAACTGTCTTAGAACGAGCGTCTAAAGTTTTGTCTTGGTGTTACGTCATCTGGCACAGCACCACAGTAGTTTCTACTAAGAACCTTGTCCCCAGCCCCATCACCCTCCCTGTAGCTTCTGTCCAAGCAGATCAGTCAGCTCCCAGCAGAATGGAGGTCCATTCACCTTAATGATGCACTCAACTGAGCAATATACTGGTTGGGTGAAGGAGAAGGAGGAATCCTCTTACTTCAGTTTCAGTGGGTGGAGAAAGAGTGTCTCAGCATTTAAGACCGAAGTCTTCTGGTGGTGTTCAGCACTCCCATCCTGCAGCATAGAGCCTTCTATCGAATACACAGTCACCAGCAAAAGAGCCCCAACCTCTCCTCATTTGTAAATACATCCGAGTTGGCTGATCACTTTACGTTAGATTGACGATGTCTTCGTAGGAAGTATAACATTCGCTGAAATACCACATTCCCTGGCTCGTGGCTATAGCTTCTATCCACTGAAGAATTCTTATTTACAATCACTTTACACTAGATTGGCGATATCCTCTTAGACAGTCTAAAATTCACTGATCAACCACAATAATGTACTTCTCTGGTATGTATCAATTCTCCAGCATTTCTTCACTGAATTCATACTTAAGTAGCATCCTAAAAATAAACAGCAAAAAGTTTAAGAGCATCTACACAAGCATTCCACGGTAGCCAACCCCTAAAAAGGCCACAACTTGTGTATGATTCCTCTTTATAGAAAAGGTTGGTGCCTAGGACATTTCTTGCTTTCAGAACATTTAGAACATTGCACTTAGTATTATTCTGTAATTGGAAACGTAATTCCTCCCTTGTAATACAAGTTTAGATAAGTGCAGCATAACCTTTCTTGTGCAGGATCTATGCAGGTGCCCGCACATTGCTTCCTTGAGTGAGGTTGGTTCACCTAGAACTTGTAGAGGTTATGATGCAGGAACAAGAAATTATTGCTAGGATACCCAGTGAAAGCCAATAGATATCACAATGAGTTGTAATATTATCCATCTCCATCCTGCCTAGGACGTCTGGAAACTTATAATAAATAAAATTAAACCCAATAGCATGAGAAGTGACTACACATTTATCGGGGAAGGATCTTGGGTGAACGGAAATTCGACCAGAAATCTATCAATGGATACACTCCTCGCAGAAATGATATCAGCATCATTGAAGCCAAAGTAAGGATCCCAAGCAAAGTATGGGAAGGAAATGTGCTTACTCAAATGCCCCCTCTCTGTTTTCAGAGCTGTGGTGTGCAGGGGCAGACCGGCTATTGACGTTATATGGCTAAAGCCTAGTTAATCAGCTGCTTCTGATGGATACTTCTAACCACAGATTCCACAACTTTACAACATCCCCAGGTGCCAGACTGGATCCAAATATTGTTTTAGCAGTGCTCCTGTGCACTGGTAGACAATGTTGTGTGGCTCCATGTTGCCTCCATACCAAACCTGAAAAGTCAGAGTGAAAACACATATAAGCGCCACCCCCGTGCACTGACGTCAGATCCTAACTTTCTGCTCTGTCTGTTGTGGATCTGGAACTCTGCTTACATCTTTGTTGATCTTCGAAGTTTCCAAATTTTTTAAAACAGTGTGCTTGGGAGTATGTTCCTTCTGAAAACAATAGCCTTTATTGAGACAAGTAGATGTATAAAACTGGTTTGGTTTTGCTTGTGTTCCGATCTGGAATGGATCTGGCCTGGCAGTTCAGCCTGGTCTGTTCCTATTGTAGCAGGAACAAATCTGATTTTCTTAAGACAGATCTTTATTTAGAATGGCACAGAAGGTGAAAAACGATAGACTGGAATGTAGCCCCAACTCTTTGCCAGTGTCTGAGATTAATGCAAGCATTTCTTCCATCACCTTGTTGTTTTTGCAGCAAGATGTTGGTCACCGACCCCACCATGTGGTGTGTCTTTGGTGCCTGTGTTGTGGTCACAACTCCAAGACGTGTGATCAATGCTCTAGAATGTACCCAAAAAACTAACACATTACAAAATTATTTAAAAAACAGAATTATATATACATATAACTCTAAAAATAGAAATATAAAATCATCACTCATGAAATTAAAAGAAAAAAATACAACTAAAAAACATATACATTAGAATTGAGGAAAACCATGACAATCAATATTTTATCACAAATTATCAAAAAGAATGTTCTTATCTTAGATATTAAATCTAACGCCAGGTGTAGTGGGTGTAGCAGGGCTACGCGGAGTGCCACGGAGTTGAGAACAAACTCTGTAGAACTCAGTGGAGCTCCGTTACACCACCCACCTCCCCCCCCCAATTAACAATTGCTTAAAACTGAAATAAAACTACTTTTAAAGTAAATAAAAACCACTTTCCTTGGCTGCGGCATCCCCGGGCTGCTTTACTCCTCTTCATCGCTGTCTCTGGGGAAACTGCACATGCACGCGTGCAGTTCACGTGAGAAATGCGCATGCACAGGTGCACGCGCATGCGCAGTTTCCTTAGAAATGGCGATGAAGAGGAGGAGAGCAGCCCGGGGATGCCGCAGCCAAGGAAAGTGGTTTTTATTTACTTTACAAGTAGTTTTATTTCATTTTTAAGCAATTGTTAATAGGGGGGTTGGGAGGCGGGGGCTGGCCAACTCCGCTCCGCCACGGAGTGTGTGGAGATTTGCCTACTCTGCATTCTCTGCGGAACGCGGAGTAGGTGCATCTCTGCACAATTTGGGGACGAAGCGGAGGTCTCCGCTGGGGTTTATTAAATCATAGAATGTTCGGGAAACCATGGTATTTAGGAAATAATATTATAACCCATTGATATTATTGAGTATGTTTAACACCTTAGCGTTTGGCTGTTTCAGCTCTAACAGGGCTCTACGCAAATGGTTGCATGTAGCACTTGTCACAGGGCTTACGATGGTTTAATGATTTGAAGTATTCTGTACATTGCTTGTTTTTATCTAATGGTGCTGCGAGTGGTACTCAGTCATGTGTACCGTCTCTTTCCGGATGGCGAGCAGTGCTCTGGCATCTCTCTGTGACATTCTGTGAAGAGAAAACATGCAGCTGGAGGTTATTAGGAAGGTTATTTTGTTGTGTGGTTGAGAGACCTGGGAAACCACTCTCTTATAATGGAGTTGTGTGGTATGTTCTGCGGTCCCCCATCTTCAGCCTTGTTACAGGGGCAGCTCTAGGCTCATGGCGGCCCTGGGCCTGGGTAGGGGACCCCGGAAGAGGGGGTCCGGGCGGGGTGGAACGAGGAGGCCAGTGAAGAGGGGGGTTCAGGGTGTTTGGAAGTGGAACAGAGCCGGAGGCCGCCAAATTTCTGCCAGGGGCCGCCAGCAAATATGTATCCATCATCAGAGGATTATTATATTAACCCCTTTAGCGCTAAGGTACAATTACTCTTTTGCTGCAATTTCCATTGAAATCAATGGAAAGTCCATGACGAGTTACCCTTGTCATTAGCGGCGAAGAGGTTAAGGATATATATTGGAGTGGTGGCCCCTGGGGTTTGGTGGCCTTGTGCAGGTGCACAGCTTGCACATGCCTAAGGCTGCCCCTGCTTGTTAAAAGTGAATATGTACCCCGTATGTATGATGGAGCTCGTGATCCTGGAACAATTTTTAGAGTGGGGGTGCTGGACAATTACGTCACCTCAGTCTGTCTTTGAAAACACAACAAATGCTGCCAAAAGAAAGCATTTGAAGGGCCCCCTTATTGTTCGCTCTCCATTCCATTCTGACGTTTTTGGGGGAGCTTCAGCACCTCCAGCACTCCAGGGGCCATATTATTAAGCAAGGGTGATGCATTATCGCCGCTTTTTTTCTGCAGAAAACTGCCGCTAAAGTGGCGATAATGGGCTTGATAATATGCCCTTGTGAATTTCCATAGCAGCCCAGGTTAACAACAGAACCTGGACTTCTATGGGAATTCACATGGGCATATTATCAAGCCCATTATCGCCACTTTAGCGGCAGTTTCCTGTCGATAAAAGCGGCGATAATGTATCGCCCTTGCTTGATAATATGGCCCCTAGTTACAGCACGAGTGGGTGGAGCTAGTGTTGGTGTTTGTTGGGCTCTGGAGCCACTTCTCATATGGTTTTATAGAAGGAAAAGTTACAGACAGCTTTTTATTGGGATGTTGATGTGTAGAGATTGTACTGTGAACTCTACTGTAATGAAAACAGTACATCTTCCAGTTTACTCTGTTGAACATATTTCCTACTGTATATAAGATGCGTGCCCCCTTTCCTAAGGTAACGGAAGCTTGTAACATAGGTAGAGGTCTCTGCTTGTGTGGTTACAACATATATAGCCTTCACATTCCAAACATTTAAATGACTATGCATACCAACAAAGGACACAGCACTTTACCATACCAATGTAAAACACAAAAGAAATAAAAATGTTCTTACAATTATTAGTATTGTGTTATCTATACAGTGCAGACTTCACTGCAAGTGTAGTGGAACACTTCATATAAAATAGCAATTACTCAGAAGTAGCCAGCAACACAGAGAGGATCAGTGTAAATCTGTAAACAAACATAAATGCAAAACTATTGGAAGTCAGAACAATAACAGGATCAAAGTATGGGACCAGTAAGTGTGGAATTTCAAGCAGAGTTTGAATGGGCATGTGTTTAGGGCTGTGCAGAAGACCAGGTAGTTCGATTTTGTATATGAGCTCTTCACAAAGGTTGTTCCAAGTTCTGGATAAAGTTTTTTGAACTTTTTCCATTGGGATTTTAACAATTACTGTCTACTTGCCTCTGGTGTTTCTCTTTTCTCCTGTGGTGTGATGCTTGCTTCTTAGGTAGGAGTGCAGACTCACCTTTTGTGTGAGGCGGTTACATTGAAGTCAATTCTGGCTTTGAAACGCAGCTAAATGGCTCTTAGAGGTCCCACAGATGTTTTGCGGAGACCAGCTGACATAGCTAAGATACTATCAAGGTGAGAAAGAAGAAGAGGTTCTACCAGTTTTCTGAAAACTTCTGGTGAGATAGTGGGTTTGAGCTTCCTGAGTAGGTAGATTTGGACAGAGGCAGGTTTGACCAGTGCTTAATTTGAGCCAGTGGTATCCGGTGCTCGGCACCAGCTCTTTAATTATCAACACCAGCGCTTATAATATGATCTCGACCCAAAGGTATTGGAGTGCTTTTCACAAGCATCAGTAAAGGACACATTCATTTTTTGTAGGCACAGGGAGATTAAGGGCCAGATGTAGGTAATCCTAATTTACTGATTCTAAAATACCGAATTTTACCGATTCAGTATTTTAGAATCAATAAATGCTATGTAGGAAATAATTCAGTAAGTATTACCGAATTGGTATTTACTGATTCGGTAAATCCCATTCATTCCTATGGGCCTCCAGGCCCATAGGAATGAATGGTATTTACCGAATCGGTAAATACTGATTCGGTAATGGGGGATGGGGGCCCATAGGAATGAATGGGATTTACCGAATCGGTAAATACCGATTTGGTAATGGGGGAACACATTAAAGGGTGGCAGGGTTTCACATTGACACCCTGTTTCACCCCTGAATCGTGCATGTGTGCACATGTGGCACCCATACATGCCCTAAGGGCTTGTATGTCTGCCACATGGCACTTTTGGAAATACACAAAAATGCTTTTCCAAAGGTTTTCGATATTTACCACCAACTTTTAGTTGGTGGTAAATACCGAATCCTTAACTATGCAATTCACTCATTTGAGTGCTCCCTACATTGCAGATTCGGTAATTTACCGATTCAGTATTTTAAGGAATCTGTAATTTACCGATTCCTTAAAATACCGATTTGGTAAATTACCGAATCAGTAAATTGGCCACCTACATCTCAAAAGCCTAATACCGGTCGGTAACGGCCGAAATTCTGTAATTTCGGCAATTACCGACCGGTATTAGGCTACCTACATCTGGCCCTTAGTGATTTGCCCAGAATCACAGGATATTGAGCCTAAGCCAAGACTCGAACCTGGTACCCCAGCAACAAAGTCAGCAGCTCTTGCCAATATGCCACATCCTCTCCCCACTTGTAGGGTTTGATGGTTAGTAGTTAGTTCTGTTATGGGTGCCGCTAATAGGAGCAATGGGCCGGTGCAAGCTGCCTCCTGAGAGCTTCGGCACTTATTTTATCACAAATTAACCACTGGGTTTTGTCAGCTTTGATATGAGGGGATGCATTTCATGGTCCATAATAAAGAAGAGTGAAATAACTGAAGGAACCAACGTGGGGGGAAATGCCTAGAGTGGATAGTACATCAAGACAGGATTGTACTTTTGGAGGGAGTTCTTTTGAATATGAGTAGGGACTCTGTTTTAGTTGGGTTTAATTTATGCAAGAACATTTTCATCCAGTCTGCTAATCTCATCAGAAAGGAGTTTGGAGATCTTCATGGTTCTTGAACTGGAAATGTTCAAGTGTGTGTTATATGCATACTGATTACTGATGACTGTTAGTACCTTCTGCTTTGACCTGAGTGCTCAAGGTTCCATGCATTGGTTGAGTGAGTGAAGGGATAATATAGAGCCATAGGGTGCACCCCATATTTTATAGGTAAAGTAGATATAAATGATCCCTCTT
This sequence comes from Lissotriton vulgaris, assembly GCF_964263255.1. Lineage (NCBI taxonomy): Eukaryota > Metazoa > Chordata > Amphibia > Caudata > Salamandridae > Lissotriton > Lissotriton vulgaris. The sequence goes on along the minus strand of NC_141694.1, from coordinate 1,270,511,355 downwards.
GCATGAACTGAGATCTTGATAACAGGAAGGTTGAAAATCCTAATAGAAGTTGACCTTCAATGTTGTTATTGAGACACTTATTTATGACTTTTAATAGGATATTTCAAACAACAAATAAAATTACTAAACCGATTACGACTTTCACCATTTGTTCTTTTGAATCCCCTACTTCAAATGTGTTTGTGAGTTCATAAAATAAAATGCACAAAACAGTTATTTCTATCTTTATCTCATTCAGTAACACTGGTCTACTAAAGCAAGGCCTATTAAATGTGTCCATGCTTGCTCTGCCAGCTACCACATGCACTCCAGTAGCCCACTGGCTTTTCCTGCTGCTTTTTCGTAGTGTGTCAGGTCAAAAGAAAAGGTCACCGCCTCCCTTCAAATGACCTCTTTCACTGCTGCTTGCTGGCTTCCCTGCCGCCATTCACTCTGGGCTTCCGTACCCCGCATTCACAGCTTTACGGGTGTTTGCCGTGCATTTTACCTAATGTTAATTATTTCCAGGACTGAATGTTCCCTCACAAGCTGTGTGCTATTTATTTTATGGCAGATTTATCAATGCTTATCAAGCCCACTTCTAAAATAAGGCTTAATGCCTACTCTACCGCCCTGTGGGACGTTAGCCACGCTGGGCTGTCGTAGCCCGAGTCAATAGAAAAAGGCTGCCTTGAAGAGTGACTGTGTTGATTCTGATCATTACAGAAAAAGAGGACATGCTGACAGGTGTACCTGTTGACCCGCTTGTTTACCCGTAGTTTAAAGTCTGCGCACGACCGGGCTCCAGCAATAACAGGCCACGTGCTAGTGACAGTGCGTCAGTGTCCCGCCTCACGCGCGCGGCAAAGAGAAATGGAAAAAAGACAGCTAACTATGTTACAAACCCTGCACATCACTGAGCGAAGCGCGCGTGGAATTAGTTGCAGTTCAGTAAGTTCAAAAGAGTCACAATGAGATGTGATATTTGCGCTTGTTGACATTTTATTATAATTAATAACAGTAGGGTAGCATGGATGCCATGGGCTCTGGAACAAGCAAGGAAAATGTCCCCTTTGACTAGAAATACACTACTTAATATAGTGTCATCGTCGGTGCTCTGGGCTCCGGTGCCACTGCACCTGCTGCACCAATGGTAACTACAGCCCTGTAATAAGAGGTTAACGGGTCATAATGGGACTGTGGTGAACTAAGCTGGGGGCAAATTAGGACTCAATATGTTCTCCATAGTCGAGCGGGTTTATAGAATCAACGATTGTAAAATACACTGTGGTTTTAGTGGCTCGTAAGGAATAACATTTATCTTAATACCATAGAGATGGTAAATCACAGGCTCTGGAGATCTGCGGTAGATCAAGGTTATTGTGAAGCACGTTCAGCTACTTTTACCAGTTGGGTGTCAGATAGTGCCCCAATAGAGCCAAGACGGTACCTCACACCTCTCGTCCTTGGTGCCGCTGCCCCTGCTGCACCACTGGGATTGGATGGAAGTTGCTTCAAGGTTAAACAGTGGTCAGATGTTGAACTGTGGTAGGCACAGTGGGATGGACAGCAAATAGGCAAACGCTGCATCATGTAGTCTCTGGCCTTCCACCTTACTCTCCTTGCACTTCTCAAAAATGTGCCAGGGTCTGCTCTTCCTCGTGGAGTCACAGAACAGGAGAATACTTCCAAATAAGTCGGCAAGGCTTCCTGGAGTTAGACTAGGGTGCCAGTACTACCAGGTTTTCGGAGTTGTTATTTGGCCATAGATTATCACGCAGATTGAAATCACAGCACATAGCGACATAAAGGAGTGTGACTATTTATTCGAGCTCTAGTCCTCCCCATTTCACCTTTTGTGCTCGCCTTCTGCCTTGTTAGTCACCAATAAGAGGTTTCACTCCTTAAAATGTGGAGACTGGTCCCTCAAGGTGGAGTCTGGTGGAAAATGGAATCTGCTTCCCCGTTCTCTCTACTTCAACTCTCATGCACTGTCCTTTTTGCAAAGCTTTAAACCCCTGTCTTTTCTCAGCAAGTAACACGTTCATCTGTCCTCTCGACTTGGAGCTACATCTCCAGGACACTCCAGGCAGTAGCCATGTTTATGAAACCTCTTCATTCATTCTTTACCTGATGGACCTGCAAGCAAATGTGTCTATCATTGAGAGGCGGCTGGCTCTGGTCTAAGTGCAGAGACTGATGGGGTTGGGCATGGCCCTTTACTTCGTTGGTATTCTCCTGAGTCTAGAATCCCTGTAATAATAATTTGATAGTCCCAATTTCTGACTCCAGACAAACGCTCGTGTGCGTGCACACACACATTCTTCTTTTTTCATTCTCATTCAGGCTCTCTTTTTCAATCTATCTTTTTCTTACGCCCACATTTTCAATTCTGTCTCTTTCTCTTTTTAAACACTAGCATACCAACTATACAAAAAGAGTACCCAAATTAAAAAAGTTCTCAGTGCCGTAGTAATTATTGAAGATGCTATATCAGTCTGCATAACAAATCACGTTTCTGTAGACAGTGCTTAATTTGGAAAATAAAATAATGAGTGCTGGTGCCCAGAGCGCTGTTCAGAAGCTCACAGCTGGCGCTATTAAATGTCACCAAAGACCAAGGTTGCGTAGTCCTGAATCCATCTCAGGCCTCTTTAATGCACTACCAGACACTGCCTGCATCTCACTGGCCATAGATCATGTATCTCACTCCTGAAGGCCACTGCTTTCTGACTTTAAGGCCATTTTCACATCTTTTCTTCCTCTTTTTCCCCATATTTAGGTGTTGCCTACGCAGCACAAATGCTGTCTCTCAAGACTTGCTGTATCTATTCTATAGGCTTTCAGCATGCCTATCTGGGTTGATTCATGCCTTCATGTGCTGTTCAAAATCCCTATGTTTTCGTTGGTTAATAGTTTTAATTCATTCCTTCTTTTTAGGTCGAGCCTAGCGCAGCGCGCATGCACAGCTCTGCTCGACTTTATGTAAGGGCTTTCAGAAAGCTCACCTCATGCTCGCACTTTTTGTTTTGTCCCAGGCTATTGGCTATTGAGTGCGTCTTTTTAACAAAGACAGCACGCAATTGGCCAAAGGCTCTTTATGTCCCACCTTTTTGTCCCCCATGTTCACGGCCACAACCTATTGCTTGCGGTTACGCACAGCAGCAGCATATGCTTCCAATTATCGTGTCGAGACGCGGGTGCGAGAATTGGAAGCATATGCTGCTGCTCGCAACCGCGCGCCCACACCAGCAGCTCCTGCATCTCGTTTCGTCCCTCACTGTATGGCCTGGTGCTCGCTCTCGTGTGCATAGGCTTGTTTGTTTTGCTTCAGCTCCCTCGCTGTCCTTAAACCACTTAGCGCCCGTAAACCCCCTTATCCCCTCTCCCACTGCCAGTGCGCTGGCTCAGGGCATCAACACGCCTGCTTCTCGCCCAAGCAATTTCAGGGAACTTATTGCAGTCCAGTACCGCTAGAGCTGCCCTGTTCTGATTCGCTTTCCCGATGCTGTTTACACACCCATGCTGTTGCTCGCTTCTACTTCACCATCCTCCCCCGTGTCCACCACTCCTCTCCTTTCTAGTCATTGCTTGTTCCTCTAGGCAGACCATCGAATTGAGGCTTGTCACCGGTGTGATCAACATATATGGTAAGCTTTTTCCTCGGCCTTTCCCCATGTGGAATTCAAGCTGTGATGCTGGTTTTTTTTATACTTTACACAGTTACTTTCTTTTTAGCAATGCAATTTGGAGCGGACTGATTCCCTGCATGTCGCACATTACCTAACATTCCACTTATTGGACACCGTATGTTTATCTCGGCTCCCAGACTATTATCATCCTCCAACTTAATTGAGCACACACACACTGTTTAATTCTTGGCAAGAGTTCCTTTGTTCCGTTTGGGGTTCCAGTTCTTCAGCCGCCCCTTTTCCTTACCCTATTCATCCCAACTTTCTTTAGCAGGAGTCCTCCTAGGTGGTGCAGCTTTTGTGCACCCAGTCAGACTCCCCAGTGCTTGTTTTCATATACTGCTACGAATGATGTCAGCCATCTTAGATCAGTAAGTATAAAAAAGGCTGCCCACGTCATTCATTAGCACATTTATGAACGCACCTCAGGACTGATGGCAGCCTCATCAGCATGTCTTCTTTTTTATTTTTATTTATTTATTTTTTGCCGATGCTGCACAGTATTGTCAAAGACATAGGTCAATAAGCCATGACCTATTGGCTTTGCCAATGCTTGTTTTGGGCTTGCTCTTATCATCAATTTGTAACTTGTTGGAATTTCTAGCTCAAAAGCAGAACATGAGGAGGAGGAGATGTGGCCCAGTGCTAGAGTTGACAGCCTTCGAACATGGGAAACCAGGCTCTATTCTGGCAAATTGTTGAACATCCCTGTGAGTAAACAGAGATATGTGTAACATAGATTGGTATTATTTCAAAGTGCTCTAATACCCTTGGGCCAGGTTGACGCTGTTAAAAACAGCAACAAAAAAAAGGCCTTAACAACATGTGGAAAATGTGTGATGGACCTCCTTGTATGCATTCGTTAAAAAAAAATCTTTTTATTAAGGCATCTAACTCAAATAGATTCAGCAGACATAACACTGTGTCGGATTATAATAGCATCATTTTTCTCCCCCCAAACCCGGCATCCCAGATACATTTGTCATCTGCAGCAAGGATCCTGTACACTTTAAAGTTGATCATGTGTACAAATATTGTCCCTGTGAGCTTTCCAGCTCGTCCAGATTTACTCCCATTTCCTAGAGCAGCCTCTACTCTCATATACCACTTAATCTGCAAACATACACTAATCCAAGTCACATTTCAGTGCCTTGATGTCTGGTGGTTGGGTGGACCCCCAGTTTTTAGCAATGTTTCTCTTGGCTACCACCAAGCCATATTCTAGTTGCCCTCATGGCATCAGTCTCACCCCAAACATTCAGAATACACTGTTTAGCTCAGTCAATCACCTAAATCCAATAGTTGTGTATAAGCCGACAATCTCAAAGGATGCAGAAGAAATTACCTTTCCGGTAGCCTGTAAACACTGTTCACCTCCCGGCTGCCTCATCTGAACAATGGTAGTTCTAGCATGGTAGGAATTTGGATCTGGATCATGCGAAATCCCGACCAGAAAGCCATCTCCTCAGGGCATGCCATGGCCTCTTCACATTTACCATTTTCAAAAGCCCCAACATTACACTCCCACTTCCCCTTCATCTGCTGCATGACATATGGTGCGTTTTTTTTTTTTTTTTTTTTTTAATTTGTTTTTATTGCAGAGTTAGAAACCACACAATACAAGTAATCAACCAGTCCACTCGTGACATCCCCCCCGATCAACAGTAAAGCGTACATCATACACAGCCATTCAGCCCGCATCCCGGAGGCCGGGCGGCATAATACTCTACTTAGTAGGAAAACATCACGGTGAGCGTCCCATAGGGACCATGGTCGAAAGATCGTTTTACGTATCTGCATTTTACCCCCCCACCCTCAACAATACCTTCGTCAGCCATTCCGCTTGCGTGATCAATGCTAGTGTCCGTTCCAGGGCCCACCCCGAGCGCTGTAGAGCCTATCATGCCTGGCCGCTCCCCCCCACCATCTCTTGCTCCGCGCGGTGCCTAACTGGCCCACTTAACTCGTGGTCGCCCTTGCAGACAACCAGCTTCTCGGCTGCCGACCCACCCCAAACTCCCACTGAACAACCCACCTATGTCCCCACCCCGGCAACTGCTAATGGTGTGTGCTTCGTGCTGATGTGTTGGATGGATCCACTACAGTGTCAATGACAACTCTGTGTGCGTTTGCCCCGCAGTGTCCGCTGGTCCTTTTCCCTCAGTCCTCATCCTCCACTAAAGAATCACGCAAAGCCTGCACCACCAACTCCCACGCACGCGCTGCATCCAAAGCCTTCTCATTACCAAGCTTGACAGCCTGCTTCATCCGGAGCACACTCTCGCATTCAGACCACCTCAGCAATTCATTCTTCCATCTCCGCAGTGACGGCTCGCCCTTGGACTTCCAATGCCATGTTATTTCTCTTTGCGCCAGTATCAGACCCAGATCAATAAATTTGCTCGTCACCTTGGTGTGTTTGGTGTGCGGGAACCAGAGCAGCAAGCACGCCGCCATATCAAATTCCACCTCCCTGTCGGTCACATCGTTTAAGAGGTCCCCCACCTCTGCCCAGTAGGTCTCCAAATGCGAGCATCCCCAGAGCAAATGATCCATGTCCGCTCCTAGAGACGAACACCGCGGGCACCGAGCGTCCTGTATCTAGAAATACCGCCGTATTTTTTCGGGGGTCAGGTAGGCCCTATGGAGCACATAGAAATGCACTTGCTGGAAGCGCGCATTTCTCGTGCCTTTCCACGTGCGCCGCAAGATGTGACTCCACGCCGTATCTGGAATGGGCCTGCCCACACTCTACTCCCATTTAGCCTTGAGCCCCTGGAGCGGTTCCAGTCCCTCGTTCAGCATCCTATTATGGAGGCATGCCACAGCCTTGAACGTGCCCGCTGCCATCACCACATACTGGCACGCCATAGTCGTGGTTGGTTCCATGAGCCCCCCTTTCCAGTGCTTCTGTATAGCCGCCACCACCGCCGCGTGTAGGAGAAACCCCCCATCAGGCAGCCCGAACTGTTCCCGAAGCACCTCAAAGGGTACCAGGGCCCCATCGACGTACAGGTCCCCTACCACCTGCAGGCCCGCCTCCTCCCAATCCAGCAATGGGGACCAGTCACCCCCGCGCGGCAAGGCCGTCAGCATACCGATCGGGATCTCCGGCGCATAAGGCCGCGTCGCCTTTGCTCTCCTAAGGCTCCTCTGCCAGCACAGCCTGAGTGTCCGGTCCTCCATAGTGAGGCCCCGCAACTCAAGTCTCTGCTGCATGACGATATAGGACAGCACATGTCGTTGTATCCCCTGCTCTCGGTCCGCCTCCGGCCCCCTAAACACCCTGGCCACGTTCTGCGTGAGGACCTGCAATTGCGCCGCTAAATAATATAGCTCAAAGTCGGGTACAGCCATGCCCCCCTCGATCTTGGGGCGAAGCAGCGTGCTCAGCGCCACTCTACGGCGGCCATGCCCCCATAGGAAACCAATAATCATCGTCCTCAGGTCTCTAAAGATCCCCTGAAGAATCCAGATAGGCAACGTCCGGAAGTAATACAGGAAGCGGGGGAGCGCTACCATTTTTAAAAGAGCTATCCTACCCAGAACCGTCAGCGGGAGGGTCGACCAGAAGGCCATGCTGCCCCTCAGCGCCCGAACGCACCGACCGATGTTGCCCTCCAATAGGTCCGCGGTCGCGTGGTAGATGAGGACTCCCAGATAGGTGAAGCAAGATGGCTCCCAGAGCACCCCCAAGTCATGAGCAGGGCTGGGCGACTCCGCTCTCAGCGGGAACACACAGGTCTTCGCCCAGTTGACCTTAAGTCCCGACAGCCGGCCAAACTCCGACAACAGGTCCATCGCTCCTTCCAGGGCCCGCGCCGTGTCATCGAGATACAGAAGTAGGTCGTCCGCATACAGCGATATGTGATGTTGCTGCCCGCCGCTGGCTATCCCCGCATACTTGTCACCCGACCTCGCATGGACCGCCAAGGGTTCCATCGCCAGAGCAAACAATAAGGGGGAAAGGGAGCACCCCTGTCTCGTGCCCCTACCCACCGGGTATGCCGCAGACACCAGTCCACCCAAACGCACCCGCGCCGTCGCCGAGGCATATAAGACCTTCGTCCACCGGCGGAACCCCTCACCCATGCTAAACCTCTCCAGCACTCCATCCAGGAAGGTCCATTCCAAGCTGTCAAAGGCCTTCTCGATGTCCACGGACAGGACCGCTTGGGCCCCGTCCCCATCCAAGATGGCGTCCATTATCCCCACCAGGCGGCGAATATTCAGCGCCGTGCTCCTCGTGGGGATAAACCCAGCCTGATCCCTGTGCACCAGGCCCGTCATGTGTGGGGCCAGTCTGGTGGCTAATATCCGGCTCAGGATCTTGTAATCCACCGTCAACATGGACAGCGGGCGATAGGACCTCACATCCGTTGCGTCCCTGCCAGGCTTCAGGAGCGGTACAATCAAGGCCTCACGCATGGACCCAGGCAAGCTTCCTGTCTCAAAAGCTTCCGTGTACACCACCAGGAGCCTGGGGGCCAAACTGTCGACATACTGCTGATAAAATTCTATTGGTAACCCGTCCACCCCGGGCGTTTTATTACGAGCCATATGTTTAATAGCCACCCGTATTTCAGTGAGCGTGATCGGGCCGCCCAACTCCTTCGCGTCCTCTTCATCTAGGACCGGAAGCTGCCTCGCCCCTAGGTACTCCGCTATGTCCTGGACCTCCACTCCCAACTGACTCTGATACAGTTCCTGATAGTACACCCGAAAGCACTCCAACACCGCTGCCTGGGAATACACCATCTCCCCCTGTGCGTTGCTAATGCTAAGGATCGGGCAACCCCTAAGTTCCGGGTTAGCGAGTCTGGCCAAGAGCGTGCCCACCTTGTCCCGTTCTGCATGCGCTCTAATGGTATACTGCCTGTAGTCGTAACACCTCAACCGTTCCGTCTCGGCGGCGACCACTTCCTTCGCTTCCAACAACTGGGTCTGTAAGTCCGGGCTGGCCGGCCTGCGGCGCTCCAAATCTCTCAAAGTCTCTTCCGCTTTCATAAGTGCATTCAACACAGTCGTGCGAGCATTCAAAAACCTACCCAGACACACCCCTCTCACCACCACTTTCATTGCATCCCATTCAGTGGACCGACTCGTGGCCGTGCCCTCATTCTCATCAAAGTAGCGGCCGATACCTTGCTGGACAGCGTCATTGAATACTGAGTCCTCCAGCGTCTCCGGCCGAAGCCGCCATGTTGGTATCGCCGAGCGCTCCCGCTGCCACTGGATGTGTACCAATAGGGGGTTATGATCCGAGATGGTTCTGGCCAAGTACTCCGTATGAGAGATCAATGGGGCTAGGGACCCACTACAGAGCACCGAATCTATCCTCACATGCAGAGCGTGGAGAGAAGAGTAAAAGGAATAATCCCTGGTGTCTCTGTGCTGCTCACGCCATACATCCAGCAACCCCCATCTGTCCTGCCAGTCCTTCCTGTGCTTGGCCAACTTGCGCACCGGGGAGTCTACCAGGGGGGGATGGGACCTATCCAGAGCCACATCCGTAATCGAGTTGAAGTCCCCCCCTAACACTATCGGGCCCGCCAGGAAAGAGGCCAAGGACCCAGAGAGGCCATCAAAATATCGAGCCTGATCAGTATTCGGCGCATACACACAGCAGAGAACCACATCCCTTCCATACAGCCTCCCCTCCACTGCTACGAACCTACCATCAGGGTCCACCACTTGATTCAGCACCTGGAACGGTATCCCCGCCCTCACCCATATCAGCACCCCCCTGGCATACGCTGAGTAAGTGGTGCCGAACACCTGGCCCCGCCATCTTTTTTGCAACGCAGCGCACTCTTTTTTAGTCAGATGGGTTTCTTGCAGCATAGCAATCTGTACCCCTCTTCGCACCAGGTATGCGTGTACTTTGTGGCGTTTAACCATAGTTCGCAGCCCCCGGACATTCCACGTCAGGCATTTCAGGTTAGGTAATGTCCCCATACCAACATCGAGCAGTCCGATCCAAATAACAAAGGTTCACATCCCTTCCAAAGCAGTTGCCCCCCCCAGAACACACCCTGAACAAAAAAACACCCCAAACCCCACTCCCCAGGACAGAGCCTACAAACCCAATGTCAGCCCCAATCCAAACCTCGAACCAACTACCCATATTCCTACCCTGTGGTCTCCACCACAGCAGGCCTTAAGGGCCCAAGGGGGGTGAGTTATCGCCGATCCCAGCTAGCGGAGTCCGCACCCCGCGCCTTCATCCCCTACTGCGCGCTCAGCCCCCCTCCCGGCAACCCACTCATCTCCAACAGGATACCGCCCTACCATTAGGTCTCGAGCAAGTCCCAACACAGTCTCAACCGCAAAATATTCCATCAGAGGTCTGGGGGGTCACCACCGGCCCCTTCGAGCTTTCCGCCTCTGAGAGGTCTTCTCCCGTTCTGCTGCCTTCTCCGCCCGAGTCCGTTTCCACCCATTCACTGTTCTGTTGCGACCCCGTGATGGCCGCCGTCGCTGCGAGCACATCTCTCTTTTCCGCAGCCATTTGAGCCTCCCGTTTCTCCCGCTGGCGCCTGTTGCGGGACCTGATGCGCTGCGATTGTCTGATCCGGGGTTGCTTAGGCTGATCTCGCCTACTTTTATGCGACCTGTCCGTCCCCGCTCTATACGACTCCAGCCATTGCCAAACTTCGTCCGGAGTCTGGAAAAAGTGCGTAGTTTCGTCCAGTATGATCCGCAGATTGGCCGGGTAGAGCAAGGAATATTGGATGCCTTCCTCCCGGAGCTCCTTCTTCACCGCCAGGAACGATGCCCTGTTCTTCTGGACCGCCTGAGTGTAGTCCGGGAAGATCGTGACCTTGCTGTTTTCCACCTCATACGGGCCCGACATCCTAGCCCGCTGGATGAGGAGATCCCGGTCCTTATAGTGGAGGAGCCGCACCACCATCGGTCGGGGGGGGCGGCCAAGCCCTGGTGGGTGAGCAGGCACCCTGTAGGCTCGCTCCGGAGTAAAGAAAGGAGTAAGCCCCTCCGGTGCCACCACTGTGCGAAACCAGTTCTCCATGTAGGCCACCGCATCCTCCCCCTCAATTCGTTCCGGCAGGCCTACGACCCGCACGTTGTTTCGTCTGTTGCGGCCTTCTGCATCCTCCGCCCGTCGTTCCAGCGAGTCCAACCGGGCTAATATATCCGTGATCCTGTGTTCTGCGGTCACCACCGACGGCTTCAGGTCCAATAGCAGCTGATCATGGTCCTTGACCCTATCCGCCAGCTTCGCGTGGTCCGCTCGCAATAGCCCCAGTCCCGTGGCCACTTGTGCGATGTCCTGGTGCAGTGCCTCCTTGGTCGAGATGATCGCATCGAGTATGGCGTCTAGACGTCGGTGCAGCCGCTGCTCCTGATCCAACTCCGGTGGGGGAGTCTCGCCCATCCGAGACGATGCCGCCAGGTCCCCCTCAGCGCGCTCCTCGGCCACCAGCCCTCCGGCCGCCGCCATTTCAGGGTACTGCGTCACAGGCCAGCAAGCCCGACCAGCTTCCGCGCTCGTAGTCCGGCGCGAACTACCGGACACTGAGCAGGGTCAAGTGCCGCCATCGATGCCCTCAGAACCAATGGCCAGCGTGGTGGGCACTGTTCCGCCGGCCCCCTCGGAAGCCTGAGGGGGGAAGGAAGGAGATAGAGATGGCGGCCAGCGAGGGACCACAAAGTCTGGGCGGGGCGAGTCACTGTTCCCCGACCTCAGGATCTGGCGCTTCTGTCCCCAATCTCTCGATCTATCGGCTGCAGGGCCTCCCGCCAGTCGGCGACAACTCGGCTCAAAGTTGATGTCCGGGGCTGCCCGTCCTCATCGGCGCCATTTTCTTCTCACTCTCGGCAACACCTCGGCCGTCGCCCAACTCGGTCTCCTCGGGGCCAACAGTCCCCCAGCAACTTTCCGTCTGTGCCCGGCTGTCCCCTCACCCTTCAGAGGGCAGGAGCGTCGACCTCGGGTCGCCCAGGGTGCAAAAGACAGGTGAATTAGCGGGATTCCGCGCGGAGCTGCGAGCTCACGCCGCCATCCCGATCGGCGTCCAAACCACGCCCCCATGACATATGGTGCGTTAATCAGTTTTTTAGAGGTGAGTGAAATTGCCCTTTGGGGCATATATTCAGCCTAGATGTGTATCCTTTAGAAGTGAGGACTCTGATAGCTCCACCCCTTTCAGGAGGATCGCTTTCATTGCATGCCGGACTTGTAAGTATTGGTAGATCTCCGCTGAATGCAATTGGTATTCCTGTCGTAACTCAGGCCAAGGAATGACTTCTCCCTGTTTCCCAAAGTCTCCCGCTCTGGAGATTCCTATTATGTCTCATTTATTAAACCCCAGCTGATTTTACAGGGTCTGTAGGATGACACCTTAGCACAATGGTGTCATTTGCATGATAGTGTTTTTTCACCCCAGAAATGCTCTGACTTTCTTCCAGAGCTGCATTACCAGCCACATTTGGACAAGCCATTCTGTCTGCACCCTATCACAATACAGGGCCCTTGGGTAGCTCCATTGCCCCATTACCGCTCTATCCATGCAGAGCAGCGGTTCTGACAGTGGGTGAAATACCCATCTGTTGATTGCAGTGAGCTGGGCCGCCCATAATATTTTTGGAATTTGGGCTCCACAATCTCCCTATTAAACCATCCCTAGTGAGTTTGGAGAGGGCTGTATGAGGCGGACCCCTATCCACAGCAGTGTACGCACTTCATCCTCAATCGCCTTAAAATAGCTTGCATCGCTATTGTGCACATCACTTGCACTTTGTTTGCACAAAGTACAACTTGGGTTGTATCATTTTAACTTACAGTGCTAATAGTACTGCTTCTCCCATATTGTTTGCATAAATATGATGCCAATGGCACATACAAACGGATATATTGAGTCTCTTGTTTCTGTCATTGATAATGTTTTTTCATACCCTATTTAACTGTCTGATTGAACGATACCTATTGGGATACTGTTTGTTTAATACACTTAGCATTGTAGCGCCAACGCAAGCACCCTTGCATCATAGTGCAAGGGTGTCTGCGTGCAGTGGAGGAGTGTTTATGTGTAGGAAGGTGTCCCTTCCTGCACATAAACAATCCTAAAATGCCATTTTGTCACTTTCATATATGCTGCTTCATGCAGCACACATGAAAGTCACAAAATGGCAATTAAAATAAAAAGATTGTTTATGTACAGGAAGGGCGACCTTCCTGTACATAAAAAAACCATGACAGTTTGCTTTTTCCATGTGTGCTGCACAAAGCAGCACACAATGAAAAAGCAAAAACAAGGAGAAATAATGCATTTCTCCTCGTTTTGCCAATTTAAGTCCAGGTTTTACCTGGTCTTAAATTGGTGCTGCCTCTCATGTACGCTGCCCTCGTACATAGGGGGCAGCATCAAAATCAATGGGTGTCGCAGTGGAACGCCCACAGCAATACCCACTGCCCACCACTTTCACGCTAACCATAGCGTGAAAGGGGGCCTTATTTACAAGTCAGCGTTAAACCACCTTAAGAGGCTTAATGCTGCCTTGTAAATAAGGCTAAGCCCCTATCACCACCACAACGTCGGAAAAAGTGACATTGTGGTGGCGACAGGGGCTTGTACATATGCCCCAATATTTGTAGGCACGCTTTTCTGAAAAGAAATGCTTTTCTGCCCTGCGTAATACTTATTTGGAGTCTGCATGTCTGGCCTATCTCCTAAAATGACACAAAGATTAAGCCTTGAGACCCTTACGGGTGAGTAGTCATGCTTAACAAACACATGATTGATTGATTGAAAGATTGGACAAGAAATAAAAGTATTCATAAACTGGTTGAATTGAAGGCTAATGCAATGTGGTTAAATGTTGTAGCATCATATTATCCTGTGATAAAGACAATGGGTCATGACAACTTGTTTTCACATTTAGGCAACTGTGCCAAGGCCGAGTTAAATGCCGCTGCTATGCGTAGGCAGCACTACTTCAAATAGAAGACAAGGCCTGTGGTTGGGCTCACATTCGGAATCCTCAAGTCATGGGCACCAGAGATTAGAGAACTACTGAACTATGCAGGAATAGGCTACAAGAGTGTATCATTCTGAGTCACCTTGTACAACAAAGCGATTAGAAAGGGTAGGAGCCTCGAGGTGGATGAGAACAATGCAGATCACATGTGCCCCGCTGGTCACAGGATAGGGTCAGAGTGAAGGAACAACAGACCGACAGAGATCAATCACTACTTTTTAGATGTGTGGTGATTTCCCATATGATGATACACTGTACAACAATTTTGGAATGGAAAGAGAATTCACATCTGTTTATTCCACATGTGTTGTATGGTGTTTCAAAACAACACATGAAACCTTCTAGAAGAGCAATTGAGGATAGTCTGAGATACCATCACACTATGGAAAGATGTAAGTGTACACAACAAATTATGTAATAATTAGTGAATTGAAAACACAGGCACTCACATGGGTTTGAACAAGATATTCCAGCTAATCATTTCCTCTTTATGCTGGCAGAGACACCTCCCTGCATATGCGAGCTAGGATCCTGCCAAGACGTGTCTCCAAACATGCTGTATGTGCATTTTCAATCTGGAGACACTATTGTTGGCAGCAGGCCTCACTTTCCACGTTCTTAGCTGTGCCTCCTTGCATTGAGGCATTGGCACCTTCCAACAGGTGTTGAAATCACCTGCATCAGACCACTTGATAAACCTGCACTGGAGTGCCACGACTCCACCTGAAAGCTGAAGGTGTGAAGATTGAATATGGGATAACGTTTTTTAGCTGATCCACTGGCAGACTGAACACCTTCCTCTCTCTGCCAGGGACTGCACAGCCTCTGCAGCTGGTTACCTCCTCGTATGTACCTATGACTTATTTAACAGAGAGAACCTTCATGTCATGCTTTTGTCCTTGGTCCCCACTTTCTGGCCAGGCACATTCAAGGACTGCACTTGTTTTTTCTGCACCATAAACATATAGGGGTCAATTACGATGCCGGTCGATTGTTGCGGTAAAGGGACTGGTCAACAGGTAGTCGGTGGTCCCGACCACCAAATTAAGATCCAATCATCGTGGAGGTGGTCAGTAACTTGCATCTTTGCATTGAGGCTTGTGCTGCGGCACGGAAAAGGGCCCCCGATGCAATGAGCCATGTTTTTAAACATCTCTGCACCTTGTGGCAGGCACCATGCAGTGTCCGCCACATGATGTAGGGATGTTTAGGCGGGCACCACAGGTGCCCCCGAGAGCCCATAGCGGAGGACCACGGGGGACAGGGACCCTGCTAAGGGCCCAATAAAACCTTCCGCCAGCCTTTTCACGTCAGAAGAACCGACGTGAAATAGCTGGTGGAAAGGTGGATCATAATCCCCACAGTGGTGCCGGAGACTGAGAAGGCACCGCCTCCATAGTGGAGAATGCGATCCGGCTGACCACCTGACGGGCTCCTTGAGCCTATCGGAAGCTGTTGGTCAGTCACTGGAGCAATGCGGTCTGATCGACTTCATCGTAATGTGACAGTCTGGCCACGGATAAAGATGTCGGTGGAACTAACATAGTAATCGTCCCCTTAGCTTTGTGTACCTCTGAATGAATCTGCAGTTGGGGGACCAGTCTGCCTATCTTTTGCCTGTGCATTTGGTTCCCTCTTGCGTGCAGTTGCACCATAGAGATTGGACTAGCAGGTTCAGCTGTAAATCTGACATTCCTGCTGCTGGTGGGAAGTATCTTGCAGAGTGAAGCTGCGGTCATGGGTGCCAGATGGGTGGTATGCTTCTTCTGTACAAGATAGGGGAAAAAGGTCAGGGAATGGTTGGAGTTTGCATATGTCCATAGACTGTACACTTGATTAATTAGGATGATGTTGCGTTCCTCTCACACGTGCCCCCTTGCCTATGCATCATATTTATGCATTGTCTACCACTGGTTGAGCAGCAGTGCTTTTCACGTTTCGTTACTACCATAATGCATGTTCACTACAGGTTTCAGCATGCATTGTGCTAAATTACATTCACCACCTAACTGTGACATCTCTGTAGATAAAATGAGGTCGTTTTCGAGTGCAAGCTAAACATGTACAATATGGCTTCCCTGTGTTTACTATGGCAGAGAAGTACATTACACCCTAAAGGGGGATGTCTTACCAGTGAACAAGGCTGGTACAGGATGTACAGATGCTGTGTCTATCTGCAACACCCCTTTGACTGGCAACTGCCCCAGGGCGCTCTCCAGAAGCTGTTTTATCATGCTCGAAGGTGTTAGGTTAGGTTCTTATTCTGTCTTGGATGCTTCTGACAGGACAAAACATGCATTGGGGTGTTGGTCTTCCCATACGGATGATACGGTGGCCTGACTATTTTGGCTGGACTGTCTCTTTTGGGGCTGATAAAGTCAAATGGGCATATGGTTTGTGCCTCTCTTTAGTGGTACAACGAAGAATAAAACAACGGATTGGAAGGAAGGCGAGATTAGAGGAGTGTGGCTCAATGGTTAGAGCGGCAGACCCTGATGCAGAGTTCTGGCCCGGGACCAGGGTTCAATTCCCGCCTCGGCGGGTCTTGGGCTCAATTTCCTTGGGCCTGAAAATTCTCGCCTCGGTGCCAATTCTAATCATGGGCTCCACGCTGCAACTCTGGGCAATAGCTTGCTTAACCTTCACACCGGCCCCAACAGCGCTAGGATGCCTGGCTTCACCCTGGGGGTGCCCAGGAGTGGACACTTCACAGGGAAAGCCAGGAAGGGTTCCACAGCGGTATGAGTAATAGCGCCAGGAAACCGCTTGGTGGCAGTGCGCTCTACAAATACCTTGACATTTGACATTTGACTCCATCTCATTTTACTTGCGCTAAATGGCCAAGTTTCTTGGGGAAAGGGACCTCGGATCTGCAAGCTGTGACTGGGAATCATGGGCCCTTTTGTTAGGATATCTTAGAGTCAGAGACTCCTCTGATACGCTAAACGGGATGTTTGTGATTCAGTCTTGAAGCCTGTGGCTTCTAAAATCCTAAATATGCACAGCAACATCAGACCTTCAAGAGTCATCCTATGTTCACAGCCTCACTAGTTTCCAGAATGTGTTTGCTGTTTTAAGAGTTAACAGTGGACCGTTATTGAACTACAATGGAGATTTTCCTGACGTCTAGACTCGCCACCCACCGATGGGAAGTTTTTTTGCTGCTCTGTGAAGTTTATTGACCACCTAGTGATCTCAAAGGTTGGGTCGTAAGTGTTCCCTACATCCCTACTGGCTACTGGGGCAGAGATGGAAATTTCCTTTATTGGCTACCATGGGTAACTAAGTAAAACTGTCAAGGCCTAGCTAATGGGAGTTGTGTGCAGCCTAGTAACCATATAACGCAGGTGATCAAGTATCAATGCAGAATATTCACCCAAAGGAGGAATTTTCTTAAAGTTACATCTGGTGCCCAGAACGAGTCTGCCATCATGGCTGAGTTATCAAGCACCATGAGGCCCTTGCTGCATCAGAAATAGCCCATGGCTGATGGGAAATGGATCCTCATACTTCAAGGTACCCTGTAACATTAACATGAAACAAATTGACGCCATAGCCACGGGGTGCTGATGAGTGCTAGGCCCCTCTTTAATTCAGTGAGGCCCCCATAAAAATGACAGGCTTTATGTTGCTTAACACCAGGACCGGCTGCCCACTTTCCGATCATCTAGTAAATCCTTGGCCTAGCATGCAGGCAGTCGTGGCCGGCCGGGGGGCTGTGCGGGGACGGTGACGCGCGGGGAAGGGGGCGGGGGTAATTTAATTTAAAACATTTAAACTTACAATCTCCTACGGTCCCGCATCGCGTCTGGATGCTGTAACAGTTCAAATGCATGTTAGTTTTCCGTTTCTCCAGGCCTTTAAGTGCGCATGTCTACCATTCGTACTGTAACCAGCCCTGAGCCCGTTATCTAAACACGCTCCTACAGGGGCGTGGCTGGGGGCGGGGGGAGCGGTTTGCCCTGGGCGGCACTGTTTTGGGGGATGGCGGAGGTGATCAAGTCGTGTCTGTCGACTACCCACACCCCCAAAAACAAGTCGTCCATCGGCCGCCCCCACTCTTACCTGCACGGGGAGGCAAACTTACGGTCCGCACCGGGTGGAAGTAGGTCTAGCTGCTATGAAAGTGTGCTTGAGGACGTGGAACAGCAGTGATTGGTGGACAGGGGAGGTGGTGTTAAAGTGGTGTGTTTTGATACTCATGGGATTTGTAGTTTTGTTTATTGATGTTTTGATTGGCTGCTGTGGTTCTGGCAGTAAAGAAAGAGAAGCATAATCAGCTCCTCTGGTCCTGACATAGAATCCATGGAGAAGCACTCCGATGGATCTGCTCCTTCCTGACTGGAAAGACCCAGTCTGTAAACCTGCCACTGTACACCTAGTACACCTGTGACCTCTTCTGTGGAGTTTTGCTAGGATCCTCCCTGAGCCCGAGCCTCTTCAAAGCATACATTCTCTCTCACAATATCAATATCCTCTGCTATGCCAAAGACAAGCAACTCATTCTCTCCCTCATTAACAAAACGCCCAGTACCCGGATCAAGTTCAAAGCCTGTATTACTGAAAATCTCCCACTGGATAAAGACCAACTGTCTAAAGCTGAGCACTGACAAGACCGAAATTATGAACTTTGGGAAAAGCAAATAACTGTGGGACTTCACAAGGAGGCCAACAGAGCTAAGGCTGCTTTCCACCCCCACCACTAATGCCAAGAACCTCAGGATCATCATCAAGAGTTAACTCAACATGACTGCCCGAGCCCTGAAGATGCTGAGGGAGATTTTCAAATACCTCCAGGAAAACAACCACCTGTGCCCTGACCACAAGCAAGCTGGACTATAGGAACCCCCTGTATGTCTAAATCAACAAAAAACTCACCTGAAAGCTGCAGACCATTCAGAACTCGATGGCCAGAATCACTCGCAACCTCCCATGCAGCACTCACATCCCACCACACCTGAGAGAGCTCCACTGGCTCCACAGTCACAAACAAGCACAATCCAAACTCATCACCCACACTTTCAAGGCATTATATAACACGGGCCAAGCTCACCTCAACAATCGCATCTGCATTCACAAACCTTCCTGACACCTGCACTCATCCGGACTACTACTTGCACAAATCTCATGCATACAGAAAACCAGATCTGGTGGTCGAGCCTTCTCCTGCATTGCTCCTAAAACATAGAATGGGGGCGTGGCCAAGATGGCGGGGTGAGCGGACGCTTCCTCCCGTAGCTCCTCCGGCCCAGCTCGGCCTGAGCCCTGATTTCTGCGCTTCTCTCCCCCCGCGGCTGCACCGCAGGTGAGAGGACTGTGCCGGAGCTCGAGGGGCACATTTTGGTGCCACTTTGATTTCTGTGGCCCCGGGGGAAGTTCCCGAAAAGTTGATTCAGAGATCGCGCCGAGGAGCAGAGCCCGGGTCGCCCCGAGGAGAAGAGCCTGGAGGCGGAGCGTAGTGCGGCGCTGTCCGCGCGCCTCGGCTGGCCCGAGTGCTGAAAAGCGGAAAGCCGGAGATCCCGAGGGAGCGGACTGGACGGACTCCGCGGAGTGCGGTGGCTTCCTGGCCGGTGCCCTGGTGACGGGCACCATTGCTGGGCGACGGACCTTAGTCCTGCACCGGCGGTCTCCCCTCTCCCGGGGTCTCGAAGGGTGACGACTTGCGAACTCCGCGCCTGGAGGCACTGGATGGCGGAGTTCGAGCGGTGCCCGAGCCGGGCAAATCCACTCGAGGTGTAGGGAAGCATCGGTTTTCTACTTTCCGGACTCGTTACCATTTGAGAGTCGCCCACGGACTTGCCGGCCCGGGCTGCCTTCTTGGGTCCCACCCTCCCGCCATCTTGTCTTTGTGTGGCTGAGCCCAGTGACCCCGACCCGCGCCCTTCTCACACGGGCACCTCGGCTAGTCCTGGCACCAACTCATCTGCTGCCCCCCCTGGGAACATGAGGCGGGAGGCCTACACTTCGGACGTTGCTGCCTGCCCTACTGGCCCGGAGGCCGTCTTGCCCAGGCTCAGACCGCCATCTTGTCGCCTGTGACGCACTACCCTTGTCCTCGGCGAGGGCCTCATATCTGGTGCCCGCGAGCGGCGGCGCTCGCCCCCAGCAACTGATCCTGGGCTTTGCCGGGCCCCAAGATGACTGGAAGACGTGGCGCGGCGCAAGGAGATCGCACTTTGCCGGAAATGCTCGGCAGGACCCAGCAACTACGCGACAGGACGCAGCCGTCCCCGGGGGCCTCCCGGGCATCAACGGACGCAACTGTGGGCGAGCCGCCGGTCACGCGGTCCTTCATGGAGGACTTGTTCAGCTCCCTCAAGGAGGAATTTCAAACTCTTAAGACCGAGGTGGCTGGAGAGGTCCGGGAGGTGCGCAGGGAGGTCGAGGGCCTGGGCGAGCGGGTCGATGCTGTGGAGACGGCGGCTCAACGTCGCGATGAGGAGATAACCCATCTCCAGCAGGACGTCCTCCGCCTCCGGGAGCAATGTGTCGAGCTCCAGGCCCACTCGGAGGACCTCGAAACCAGGTCCAGGCGGAACAACATCCGGGTGCGGGGTGTTCCATCCGCGGATGAAGGTACGGACCTAGTGGCTTATCTGCAGGACCTGTTCCGCGACATCTTGGAGGAAGGAGCGGATTTCCCAATCCACATTGACAGAGCACACAGGGTGGGCCGCCAACGCCAGTCATCGGCACCCCCGCCTGATATCCTGGCATTCTTGCCGGACTTCCCCCTAAAGGAGCGCATCATGGCGGAGGCCCGCAGGAAACAACCACTGACCTTCCGAGAAAGACCTGTGGCGCTCTATCAGGACCTGTCCGCTATCACACTGCAGAAGCGCAGGTCTTTCCGCATCGCTACGGACTTTCTGCGGGAGCACGAGACAGCCTATTCCTGGGGTCACCCCTTCCGTCTTATCTTTCGATGGAATGGGATGCTGCATCAGCTGCGCTCCTTACAAGATGTCTGCGGAGTGCTGGGCCTTACTGCTACGGAGGAGGAAGGGGCTACACCCGCATGGCGGCGTCCCGAGCGGCGGGGCCGACGGAGGTCGAGAAGGCGCCCATCGTCAGCGCCAACGAGTCGTCCAGACTCGCCCACCATCAGAGCTGAAATGGCGGAGGCCCTGAGGACTGCAGCCAGGAACTTGCCTGAAGCTACTGGTGTGGCCTTGACGGCCTAACTTTTCTCCGGGGGGAGAGGCTATTAGCTTTAACGATGCTGGGCTGGGGGCTGGGGGGGCGAGGGGGGTGGTGTGTGGCTGGACGTCCACTTGACTGTTTTCTGCAGACTCGCCCATTTGGGCTAGACTGAGACTATGGGGTGCTGTTTTCTGCTTTTTGTTTTGGCTGGTTGCCATGAGTGGGTTTTGGGGGGGTTTCACTGTTGGTTTGTTGTGAGGGGGGTCCCGTCCGAAACTGTCCGAACATGTGCGATGCCGCTTCTGGCCTTCCCTGTGCCCCTGCCCCGCGCGCCCCCTCCGCTGATCCCCCGCCTGCTGCATAGCGCGTTGTTTCCCTGGAGGCGATGCCACCCCTGAAAGTAGTGACCCTTAATGTTAAGGGTCTGAATAACCCCGTGAAGCGTAGGGCGATCCTCTCCCTGTTGGAGGGGTCGCAGGCGGATATCTGCCTCTTGCAGGAGACCCATTTGCTTCCCAAAGATTGCCATAGGTTGCGCTCTGCCAAGTTCCCCACGCAACTCTTTTCCTCTGCTGCGACTAAAACCGCTGGGGTGGCCATTCTTTTAGCCAGCTCCTTTAGGGGGGAGGTGTTGTATAAACATGCTGAGCAGAAGGGGAGGCTTTTGGTGTATCGCATGCGCTCCGGAGGTATTACCTTTACGGTTGGTTCGGTTTACAGCCCCAACGACCACCAGGATCGTTTCCTGGAATCGGTGTTGGTGGACGTTACTGCCTCGCCCGATCGCCATATTATCTTGGGGGGTGACCTGAATATGGTCTTCGACTCTACTCTAGATAGGTCTGCCCAACGCTTTCCGCAGACGGGGGAGCTTTCTAAGGCGGTACAGGACCGGATTGCGGAGATGGACCTGCATGACCTCTGGCGCACCATGCATCCCACCGTTAGAGACTACTCATATTTTTCCCACGCACACCGCACTTATTCGCGGTTGGATTATCTTTTGGTGAGCGGCCCGCTCCGCTCGGCCGCCACAGCGGCGGACATAGGGGTATTGTCCCTGTCCGATCACGCGCCGGTTTTAGGGGTCTTTGCTTGGCCGGCGGCCCCCCCCTCCAGAGGGATGTGGCGGCTTCGGGACACGCTTCTCCATAAGAAATCGGTAGTGAAGCGAGTGGAGGAAGTCATCCAGGACTACCTGACCCACAATAACAACTCTGATACGTCCCTGGCTACGCAGTGGGCGGCTTTGAAGACAGTCGTCAGGGGAGAGTTTATCTCCATTTCCTCGGAGGAAAACAAGGAACGCCAGCGCAAGAGGGAGGAACTGACGGCGCAGGTTAGGGAGCTTGAGCAGGTCCACCGCAGAACGGGGGCTCCTCGTGTTTGGAAGCAACTGAAGGCGGCACGGAAACTCCTCTCTGCGTTGGATCTAGATCGGGCGGAGTACGCAGCGCTGCGCCTGAAACACGCCTTTTACACCGGCGGAGACAGGTGCGGTAAGCTCCTGGCCCATAGGCTCAGGGCTGCGCAGCAACGCAATGTGGTGAAGGAGCTGGTGGGAGTGGACGGGATCCCGGTTTCCGGTGACGCAGAGGTGGCAGACACCTTTCGCTCCTTTTACGAGGCACTGTACGCTTCAGAACCTTCCCCACCGGGAGAGGCTGAGGCCTATTTGGAATCCGTGACCCTCCCGGCCTTGGACCCCTCCCAGGCGGACCACCTTGAGAGGGACATTCACGTGGAGGAGGTCATCTCCACGATCGCACGGCTGAAGCATGGTAAAGCCCCGAGCCCGGATGGCTACACGGCCTTGTTCTACAAGACCTTCTGTCCCACTGTCGCTCCTCTCCTGGCTCGCTTGTTTAATTCCTTCTCCGAACCCGGTGCCATCCCACCGGACCTCCTCTCGGCGACTGTGTCGGTTATCCCCAAGCCGGGGAAGGACCGGACCTTGTGCGGCTCGTACCGGCCCATTTCGCTCCTAAATGTGGACCTCAAGCTTTACACCGGAATCTTGGCGGCCAGACTGGGTCTACATCTACCGGGTTTGGTGGAGGCGGATCAGGCCGGCTTTGTACCCGGTAGGCAGACGGTCGACAACACGAAGAGGGTGACGCACGTGCTGGAAAAGGCCTCACGCGTCCCGGGGGAGCGGATGCTGCTATCGGTCGACGCGGAGAAGGCCTTTGATAGGGTTCATTGGCCCTACCTCGAGCTGGTTCTTGGGAAACTGGGGATCGGCGAGAAGTTCCGCACTATGGTCTTTAACTGCTATAGGAGACCGTCGGCGTCAGTGCGTGTCAATGGACACAGCTCCAGCAGCTTCGCCATTGAGCGCGGCACGAGACAGGGTTGCCCCCTCTCACCGCTCCTCTTTGCCCTTTATATGGAGCCGTTTGCGCAGAGGATCCGCGACAACCCGGACGCTGTTGGGGTGAAGATGGGGCAATACACTCATACTGTCAGCTTATACGCGGACGATGTCTTGCTGACCCTAGATGACCCCAGGCGGTCACTCCCTGCCTGCGTCCAGGAACTGAACGCTTTTGCCCGCGTCGCGGGCTTTAAAATGAACATGGCTAAGTCGGCTGCACTGGATGTGTCGCTCTCTGCCGACGCCAGGCGGAACCTTCAAAGTCTCTTCCCTTTGCAGTGGTCCTCCTCCACGGTGCCTTACCTGGGCATTTTGCTTGCTCCCTCCCTGCCTGCCATGGTTGCAGCTAACTATTCCTCTCTGGGCAAAAAGATCAAAGAGGAACTCAGCCGCTGGAGCAAGGGCCTACTCTCGTGGCTGGGCCGTATCGCAGCGGTGAAGATGACGATACTGCCCCAGATCCTGTATCTTTTTCGCGCTCTACCTCTTCAGCCCCCTGTGGGTTGGATACGGCAGACGCAGGCAGACATCTCCCGCTTTGTGTGGCAGGGCCGTCGGCCTCGGATGAAGCGGGTCCTCTCCACGCTTGCCCCGGAGGCGGGAGGTCTCGGAGTCCCGGACCTCCGGAAGTACTTTCAGGCGGCGCAGCTCCGGTATCTGGTGGAGTGGAGCCGGTGGGAATCGGACAAACACTGGCTCTTTCAAGACCAGGCAGTTGCAGGCCGTACCCTCCAGGAGGTCCCGTTCCTGCGGCGCATACATCGCCCGCCTAATCTCTATGCCTCCTTTATCACCCGGGTCCCACTAAGAGTGTGGGACGCGGTGTGCGAGCTTCGGGAGCTCACCACTTTTCCATCGCCGTTCACTCCCATTGCTGGCAACCCGGACTTCACTCCGGGTCTGGAGCCGGGGGCATTTTCCCACTGGGTGAGTGCGGGATGCAGAGCGCTTTTCCAGATCTACGGGCCGGAGGGCGTGCTCCCCTTCCAGCAGCTCCGACAGGAGTTTGGCCTGACGGAAGGGGACAGACTGCGTTATATGCAAGTCCGCCACTGGGCTCTTCAACCCCCAGTGCGTGATGTCGCCGCCCGTTCGATTACGCCCTATGAGCGATGGTTGGTAACCCGGGCCTCGGACGCCAAACTCATCACGGATTTGTATAAGTTTCTCCAACCCCCGCCGTTTCATTACCATAACCCAGGGAGGGAGCGCTGGCACAGGGAACTGGGCAGGACCCTGAGCCACAAGGAGTGGGACAAGATTGCATATCGGGCGAGGCACTCTGCATACCACACTGGGCTGACGGAAACCTTCACTAAAGTATCCACCTATTGGTACTACACCCCGGAGCGGCTCTACGAGATGCGCAAAATAGGCGATAAGGGTTGCTGGCGCGGCTGCGGACAGGAGGGCACCCTCACGCACATTCTCTGGGAGTGCCCGGTGCTGTCGGCCTACTGGCAGGAAGTCTTAGATGAGGTGGATAGGCATTTTGAGATCGAGCTTCCGCGCTTCCCCGCGTATGTCTTGCTTGGCCTCCCCAATGACCTGATGTACCCGTTGAAATCCCGCAGAGGCAGGCAGATCGCGATTGCGCTAGGCTCCGCCGTTCAGAACATACTTGTACTTTGGCGCACCCCCACTGCCCCCTCTGTCACTGGTTGGTTGCATAGGCTCTGGCAGGTACTGGGCATGGAGAAGATGTCGCTGACGGTGGCTGGGAATGTTGACGAGTTTGAGGAGCTCTGGCATCCCTTTTTGGCACTGCTGTCCACGGAATTCCGCGAGCTTACGTGTCCACGGTACTTGCGCCTCCTTAGGCTGACACCGCCGGCGCCAGCGGCGGAGTGAATGTGCGGATTGGGGGCCGAGGGTCGGGGGTGGGAAGTGGAGTTATATGCTTTTAATGCTGACTTTCGGACGGGGATGTTGGGGTGTTGTTTTCTTTCCTCTCCTTCTTTGCTTTTCTTTCTCCTTCTTTTCTGGGGTCAGGGGGCTGGTGGAACGGTATGCTTCGCTTTTACTGTGTCGCGGAGTCCTATTCTGGCTTGGCCTTGCCTAGGGAGTGGGGGCCTACAGGGGGGTCGTTCACGATGCCTTATCGCCTTATGTCTTTTGCCTGTTACCCTCTGGGGCATCCTGCCTCCCTCTTTTTCTTCTGACTCGTTGCAATAATTTGCTTTTTGCACTGTATGTTTACCTGACTTCCTGATCCCCTCCCCGTGTTTGTTTTTTATGCCTTAATAAAATACTTTAAACCTAAAGCATAGAATGACCTGCCTCTACACACAAGAACCTCCTCCTCACTTCTTAAATTCCGCAAGAAGCTGAAGACCTGACTTTTGGAGTAGTCCTATAAGGCCCCAGGTGTAACTAGACTCCCACCTGCTCAACGCCAGGATACTGTCCTGGGTGATAGTGCACTCTACAAATCTACATAACATAACATAAAATAATACCCACACTAGCATTCGAGGATGAAGATGATTATGAGATAGTGATATCAGTAAAGAATTCCAAATTTGACCCCCAAATAACTCTGACTTTTAAAGATTCAAGATGCGACAGGGAGCTGGTGAGTATGTGCATGTAAGATGTTCTGGTCAATGGGTGCATATTATTCAGGGATGTCCGTCAGCCGCCCTTAAAGGCTCATCCTCAGAAAACTTTGCATGTCTCTGGATGAGACACTTCCTCAGGCAAGGGTGCATAAGCCATCAAAACATCAGAGTGGAACAGATGATAGCATTTGTAAATATAACAGTCAAAGCTGAGCTGGATGACTATCGCCCTATAAAGACAGAGACAGTTGAGACAATCAGAAAAGGACTAATGCCCCTGAACGCAAGCAAACCCCAAAGGGAGGTCAGGGAGATCTGTAGTTAATGTTGATTGTCACCACACTTTGGAAACTTCATGCCCTGCCCGAGGGAAGACATATGCAAGCTGCTGTAGACTCAACCCCTATGCTATGGTATGTTATGGAGGAAGGCGCCAGGGCAATGGCACAATAAGATGTACTCCAGGCCGAAACTTGTGTATAGCCGATGTCAAAGGTGATGAGGAAACCCCTTCCCATGGTCTCTGTCAGCCTGGAGCAGGGCAGGATGTAGAAGAGGATGAAGAACATATCTTCCTGCTCTCTTTTCCACGGTTAATGCGCGACAGAATGTAAGAAAGTCAAATTGTAGAGTGATGGTACAAGGGTTAAACTTTTTTTTTGAAAATATCTTTATTATTACATTTCAACAAGCATGACTGTATACGAGGCTGCTCATGATAAAATAGTTCTTTTTTTATTATAGGACCACACGGCCCACATACTGCTGTTTACATTTCCAGTCCTATACATGACAAAAACTGGTAAGTCAACAAATACTCAAGTGATGCAACAGTCATCAGGTTCTTATACCCATAACAAACTTTCTACAACAAGAACAGATACTTTTGAAGTAACTCCCCCACACACTCCCAACCTCCCCGGCTTTAGTCACCAAAAACATAATCACAGATAAGAGCTGGATAACATACTGGCCTGGTCATACATCATATAGGACAAACCCTTATTGATAGGGTTATCAATACATTGGTGGAACTAAATCTCGTAGTTCTTACATCGCTTTCTGGTTCCAGGAACCATCTTGCATGATCTAGTACAATATACATATAATCTGTTGTAGCTTGCTCCAAGAGAGCAGCCAGTGCCTGTGCCATCACCCCCCAGGAAAGGTGGTCATCTGCCACCCTATCTTCCTCTCTTATCCATCACATGTGAGCCTGTTCCACTCCTGCCCACTCCAGCAAATCATTTCTCCGGGCCCAAATTGTAGGAGGTCTGGTACTCAGCCAACCTATTGCAATGTGTCTCTTGGCCACTACACGGGCTAGCACCGCAAAGCTTCTGTTTAATTTCTTCTTGGCATTTTCCGGGATTAGGCCCAACAGACATTGCTTGATATTACTAGGGATCTCCCATGCCGTGACGGATTTAATGGTGGACAACACCTCCGCCCAGTACACTGTGATAACCGAGCAGCGCCACCCACACAAGGTGAAAAAAGTCAGCATCGGTACAACCACACCTAGAGCACATGAGGGGCTATTCGGGTATATAGCGTGCAACCTCTATGGGGGATAGACAGGCAAGGGTTATGTAATTATATTGTATCCGTTTAAATCAAGTGTTAATGGAAACCCCACACAAAGAGCGTCATTAATTTTGCTGCATGCCTTAGGCCTTATTGGTTCTTCGCAGGCCTTAGCCAGGTCTCCTCCAATCGGAGTTGCGCTACCTGCCGATCAGCCCATAACGCCCGATAAATTTGAGTTATATATTTACGGCCTCTGGCTTGGGAGAGTATGCTAACAAGGGTTTGTTTGGGCTTTGGGGCCTCAGGAAATGATGGCCATAGCTCCCTAGCAGTAGCTGACATTTTGGCATTCTGTGAAAATTGCCCTTGTCCAGGTCCAAACGACTCAGAGGCATCTTGTATGTTTATAAAATGGCCCCCTGAGTAGAGGTCGGAGAGCATAAGACATCCGCCCTCCTTTCATTTATCCATTGACATCATCTGGGCAACTTGAGCAGAGGGACGCACAATCTATAAATCTAGGTCTGGAGCGTAGGGTGTCCGTGTAGCACCCACCGTACTATCCATTCCCAGAATCAACATAACAGCCGGATCACATGGGGTAGTGAATCAAGGTCATTTCCATCCTTCACTAGTAGTGTGCTAAAAGGATACCCGCTATGAGTGACCACAAGGAGAGAGCTCTCCCAGTTATCATCATCATCGAACCAGTGGACAGCATGCTGAAGATAGGCCGCTAAGTAATAAAATTCCAAGTCTGGAACCTCCATACTGCAATTTCCCCATTTCCTTTTAAAGGTAGCCAACCCAATCCTGCAACATTTCCCCACCCACAAAAGTTGCACCAGAAGACTATCTAGTTCCTTTAAAACCTGATGTGGAATCTCATACATGTCACCCTATAATGATATAAATATAATGATATAATCCACATTTGTAAAGCGCGAACAATCACCTGTTAGGGTCTCTAGGCGCTAGGGGCTGTCGGGAAGATTAAGCAAGCTATTGCCCAGAGTCACATGGTGCTGGGCTAATCTGCCACCGGCACTAGGGATCGAACCGTGATCCCCAGATTCCGGAGTCAGTCGCCCACACCTCAGCAGAACATACAGGCATCTGGGCAGCACTAATATTTTTATAAGGGCTATTTTACCCATCAGGGACAGCTTCAGTGAGTTCCAAAAATCTATCAGAGGTCAAAGCTTAAGAATTACCCATCCCTCATTTAAATTGTAGGTCTGTTGTTCCCCACATGTGACATAAATACCCAGATATCTAACAGTATCAGTCTTCCATGGTATATCTGTCTCTTGCAACTATGCAGTGGGTAGTCTCTCCGGAAACAGGTCAGACTTGGTATTATTATTCCGCAGGGCTGAATATTCACTGAATTCTTGCATGACTTTTAGAAAAATTGGGACTAATATATCAGGTTGACGCAGGTACATCATTGCATTGTCTGCGTAGAGTGAAGTGATATGTTCTGCATGACCAAAACGTTTGCCCCAGCCCCAACGTATGTGTCTAAGGTGGCACTCCAAAGGATCCATTGCGCTAGGGCAAAAATCAAGGGTGACAATGGGCACCCATGACGTGTGCCTCGCTGCAGTAGAATCTCCGCAGAAACATATTGGCCAGTTCAGACTCTCGCGACTGGGCTCTCTTACAATAACTGAACCTATTTTATATAATTGCGACCCAATCCCACACCATCTAACACCTGCCAGGGTTAAACCTTATGGGGCTCATCAATAAGGGGCATGGGTGAATGCCACGAGCCACAACCCAGTACAGTCAGCTGAAATCACACCCCAATGTAGCAAACACAAACACTTGAATATTTGTTTTTAGGAGCACATGCGCTAGTTGGTATGTTCCAGGCAGCCGTAAGTCATAAAAACCATGACACCTTGCAAAGTTCTTTATAACCATGGCTAGGGTGAGAACTCTACTCAGCTGCAAAACTGCTATAGAGCTAGAGCTCTTCCAATTTGCCAGCAGCATCCACATTTCATGAATTGAGGTGTTACTGAAGGAGTATGGCCACCTGTTTCATTGGTTATGATACCTGAAGACACCCATGGTAACGCTGCGTATGGGTCCCTACTTGAAGCCTACTGGCTTGAGAAACAGGAAAATACCATTTCACCTGCAGATATTAGTCAAAGTTGATCCAGTGACATTTGAGCAAATTGAGCCATTGAAAAGTGTCAGGCCTCCCCATACGGGAGTTGCCCATAGTAGTTGAAAATAACCCAAAACAGTTAGCAGCCACAAGACTTTGCATCGACATGAGGCTACCGAATAAGGTAATCAAACTAGAAAGGCACCTCACCCCAAAGACAGATGATCTGATCAGTGACCTCAATGGGGTCTACTGGTTTTTTAAGCTTGATCTAAATGGGGGCTGCGACCAGCGTATGCTGGATGAACAATCACAATTAATCACAACCTTCTCGACACACATGGGTCTGTGGTGGTATTGATGGCTGAGTTTCGGAATCTCTTCAAGGGCAGAGGCTTTTCAGAATACTATATCTGGCCTTGAAGGCATCTCAAATGTCATTGATGACATTCTGATATACACGTAAAGCATTCCCGAACAACATCATTACCTGAGAGCCACCCACCACTGCCAAGAGGGAAATGTGACTTCTTAAAAAGAGAGGTACAGTTTTATGGCTACACCTTCTTTGGAGCAGGCATCAGGGTCAAACCACAAAAGGTATCAACCTTTTGGGATGCCACTCTGCCCAAGTCGGTGACTGAAGTAAGAAGTTTCCTAGGGACAGCAACATAGTGCAGAAGATTTATACTCAACTGTGCGAACCTCGGAGATTACTTACAAAAACGGACTGCGCCTAGGCTTTTAGGTCCATCAAAGATGCTCTGTTACATGACATGACTGTGGGCTACTCTGACCCAGTGAAGGACACTGAACTCTATGGATGCCAGCTCATTCAGACTCGAAGCCGTCCTGATGCTGAAAAAAGTGGGAGATAGGAGATCAATGCGAAAGACTATCAGACCTTAGAAACCGCTATAGCACTCTTCTCCTCTTACACTATTTAAATAAAGTGCAAAAAGACACATTGTTTTGAGGTCTCTTCGAGTTTTTTTTTAAACTAATAGGAAAGCCAATAGATTATTGACGTTTCTTTAATTACGTATTTATTTTATTCTTCTCAAAAACAACTGGCCAACATGTTTCGCTACCTGTATAATTATATTAGTCGCTTCATCAGTGCCAAAAACTCCAAGATGCTAAAGTGAAAATGTGTATTGTAATGTTCCTCTTCATTTTCTCTTTCATAAACTGGCTTATTAACTGCCTCTTTCCAGGGGAAATCTGTTTGTAGCACTGGGATCTGGCTTACAAGAGACAGTTATCAAGTGCAGGATGCATTGCTTTTGAAAGAAATAAACATTAACCATGGCCAAGAACAACATTAATATGCAAATTAGCACTTTAGCGTCTTAAAAGTAATTGGCCTCAATGAAGCGACTAATATAATTGTAAAGGTCGTGAAACACGTGGTGGGGAGTTGTTTTTGAAAATAATAAAATAAATACTGAATTAATTAAAGAAGGCGTCAAGAGTCAATCAGATGTCCTATTAGTTTTGTTTGAATTATTTGAAGAGACCACGAAACAACATTTATTTTTACAGGTCTGTTACAGGACCTGGCCCATGGCAAATTGAAATCCATCTTCTTTGCTAACTGAGCTCTCACAGGAACGGAGAAGAGATGCTCCCACAAAGAGACAAATGCGCTCACCATGAAGTGGGGTTTCACCCATTTCTGCCATTATGTGTATGGTCAGCATTTTAAAGTGGTTGCATGTCACAAGCCCCACCTTCCCTTTGTTGTGTGCGCCGCCACACATCTGCTTCCTTGAAAAAGGGACCTTACAACTCCTAACTTACCTACTCTCTAAGACAGTATGTAACAACTCAACAGACTATCTTCAGTGACAACCTAGCAATGATGCAACAAAAGGAACAGAACCAGTCACTGACGCAGATGGACACATGGACCCGTTGTCTCACGTTTTATGCCCCAAAGCTCAGTTGTTAGAAGTCATTACGCTGCATAGGTGTTTGCAAAGAGTGACAGGCAACAGGTGAAATTAATTTCTCTCAAATATCCATGGCAGAATTGATGTGAGCTGGCTATACCTGTACATACTGTGGATGATTCACGGTGGGTTCAGCATCACTAGAGATGCCATCCTCCTCAGGGACAAACTGCAATGTGGTTCCTTATACCTTGTAACACCAGATAATCTACCAGGAGCACCCAGGTTATCAAGGGGCTGCAAAGAATAAGGAAAGCTTGAGGGAGGAAGCGTGCCCCCCTGGCATGGATATGTTGATGGACCAGGCAAATGGGGTGTCCCTGGTGACAGGCCTCTGGTGTTCAGATACATCCAGCAACCAGGACCACTGAAAAAGGGTGCACACCATCATGGCAGGAGATAAGTGTCAACTTTGGGATCTCCCAAATGGGAAATACATGCCGGTTGCTGTCGAAACCTATGTGAGGTTTCCTGTGGTGGGCGTATTGCTGGCAAAGGCCTTCAAACATGTATCCAACGATTCTGGTCTCTTGGCATACACCACCAGAGAATCACTCAAGTTAATGATGAGGTTGAAAGGATGATGCAGGCTCTCATTTGGACTATTAGACTCTGCCTGGCCCAAATGGATAAGTAGAACTAGTCATGCACAAGTTTCTGTGAATATACTGCACCATCCCCAATGCATGACTAATCAGACGCCGGCAACTATGATGTCTCCTCACAGTGATGGGCATTTTGAGAACAGATAGGTCCAGGGGTGCTTTGATGAGCAAAGGGGGAAGTGTGGGGAGAGATTTGACAATGACATTCAAAGTATTGTTAAACCTCAAAAATAGATAAAACTGGGGGGAGGAGCTTCGCGGGCAACCAAGATGGCCGCGTGAGCTCGGAGCTCCGACGACCCTCCGATCCTCCGCATTAATCCTGTCACATATCCTTATCTGCGTTTGTGGAATATTAACTGTGAACCGATGCTGACACTGGACCCGTTGTCCGAACTCAAATCCGACGTTCCTTGGCGCAGTTACACCGTGTGGAAGTTTGCGGACTGCAGCGGGACCAGGGCCCGGGCCGGGGCTGACGGGTGCGACACTGCCAGACGGAGGTGACGAGGCGCATGACTGGCTGTTCCGGCCCACAGCGGAGCTGGCGTAGTGGCGGAGTGAGCGCATACCACGGAGTGTTGGGCAGCAGATCCCTAGCATCGGTGGGCCGGTGAGGCCCGGTTTGTGGACGGAATAGGTGGCCCGGTGACTAATCATGGCTGGCAAAGGAGACCCCGATAGATCAAAGCCTTGGGTCAGCAGGAAATCTACGTACTCGCAGTCCAACAATATGGAGCGATACGCTCAGCCGAAGGGCTCGCCTGGGGTCTCTGCGAGACCCAAAGACCTACATCGAGAAGTGTCACCCGAAGCTCAAGACCCTACGCTCCGCGACATAATGGGCGCCATTGAAGGCATGAAGGCCGAGATGCATCAGCAGCATGAGGTGATGGCCCACAAGGTGGACACCCTGGCAATTGACGTTAACCTGATTAGGGCGGACTTGGGCAAAACAAATGAGCGAGTCAAGTCACTGGACATCAAGACCTCGAGTCTCACCACTGATGTCTCGGACCTGCAGACCGAGGTCCGGAACTTGAAGTCGGCCAACGACCTTTTTGCGAGGAGGCTTGAGGATTATGAGGGTCGGGCCAGGCGGCAGAACATCCGCATTAACGGTGTGCCGGAGGGGGCCGAGGATTCGGCTGTGGACCTTTTTGTCGAGGACTTGGTCCAGAACCATCTAGCCCCTAAGGGACTTAGTAAGTTCTTCTCCGTGGAACGGGCGCACAGGATGCCTGGGGGCCGGCCGAAGGAGGGTGCCCCTCCGAGACCCATCATCGCCCGAGTGTTCAACTTTAGGGACTGCGACTCCATTCTGCAGGCTTCAAGGAGCGGTGGGCCATTGAAGTTCCAGAACGCTGCCATTAACTTCTTTCCGGACTTCACTCAGTCCGTGCAGAGACGGAGACAAAGCTTCATGGGAGTGAAACGGCGCTTGCGGGACATGGGCATGAAATATGTTATGCTGTTTCCTGCAAAACTGAGGATCAAACATGGCGGCCGGGCGCTGTTCTTTGACTTGCCGGAGGTGGTGGCGGACTGGCTCAACACTTTATCACAGAGGCGTGAAGACAACGAGGAGCGGTCGGAAGAGGCTACAGGCGGCCACGACCGGCAGGAGTGATGAATGGCTACAGGACTATTTGGACAATGGGTCTACTTTAAGCAGTTCTGTTTGGTAATCCTGTATTTATGGGGGGCTTTCCCCGTGTCTCTCTATTTGGAGGATGGGTGTCAGGATTCATCGAGTAGCCACTGTAGTTTCCTCAAGACAGTTATCTAAATCCCTGTCATTGCCCCGCTCTACACGAGCTAATGTTTGGTTCCCTTGCTCCTCTGGTAAGCTGAGAATTTCCGGAGGTAATCCGAGTCAATAAACAAGAGAACTGATAAGACTGGACATAGTTCCCCTCCCTAAGATGGCCGCTCAATGTCCCATTTAGAGGAATTGATAGGTGCGCCCTCTAGTGGGCTTCTGGAAGGCGCGCGCTTCTAACTGCGCACTTCAACGAAGATTCAGTTCGAGAAGCTTTTCCTTGCCGCTGCTCCGCGTCAACTATTCATGACGGGAGAATTACAGCAATTATAGCAGAAAGTCAGAGAGTCATAGTAATTGGGTATACAGAGACTTTCGTAAGATAAATTCTCTCCGTGCGCTCTCACAGCTCAGAGAGGCACCACAGTCCTGACGAAGTTTCCGGCCGCTGTCATAGAGCGGTGACAACTGTCAACCAGATATCATAGCTGTTTTCCTGAGAAGATTTACTTCCTAAAAGACTCGACAAGACTCGTCAAAGTTGAGTATCCAACAGAGGAGATTCCAGAACTCCACAAGTAAGGTGGTATATCTTCTCGTCAAGCCTGCAAGTACAAGAACTCTATTGTCCAGCATTCGTATCTTCCCCCGGGCATTCCCCCTTGCGTTTTTCCTTTCCTTTCCTCCCCTTTGTACCTTCCTGTATCCTTTTTGCGTGCTACTGAAAGTCTGTTGAACTCGTTCTTGTACAACTGTCAAGAAGAACATCTCTTCATAGAACCCCCGAGAACAAGTCTGGCCAAAGGCTTCACAGGTACTAGTTCAGTCAGAGGGAGAGTGAGAGAGTGTGGGAGGAATTATCTGGGGTAGAGATCCTAATGTATGCATATGTCTTCACTGCAGGAAGCTCAGCCAGATAACAATATACATTATAGAAGAGAGGCAAAACCCTGGGCAGAAACTGGTAGGACAAGTTTTGTTTACCTTTTAAGAACAGTCTGCGTAGTGAAGAAAGGTTTGTGGTATATTCTCTGCTTCTTTCCCTTCTGTGTATTAGGCACCTTCAGAGTAGACGGCAAGAAAAATAGCAGTCACTAGAAGATAGAGGTGCCAGTCGAAGTACAGGTATTCTCTTCTCTGTCCACTTCCCCTTTCCCTGCTGCTGGTGGTCTTGCTCTTGAAGCGAGGGTACCGGTGGAAGGGTGATCGGGACATTCGTCAGTACTGCCCCTGCGAAGCGTTGGAGCACCAGGACATCGTGACAACGGGGGGGGGATAGGGTCACCTCCTTTCTCCTCAGGGGCTTTTCGTAGATTAGTTTTTTCTAGAGGCGACAGGCACACTGCGAGTTGGGTGGGCTCTTTAGTCTAATGCAGGGGTGCAGGGTGGGGGGTGGACGGTTTCCTTGTTTTTGTTCTTGGTTTATTCCCTTTTTCTCTTCGTTCCCTTTTTGGCAAGGCAATTGGTGGTTTGATTCTGGTGATGTAGCGACTGTGCCCGCTGAGGGTGGGATGGGTGTGGATTTCGATGATGGGGGGTAGGAAACTGAATGTTTTAAGCTGGAATGTCAATGGGCTGGGGGACCGTATTAAGAGGGGCATCGTCCTACAAATGTTTAAGAGGTGTGTGCCTGATGTAATACTGTTGCAGGAAACGCATTTGGTTGGGAATACGTGCCAAGCACTCAATAGAAAGCGCTTCAAAATGGTGGCACACTCGGGGTTCTCCTCGGGGTCCCGGGGGGTGGGGATTATGGTGCGCTCGACCCTCCCCTTGGAGATAGACTCAAGAGTGGTCGACGAGCAAGGACGTAACGTCACCGTCGCGGGGAGATGGGAGGGGCGTACCCTGGTTTTAGTTTCGACCTATGTCCCCCCTGGGCTGCAGACGGACACCTTCAAGGACCTTGGGGGCGCCATTTTAGGTCTTCCTGAGGGGCTGCTTCTTATGAGAGGCGACTTCAACGCTGTAGGTCCAGGGACGTTAGATAGATACCCATCCAGAGACCTCCGAGGTGCGCAGACCAGGCTTCCCGATTTCCTGGACACATTGGGTCTTGTTGACTGCTGGAGGCTTCTGCATCCTACCCAGCGTCAATACTCGTTTCATTCAGGGGCTCACGGTAGCCTCTCCAGAATTGATTATGTCCTGACATTAGCGGCCCATGCATCGGCGGTCTCTGAGGCCAGACTGATGGCGAGGGGCATCTCGGACCATTCTCCGGTCTGGGTGTCCTTCGATTTTGATATCGGGGTAGCTGAGAGGGTGGCGCCGATTAACCCGTGGTACTTTCGTGATCCCAAGACTCGTGGACTCCTGGCCAAAGCCATGGAGTTCTACTTCTCTGAAAACACAGGCTCGGTTACATCCGCTGCCTCCTTATGGGAGGCCTTTAAAACCGTCTTGAGGGGGGAGGCGTTCTCCTTAATAGCTGAAGTGCGAAGACGCAGGGACGTAGCCGGGGCGACAATCGAGTCCGACATAGCGGAGATAGACTCTCAGTTGGAGGTCGGCCCGACGCCGGACCTCCTACATGCTCTCTCACTCAAACAGTCGGAATACCGAGCCATTGTCACGGAGGCGGCGAAGGCCATGGGTAGAGAGCAGCAGGGGCGAATTTATGAGGTCGGGGACAAGGCCGGCAAGCTCATTGCCTGGCTTGATAAGAAAGAAAGAGCCAGCCGCGTGGTCCCGGGGGTGCTGGGGGAGGATGGCACGGTTGTCACCGACCCCAGTGCTATTGCTCTGGTCTTCGCTGAATACTTTGCGTCCGTTTATGCCTCGGCCTCCGAGATGTCGGAGGCAGACTCTGGCGTCTTGCTGCGAGACATAGAGGTACCGTGTTTGTCGGAGACTGAATCAGAGGACATGGATAGGGACATCACGGTGGACGAGATCGCTCTGGCGATACGCTCCCTGCGATCTGGCAAGGCTCCTGGCCCCAATGACATCCCAGTGGAGCTGTATAAGATTAAACCGGATCTCGTTGCTTCGCCCTTGCGGGCTATGTTTCTTGCGGCGCGGGAGTCAGGTACACTTCCCCCCGATCAGAGGCTGGCCACTATTGTGGTCATTCACAAGGAAGGGAAGCCCAGAGATTTGTGTAGGTCGTATCGTCCTATCTCGTTACTGAACGCCGAGCCCAAGATCTTGGCTAAATTGCTCGCTAACCGATTGGTTGGAGCGATTGGCGACTTGGTGCACCCGGACCAATCTGGCTTTATCCCACATTGTAACACCGCCCTCAATTTGAGAAGACTTCACGGGGCCCTCGCGAGAGTCCGCACCCTCCAGGAGCCGGCCATCTTGGCGTCCTTGGATGCCACGATGGCCTTTGACTCCCTTGAGTGGTCATACTTGTGGGCGGTACTGGAGAAGTTTGGATTTGGTCCGGGGTTCATAGGATGGGTCAAGCTCCTATATGCCAGCCCACTTGCCAATGTGGCGGTTAACGGCCGCGCATCGGCTTCATTTGCTCTTGGCAGGGGTACCAGGCAGGGATGCCCCCTGTCCCCCCTTTTGTTTGCACTGGCACTGGAACCACTGGCTGCGTGGCTGAGAGGGCATCCGGACATCAGGGGGATCAAGTGGTCCCCGGGTTTTGAGGATAGGGTGTCTCTGTACGCAGATGATATTTTCCTGTACCTCACCTCGCCGTGTATGTCCCTTATTGTTGCATGTGATGTACTGCGCACCTTCGGCAGACATTCTGGCCTTGTCATTAATTGGTCGAAGTCCCACCTGTACGTCCTGAGGGGTGAGGTCCCTAGGCTCCCGCGGGACTGTAACATACAGGTCGCAAGGCAGGGATTTAAACACTTGGGTATCTACATCTCCGCTGACCCCAAAGTACGTTATGCGAACAATTTGCTTCCCCCTCTTGCGCGCCTTCGGCGTGATGTGGAGGGGTGGCGGAAGTTGCCGCTTTCCCTGCTTGGACGGGCGGCCTTGTTCAAGATGATGTCCCTGCCCCGGTTCCTATACGTGCTTCAGAACACCCAGGATCTGGTCCCGTCTGGGTATTTTAGAGAGGTCGAGGGCCTACAGCGGACCCTGCTTTGGGATGGTAGGCCGCGCATTGCCATTACTAAACTGACCCTCCCGTGGTACGATGGAGGGATTGCGCTGCCTGACATCCGGAGGTACTATTGGGCGTCTCAGCTGGTTGCCCTTAATCACGGCTTCTATGGTCCAGCCATAAATCCGGGCTTTGCCATGGACCGGTGGCTCCTGGGTGATGGGAAATATTATAGGGCTCTGAACTCGAGGTCTCTGGATGGAAGAATGACAGGTCCCACTAAGGCAGCGGTCCACATTTGGAGAGCGGTGACGAAGGCACAGGGGTGGAAAGGCAGACTCACGATGGCGACTCCACTCTATGATTCTGATCTGTTGGGCAAACTGTGGCATACCAAGGGGTTTGACCGCTGGGACTTGATAGGCATCTCTAGGGTGGAAGACATGATTGCTAAGGGACAGGTCAAATCCTTTGAAGTGCTGCAAAGAGAGTTTCAGTTGGGGGAAAGGGAGTTCTTCAGATATGCTCAGTTGAAACACGCCCTTCTGGCAGCTATGCCGGAGGGTGAAAAGATCCCTGAATCTTCCCCGTGGGAGGACAGGTTGCTGGACGGCTACATGCCCGACAGCGCTATCTCACTGACCTACAAGAAACTGATTAACGTCCGTACGGACCTTCTCCTGGGGGTGCGAGATCAGTGGACCTGTGATGGAATTGAACTGGACGACGAGGACTGGCAGTGTGCGGTCTCGTCTCCGAAGGAGGTGGCAATTCCGGCCAGACTGAGGCTAGTACAATTGAAAATCCTACATAGGGTTTATGTCACTAGCCCTCGACTGATCCACATGGGCCACTCGGTGGATGGTCTCTGTCGACGAGGGTGTGGTTCCCTAGCGACCTTCATGCACATTATATGGGAATGTAGGGCGGTGGCTGCATATTGGAGGCGAATACACGTAGTGATGGGTGAAGTAACTGGAGTTGACTTGTTGGCTGAAACCCGGCGCTGTCTGTTAAATGTGTGGGGTCCCACGGATTATACCAGTTCACAGACTCAATGGGTCACTCTAGGCAACATGGTGGCAAAGAGGGACATTGCACAGAAATGGGGAGTGGCTTTGCCCCCCACGGTAGAGATGTGGAAGGCTAACATGGACTGGTGCATGTTCTGGGAGAAGACGGTGTATGTTGCCAGAGGTAGGCCCAAGAAATGGAACAAGATCTGGGGGCCCTGGAATGAGTATAGGGGTGATATTTGCCTCCCGCCGGACCCGGCGCCCTCGGAGGAGCGACTGTCCCCTTAGCTCTTGACTCCGGCTGAATTACTGGTGTACAATTGTCCTGTTTCCCTTCCCCCCCCGTTATCCATACATATGACCTGCTCGCATTTCTTATTCTGCATACAGGCCCATCCTTCCCCTGGTGCGAGGCGCTGCCGCATTCACGTTCCTTTGCCTTGCCTTCTTGCACCGTTTGGGTGCTTTCCTTTATTGCACTGTTTTTCTTTCATAAAATAAAATAAACCTCATGTGATTATGCACTGTATTCTGTGTGCACCACTCATGCTGCATAACGACTTGCTGCCTAGCCTCTGGGATGTATGGCTGAATAGCTGTGTACTACTGTGTTGTAAATAAAGGTTTTCCCCCCCAAAAAAAATAGATACAACTGCATAAGACCACCATAACTTATCCTGTTTGCACGTTGTCCAAATTTATGTTCAAAACTGGTCATGTGACTTAGACCCCACCAATAATTTTGTGAACCTGCCTCCCAGGGTGGAGTGATGCCACCCCACAGGGCTGGTAGGTGGAGCAAAAATGTCTGCCTCTCTCCCACTTCTACACAGTTCTCAAGTTTCACATTTCAATGCAATCATATGCGGGAACACTCCCAGATCGTATACTAAAATAAGTCCCCTGCCTCTTCGCATCTCAGGGAATTAGGGGACTGTGCCCAGCCCATCTTAAGGAGCCTGCTTCTATTATCGTAGATCCTGTGTAACACTTTTAACTAGAGGAACCTCAGATTTAGTTAATTACCACCTTGCATGGGTGCATCAATGCTATGTCCAAATCTTTCTCCTTCCTTTGGCCCACTTCCATTTCTCATTGAGCCCTGAGGTTGTATAGAGTGTCTGGTTTATTGTTTATGCGTGTATGGTATATATGGGAGACTACCTTCCTAGCCAAGGCTTCTTCCGCCAGTATTCTGCCCTAAAGAGCGCTACTGTCTCCCAAATCCATCCAGTTTATCGCCTGTACGTTTAGGGTATGTTTTCATGTAAGTATTTGAATTCCTGTAAGGGCTCCAGGTCATATTCCTCCCGCAGGTCAGGGAATTATATTATTCCATCCCCCTGAGGAGATCTCCGAATGTGGAGATGCCGATCAGGTCCCATTTATTGAAATCTGTCATTTTCTGCATCTCTTTCACCGTATTGCATTCCCAAGCGGTTATAGCCCAGGAGAGATTGACCTGCAACTCCTCATATATTGTGGCTTTATCCCATACCTGCAAAGAAGCCTTGGTCAGTCCCAAATATGCAGACCTGAATGGTCTACCACATAAGTAGTGTATGAATATATTGGCTTTCATCAAGTTCCTTTCAAGTCTCACCATTGGGTCATTTTTTAGGGCAAATGTCCATTCATTCACCACCTATAACTGGTAGTCCCAGCAATATGCCCTAACATCAGGCAGTGAAATTCCACCATTATAAACGACTGTTGAAGTAACTGCAGTACAATCCAAGGGATGCTACTCTGTTCAAGAAGGTGTCCGGGATAGGCCAGAGGGTATTCTGGAATACATACAGGGTCTTGGAGAGAGCGGCCATCTTACAAAAAGAAGCTCAACCCATAAGTGAGAGCAGCAAATGCCTCTATCTGTCTACACTAACCTGGATACTCCCTGCAGACCACCTCTAAATCCTTCTCCAGGAATAGAGACCTTCTGGGAGCAACCTGGATTCGCAAGTAGCAGAACCTTTGTCAAGACCTTGACGCCAGGGAGAACTGGAATTGTTTTGCTCCACTATCCCCTTTTATATAGAGTTAATTTGTCCCAGTTGATCCTTTATCCCGCATATTGTTCAAAGTTGCAGAATACCAACAGGACTGCTGGCGTTGAGAGCTCTTGGTCAGAAAGATACAAAAATGTTACCTTTTCGGTTCCCCGGCTACCTCATGGATACCCTCAACGTCCCCCTAACCTGCAAAGAACACACTAGCAGATCCATGAAAAGAGCAAACAGCAGGAAGGACAGGGGCACCCCTGTCTAGCCCCCTACACAGTGTTTTTGTCTCTGAAAACACTCCTTTCACCTTCACCTTTGCCGTATTGTTCTTGTACAATAACTCCACCAAGCAGCAGAAGAATGGGCCAACCCCAAACCCTTTCCTTATTCCTAATCATTGCAAATAACAAGAGTTTTTATGTGTGGTTCTCTTGATTGATCCTATCTACGGACCTTTTTAAATATGAAAGTCTGAACCCTTCAAATAATGAGTTGGAATGTCAGGGGGGGCGCTAGATAAAATCAAGCGAGACGCTATACTCAAACAGGCATGCAGACGTCCTCATGCTGCAAGAAACACATCTTATGGGCACTAAGGCGCTATGCTTTCAACGCTTTGGTTACATATTCATGTATTTCACTCCAGGTTTGTGAGGGGGTCCCGGGAGTTGCATCCTGATCCATAGGCAGGTTCCATACACACACATGAAGACAAGGAGGCACATGCAGGGTAGATATTTATTTCTTTAAGGGATGATGGGGACTGAATCCACTGGGATGTGTATATGCCCCCGTGCCCGTTTCTTGGGGCATGGTGGAAAAACTCATGACCCTGTGAACAGACATGCCTGATGGGTTGGGTGTTGTCGGGGGGGGTTGGAATGACGTGCTAGACCTGTTCAGGGATCATTGGCGACCTGGGGGCCCATTGGACTCAGGTTGGCATAATAAGTTACATTCACAGGTGGCGGGTCTGTATTGGGTGGACCCTTGGCGACACCTACATGGGACGGCACAAGGCTATACATACCTGTCGGCCGTCCATGACTCCTTCTCCCACCTTGATTATATCTTTGTCCAGATAACAGAGGGATTGCCGCCAATATTCTTCCGCATGGACTCTCGGACCACTCGCCGATCACTCTCACGTTACGTGTGGGCCGGGGACAGCAGCCGTTTCAGAGGCGT
Source organism: Lissotriton vulgaris (assembly GCF_964263255.1). Classification (NCBI taxonomy): domain Eukaryota; kingdom Metazoa; phylum Chordata; class Amphibia; order Caudata; family Salamandridae; genus Lissotriton; species Lissotriton vulgaris. The sequence goes on along the minus strand of NC_141694.1, from coordinate 1,270,469,402 downwards.
CTCTCGGTGTGGAACCTTCGAAGAGAAGATTATAGAGATCATATGGAAGGTGCCATTGACCTATATTTGACATCCAATGTAGGGACAGTAGAGGAGGCTGACTGACTTTGGCAGGAGATGAAGCCCACGCTCCAGGGTGTAGACATTTCTTTTTGTGCAGCAGCTTGTGTAGGGAGTCCCTCGTCCAGGCGGAGGCGAAGCCATTTGAATTGGAACCTCACTGTAGAGATGGTGCCGATCAGCAGGCTCGCCGCCAACTCCTGTAGACGCAGCAGGAATATGCCCATCTTCTTCTAGACGAAGCCCGGCAGGCGTGGCTAGCGACCCGCAGTAGGATCTACCAGTGGGGGGATAAGTCCAGCAAGTTACTGCATAGGCTATGCCAGAGGTCGTTATACTCCCAGGCCCTGCCGGGCTTTTTGGGCCCGGATGGGTCCTCTCTCACGGACCCCTCCACTATTGCTGAAAGCTTTGCCATGTACTATGCAGACCTTTATGCCCCAGGGAATGCCTCCCTGCAGCTGTAGCTGGTCGCTTCCTCGATGACGTGCCACCTAAGGCCCTTTCTGATGAAGTGAGTGAGGAGCTGGATCTCCCGCTCACGGAGGAGGAACTGGGCGCGGCGCTGGGTGAGATGCAACCTGGAAAGGCCTGCGGATCAAATGGCTTCCCATGTGAATTTGTTTTACGATATTTTCTGCAGCTGGGGCCCCACTTTTGTAGAGTGGTGGAGGAGGACAGGGAGCAGGGTCGTCTGCCTCGCGATTGGAGACATGCAGAGATTGTGGTGTTCCACAAGCCCAGAAGACCTCCAGATCAGCATGTGTCGTACCAACCTATATCTCTTCTTAATGTGGAGGCCAAGGTTCTGGCTAAGGCGCTGGCCAATCTCCTCCGTTCCCATATTACATCATTGGTTCATCCTGTCCAGGCCGGGTTTATGCCCCAGCGAGCGACCGCCACAATATTCGGCGCACACATGTTGCAGTGGCAGGGGCTGGGGGAGCGGGCCGCACTATTACTTACGGACATGGATAGGGCTTTTGACTCCCTTAGTTGGGTATATCTATTTGTACTCGTGCGTAGATTACATTTTGGATCACCCTTCTTGTCCTAGCTGACCCTAATCTATACAGAACTGACTGCATCCGTACAGCTGGCAGGCTCTGTCTCCTCCACGTTCTCTATTGGATGGGGGACCAGGCAGGGTTGCCCACTGGTTCCCTACCTATTTGCATTAGCAAAGGAACCCTTAGCGTCCTGGGTGCGGATTGACGCCCAAGTGACTGGTCTTGAGTGGGCGACGGGTCTGTCGGATCATATTGCCCTGTACGCTGATGATGTACTCTTTTTTTCTTACAAATATAGATAAGACAGGACCACGTTTATTGCACATAATGCAGATCTTCGGACAGACCTAGGGTTTATACATGAACCCTCGTAAATCTACTCTGTGGGTCCTTTCGGGAGGGGTGGGCCCAGGTTCCTTGGGCCTCCTCCGTTCAGGTGGCCTCAGGGCGGTTGAGGTATCTAGGAGTGTTTTTATTGGATTCGCCAATCACCTCTTGGGAAAGGAATTTAGCCCCTGTAAGGGATCGTGTGCGGGAGGATCTTAAAATCTGGTCCCATATGCCCTTGTTAATATATGACCGATCGGCCATCTTTAAAATGGTATCGCTTCCCCACCTCCTTTATCAGCTACAAAACCATCCCTATCCGATTCCTCCTGGGTGGTTCTAACAGGTTAATACGGCCTTGGGACAGTTTCTATGGGCTGGTGGAATGGCGAGGTTGGCCCTGCGGACTTACATCCAGTCCACATATTGTGGGGGACTGGCAACCTCTGATATTCTGTCCTATTATATGGCCTCACATCTGCTAGTTCTCAATGAGTGGTGGTATGGGGACAGGGCCGACCCAGCCTATGCGGTCGAGAGGCAATGCATGGGAGATCACACCCTACACACTATACACTGAAGGACTGGGCTATTCTAAGGCCCAGCGGTGCCAGGGAACAACACCTGAAACCTTCGTGGGTTACCTGTTCCGGCGTACAAATCACAGAGACACTGGACACTTCCTTCGGCGTCAAAGATCAGCGTTTATTTACTGCAGGGATACAGAAATCGCAAGAAGTACACAATGTGTAGGTTCTGAGAGACTGCTTCGAATTGCAAAAGTGGGTCGCTCCTTTTATACACATTTTCGTCATTGCACAACATGGCGAACAAAAGGCTACAACTCAGTTCCCGCAGTAAACTTCAAAAGGGTTGCTTTCATGTTTTCAGGAGCCCGGAACATAATTACAGTAACATCGCCGGTTCCCAACTGTAAAAGCACGTTATCCCACCATTAGGCACATTCCATTCAGGCTGTACACGAGCTAAGAGAAGAGACAGAAACAGGTGCAAGGAGGACAAAGACAGACAACAGATTGGAAAAGAGTGTAGGGGACAATATCGGAAGCATGATTGCAGGATCAAAGGATTCGTGCCTAATGCATGCACGGCTGAAACAATAGACCGGCACAGCAAGATGAGCCTCGAGCGGAGCCATCTGCCTTTGCTGTGTCATCCCCCTCGTCATAAAGACACCCTAAAAGGAACATGAGTCTTCCGCAAGAGCTTGGGAATCCCAGGGCCACGAAGCGGACAGTGTCCGTTCACTGACTACTTGAGGGCAAGAAACAAAATGGATGCCGTATCTAAAATGGAACCCGTGGGTTCAGATGGAGAAACCCACGAATAAGACGAACGGTACAAAGTAGTGTAGCGAAAACGCGTACACCCACTAAACTCGTCATTTGCGGTTCATAGATACCAAACTCGTCCATATTTGAACAAGTCAAAAACGTCGTTACGATTCTCACAGAACCTCAGACGCTCCTTTTGCCCTCATGTAGGCAAGCACTAGTCGATATCAGAATCGATCTCGATATTCATCAGATCGTTCAGATGTTGCTGCAACATTATTCTATCCATCAATGCTTCTTTGGTAACAGATGGTCGTCTTATACACGTTGTAGCACAGAGGCCACATAAGGCAGGACCACACTGCACACAAAGACAACACGTGAACAGAAACACCACAACAACCCCTACGATCATCAGAATCTTCCAACCCCAAGTCGACATCAGGCCCCAAAACCATCCAAGTAGCGTCCAATCACCTACGTCCACGTGTATGGACTCGGAGATCTTGTGCAACTTCGAGATGGCTTGATATACAGTTGGAGCGTTATCAGGAATGAAAATACAGCAACTCGAATGGATCACCTTGCACACACCACCTCTATCTGCGAGTACAACGTCTAAAACCATACGGTTCTGCAACATCATAAGTCTATCCGCCTGAAGCTCAGCCGTCAGATTACCAAGGGCACTTGCAGTTATATTAGCAGTCGACTCTACCACACGAGTCAGCTGTCTTAGATTCCTACTATTGATCATAGGTCCCCGAACGGCAGGAAACCCTTAAAGAAGTCTCCTGCTTCCTGACCGGCAGTATCCTCTTTGCTAATAACGCCTCTCACAACTCTAGTCTTGTGATAGTCCGAGGCAACTGTGAAAGTCGGTGGCAAAAGATTCGCAATATAACAGGTGCCCGAGAAGTCACGGGGCAACCACGTATATGCACGATCATAACATACAAAGTAGGTACCCTTGGCAGTCAAGAAAACAGGGGAAGAGAGCATTGTTAAAACATACGTTTCAGTACAAGCACTCTTCCCAAGCTGAGCTCTCGGATTTCGACCAAGATCTTTCAAGCAGAAATTACCGAGGTGGGGTACGATCCAGATCGGAGACGAGCCCTTAAGCTGTCTATCACCCACTGACATACTATACTCAGCCTCACTCAGATCCTTGTACGCTCGCACCTCTTCCTCTGGAATAAGCGATGCATCAAAAATATCCCTATCTAAGTCAGCAATCGCTATTGCCAAAGTCTTGTGGTACGGGCCGGGACCAAGGTCTGTGGAGCGTGGCTCTCGACGGGGGTAGGAATCTAGTGCACTACGGAACATGGTTTGAAATGCCCGAGCTGACCCCTGGGAGCTGTAAGGAAGAACCAAGGAAGGAATACCCTTATCCAGGGTATGTGGCATTAACCCACACACCCAGCAGTTAGTAGTATTCATCACCAGCTGATGCTGATGTAGGAGCTGGACAAGGGAGTTGTTCATGAATTCCGCACGTCTAACCTGTTCATGTTGGGGCAGAAGATGAAAGGAATGTGGAGAAACATTGGAAACAGAATTCAGATTAGGTGAAGGAGAAGTAGGTGAAGTAGAAGGCAACAATGACTGGATTCCAAGATACACTCCACCCACCAGTAACATAGAAACAATCAGGAATAGCAGGAATACCTGAAACAGAAAACATTTTGTTCGGACAACCTTATGCAATTTTGATCTTTGCGCCGACATCCTCTCTACTTCCGACAGCTTAGAGAACTCCATCCTCTAAAAAACCGTCCGTAACGTTCTTGACGCACTTCGTTCTGAGTAGCGATTATCAATTCCCAGGAGTTCCCAGGAATCGACAAAAGTAACCGACCTAGTGTCAGGAACCTGCTAAACAGAAGGAAGTACCCGCACGGCCCTACGGTCAACCCGGATGAAAGGTTTTCTTAAACAAACGTTCAATTTAATACAATTCTCCTAGCTATACAAAAAGAGGAATACACGTGAAAAAGAACTGTTCATAATGTTCGTAGCAACAGTAAGGGGGTAATATGAATTCAAAAACAAAAAGAGATTTTTTTATTAGTCTTTGTCACGTGAACGAAGAAAGTATCGACTTCTTCCAGGTCGAGTTTGCTCTTCAAATAACTGTTCAGATTGCAAAACAGTGTTCAATCGATCAGATGACAGTTCAAACCTTGAATTCTCCAATGCTGACGATTCAACAGATGTATCTGGCTGCGCTGAATTGTTTCCTACAGGTTGAGCATCACTGAACGGCACATGACGTAGAGGGGTCTCGAATTCTGTTGCGGCAATTCCAGTTCTGACCCAGTTATCTGCTGGCAAAGGAATTGGGACTTTCTTTGTATGAGTGGCATGCACCCAATTCTTCCTTCCCTCCAACCGAACTGCAGTCCTTGTCGCCAGCAGAACTTGGAAGGGTCCCACAAATCTTGGCTCGAGATTACGCTTTCTCCCAAAGTTGCGGGTGACTACCCAGTCACCCGGTTGGAGCCGATGTCCAGGACCCTCTGTCTGTGCCGGTAGAGCTTCAAAGACCTGTTGATGAATTAACCTCAATTTAGCAGTCAGATCATAAAGATAATCAATCAACATTGGATATTCGAGGCTATCAAATGCCTTAGGCCTCGGAACTCCCCAAATGTTTGCAGGACGGCCGAACACAATCTCATATGGGCTAAGCCCTACTCGAGAGTGCACAGTCGCCCTGGTCGACAAGAGAGCTAGAGGCAGGGCATCGGGCCATGACAGACCAGTCGTTGCTTGAATCTTAGCAAGTTTCAGTTTCAGAGTGCCATTGTACCCTTCCACTAAACCTGCTGACTGGGGATGATTGGCGCTATGGAATTTCTGCCGTATTCCAAGGCCCTTACACACACTCTTCATCACACTCCCCACAAACTCACTTCCGTTATCCGACCATACGATCCGTGGCATTCCATACCGAGGAAAGTATTCCTTCTGTAGGACTTTCGCTGTGGACAGGGCAGTATTATCTTTAAGAGGATAGGCCTCAATCCATCTGGAGAACGCGCAAACCACAACCAAAACATATTTCAGGTTATTGCATCTCTCCATATGGATGAAGTCCAATTGGATAACCTCAAAGGGACATGTAGGAGGAGCAAAATGACTAGGTGGAGTGGGGGTGCCCTTGCCAGGATTATACATCATACATACCATACAATTCTTAACCAATCTCTCAGCACACTTAGCAATACCATCATTCTTCCATACAGGAGACAACAACTTACATATACCTTTCGCGCTAATATGTGACAAACCGTGAGCCATAGTCACAACGGCAAGCACATATGCGTCCGGTAACATCCACCTCTGACATTCTGACAAATCAACCCAACATCCATGCGCGTCTAAGTTTCCCGTGCTTTCTTCCCACGTAGTCTTTTCAATCTCAGTAGCCTCATTCTGAATCGCTTTCACGCTCTCAATGGTGTCCTCACACATACCAGTCTCAGCCGGCCACCTCACTGAACTCGTAACGTACATTCGGGTTGCAAGATTCTTAGCTGTTTCTTTAGCAATCTCATCCGCAAACGCATTACCCCGACCAACATCATCCGTAACCTTTCGGTGCGCGCTGCATTTAATGATTGCCACCTGCTTAGGCAATGTAAGTGCGTCCAAAAGATCATTCACAAGCTGTCCGTGTTGGATCTTCGTACCATGCGATGTCATAAATCCTCTTTCTCTCCACAATCGACCAAAGCTATGTGCAACGCCAAATGCATATTGACTATCAGTAAACACATTCACTCGCTTCCCTTTAGACAAAACACACGCTCTTGTTAACGCAATCAACTCTGCCGCTTGCGCTGAATTCTGGCTCAATCTCGCAGTTTCCACAACCGTACTCAACGTCACCACAGCATACGCAGTCGTCACATCACCATTCATCAACTTAAAGCATGAACCATCAACATACAGAGTACCATCAGGATCTGCCAATGGAGTGTTTTTTAGGTCAACACGACCCTTCGTTTCTTCTTCAGTTCTTAAATAACAATCATGTGGTGGTACGTCATCTGATTCCATATTAGTCGGCAACAATGTCGCAGGGTTCAGCACATTACAACGCTTGATCTGTATATGACTTGCCAAAAGCGTCAACTCATAACCAGACAACCTTGCGCTCGTCAAGTGTTGAGTTTTCGTTCGATTCAAGAGAGTGTCAACTGCATGCAGGACCATCACTGTAAGCATATTATCCATGACCAGGCCTGCAGATTGCCGGATGGACACCGCAGCTGCCGCTGTCGCTCTTAGACAACTCGGCAATGCTCTAGCTACTGGGTCCAAGGTCGAGGAAAAATATGCACATGGACGCTGCTTACCACCAAATTGTTGCGTCAAAACACTCAACGCACAACCTTCCCTCTCATGAACGTATAGTGTAAAAGGCTTACTGTAATCAGGGGTACCTAACACAGGAGCCGAACACAATGCATCACGCAATTCAGAAAAACTTTTCTGACACTCTTCAGTCCATGGCAAAGGAGTCGGAACATCCTTGCACGTGAGAGCTAACAATGGCTTCGCTAGCAAGGAAAAATTTGGAATCCATTGCCTGCAGTATGACGTGATACCTAGAAAGGCACGCACATCTCTCTGAGTTGTTGACACAGTCATTCGAGCAATCGCTGCAATTCTTTCTGGGGTCAACCTTCTTCCCTCCTTTGACAATAAGTGACCTAAATAGGTTACTTCTTGACAACAATACTGTAGCTTAGAAGGTGACACCTTGTGATGTAAGTCACATAGATGCTGTAACAGTGATACTGTAGCAGTTTTGCAAATCTGCTTAGTGTCAGCAGCCACTAATAGATCATCAACGTACTCAATCAAGGCCGCGCCAGCTGGTAACACAAACGCGTCAAGTTGACTCTTAGGAGCTTGACTGTAGATCGATGGACTCTCACAGTAGCCCTGAGGAGCGCGTTTAAACCTGAAGCTGCGACCACCTAATGAGAAGCCGAATAGATCTCTGCTTTCCTCAGCAATCGGAATGCTAAAGAAAGCATTCTTCAGATCGATTACCGAGAACCAAGAGGCAGAGGCTGGAATCAGAGTCAGCAAAGCTGTAATGTCAGGCACCACAGGAAATTGTGAAATCACAATTTTATTTACCTCTCTCAAATCAATTACAAAACGATACACAGGGGGTTTGGATGGATCAGTTCGTTTCAAAATAGGTAACACAGGACTATTACACACATTTCCCCAAGTTTCCTCAATAACATCCTTCTTGATCAAGTCATAAATGATCGCTAATAGCGCTCGTTCACCATCAAGAGAGATACGATACTGGGGGATACGTGGTAATCGCACATTCGATTTCAATTGGACGACATAAGGTGATATGTCCAGCAGGCCCACATCATTGGGACCTGTTGCCCACAAAGACTCAGGAAGAGAACTCAATTCCGGTGGGAGCTTATCAGTTGACAAGTACATAGGAGAGATCACTCTCTGACCCAATGTAAGCTCCACTCCCGCAGGAGAACAATACAGAGTCGCATACAACCGTTTCAACAAATCCAGGCCCAAAATATTCTCACCACAACCAGTAGTTAAAATCAAAGGAGCTTCGAGCTCACGCGGCCCAATTGTAAGGGGAAAAAAGGCTAGAAACTGGATTGCTAACCGGGGCGCCAGAGAATCCAATGGAAACATTCGTTAAGCCAGACAAAGGTGCGCCAGGGAGTTTCGAATGCATGATGGAACTTTTCGCTGCACCAGTGTCCAACAGAAAAGGCTCAACTACGCCCGATGTGGCAACTGCGACGTAAGGCCCTCTCTGATCAACCGGAACTGATACTACTCCCTCTCTTTGTCTTTGGCTGTCCTACTAATTACCGTCAGCATCAATATCATGCTCGACGTAATAGTCGTCCACATGATACTGTGCAGATCTACCAGACGATGAATCGCGCTGATCAAAGCAATTGTTCGAGTCCGATGAAGTAGTAGAACGCTCATTCTGATTTTGAGAGACACCACGACCTCTACCACGAGATGCCTGTTGAGGACCACTACGACCTCCCCGAGCCGAAACGCCATTATTTCGGTCACGTAAAACCGGACAATTAAACTTCAAATGGCCCTCACCCCTACAATATGCGCATTGATTATACCCAAGCATAGATCTTGGTGTAGAGGAGTCAGTACGCGACTGCGTCCTGGAAGACTGTGATTGCGATCGATTTTGCTGTTGTGAATCATTTTGATTCGAGCGCGGAGGATACGCTTGCTTCAACAAAACCTTAGTTTTAAGCTCCTTCGTTTTCTTATCTGCACGATCACTTTCCTCCTTTTCTCTATTTTCGTAATATTGAGCCGTGGCTAATATTTGAGCAGTGGTAGAAACAGCCCACGAACTTTCGGAATTTTTCAATTTGTTGCTTAGTTCAGGCAACAAATTCGACACAAATTTGTCAACAAATAGTCGCTGACCTCCCTCAGTGCTCATATCCTGACCACTGTGATCGATAAATGCCTCCTCAAATCTGGTAAAGAAATCGGAGACACTCTTGTCTTTCTTTTGCTTGCACCAGACAGTTTATCCCAGTTAACTCTCATCGCTGGCATAAGTGTCTTCATAAGTGTAATGATCCTTTGAGGCAGATTCGTAATGATCTGTTCAGGCTTAGCCCCACCAACTTGTCGTCCGTCAGCCGCCGCAAGAGCAGCCCAATCACCTCCTAACTCAGCTACATGATTCTCTTGATGGATTTTTGCCCAAATTGGTTGAGGTACTACATTACCGAATAACATATCAATATCGGCAAGGTTCATAATAGTAGCATCCACAAGTTGGGATAACTCCTTATAATAACCTGCCGGATTTTTCCGAGGATCAGGCAAAGATTGTTTCACCTGCAAAACTTCTGATCGCTTCCATGGGAGGTGTATCCAGACTCTCTGGAAGTGTGGCAAAATAGCAGGATTAACAGTAGCATCACCTGGCATCCAAACTGGAGGAACTTCCCGCATAGGATACTGACCAGGTTGTGCTTTCCACTCTTCAGTGTCGTCATCAAACAATACTCGAGGAGACACTGTAGATCGAAAAGCTAACAGACGCTCTAAAGCACGTCAGACATTACCACCCACAATCATACAGTTCGAAAACTGATTCTGGAGTTCAGTCATTTCGGGCGGTACATTGTCTACCTCATCATTATCCCACTCCTCTCTTAAGGATTTACACATTTCCTCAAACACGAATCTTTGTGTGGGCTCATTAAACTGAGAGAATGTGTCGAAAACTACGCGCGGGGTGTACTTAGCAGGATGCCTAATCCATTTACGCGTCATTTTCACTAACCTCTCACTCTCCCCACCACCAGGAATTTGACTTCGTCTCTGAGAGACATCAGAAACATCGGACCCAAGTATCGGTCCGAACAGCGGAGAGTAAAGATTAGCCACAGCATTAGGTATGCGACTACGGACAGAAGGAGAAGAGGAGAGAAGTACAGGGGCAACAACATGAGGACTGAACGTAGGAGCAGTAGGGGTAGCCAAGATAGCAGAAGTAGCAGGAACAATAGACTGAGAAGGTATAGGCAGTGGAGCAGTAGGAAGAAGGGCAGGTAAGAGAGGAGGGACAACTTGAGGAACAAGAGTATTCGGAAGGACAGGACCAACGGCAGGCTGACCAGCAGCTGCCGGAACAACAGGTTAAGGGACAGGAGGAACCACAGGGGCTGTAGTATCCTGTGCATATGGAGGTGGTGATTTCAGTAGATAGGACAGCAAAGGGTCCTCTACCGCTTCTTCTCCCTTCTTATCAGAACTCGACGGTAAAACCGGATAACATTTATCCACCGCCATATGATGCAGTCTAGCAAAAACTTCCTTTTCCTTCTCGTCTTTATCTCGCTGATACTGTTCTGCATTTCGCATCACCGTAATGATACCTTCTCTCTTATTTTTCTTAATCTGCTTGATTTCTTTCTGCTTGGCCTCTTTGCGCCATAACCGAAAGGAATCAAACATGGCCAGCCTAGCTTTCTTTTTAAACAATTTGGCTTCAAGATTATCTAAAATTGCAGTTTCGAAACTACCATGGGGTGGCCAACTAAGGACACCATCATCTTTAGTGTAACGGATCCAATATTCATTATATACGATAGGGCCTACTCTGTGGCGACTATAAAGCTCATAAATTGGAGTTCCGACTGGAGGTATTGGACATGAGTCCTCCAATCGGGAATCCGTACCGCAACATTTAAGGAAACCAAACAAAGTACTACGGCCAGGCATCATGCACACTAAACGAGTTTACAAACTTCAAGGGTTATCGAATTACGATGTCCTCGCAAAAATGCAAGACCCTCGGTTTTTGGCAATTGCAATCGTCAAATAAAACCCAACAACTAAGAACCACAAATGCAATGGAACCATGCAAACAACCAAGTTTCAACAACAACAACCAAGGCTTCGGGGAGCGACCCACAAATACTTAACTGAGAGAACAATGGCGTCACCAGGAAGGCCCGTCTATCGTCTCGCCGTACAAAGGACTACGCCAGGCGCCAAAACAGGTCGTCAGTCAGGGCATCAGTCCGTCGCAGCCGTCAGGAGGCGGGAATCTTCACGGGAAAAGTCTTCGGACCACTTATTTCGACAACAGGATCGATGAAGCGGGGTGCACCTTCCCTCTGAGATTTCACACGAAGTTCCTCACGATCGTCGGGCTTTGGACCGGTACCGCTGATGTCGCCCCACGTTGGGTGCCAACTGAAGGACTGGGCTATTCTAAGGCCCAGCGGTGCCAGGGAACAACACCTGAAACCTTCGTGGGTTACCTGTTCCGGCGTACAAATCACAGAGACACGGGACACTTCCTTCGGCATCAAAGATCAGCGTTTATTTACTGCAGGGATACAGAAATCGCAAGAAGTACACAATGTGTAGGTTCTGAGAGACTGCTTCGAATTGCAAAAGTGGGTCGCTCCTTTTATACACATTTTTGTCATTGCACAACATGGCGAACAAAAGGTTACAACTCAGTTCCCGCAGTAAACTTCAAAAGGGTTGCTTTCATGTTTTCAGGAGCCCGGAACATAATTACAGTAACATCGCCGGTTCCCAACTGTAAAAGCACGTTATCCCACCATTAGGCACATTCCATTCAGGCTGTAAACGAACTAAGAGAAGAGACAGAAACAGGTGCAAGGAGGACAAAGACAGACAACAGATTGGAAAAGAGTGTAGGGGACAATATCGGAATCATGATTGCAGGATCAAAGGATTCGTGCCTAATGCATGCACGGCTGAAACAATAGACCGGCACGGCAAGATGAGCCTCGAGCGGAGCCATCTGCCTTTGCTGTGTCATCCCCCTCGTCATAAAGACACCCTAAAAGGAACATGAGTCTTCCGCAAGAGCTTGGGAATCCCAGGGTCCCGAAGCGTCGTTACGATTCTCACAGAACCTCAACTCTACTCCACGCCGCTACGCAGCTCCTTGCCACCAGCTACAAAACTTATCTTCCAAATATGGCGACAGGCGTTGGGAGGACCGGGTGGTGGACCAAGTTGACCCGGGAGACTCCTCTTTGGTATAATGGGCGACTGCCGGAACTAGCTGCATTGTCTGGTTTTTGAGGCTGGGACCGTATCGGCATCTCCACTCTTGGGGACATCATCAGGGGATCGGTTCTGAAGTCTTTTCAGGATCTACAGAAGGACTTTCAAATGCCTTAAACCAAATTCTTCCGATATTTACAGTTCCGACATGTCTTTACTCCATACATCGAGGGGTTAGGGTCCCTGGCTGAGTTTAGTCCCATAGAGGCAAAAGTATTTATGGGGGATCTCCTTGACCACAAGATCTCCAAGATTTATCAGTCCTTGGTCACACATAGCTCCCCCACACTGTAGCGCCTTAGAGAGCCTGGGAGGGAGACATGGGCCCGCTGGAGGAGGAGGACTGGGTGGAGGCCTTGGCCTCCCCACGGAGGTCAGTCATAGCCGTAAGCCTTCGCCTTATCCAGTTTAAGTACCTCCACTGGGTCTATTTCACTAGGGTCAGGCTCTGGAGGGCGGGATTGGTGGCCTCCCCGGTGTGTCTTCGATGCGAACATGAGGAGGGTACTTTGCTCCATACTGTCTGGCAATGCCCCGCATTAGCACGATTTTATTCGAGGGTTCTGTTGTGCCTCTCCGAGGTACTGGGTTGGGACCTCCCCAGCTCCCCAAAGCTGGTCCTGCTTCATGTTATGGACGATATAGGAGGTAACATATACAAATGCCATCTTATGTTATATGGGTTCACTTTGGCCAAAAGGAATATCACCAAAGCCTGGAAGGCTCAGAGGGAGCCCTCGGTATCTGCATGGAAAAATGGCATGGATTTCTGTATGGGTCTGGAGATCCCCATCTTCATGGCCAGGGGGTGCCCGCTTAAAAAGGATAAAATCTGGAGGCGATGGGCGGAGTACCGTGGCCTAGAGCTGGAACCAGTTTCAGTAGGTAAGTCCCCTGACTTGGCTTCCCTCCCATTCTAGTCGACATGCAATATCACTCCTTCGATACTGGTGTATCATGTCTGGGTAGACAAGACTGTTCTCTTGTGGTGCTGCTCTGAGTTAGGTGTGAGTGCCATGGGGTGGGTTCAGGGGTTTTTGTTTTATTTTCATTTCTGTTAATATTTAATATGTATTGCTCTTAAGTTGTCCTATTTTGCTATTGAAACTGTCAAAGTCAATTCAATGTACATTCTACATGCATGAGTTGCTGGGGTACAGTGCTCTGCGCTATATTTGTTATTTGGCAAATAAAATCTGTTCTTAAAAAAAATATATGAAAGTCTGAGTCTGCCTCATCCAGTTTTGAACTTGTTACATGCCAATTAATATTTATATCAGTAGCGACATTCAAATCATTGATTTGCCCAGGAGTTTAATCAGGACTGCAAGTCCCAGAATGCAAAGCAAAAAACACACCCTCACTGCTTTAGCTGCTCAAGCATTTTCCTGGAAAACTAGAGAGCTTGGAGAGCAGACCTTATCCAAGAAACTCTTCACTAAATGAGAGACCCAAAGCAGTGCACTACTCTGGGTTCAAGCTTGTAGAATTTCTCAGTACCTTGCTATGTGTGTATGCATCACTGATACTAACACAGACCACTCATCAATGGACTAAGACATGCTCAGTCAGACTATGACAGAATATAGGCCCGGTACTGTGAACGTTGTTTTACCTTTTCTGTGCTAACATAACTGAAAGTGCACTGGCTTCCATTTTGAAATGATGCCGCACTACACCACATGATCATTGTTGTTTCTTTCCCTCTGCTCTAACATAGCAATGTGAGCTTTCCTAGTCTTTAGGATCACGATATACCTAACCAAGGACAACCCAGGGGTGGCGGCCTTAGGCATGTGCAAGCTGTGCACCTGCACAGGGCCACCAAACCCCAGGGGCCACCACGCCAATATATATCTTTAATATAATAATCCTCTGAGGATGGATACATATTTGCGTGGCGGCCCCTGGCAGGGAATTGGCGGCCTCCGGCTCTGTTCCACTTCCAAACACCATGACCCCCCCCCTCTTCACTGGCCTCCGCACTCCGTCCTGCCAGGACCCCCTCTTCCGGGGCGCCCTACCTGCGCTCCCTGCCCTGGGCCGCCATGAGCCTAGAGCCGCCCCTGGACAACCTAGCTGCCCCAGACCGCTCTATGTACAATGTTTCAACTCATGTCAACTGAATCGACTCTGGGAACCTCCAAATGCAATGTAATATTATTATGAGGGAATCTTTTAATGTGTTCTGCAGTAAAATGTTTCTTCTTGCCTGTTCCTCATTGGTACATAGCCTCAGAACTGTGCACTTGTGTAGTAATGTGTGAAATCCTTTGTCTAGAGTCCTATAAAAGGATCTTCATTTTCCACGTCAACGGAACTCCCATTTTTCCACTCTTAGAGGACAAATCTATGCTGGATTTTCTATTGAACTTTACGTAGTTCTTTTTACTTATAAACTGCATTCATGCTGCTAACCCGATTCAAGATATTTCATGTCATTTGCCTAATAATTTTCTATATAAAGCCTGGAAACTTTGATACAAGTCTGTCATTTTTAGTTTAAGTGTCACATCGGTAGTTCATTGGAGTCTTACAAAAGGAGGAGACAGGTCCAGTCGAAGAGCACCAAAGTCCCTAAAGGGACTACATTTCTCTCGTTAGAGCTGTTGGCGTGCACATGTTAGGTCAAGGCGAGCTGACTACTAGACCAAAATATAAGCTTGCCCATTACTGAATTAGATAGCTAAAAAGTGTCCCAAATTTGCAAATTAGGGAAGTTTTGTACCTGCAAAGACACGCTGTATATGTGTTTTGCAAATTATGGAAGATTGTGTGGATTTGCGCTTGCTGCAGGCAATGTTCTAATATCAGGGAAATCAATAGTAAAAACCAGCCTAGCAGATAATGAAACAGGCCCACAAACTGACCTGTCAGACTGGCCGATGCAGACCTCCTCCTGTACTAGTTGGCTCAGGTTTTTTTTTTAGGTCTCGGCTAGTGATAGCAGCCCACATACGCTGCTCTCGGCATTCGAGAAGTTCTTGGAATCAATACAGATTGGCCCTCTGACCCAGCAGAATGTTCGTCTTCAAAAGAATTTTCTGAAACCCTCCAATCCCTTAACCTCACACCTCATGTTCATTCCCCTACCCACATTAAAGGTCACACGTTAGACCAGATCTGGTCCTTGAACTGTCCTGTGGAGTCCCTCTCAATTTCGCCTTGTACATGGTCTGACCACCACCTGATCTCATTCGCCCTCCCCATTCACCCTCCAATCAAGCCCCCTCGCCCCAAAAACATCTGGGTCCGAGCCTGGGGCCGAGTTAACCCGCAAGATCTATCTTCCCTACTCATCACCTCCCTCCCTTCCCTGCATGGCCTATCCACCCTCTCCCAGGTGAAGGCCATTGAACAGTGGCTTTCCTCAGGCTGCGATTCTGTTGCCCCTCTAAAACGTATCACCTCCAAACGTGAGAAGGACGCCAACCGGTGGTTCAACGAAGAGCTTAAGGCCACCAAACTAGCGGTGCGTCGCGCGGAGCGGGCTTGGAGGAGAAATTATTGCCCCACTTTACGATTGGAGTTCATTAACACCCTGACCCAATATAAAAAAGACATCTTGGAGGCCAAAACCTCTTACTTCTCCTCCAAAATCCTCGCTGCAGAAAACCAGTCCAAGGAAATATTTGCGATCGTTCACAACCTGCCGTTCTCAGATAGAACTACCCTAAAGCCCGCCCCGTCCAAAGAACTTTGTCACTCCCTCAACAACTATTTTATCCAAAAAATAGCTACCATCAAAGCCAACATCCCCCCCCCTCTTTTGTTGACCCCCAATGTCCCCCTCCTAAGGGTAAACTCACCACCCTCCCCCCTATAACCAAGGATTCTTTGACCTCCTTAGTACCCCTCGTCAAATCTGGCTCTCCACTCGATCCCTGTCCTGCCCATATTCTCCGCCACATCTTCACTACCTGTCCAGACCCCCCCTCCACCTCCTCAACAGCTCCCTTTCTCAAGGCGTAGTACCTAACCCTTTAAAATCTGCGGTAATTGTGCCCATCCTGAAAAAGCCGGGTGCCGACCCCTCAATCTCTGCCAACTTCCGCCCCATCTCCCTTTTACCATTTCTGGCAAAGGTGCTCGAGCGCCATGTCACCTGCGCTCTGAGCTCCTTTGTGGAGAAGCATGGAGCACTCGCTTCCCGCCAGGCCGGGTTATGCCCCGCACACTCTACGGAGTCCGTAGTCATGGCGGTCCTGGACAACCTCAGGGAGGGTATGGATACTCACCAGCCCCAGGCCTTGGTGCTCCTCGACCTCTCTGCCGCTTTTGACACGGTGGATCATACCATCTTGCTTTCCCGTGTCGAGGCGGCGGGGATCGGGGGCACCGCCCTGGTCTGGCTATCCTCCTTCCTGAGCGACCGCACCCAGGCTGTCCGCCTGGGTGACTTTACTGCGGACGCTCGGAAAGTTCAGTGCGGGGTCCCCCAAGGTTCTTCCCTTTCCCCTCTTCTCTTCAATCTTTATATCGCCCCTCTTATCTTCTCTCTGCAACAAATGGAGGTCGCCGTATTTAATTATGCGGATGACCTCCAGCTTGTTTTCAACCTGTCTTCTTCTCCCTCTTCTGTCCTAAATTTCCAATCTATCATGCTCCATATCCGGGACTGGATGAACCACAACCACCTGAAGCTCAACCCTGACAAGACCGAGCTGGTGCTGACGGGTGGTTCATCCAGCCCCTGGTCCTCCCTATTCTGGCCCCCCTCACCTGTTCCCTCTACCTCAGTCAAAACTCTAGGCATAAAACTCAACTCTCAACTCACCCTCCACTCCCAGGTCAGCTCTGTGGTTTCTTCTTCTTTCTTATCACTGCGCACCATACGCAGGGTGTCCCGTTTCTTTTCCTTTACTGCTCTCAAACTTATCATTTTGGCCATGGTGGTGTCCCACCTGGATTACGGCAACGCCCTATATGCGGGTATTCCTGCATATAGCTTACGGCGTCTGCAACAAATCCAAAACCAGGCGGCCCGCCTGGTCTTCAAACTCCCGAAATTCCACCACTCCACACCCCTCTTGAAATCCTTACATTGGCTACCTGTGCGGGCTCGGGTTCAATTCAAGCTTGCCTCCATCACCTTTCTGGCTCGACTAGGCTCGGCACCGGCGTTCATCTCATCCGAGATCACCCCTTACGTTCCCACCAGGGAACTTCGCTCATCCTCCCAGTCCCTTCTCACCACCCCTCGTTACCGGAGAAAGAAATGGGGAGGCTCGAAATTCGCGACCCTTGCCCCGCTCCTCTGGAACTCCCTCCCCCTTGAACTCCGATCCCTTACCCTGTACCCACAATTTCGGAAACACCTCAAGGCTCATCCATTCATGAAGTCTTTTGACTAATACCTCCCGCAGTTTATCCTTGTCTTTTGGCCCCGGACCGTTGTTAGCTGTAGCACCAAGAAACCGCTGGTGTATGTGCGCTTTAAAAGTAATTTTAAACTCAAACTCAAACAGATTCCGAAGTTGTGTTTCTACTCCGCCTGCAGTTTTCATTTGTGCGCGTCGTTTGGCGTCACGAATTATGCAAAAGCGGGTGCAATGATTGCACCCGAGGTATTTTGATCCCTCCTGGTTGCCACCCTGTTTCCTTTTGGCCCCGCCCCCGGGACTGGATCTTTTACTGGCAGCAGAACACAATGGGTTTTATAATGACACTTTTTTTTACCTTTGTCTGCGTGTGGGCTCTGCGTTTACTCGTGTGTGATATTTAATAATGTGCTTTACATGAGTACCAGTTATCTTACATTGGAGCGCTTTACATGAGACCCAGTTACGTTACACTAGGACACATTCGATTTTGGTAGGCAAGGGGTACAAAAATAGTTGTGCAGCGCTGTTGGTGTAGTTTGGCCCATTACCCGTACCTTTACTACGAACGTCACATGGTTCTTGACTAATTGGAGCAATCCACCTGAAAGAGGCACAAAAGCACCAGTAAACACAGTTTGTATATACAATCGGCGCTCAGTGATACCAGCAACATAACAATCCACAATGAAACCCGTGCAGTCTCTGATGGTTAGTTGGGGCGCCAATACCGCACTTGGAAACTGAACCATTTTAACAAATCTATAACCCTATTCTTTCGCCCCAACCACCACCACCACCACGTCCACCAACACCACCATGTCCACGTCCACCACCACCAACACCACCACCACGTCCACCACCACCAACACCAAAACCACAACATCCACCACCAACACCACCACCACATCCACCACCACCATCAACACATCCACCACCACCACGTCCACCACCAAGTCCACCACCACGTCCACCAACACCAAATCCACCACCACTACCACGTCCACCATCACCACATCCACCACCACCACGTCCACCACCAACACCACCTCCACATCCACCACCACCACTTCCACCACATCCACCACTACCACCAGCAGGTACACCACCACCACGTCCATTACCAAGTTCACCACCACCACGTCCACCACCACCACATCCAACACCACATCCACCACAACCACCTCCACCACCATGCCCACCACTACCACGTCCACCACCACCACGTCCACCACCACATTCACCACCAACACCACCTCCACATCCACCACCACTACCACCAGCACCTACACCACCACCACCACGTCCACCACCAAGTCCACCACCACCACGTCCACCTGCACCACGTCCAGTACCAGCACCACCTCCGCATCCACCACCACCATGTACACCACCACATCCACCACCACAACAACCACCAGCATGTACACACCACCACCACGTCCACCACCAAGTCCACCACCAACATGTCCACCACCACCACAACGTCCACCACCACCACAACGTCCACCACCAACACCACATCCAACACCACCACGTCCACCACCATGTCAAGTCAAGTCAAGTCAAAGTATTTGTATAGCGCACTACATACCCAGAGGGTTTCAAGGCGCTTAGGAAGGGAAGGATAATTACTTTTCAAATATCCACGTTTTAAGTTGTTTTCTGAACGCTAGGTGGTTTTGGGTAAGGCGAAGGTAAGCGGGGAGTGAGTTCCATGTTTTAGCAGCCAGGTATGAAAAGGATCTGCCTCCCATGGTGGTCTTGTTGATGCGAGGTACAATGGCGAGGGCTTGGTTGGAAGAACGTAGTTGGCGGGAGGGGGTGTAGAAGGACAGTCGTGAGTTGAGGCAGTCTGGTCCGATGTCGTAGAGTGATTTGTGTGCGTGGGTAAGCAGTCGGAAAGTGATCCTCTTATTGACGGGTAGCCAGTGGAGGTCTTTAAGGTGACCAGAGATGTGTTCGTTGCGTGGGAGGTCTAATATGAGCCTGGCTGAGGCGTTTTGGATTCGTTGGAGTTTCTTCTGGAGTTTTGCGGTAGTACCCGCGTAGAGGGTGTTTCCGTAGTCCAGTCGGCTCGTGACCAGAGCGTGGGTGACTGTTTTCCTTGTATCGGAGGGGATCCAGCGAAATGTTTTTCTGAGCATGCGAAGAATGTTGAAGCAGGAAGAGGATACGGCGCTGACTTGTCTGTTCATTGAGAGTGAAGAATCCAGGATGACGCCTAGGTTCCGTGCGTGGTCTGTCGGGATGGGTGCTTTTCCGAGGGCTTCCGGCCACCAGGGTCGTCCCATGCAGAGGGGGATGTACCTAAGATGAGGACTTCCGTTTTGTCTGAGTTCAGTTTCAGACGGCTTTGTTTCATCCATTCGGCAACTTCTTTCATTCCTTCGTGTAGGTTAGTTTTGGCGGTGCTGGGGTCATTGGTGAGAGAAAGGATCAGTTGAGTGTCGTCCGCGTAAGAGATGATGTTGAGGTTGTGTTGGCGTGCGATGGCCGCGAGGGGGCTCATATATACGTTGAAGAGGGTGGGACTGAGTGAGGATCCTTGTGGTACGCCGCAGATGACTTCAGAGGCCTCGGACTTGAATGGAGGAAGGCGGACTCTCTGGG
Organism: Lissotriton vulgaris; assembly: GCF_964263255.1. Taxonomy (NCBI): domain Eukaryota; kingdom Metazoa; phylum Chordata; class Amphibia; order Caudata; family Salamandridae; genus Lissotriton; species Lissotriton vulgaris. The sequence continues at coordinate 1,270,449,143 of NC_141694.1, read as the reverse complement.
TTCTTCCGGTGAGGAACGAGGTGATCCATTCAAGTGCTTTTCCTTGGATTCCGATGTTATAGAGGCGTTGTAGGAGGGTGCTGTGGCAGATTGTGTCAAAGGCTGCGGAGAGGTCGAGGAGGATGAGGGCGACTGTGTCTCCGTTGTCTAGTAGCGTTCGAATGTCGTCTGTAGCTGCGATGAGGGCGGTCTCAGTGCTGTGTTTTGCTCGGAAGCCAGATTGTGAGGGGTCGAGGGATTTGTTATCTTCGAGGAAGGCGGCGAGCTGGTTGTTGACAGTTTTCTCGATGACTTTGGCCGGGAATGGGAGAAGCGAGATGGGGCGGTAATTTTTGAGTTCGGTGGGGTCCGCTGTTGGTTTTTTCAGAAGGGCGGTGAGTTCAGCGTGTTTCCAGTCTTCCGGGAAGGTGGCGGAGTTGAGGGAGCAGTTGATGACGTCTCTGAGGTGCGGAGCTATGACGGAGTCTGCTTTGTTGAAGATGTGGTGAGGGCATGGGTCTGTGGGGGATCCTGAGTGGATTGAATTCATCAGGCGGATGGTGTCCTCAGTGGAGATTGGGTTCCAGTCGTTGAGAATGTTCACGGGGGGAAGATGATCAGCAAATGGTAGGGTGGGTTGATTTCCGGGTTGGTTGTCAAAGCTGTTGTGGATGTCCGCAATCTTGTTGTGGAAAAATGATGCTAGGGAGTCGCAGAGGGTTTGAGAGGGGGTGATGTCGTTGGAGTTGGCCGAGGGATTGGAAAATTCCTTGACGATGTTGAACAGTTCCTTGCTGTTGTGGGCGTTGTTGTCAAGTCGATCCTTGAATGCTGTTTTCTTGGCTTTTCGGATCAGTTGGTGGTGAGTGCGGGTGGCGTTTTTGAAGGCGACCTTGGTGCTGGTGGTTGGGTCTTTTTTCCAGGCCTTTTCGAGGGAGCGGCAGAGTTTCTTGGACTTCTTGAGATCATCGTTGAACCATGAGGCCTTCTTGCTGCCAGGTTTGCTTTGCCGTTTTTTCAGTGGTGCTAAGGTGTCGGCGGTGTTGGATAACCATAGGATGAGGTTAGCGGCGGCTTCGTTGGCGTTAGAAGAGGGGGCTGGGGAGTTTTGAAGGAGCGATGCGGAGATTTGGTCTGTGGTGATTTTGTTCCAGTTTCTTTGCAGGGTAGGTTGGAGGTGGATGTTGGGTTTAGGTTTGTTGTAGGTGAAGTGAACGCAGCTGTGGTCTGTCCAGAGGAGGTCCGTGGTGTGGCCGAAGGAGACATGATTGCTGGATGTGAAGATGGGGTCGAGTGTGTGACCTGCGATGTGGGTGGGGGAAGTGACCAGTTGTTTAAGTCCGAGGTTGGCGAGGTTGTCCATGAGGGTGGCGGTGTTGCGGTCGTTGATATTTTCAAGGTGAAAGTTGAGGTCTCCCAGAAGGATGTATTCTTTGGAGGGGAGCGCATGTGGAGTGATGAAGTCCGTGATGTCTTCACTGAATTTTGCGCGGGGTCCTGGTGGTCTGTAAAGGAGAGTGCCTCGGAGTGTGGTTTTGGGGTCGATGTGGATCTGGAAGTGAAGGTGTTCAGAGTTGGCGAGGTTGGCGTCAGAGCTGGTTGAGATGCGGATGGATTTCTTATGGACGATAGCGATTCCTCCTCCTGTGTGGCTGGTGCGGTCTTTGCGAGTGATCTTATAGTCTTCAGGGATGGCGATGGTGATGTCTGGTGCGGAGGAAGCGTTCATCCATGTTTCCGTAAGGAAGGCGATGTCCGGAGAAATGGTGTCTAGTAGATTCCATAGGTCAATGGCGTGCCTGTGGACCGATCGGGTGTTGAGAAGGATGCATTGTAAGTGGTTGGGGTCGGGAGTCTGATGTGTGGTTGTAGCGGAGATGTTGTCGGTGCCGCTGAATTTGCAGGAGTAGCATGAGAAAGGACCATGGGTGCGTCCAGGAGCGGCTTGAATGCAGTTGGGGGCGCGACCGGGGTTAAGGGCTAGGAGGGCGGCGGCATCGTAGGTAGTGCGGGAGGGCTGGGCAGCGCGAGGGGCAGGGGGTATGGCGCTGGGCGCGGTCCAGGCGCGGACGGGCGTAGACGGGCTTACCTTTGGCGCACCTTCGGCGCGGATTGGGCGCGGACGCTGCGCGTAGACGCTGCGCGCGGGAACTCCTGTCATATATGGATGGTGGAGGGGGAGGGGCGAGGGCGGCTCAGCTGGGAGGCGGGGCGCGTTTACAAAGATGAGCACAAACAAACAAACAAAATGGCAGCGGAGCGCTGGGGGCTAACGCGCTACAAAGTTAAGCAGGGACAAAATAGCGCTAACTATACTAAGTAAAAGCGGCGATTTAACAATCAGCAAGGTGAAAGGGGGCAGGCGAGGCACAATGCAGGCTAATTAAACAGAGTAAAAGCGGCGCTTTTACAAATGGCAAAGTGAAAAGCGGCAGGCGAGGCACAATGAATGCAGGCTAATTAAACAGAGCGAAAACAGCGATGTAGCAATCAGAGAAAAATTCAAATCGGCAGGTGAGGCACAATGCAGGCAATAATAACACAACGATACCAGTAGCAGGGGAGCGACCACTCGGCTCGAGAGCTGAGAGCGAGTCACTATGACACTATGTCCACCACCAGCATGTCCACCACCACCAGATCCACCATCAAGTCCACCACCATGTCCACCAGCACCTCCACCACCAGAACATCCACCACCACCACGTCCACCACCAACTCCACCACGTCCACCACCACAACGTCCACCACCACCACATCACACATCACATCCACCACCACCTCCACCACCACGTCCACCACTACTACGTCCACCACCACCCCATCCACCACCACCATGTCCACCACCACATCCACCACCTCCACATCCACCACCACCACGTCCACCACCACATCCACCACTACCGCCAGCACGTACACCACCACCAAGTCCACCACCACCAAGTCCACCATCACCAAGTCCACCACCAGCACCACCTCCACATCCACCACCACCACCATTTCCACCACCACATCCACCACCACGACCACCACCACATCCACCACCACCAGCACGCACACCACCACCACATCCACCACTAAGTCCACCACCACCACGTCCACCACCACACGTCCACCACCACCAAGTCCACCACCACCACATCCACTACCACCACATCCACCCCCACCATTACGTTCACCACCACGTCCACCACCACGTCCACCACCATCATGTCCACCACCATGGCCACCACGTCTACCACTACTACCATGTCCACCACCACCACATCCACCACCACCACGTACACCACCACCATGTCCACCACCACCACCTCCACCACTACCACGTCCACCACCACCATGTCCACCACCACCACGTCCACCACTACCACGTCCACCACCACCACCATGTCCACCACCACCACGTCCACCACCACCACGTCCACCACCACGTCCACCACCACCACCACATCCTCCACCACCACCACATCCTCCACCTCCACCACCATGTCCACCACATCCACCACCACCACGTCCACCACCAAGTCCACCACCACCACCTCCACCACCACCATGTTCACCACCACCACCACGTCCACCACCACCATCACCAACACCACATCCATCACCACGTCCACCACCACGACCACCACCACGTCCACCACCACCATGTCCACCACCACCACATCCACCAGCACCACGTCCACCACCATCACCACGTCCACCAGCACCACGTCCACCACCACCACATTCACCACCACGTCCACCACCACGTCCACCACCACCATGTCCACCACCACCAAGTTCATCACCACGTCCACCACCACCATGTCCACCACCACGGCCACCGCCACGTCCACCACCACCATGTTCACCACGTCCACCACCAGCACATCTACCACCACCATGTCCACCACGTCCATCACCACTAACATGTCCACCACATCCACCACAACTACGTCCACCACCACCACCATGTCCACCACGTGCACCACCACCACCACGACATCCACCACAATTTCCAACACATCCACCACCACCACCATGTCCTCCACCACCACGTCCACCACCACCACGTCCACAACCACCTCCACCACCACGTCCACCACCACGTCCAACATCACCACGTCCACCACCATATCCACCACCACGTCCACCACCACCACGTTCCCCACCACCATGTCTACCACCATGTCCACCACCACCACGTCCTCCACCTCCATCAGCACGTCCACCACCACCATGTCCAACACCACCACGTCCAGCACCACTACCACCATGTCCACCACCAAGTCCACCACCACCATGTCCACCACCACGTCCACCTCCAACACATCCACCGCCACCACCACGTCCACCACTACCACATCCATCACCACCATGTCTACCACCACCACTTTGACCACCACCAGCACCACGTCCCCCAGCACCCTGTCCACCGCCACCACCACGTCCACTACCATGTCAACCACCACCACGTCAACCACCACATCCACCACCATGACGTCCACCACGTCCACCACCACCAAGTCCACCACCACCATGTCCACCACTACCACCACATCCACCACCATGTCCACCACCACGTCCACCACCACGTGCACCACCACCTGTGACAGGTAAAGTGTCACTGGAGGGCAGGGGTAATAGGAGTGTCAACCCCGGCAGTACATGGTACATTTAAGGATGCATTGGGTGCAAGAAGACGGGATTAAGGGTTAGAAATATTACACCAGACCCAAGATACATTTTGAATAGGCGCAATGTCACAGGGGCTCCTGTAAAAGCACTCACAGCATCTCTACCTCACAGTGGCATACCTGCACGAGCCACTCACTGAAAACAAGCATTGGCATAGCCAATAGGTGTGGCCTTTGGGACCTTATAAGTGTTTAGCCATGCAACACTTGATGTTGTTGCACCAAGGATATTAGGCTGGATAACTAAACACTTATGAGGTCCCAAAGGCGAGTCCTATTGGATATGCCAATGATTGTTTTTTTTAAAAAACAGTTTTCTATAGCGCGAACTCAACTTTGAAGGTATTGGAGCGCTTTTACACGAGCACCAGTTACATTACACAAACACATATTCATTTTGCAAAAAATCAAAGCACACAGCAGCAGACCAAGGTTTAGCACATCAACTTCTTCTGTTTCAGAATTTCTAGTGGTGCAACCACTCTCACCATCCGCTGCCAAGGATGTCCATCATATGAATAGTCTTACAAGAAAAATTGAGAGATGCACTCAATGAAGTCAATTGATCAAAAAGTTCATAGATTTTGTGAGTCTTCTGTTCTTTCTTTAATGGATTCTTTATTTTCTCTTTTTAAAATACACAGGCACAGCCAACGCGTTTCATTCCCTTTAGTGCCTTGGGAATTTCGTCAGGGCTGCAAAAGATGTTAACATGCATAAGCGTTTTTCGCCTTGTGTTGAATAGACATAACAATAGCCTATATAATATACAAAATTGGATTAAAATTGATTAGAATTACCACCAAAAGACCTAGCCGTCTAAAAAGTCAAATGCCAAAAAGGCCCATTTACTAATTTATTCTAAAAGCAAGTACACCCTCACCAGTACATTGCTTCCACATCTAGTGGAATGTGTCATGATTATACTAATCCAGATAGTGTGACTAAACCTGAACTGATTCCACCGACACGTGCCAATTGGGGAAAAGAGGCACCCGAAACCGGAAATAGTGCAACCGTGCAAGATATAGTGCTAGACAAAAGCAAAAAGTAAAGAATAAGATGAAGCGTATGATATCCAAGATGAGAAACGTATGAAGTCCAAGATAAGAGATATAAGAGATTGCAAAGTGTGATGTCCAGTTAACCACGATCAAGATGTGAAAAGAACGTTGAGGTACCGGTTATTCCAAAATTGTAACTTTGATGGGCATGGGGGATAAGATATTGTCCCGATTATCACCCAGATTTACCAAGAAATAGATCAAAGATGTGCTCACCATTGAAATGGATCATTCGAATCCGATGATCCCAACTATGGTCACACCTTCAAAATCAGTGCTGTAGGAATATCGTCAATGGATTAACCCTTGTGTTCCTAAAGATAAGATATAATGATGTAATTTCATGAACAACTGTTCCGCCGTGAGTCAAGGCAGATCTTAAGACTAGCCATAGACTTTTTATCTAATAGGCTATGCTACAGCCTTAGTCATGTATGTCCCAGGGAGACATGGAATCATTAAATGGAGACTGCTATTTACTCACTATTATTTATATAGAGCGTGATTTGAAATATATTATGTAAATTGTCCAGAACCTGCCACAGCCTTGAGGTACATATATTAGAGGAGAACTACTCCCTTACAGGATGTCTACTAATCAAGAAACAACCGAAACATTGTATTACCTGAATAGTTTCTGGTTGTCGTTCCACAGTTACGCCGCAATGGTATGTCAAAAAAGAACGAAAGTTTGTTCTGGCCCCCTGTATGTAAAACACATATATATGCCATGTTGTCTCAGAGTCTCTGTGGTAATCAACGTGCACCCAATAAGTCGCCATCCGAGGTTCAAGTAAATATCACTGGTATGGTTCAATATTTGCGAAATACAATAGTACATTGTGAGCTAATATTCCCTTCGTTGCGGAAATCAAATCAATAATACGTGCACATTTGTCCTAATAATTAGGGTCTCAGTATAAAGTTCACCAAATCACAATACTGTGATCACTTGTTGATGGCCCGTAACGATTGTAACATAGCCTATATAACGGATATTTCGAGACTGAGTGGACGGAAGGGTAAATTCCAGGGAAAGCAGAGTCGATCACCATTGCCCTCCTCCCACTGGTACAGCCAGTACAGTCCTCCTGCCACTATTTGCAATTAAGCACAAAAAAATGTTTCTTCAAAATAAGGATAATCGCGACGAACATAGAAGTTATTGTTATTTAAATAGTCTATGGTACCTTCGAAATGCAGTGTCGAAAAGGGGGGTGGCATGTAATGGTTGTCGGGTAACGTCCAGCGAGTTGCCAGATGGGTCTTTGATTGCGGGACCTAAAATGAATATACGGTCCGATATTATACTAGTGCAATAGCACTCCCCAAAGTAAGGATTTTGCTCCTCCCATACGGTGTGGCATACCTGTAATAGGGTCTCCGCAGTCTCCAGCTCCTCCGCGTGGATTTTATTTTCAAAGTTTTATATAGCACGAACAAGATCTTCGCAGATATCAGAGCGCTTTACATAGAGGGGAACATGAGGGAACATAGTCAAACAAATAAACCAATAGATCACACAGTACAAATAGGTGGCTGCAAAGCCAATCATGTGAGTAATAAGACAACTCATACAAATAAGTAAAGGGGTCAAACATGTGGTACAGATCGGTGCAGGGTGTTAACAGAGTTCGAGATAATAGTTCAAGTGTATTTAGCCATGAGGATAGCTTTTACTTCTTTTTTAAAGAGTGTAAAGGAAGAGATAAGCCTGGTTTCGGGAGGGAGTGAGTTCCAAATCCTAGGCGCCATTCTTGAGAAGGAGCGCTTGTATGTTTTTTCCTTACGGAATCTTCGAGGTTTCAGCAGAAGATTGTTTGTGCCTCTCGTGTTTCTAATTCCCCCAGAGATTGTCAATTTCTGAGCGAGGTAGCCGGGTGAGTTTAGGTGTACCGCCTTGTGTGTCATGCAGGCGATTTTCAGATGTATTCTGGCTTCAAAAGGCAGCCAATTCAGGGATTTCAAGTCAGGGGTAATGTGGGAGTGCTTTTTAGGTCTCGCCTGTCGATGCGCATGCGCATCGAGCAAGGCGAGACTATAGCGAGTTATCCACACTTTATCCACACTGCAAGGAATCGTGGCGATTCCTTGCAGTGCCCGTGACTTTTAAGGTCAATGCGCATGCGCATTAAGCTTATGCGCATGCGCATTGACCTTAAAAGTCACGGGCGCGTGCATGTCCCCTCTCCGCCCCCTCCCCCGTTCCGCCCCCTCCCCTGTTCCGCCCCTTCCCCTTCCCGCCGCTCGCCATATGTTCGCTCGTTCCCTCCCACTGGCAGCCTGCGGCCACTGCTGAGAAGCTTGTTGTTTCTTTTCTTGGTCATCACTGGCAGCTTGAGTGCATTATGATTTGCACGATTTCAAGGCAGGGCTGCCATTTGAAACGTAAGTGCCCTGTATTTTAAATTGATTTCGCTGAGGTTTAAACCCTCTTTTCGGACTACTCAGTCCCGTGCCTCCCCTACTCTCCTCCCCCCTCCTCCTCTCCTCCCCTGCCTGCCTGCCGCATTTCTCCTCCCCCCTCCCCTCTCTTCCCTCCAGCTTGTTGTTTGTATAATTTAACCCGCTCCGCCCCCTCCCCTTCGTGTCGCATTTCTCCTCCCCCCTCCCCTCCGTCCGTCCGTCTTGTTTTCCTTAATTTCCACTAGCTTAAGATAGGTAGTGTGAATGAAAACAAATTGGGATGCTAGCTTTTCGGGTCTTGGCAGAAGCAGAGTGACATTGCGTCTCTTAAAGGTCTACCATAGTTCGCTATCTACATTTCGAATGAAGGATGTTCAGTTGTAAAACACGTGGCATTTTATGGTGATTTGAAGCAGAGTCCACGGACTCACCACAGCCAGCCGGGTTGCTTTGTTTGTTCCCTGCGCAGAGGAGGCGCCCTTGGTTTCAGTTTTCTGGCTGTGGTTGCATCATAGCAGGGGTCAGCCCTTAACGCTGGTAAAGCTAGAATGTGCGCAGATGTTACGGCGTTCGTTTTCAGAATTACTCTTTCTTTGATTTTCTGATGGGCCAGTACTTTGAACATAATCCTTATTTGAGCCCTTGCATTAGTGATTCCATGTCATATTAACTTCGAGCTGTCCGATGCTGGCCTCCCAGGAGCAGGATGAACACAGCACTTTTCCCCTGTAATTTGATAGGCTGGCGACAGGCGTTGCTGCGCACTGTGTTTATCCAGCATCATCGACTTCAGTTACCGAAGCAGGCTGTGGCATCTCCCTTGCCGAAGGGCCTCGATATCCATAGGCTCGACAATGCAGCTTGTTTTAGAGGCTGTTCTCACTCCGATGCCTCGTGTAGTTGTTTTCATGATATTATTAAATTGGTCATGCCTTTGAGTAGTGCGGGGTAAATATCCTCATAGATGGCCTTTCTCGCAAATTACTCTATAATGCTGCATTATTTTTTAATACACTGCCTTTTCATTAGCCTTCCACCAACAAAACATAATTTAAAAGGTAATGTTTTGCCGCATTCTACCCGATTATGTATTGTCCTTTTTATTGTTTAGCTTAGTTTCTAGTGATTTTGCACTGTCGGATGTACATATAGTTTCATTTGTTGAAACCCTCACCATAGCTCGATTTCATAGGCCTGAATATATACGTATATTACAGATTGCACATGGACTTAGCAAGAGCGCATGTTACTACTTGGCTGCGTTTAAGGTGTTATTGAGGTCAGTGTACTTTAAAAATTTGAACAGTTTCTTTAGTATTATGTCACGCATTCTTAAGCAAGTAAAGAGGTGCCTCAACTTCTGTTCCAGTGATAGTCAATGTCTTTCTGTAACAGTCTCAGCGAATGATTCTGTATTTTAATGTCCATCCTAGCATTTTAGCAGACAAAGGACATCTAATACTTTGTACAGAATTTTAAAGTCGCCGAGCTGTAATCTAAGCCACTCGTAACCCATGGTGGATATTGAATTGTAAATCCTCATTGTTGACCGACGAGAATGTACTTAATATTTGGACTTAAGATTCACGCTCTTCCAGTCAACATTCAACTGCTTTTTTGCAAAACAACCCATTGCCTCCTACCTCCAGACCAAGATCTCACTCACCCTCACCCTCACTCACCCTCACCATCACTCACCCTCACTCATCCTCACCCTCACTCATCCTCACCCTCACTCACCCTCACTCATCCTCACTCACCCTCACCCACACTCACCCTCACCCTCAACCCCTCACCCTCACTCACCCTCACTCACTCACCCACCCTCACTCACCCTCACTCACCCTCACTCACCCTCACTCACCCTCAACCCTTCACCTTCACTCACTCACCCTCACCCTCAACCCCTCACCCTCACTCACCCTCACTCACCCTCAACCCCTCACCCTCACTCACCCTCAACCCCTCACCCTCAACCCCTCACCCTCACTCACCCTCAACCCCTCATCCTCAACCCCTCACCCTCACTCATCCTCAATCACTCACCCTCAACCCCTCACCCTCACTCACCCTCAATCCCTCACCCTCACTCACCCTCAACCCCTCACTCACCCTCAACCCCTCAGCATCACCCTCACTCACCCTCAACCCCTCACCCTCACTCACCCTCACTCACCCTCGAACTCTCACCCTCACTCATCCTCACACTTACTCACAATAACTCAGCCTCACCCTCACTCACCCTCGACACATCACCCTCACTCACCCTCACTCACCCTCACCCTCACTCACCCTCACTCACCCTCACCCTCACTCACCCTCACCCTCACTCACCCTCACCCTCACTCACCCTCAACGCCTCGCCTTCAACTCCTCACCTTCAACACCTCACCCTCAACACCTCACTCACACTCACTATCAATCATCCGCACTCACCTTCAACGCCTCCCCTTCAAATGCACACCCTCACTCATCCTCACTCATCCTCAACACCTCACCCTCACCCTCATCCACCCTCAACACCTCACCCTAACTCACAATAACACTCTCACCCTCACTCACTCTCACTAACACTCACCCTCAACACCTCACTCACCCTCAACACCTCACTCACCCTCAACACCTCACTCACACTCAACTCCTCACTCACCCCCACCCTCACTCACCCTCAACACCTCACCCTCACACAGTGCAATAGGTCTCGCAGGATTTTTACTTAAAGATTTTACATTTGCTTATTGCTTTTTTGATTTGTAAATCTTTTGCATTGCCTACAAAAAATAAAATGCAAAAGATTTAAAACAAAAAAGATATAAACAATTCTAAAAGCACTAACTCTAATGCTGCGAGACCTATTGCATTTCTAATGCTTGTTGACCCAGTGATGAGTCTCGCTGCAGCATTTACAGAAGCTCTTAGTGGTGCGGTTGTAGTTAGGGGGAGTCCGTAGAGGGCGGTGCTGCCGTATTCAATTTGTCGGATGACTAGTGCTTGTACTGCGGTTTGGAAGTCTTTGGCTGGGAGGTAGGGTTTAAGTTTCCTCAGAGTATTGATCTGGAAGTTCGCTCCCTTTGTTGCCTTGCTGATATGTTGCTGCATGTTGAGATTGGTGTCGAGTGTTATGCCTAAGGATTTTGCTGAGTCCACGATGGTGGGTTGGACATTGAGTGCGGTTAGGTGTTTAAGCCAGATTTGAGTGTGGATATCTTCGCTGGAGGTGAGATCAGAAGGAACTCTGTTTTCAGGGCATTGAGTTTGAGGTGATTATCGGCAAGCCAGGATTGGGTGCATCTGATCGTTGAGTTCAGGAGCAGGATGTCATTGGAGGATTGTAATTTGAGGTAAAGTTGGGTGTCATCGGCGTACATGTGAAAGTGTACATTGGATGTTTGTAGCAAGGTGGTGAGAGGTTCCATGACTAGGTTGAACAAAGTTGGGGATAGAGAGGATCCTTGGGGGATGCCTAGCGTTACAGGTGTTGGCGAGGACATCAGGTTGTTGCTCTTGTTGTTGGATTGTTCGAAGCAGTATTCTCCGGTCCCCCACCATTTTTATATGAGATAGTTTGACCCTAGACTGGGTCACGTGGGTTCCCCCAACAATGATGTCACTTTCGGATCGGTCCTGCACTAGCCCATGTTATGCTAATCGGCCATCTTGGAAAGGGGTAGACATATGGGATAACGTACTAGTATCATAACAAGAAAGGTAATTAATGCATACCAGTTATATCGGCATACCGGCATATCAAAGAGTATTAAAAAGTGAATTTTATCGTGTATATAACGGCATGCTCCCAAATGGGCCGTCAACTAGACCAAGCATATTGCTTAGTTAGATGTCATAAATTCGATGAATACATGTAATTTGGCGATAACGGTAAATAACAAAAGAAAAAGTAGATTTGATTTGGAACTAAACTCCCTATGACTACGACAATATTGGTGAGCTGGTTGAAAGATATGAACTATTCCATAACGGTCTGAAAAGACCGTGGCGGCCATATTGGAGAAGGTTGATAGTACCTGGAAGATGTCGGGACTAAGTTTGTAAAGGGGGTATATCCTATCCCCACAGGGCAAGACTCGGATATTACATTAAGAGATAGATTTTATTTACGAACCAAAAACATTGTGACTACCACAACATTAGCGAGCTGATTGAAAGCCATGAACTATTCCAAGAAGATCCGAAGGTGCCGTGTCGGCCATATTTAAAGAGATTGATAGTCCAAGGGTGCAAGAAGACGGGATTAGGGGTTAGAAATATTACACCAGAACCAAGATACATTTTGAAGAGGCGCAATGTCACAGGGGCTCCTGTAAAAGCACTCACAGCATCTCTACCTCACAGTGGCACACCTGCACGAGCCACTCACTGAAAACAAGCATTGGCATAGCCAATAGGTGTCGCCTTTGGGACCTTATAATTGTTTAGCCATGCAACACTTGATGTTGTTGCACCAAGGATATTGTGCTGGATAACTAAACACTTATGAGGTCCCAAAGGCGAGTCCTATTGGCTAAGCCAACGTTTGTTTTTTTTTAAACAGTTTTCTATAGCTCGAACTCAACTTTGAAGGTATTGGAGCGCTTTTACACAAGCACCAGTTACATTACACAAAGACATATTCATTTTTGGTAGGCACGGGGAGAGTAAGTAATTTTTCCAGACTCACAGGATTTTGAGTCCACACAACTCAAATTTAGCTCCCTAGCGTCAAAGTTGGAAGCTCTGATCCTTACGCCACATCCTCCAAGCGCTGGCAGTCCAGTTACACCACACAAGGGGGCTAGGAAAGAAAAGTGGATTAGTCATCTGGACACGCGTTAACTTCATTTCCTAATATGCGTGTAACCATGGTAAAATGTCTCCGTAAAGTAGTCATTCGTTCACGTGCGCGTGCGTGGAAGTGCCCTGAGCGGGGACTGTGCGTGACGCTCGTGTCAGTGGTGTGAGTGAAGCCCGCGTCCCTTGTGCGCCGCCCCGTGCGCGCGCCGTGACAGCCTCGGCCCCGGGCCCTCCTCCCGCGCCAGCCCCGCTCAGGCCCCCGCAGCGCTGGGAACAGCTGAAAGTGTAACCCGAGCTCGCGGCTCTCCTCCCCCATCATTAGCATAGACCCTGCCGCCGGCCCGCCGCCACCGCCATACCGACGGAGGCAGCGAGCGAGGGGAGGCGGACGGCAGCCAGCGGCCGGGCTGAGGGGACGGCAAGGGACCCGAGCAGGGGGCAGCGGCAGAGCCGAGGGTCCATGGAGGAGTGGAGCCGGCGCTGAGCGGCGGGGGCCACTGGAGGCGAACATGGAGCCCGTCACCAAGTGGAGCCCGACGCAAGTCGTGGACTGGATGAAAGGTAGGAGGCAGGATGAGCCGCTGTGCGGGGGGTGGGGGGGCGCGCTCTACCAGCTGTGTGCCCCCCCCGGTGCCAGCAGGCCCCTTTCTTTCTCCCGGCCCTGAAGCCACCGGGTTCTCTCAGCGCTCCCTTCAGAGACGCTTGGTGCTGGGGTGGCGGGCATCTTTATTTACAACTATGTGTTTGTTAAATTGCTGCCAAAAAAAAGGCTGTGTGCGCGGGGTCTCCCGCTGAGCGTTGTTCAGTGTGCTTCGCGCCCCCTTGTCAGAACCCCCTTAAGTTTCAGTAATCTCATGGTGGGCTTTTTAGCCCCAGCGGCTTAAATACAGTTTTGAGCCTGAAAATCGTTTTGCCTCGTGAATACACCCAGCCTCAGTATTCACTTGTGAAGATTCTGCCGTTCACAGTCACCTACTGGTTAACAAAACAACAAAGGCTTGTTACTTGCATTTGAGCTGCCCGGTGCTTGCATCTGCAGCTTCCCTCCTTCTACAGTGTTTGTGTGCCTTTGTAGTTGGTGTGACTGCCGTGTGTTGGACATTTGCCAATCGTCATGCCCATTTATTTACATGCTCCATGACCTGGTCTTGCAGTCTGTAACGTGATCGCGTGTCGATAGTCGCATTTTAGCATTAAAAAACCCCATCAAACTAGAGCAATGGAAATAGTTTGATGTGTGCTTCTGGGCTTTTTAGCAGTTATTTGCACTGGTGCAAACAGTGGTTGGTGATTGAAACATAACCCGTACATCAACAGCGGAGTGAGTGGGGGGGCATATACAGTTTATTCATTTAGTAGAAGCGTTTTCCTGAAACATTCTCATTCATATGTCGCATTTTTGTTAAACGGCGCATTTTGTGGGCAGGAGAATGGGCAGTTACTATTGACAACTTTAATTATCTGGTTGAGCCGCATTTCTTTCTAGTTGGACCTATATGCTGCGGGTACATCCTCAGGGGAGCATGTCCAACCCTCCTCACGGATTCGTTTCCCACCCAATGTCTGAATTGTCCAGAAATCTCAGGGTATCATCTGCTACCATAACAGGCAGTAGTTTCCGGGTCTCTTGGTTGACTGAAACCAAACCTTAAATTATATTTTATGGTTGAAGCAAACTTATCCTAGTGGAGGTTGAATGATTCATACACATGTTCTCGTGTAACCTCCCAACTCCTTTCCCTCGCAACTGTCCTCATCACCTACGCGCTACTCATGTAATGTTTGTATGGCAAGGCTAAAATCACAGGCTTGGAGAGGAGGGTGTTTTCCGAAATTCGACAACCCGGGGCAGCAGTTGGAAGCAGAGGGCTTGTGTTTTCCAGGTCACGCACCGGTTGCTCATCTGGTTCTTTAGGGTTTAGTCCAAATGTAAACACGTAAAATGGGCTAACCCCCCCCCCCTTCTTTTGGGTAGTGTACAGCAGCCTTATTTGGGGACCACTGAACTCTGGCGCAATTGCACCTGTTACCCCATTGATAACTTCTTCCCTGGTGAGTTAAGTGATCGCTGCTGACGGAAACGCTAATGGGCAGAGGAGTTCTGATCCTGATAAGGCTGGGCCAACCTCCTGAGTCTGTACACATAAGTAAATTGGGTGCCATAAAGCTAATATACTACCAACATAAATTAGTTACAGCACTTAGAAGCGATATATGATAACGTGCTATTTTGAAATGGAGCCACTAGGGCTACAAATCCCAGAATGCAATAAAATACTTTCTGAGCAGCTCGCGCATGGTAATGGGAAAGTACAGAGCAGTGACAGCGGCGATGTTTCTCCGCATCTGAACATATTCGTTGGTGTGACTGGTGGCCGGGGCTCGAGTTGTTGAATAGTGTACTCTTGTTGTGTTCTCTGACGTAGCTTTTGGCTGACGGAGCCCTTGGCATGTCCGGTGAAAAGTCTACATGTGCATGCTGTTGTACACGAGAGAATCATGGAAGGCTTTCTTAATTGTACTTTAGTAGGAAGTAAGTGAGTAGCCACTGACGTTTTCATGTGACTTATAGACACATGCCTCAGGCGTATATGGAGAGCAACGTGGAAACCTAGTTTAAATGAGTTTAGGAGTTGCCCTAAACAGATTTGGAACTTTTTTTATTTTTGCACGGAACATTCAGCCTCTTATTACACTTAGCGCTGCATGTTCTTAAAACGAATCCCACCCTAATGACGCGCTTTCATTTGCGTTGCAGTGTCATCAATCGCTTCTCCTCTGACAACTACAACTTGGCAGACGCTTGTTTGGGTTCTTGTGGGCGAGGTTTTCTGGAGGCCAGGGGTGGGTAGGGGAAGCGAAGGCGGCGGGATTCCGCACGGGGGGGGGGGGGGGGGGGGGGGGGCAGATTTACAAGCCCCTTGCGCCACTTTTGCGTCACTTTTAACATTGGAAAAGTGACACCAATGTGGCGCAAGGGGCTTGTAAATCTGCCCCTTGGTACTTTGAGGACGCATCTAGTTTGGGGAACGGTGTTTCTCGCGTCGCGTTGTTTAGGAAGTCGGCGCGTTGCAGTGGTCTGTGACTGGCGGAATATCAGCCGCTTGGTGTACAGTGCCTCCCTGTGAAACTGCAGACTCCACGTCAGAAAAAAATGCACGGGGTGAGGGGCAGAGGGCTACAGGGTTCAGCGTCCTGTATGTGCCGGTTGTGTTTCTGCGGGCCAGTCACATGCCTCTGCAAAGAATGTGTGTTGCAAAAGATACGGAAGGGGAGGGGGCACACCCGAACACATTGTGTAGGCATGCGTGTCATAAAGTGGGGATTTAATGGCAAACAATCTAAAGTGCGACCAGGCGTTCATTTCCACTGAAAGGTTAATTCGTTCATTTATTCTATGCTTCTTTGGGTGACAAGGTACTGCGGCCTCTCGGGTTGCATATTTGTGGCCTGGATTTGGCAACGTCAACTAGCAGCGCTTGCGGGGAAGTATTTGGGAACAATGGCCTGTAATGTAAATATCTCAACTGTTGTATTAATGAAGGCGAGAACTTTATAGCTGCATGCGCCACTCGGAGGTTTGTTTTTCCCCATATCATCCATAATCTGGTAGCAATAACTTGTTGAATTGGCTTCAAACTCGCAGCAGTGGTTTGGGAATTTGAGCTCATCTTTGATATAGGCCTGGGAATGTATAAACGTGGTTGAATTATTGGCAAGAGAGGTACAGCGGTGTGCAACGTAAATACATATCCGCATAAATAATACTATGGAACTCATTTACATGTTCAGTTATAATCCTGAAAATCTGGCATGGATCTGGCCCTTATGTACTTGGACACCCATGGTTTAGAATGATGATTGGGGCAATTATCCAATTTTTTAAAATTTTATTATTTTTATTGAAAACAAATTAACACATCAAATAACACATTACAGACAATGCCAGGAATAGTGCTGCAATCGACAATCATTAACTGTAAGGCCATACTCCCCGTCGGGGGAATATCCCATTCTTAATAACATTTGAAGCAATTCTAATTGCTGTGCTCTGACAGTTGCTCTGTGACCCCTCCATTATGCACAAGACCGTTTGAAATTTGCGTTGTCTTTTCCCATTCTTTGCTGGGTTGTCCATGTGGTGGTGAGTAGAAGTTAACGGTTGCTTTGATGTTATTCTTTACTTAATGAGTACAGGCGACATTGGTGGAACCTTTCAGGGTCATCAGTTATAAATGCTTGGCCTTCAAACGATCCCTTAACAAAAGCCATAGTACAGATGATAAAGCTAGACCAATGTCTGACATTACGCCCAGAATTCTATAACTTATAACAGAAAAATCCAGGACTGGAAACGGTGTAGGAAATGGACTTTGGGGCAGGGAGGTGGTTACCCTATCTCCCTCTTCGGCAAACTTTGGTTTAAAACAAGCGTGTCCTTCACACAGCTCCATACCAGACATCCTGAGTTGCTTGTAGTGGACTTCTTTCGGACCCTTTGGTTCCCAGGCGCACAAGCAAGTAAGTGGCCCTCTCCCTGGATGGGGCTTGGAAAGATGGTAGGCTTTAGTGCCCAGAAGATCTTGCTTACTGCTGGTAAGAGGGGGTGTGAAAGCAGAGGAGATGCTTATGCTCGGAGTGGTAGTTCCCCGGTGGTGTGATGGCTTTTAAGTGAGTGCATTCCCTTCGGTAGGGCCCTTCAGTAACAAGCTGCAAACTTGGGAGTGCATGAAACTAGCCACCCTGATCACCTGGTCATAAGGTGGGTATCAGCAGACAGTCTTAATTTAAGGCTGTTGTGGTGCATAATCCAGTTTTGCCTTAGCGAGCCCAGTAATGTTTTATGAAAAGCTTGCTAGTGTCCCCAAAGCATAATATTTTCCTTGGGTGTGACAAATTGATTTGATTAGGCCATGTCAACTTGCTACGGAGATGCATGTGTACAATAAAGTCTATTTCTTTTCTTTCTTTGAACAACTATCATCTCTTCTATGGTGTCTGAGCATGCATTAGCCCAGGGCCAGCAACATGCTGCATTTCTGAAGGCGCATCAGAACCTGAACATGGGCACCTGGGGGCAGTTTCTTTTGACCTGGTCAGTAAGTTCCCAGAGTTGGGACAGTTTTGTGGCTCTCTTACACATACTCTCTGCTGTATGGCCATCTTAAGAAGTCTCATGCCCCACCCTTCTCGCCACAAATGACCAGCGATAGGGGTCTAGGGCTTTGACACTGTATAAACGGGACCAGTCATTTGTCAGCAGATGCTTGGATGACAAGAAAGAGACCTAACAAGCAAGCAGTATTGGGGATTGTATCTCACAGACAGTTTTAGGGATGGTGTGGTGGTGGAGCAGACTTAAACCTTAGTAGGAGAGTGATGAAGCCCAAGG
This sequence comes from Lissotriton vulgaris, assembly GCF_964263255.1. Lineage (NCBI taxonomy): Eukaryota > Metazoa > Chordata > Amphibia > Caudata > Salamandridae > Lissotriton > Lissotriton vulgaris. The sequence continues at coordinate 1,270,430,832 of NC_141694.1, read as the reverse complement.
TGGAAAGTGGTAGGTGCGCTAAAAGCTTAATAGGCCGTGCCTTAGTTTCTGTGCGCGCCACAGAGGGAAGGCTGCAAACCTCTATGGGACACACTACAATGTGATCAGATGATGGGTAACGGAAGTAGGTGGAGGTTGAGTGAAAGGTTCCTGAATCATGTATCAAAGTAGGGGCTTTTGATAACTATTCATTTTTTTGTGCTTTATTCCATTAACCCGAGACTCTGAAAGCAAAAGATTTGGAACTACCTAAAATGCTGGATTTTTCTGTTTCAGTGTTACTTCGTTGTGAAAACCAACCCCACCTCTAGAGTGGGATTTCCATGATGCGGTTTAGGCAGTCAGTCAGCACAGGTGAGATGAGAGGCTGGAGCAGGAGTCTGTTTTGATTGCAATCCCGGAGAGTCCACAGTAGTTGAGGCCAGGTTCAGTTTACTCCAGGTCGCATGCCTGGTCTCTGTGATCTGCCGGGACTTCTTTCCTGTGGTAGTGTTCATCGCTCCAGTGTTTACAACTGGACTCGACCGTGAGTGGCAGGGGCCAGCGCGCCCTTGGTTGCCCTCGGGCAGCCGGCCAGAGTCCAGCCAGACAGCTTCCCAGGTCTGCCGGCATGGGTAGGCCCCACAAGTAAACGCAGGGCCTCGGCTCTGCAAGTGTCGGGCCGTCGTCGCGGGTGTGTTGCTCGAACAGGTGCTCCTTCACAGGGCCTTGATTTCGGCGTGCCTTCTGCAGTTGCTCGGTCGGGGGTCACGTGTGCACGAGCGGGTTCAGCCAGGATTACGGGAGTGCGCACTCAGCATTTTTGAGTTTCGCCCAGAGCCTCGAGGCCGGGTTGTAATTTTCAGTTTAATCCTGTGCCCTTGGTGCCAGGCACGTGCGGTGTGAGACGAAGGACCCAACAAGCGCGCGCATGGAAGTGCAATGCAGATTATATTTATCGCTGTGTGGTCAGCGCGACCTTCCCAGGTTTTTATATCTCACGCGTGGTCCATGTGTTCTATCGCAAAGGCAGCCCGGCTTTAAACCCTACCCCCCATGGGGCCCAGCAGTGTGCTGTACAGAGTCCTGGCAGTGTGCTGTAACCTCAAGGCCTTTACAACTTGTACATGTGACATTTTTTCCTGTTTATATCTCTTTTTTGAGTGACTTTACACCTTGTACATTTGCAATTTTTTTCTGTTTTATATCTCTTCTGTAACGCATGTAATCCAAAGTCCTTATGTATCACAACTCGTTCTTTTGTAAAGCGCTCTGTCACCTTCAGGTAATGTCCGTGCTATATACAATAGCATAAAATAAAATAAAAACAGAATGCCTCAGCAGTGCGTGTGGATTCACTACACCCTCAGTGTGGATCAGTACTGTGTTCTGCAGCTCCTGGAACACAACGCGCTAAATAAGTGCAGGGCCCCGCAATGAGTACTGTCTTTACAAGGCCACAGACAATGTCTTAAGTGGGCTGGTGCTGCGTACCTGCACTTCTTTAATTTGCAAGGAAGAGTACCTGCACTTCTCAGCACTGCTGCAATACATTCGATGGGAGAACACCTGTACTTCTCCAGAGCAAACGGGTACTACAAATACTGAGTACCCCCGCTTCTATATTTCAGTTTAAATCACTGGTCGGAACAGCGTGCTAAGGCATACTCGCGTGGGTATTCCCCAATGGGATGATGGTGTGAACCACAGACCGCCACCCCCTTAGTGTGCTACGCATGCCCTCCTCGCCCGATTGAGTACTGTGCAGCCCCCCCCCGCCCCCACACACACCTCAAAGGACTCTGTGCTTTCTATCCCAAGCTCCCAGAGAAGAGTGCTTTATAGCCCACCCACCTTCCTTGCCATTTCCTTATAGACCCTCAAACATTGTGCTGTATAGCTGCCTATCCCCAGCAGTGTGCCCTATAGCTCTCCACCCACGTCAGCCTACTCTATAGCTTTCCTACCCCATAGCAATGTGTTAGTGTCGACCTACTTGGTTTTAAACCTGTGCTTCACCCCTTTAGCATGCTATGTGTCTTATGCACAGGATCCTGGCTTTGTGCTGTACCCATAAGACACCAACACCCCGCTGCACCCTCGCGTGACACGTTTTGTGCCTTTCACGAACTTTGTGAGATTCCACATACATTCAAAGATATTGTGCACACTTCTGCCTCTGCGCGCTTCCTAGCCATGAGGGCCACTCCATTGGAGTAGGCCCTGTGACGTGGGCAGGATACTATCCTTTTGCTGGCTGCTTTGTTTCGACAGCCAACAATGCCTTTTATTTTGGGTGACTGGGGGCTTTGTGGTTTTACAGCAAAGACCTGGCTGCGTGCGTGTTCTTGTACTCCTGCAGTGCAGTGTGTGGTATTTGGGCACTGAAAGTGCCAAAAATCTGAAAACAATTGGTTTGGGAACTAAGTACGTGTTTTTCTTTTCTTTTTAACTTATTGAAGATAAGTTTTCTTGCAGTTGTCTGGTCTTGCCTCCCCAACCCTTTCTTCCTCCTACGGAATTTCTAAAAAGCACAGCCTCTGCGACAAGTGTTTGCTTTCCACATTTTGCTGTCTGCAGCAGTTCCTCAAGCAGGCTGCCTTGAATGGAGTTCTTGTGTGAAAGTGTACACAGTGAGCCATGTTTGTTTGCTTTGACATCACTTGGCTGCTGAAACGTTTTTTTTTTAAATTTGCGCTCCCAAGGCCAAAAGCGAAATTAGTTTAATCTCAGATTTGAATTTACATTTAGTAAGTTTTGAAGCCGCTGTGTGAAGTTGTCAAATGGCAGCAGTTCTCCTTGCAAATACACCAAGAAGCAACAAAGCCAGTAGGTATTTGAAGCTTTGTAAATGCTTATTTTTTTTCATGGTTTTGCAAAACTTTGTTCAGAGCTGTAGAACCCTCCTCAATCTTTAAAAGAAATGGACAAAAGCAAAACAAATATTTTTTTGGCCTCTGAAAGCATTCTTTGCCATAGGAGTCGCTGCCACTTCAGAGAAGTATTTTGTGTGTGGATGTGCTTGTTGTCAAAGGGAAGAATGCTGACACTCAACAGTGAAGTTAACCAATGGATGAAGAGCGCCAAACCACTGTGGCATGCTCTATGCTGTAGTGGGAGGAAAGAAATATGAATGACATGTTAAGAAACAAATGAGGGTAGAGGGTTGGATGATAAATAAACGTTAGGCAGTATTGGGTGCCAAAATCGTGCCGGCATCAGTAGTTTGGACTGTGGAGGAAATTAGATGTTTTATGATATCCCACACTATAACTGCCAAGTTTCACTTAATCATGCGACACCACTTCGCCTAAGGCCAGGATAGTTTGCATTACCGATTTTGTTAGACATGTTCCAAAAGGCAGAGTACTGTTGGCTACGAAGTAAAGATGGGCTGAATATACCACTTATGATTTGGGGACGCTTGAAAGCGAAGATCACGTGCTGTACAGTCTGCCTGCAGCTCTTTATTGTGATACCAATATAGCATTTATTCAACAGACTTGGTGCGACTAGTATTGTGAAACATCTGCATTGTGACCATCAACTCGTTTCAACTCCTGACTGCAATTAGAACTTGTTTAGTATACAGCACTTCTGCTACAGGCTATATCCATGATGTGCTGTAAATAAGGTGCATCTCTTCTCCCAACTCCACGTCTTAATTTGTCAATCCCCATAAAGATGGAATGGAATGAATCAAACAGGTCACTGATCGGTTCATTTTCTGCAATGGACGCATTAGACCACGAGAGAGCTTAACCATGAGCTATTGCACCCATGCTTGCAGCACTCTGGAACCAAACTTCCAGGGTTCCCTTGGGTTAGGGCATTGGGACATCATGTGGCCTTTGGGGCACCCAAGCAGTTTCTAGCCCCAGCTACTTTGCTGGCTTGGTACAACTTAAAGAAGAGAAGACCCTCCCTTCATCCGCTTAGCGTTTCCAAATGGATGAAGTGCATCTGTCTTACTGGGATTTATTTAAAATATGCACAAGTCCTCTTGCAAAGCTACGGCTTCCAGAGAGGTGTTTGATTTGGGGTGCATCCTTGTGCGTGACACAGCACGCTCTTCTGATTTGACTGGTGGAGGTGGGATACACGGGGCAGAGGTAGTTTCACCCTGGCACTGTGGTGACCTGACTTTACCTTATGTGAGCTGGGCTTTGGTTACTTTCTATGCATCAATTGATGACCATGTTGCAGTTAAGACCTGCTACTTGAGTTGCGGGATTGAGAATCTGTGGTGCAGGGACCGAAGAACAGCAGCAGGAAAGACACATCAGTGAGAGTCAGTGCAGCTGGTCAGAAGGCACCAGGGGGCTGGAATGGGAAAAAATAGAACTGCAGTTACATTGGGCCTGCTAGTGTAAGACAGTTGTAAGGTGGCGGATTGGCGAGGAGGATGGATGAGGGAAGAAATGAGGAGTGATGATTAAAATCAAAAAGTTGGGTTCCAAAACAAAACTTTGAATGCGATTAGCGAAGTAGCATTACATACTTCAGTATTTAAGGGCTGGCTCTCCCACCTGTCGGTGTAGTACACGTGACACTGGTATGTGGGTGGGGTGGAGAAGGACCAATATTTATGAGAGTAGTGTTTCAGGAAATGAAGGGGGCAAGAGTGACCTGTTTGAAGAATCAAAGCCATGGTGGTTTAAGACTTTCAAGAGAAGGAGCAAGAGAGAACATTTGCCACACAAAGCAGTGAAGTGTAAATGTAGAGTAAGTGTCAGCCGGCGTAAGCAGGAATGAGGTTAGTATTCACACATGTAAGGTGTGCAGAAGCATAAGGATGAGCAAGAACCCAAACTATAGTACAGAATGCCTGGGTGGTGAAAGGAAATACACATAATAGTGACTAGCACCAACAATGAGGACTTAAGGGTGGGGAAAAGCCAGAAAACACACCCATAGACTATTGGTCTAATTTAATGGTTGGACTCCCACTTACTGAGCTCAACAGCTGGTAGTTTGTTGAAATATTTACATATTTGCATGTAGAGTGCTGGTCTGTAGAGCAAGGGGAGGATGCTGTCACTCGGGGTGAATGGCCCAAAGACTTTGGGGAACGATACACTGTTAGTTCTCTAGAGATAAGACCCTTGTTACCAGAACGTTACATTTGTTTTTCACAAACCCAGAAAAATAAGACCCACACATGTTCACGTAGGTGCCTGGTTCATCACTTCCTGGGCTTCCAAGTACAGATTTGGGATCTGGGAAGAAGTCATTGAAGTGACTGCCATTAAGACAAGGGGTCTTCTGATAAACCGAGCCCAAATGTTGCAGGTGAAAGTTTAAAGATGTATTGTAACCCATGCAACCTGTGACTGAAGCATGACTAACCAGAAAGCAGATTGTACAAATCCATGGTGGGGATAAAAAGGGAAGTAATGTGGATGTGGATGAAATGTATGGTACACATCTTAACCCTGAAATTTGTCTGGTTATGTCTTGTTTATACCACAAAACACATGACTGATGGTGAATGGTGATATTGTAAATAGAAAACAAAAAACCTCTCACATTTGGCGATTAAGGAAATGAATGCTTTCCCAGAAAAGAATGCCACCTTTTGATCTGGTGACTCATGAATAGGATCCCGCACCTCTTTTCCTCAGAGTGCCATAGGCTCAGGTCATCAATCCAAATATGGACAGTGGTTCATGATAGGGCGGAGATGGACACAGAACTCCTAGGCTGTGTACCTCCTCCCAAAATCCTCTTCTCCTCGCTAGAGGAATAAATCCAGTGTTTAAAGATGTTCTGCTAGATTGGCAAGTTGATTCCAAACCTTGTCCCTTACCATGTAATTCGCCTAACAATCCGTACCGTGTTGGAGTGTACACGTGTGCCTGGACCTGACCTACATGGGAGTCTTCGGATATCACTTGGCCGGTTGTACTTTGCTCAGGACCATGCATACACCTCAGAGCAGAGTACTTAATACTGCTCACGACAAACCACTGCTTTCCAGTGCCTTCTGTTCTCTCACAAGTATGTCTGTCCCTTCAGCTGAGGAGCACTGAAACATTCCCCTCTTTAGTACATTGGGTAACTCCCACCATTATTTAAACCCTGGTGTAGAGTGCAGAACTTTTCTTCTCTTGGCTCCTCTGACTATAACGGAAAAGACTTGCACTGTTGACGGCCTAAGTATCCCTTCCTGACGTAAAGCTCTGCACACCTTTACCAGGAAGGAGCTCCGAGACCAACTTTTTATTCCAGGAACAAAATATACGCACTTCTAAAATAATTCCCTCGCCCTTTCGAGGACTACGGTAACTATGCTTGGGCTTCTGCACATCTGAGTTCTTCTGTCTTCTATGTTCTATCTTGAGAACCTTTATTCGCACTCTTTTCCCAGCTTCAGAGGCTGCTTGGTACGCTCCACAGCTAACTAGAGCAACTGTCTCCAGCGGGAGATGTGGGGGAACCAGAGGGATTCTGGGTAGCTCAAGCCTTGTGCTCATGGATATGTGGGTGGGGCTAACCATTATTAAAGCAGCATGACATTTAGAGTGCAGTTCGAATGGCATTACACTGACCCCCTTTTAGCCTTCAGGTCCATTCAAATTCCTTTAACCAGATTTTCGAAAAAGGAAACTAAAACAATAAATTGAACACTATCTTTCAAGTAATATTGTGCCCCTCGGTGCGCTGACATTTGGAAAAATGTGTGTCGGTGTTAAGCCGCCTTCTCTGTTTAGTTTTTCTGACTCAACGCAAGTTGTTATCTTTATAGAAATGCTGCAAGCATCGAAACCATCCAGCAGTTCGCGTTTTGGGTTTCAGCAGGCCTGTCATTCTGCTTCCTCGAATATGAAATGGCAGACTCGGGAGGCCTGGGGGCATAATTAAAAAGAGCCTTTCACTTCTAGGTCACTGAGACAGATCAGTGGCATGCATAGGGCAAACTTAGATTTTTTTCTTTTTTTCGGTGCACTGACGGGGATCTTTCGGTACAGTTATGGTCAGAATTCCAATTTTTCAGCATCGTGAAGAAATGAATATTTTCGTGATATCGCTCACCTTTCTTCATCCATCACTCTGCTAAGCGCTGCACCCTATAACACCATAACCACACTTTGGTGGTCATCATACACGACATAGAAACACTTCCCACACTGGATGAAAACAGACAGCACGGTTCCAGCCACACACACTGCACTGTGGAGCATGCTACCCATGTAGGCAAGTGCTTCGGCGCCCCACGTAGGAGCATTAAGCCTATATGAATGCTGCAAAACAATACATATAAATATTTATGCAATAACAATGAAAACAAACGTGCCCCATTAACACATTATTTAAAGAACTTGTATCAATGAACACACATTTATTACTACAGTGCAAAGCTCAAATTCAAGTTAATTACCACAAACAGCATGTGACACATGAAAAAATACCTCTTGCTGCCTCCATGTTGCATTCAGAAATTACGTTGCACATGGAATCAACTCTCCTAATAGGTACCTCTTTGAATGAGATTTTTACCTTGCTGCCAACATTTAACCCCCAGCACCCTTTATTTGGTTAAATACACTTGTTTGTAAAAAAACAAAACACTTGTAACCCTCTTCACATGTGCATATATACTATTTTTAAAGTGGCAATGAAAATAAACGTGGCCCAGTAACACCTTATTTGAAGCAACCGTCCTAATAAATGCATACTCATTAATTTATTACTGCAGTGCAATGGTCAAATTACAACTTATCACATTACACTAAGTGGCATGAGGGAAATACTTTTTACTGCCTCACACTATGCATTTAACAATTACTGTACATAGGAAACAACCTTTTGAACATTTACAATGTTTTCAGTGTTATTTTGCCGTGCTGCAAACATTTTAGCCAGTCGAAGCCTGATTGTAAATGTAAATGTGTAAATGTATTTGAGCTTATATAGCGCACAGCTACCCACAAAGGGTTTCCCGGCGCTTGCTTAGGGAACCCGTCCTGGTATTCCCCTGTGAGATAACCCCGGCAGGGTATCCACAAGGTGAAAGCCAGGCATCCCGCCGCGAGGGGCCGTTGTGGAGATTAAGCAAGCTATTGCCCAGAGTCGCAGAGTGTGAACCCGTGAGTCGAGAAGGCACCGGAGCGAGAATTATCGAGTCCGTGGAATTTTTGAGCCCAAGACCCGCCGAGGCGGGGTATTGAACCCTGGTCCAGGGCCGATCTCAGCTCCCGGGTCTGCCACCTCTAACCCCTGAGCCACACTTCTCCACTAAAGAGGTAAAAACATTTTTTTGAAACAAGTATGAAAAATGCCATGGCATAAACCATATATGCAGACGCGTAGAGTACAATACACTATTTGTTACCGTTGTTGAGCGAGGGGAGGGGCATTCTGACTCACTCAATATTTAGTTTCTTGTGAGCCACGGCCTCTGCCCATTCTCCACAATGGTGATATTTAGCATATTACACACGCACATCAGAACATATAGTATAATTCACTTAAACTACCACTGTTAAAATGCAGTTCTAGTTCCAAATTAAAACTGAGACAATCTCAAATTCATTAGTTAAGGTTAGGACCACAATCTGCAACTCGCCCAACAGCCATGCAAACCATAACTCGCAAATACATTGCTCATGACCTCCTTCATCATGAAATCTATGCAATTGCAAATATTATAAGTCATCTTACAGATGAACTTTACACACATCAGTTTGACAGGGATGACCATGAATGTACTATAATTTGCTGGGCTAATTATGTTGCTTTTAGTTACATTTAGCTCTTCATTTTATTGGTAAAAATGTAGTGAGGTCATAAGCATTTGGTGTGCAAGCGGGTTTGGCCACAGGGCCCGGCCAGTCCTGGAATGGGGGTGGTTGTAGGATCGGGTCTTTAGCTGTGTGCAAGGGTGTGTGGCCGAATGGACTGGCCGGGAGTTAGACTAGGCCCTGCTACTAACCTACTCTATGTGGCTAATGCTTACTTGTGACCGTTGGCCAAGTACAGTAGTAGGGCATAGAATACGTTCCACCATTTATTTTCTTGTTAACCTCTATATAGCCAACTCAAGCACCATATTAAACACTCATTTCTTAAACTTCCGTATTTATTTCCACCAATCCAAGCAAAGGTATTTCTTTCAGGAAGGTCTATCTTTATGCCAAATTTGGCGTAATCCTTTCAGTTGTTGTTTTTCTGTATCAAAGTTTTCTATAGGAATCAAAATGGGAAGTTGTACTTTAGGGAACCCTCCCTCTTTTATTTTTTGGCCTCCGCCAAAGTTAATAAATAAAAATAAAAAATGTTTTCCCTATGGAAACACTGACTTAACCTTATCTACATTAGCGCTATCACAGCCAGTGTAATATATTTAGTGTATATGTTTAATGTAGACTCTGCTAAATTGTTTCCAAACATCACAGCATAAAACGTGTTGAATGAATGGTTTATTTGGATCATATAGATTAGCTTGATTTCTCTTACTGCATTAAAAGTGACAGTGACCACCTGTTGCACCAGTGTTTTACTTCACTGCTACTAGTATCTTTTAATATGGGTATTTTTTATCTTTTTTCATATAAGTAGCAGTCTCTTGACGCTGGAAATAAATCGTGATTTTAGCCCCAGACTGTGGTAAACTGAGATTATTAGTGCGCCCCTATAATTTTATGTGGGGTTTGGAAAAACACTAATTTGACTCTAAACATCAGATGCGATCAAGGCTGTTGTGATACAGCCGAAACGCGTCATGCTGGTGGAGAGGAGAGAATAAAGACGCATTATTTCACTTAATTTGGTGTTCGAGAGATCTGTACCTGGGGGAGAAGTACTGCATCGAGAGCTGAACTCACAGGATATTGCTTGTGTGTATATATATATATATATATATATATATATATATATATATATATACTCTTACTCGCTCACACTGGCTAAAGCCATGTCTTAAAAGTAGTTCCTGGAGTATAAGCATTGAAATGATGCAAGTATTCTGTATAACAGCTTGTTAAGTTGTATTCCAAGGGAAGGGCAAGTGTTGGTTTTGTCTGCAGGCAATATCTGAAAAAGGCAGTATTGAATCTGTGGGCCATGTGCAAAGATAAATGGCGTATACTCCTGGTGGGATCCAAGTATGCTAACTAACATTAGAAAGTGGACTTTCTTTTTAACCCTGTTCACGCTCTAGACCAGCAGTGGCTGCTTGGAGAGCATTTTATTTCTACTACTCTTTGTTTTGCCTGACACATTTTACTTGGCTCCTAGACTGCCACTGATGGACAGTGTGTATTAGTTACATTACCTCTTAACTACTTTCTGCTTCCTCTGACTTTAGGATTGTGCTTCAGTTATCGTCACCAGAAATGTTGCTGCAGAAGATTACAACACTTATTGCTCTGCGTTCTGCTGATTGAAAACTGAAAATCCAATTGGCTTTTGGTCATGTCCATATTGGGTAAAATGTTTGCGGCCCATCAAATGGGTTCTTGTGCTTGCACTCATGCTGTATCTGACATTGCTTGCCAAGCTGAGAAGAGAACCGTTCGTGAAATCGAGGTAGCACTGATGGCGCTGTCAGCACAATGCACAGGATGCAGAGAAGAGCCACGATCTGACCCTTCAAGAAGCTGGTGGTAGCAGTTCGAAGTTTGCATGAAAATGCACCTACGTACGGTGTGGCTCCAGAAAAGAATCATCATGCGAGTTACAAGGGGTTCTAGCAAAGACAGAACATTTTTGACTGTCAAAGCTAGGTTGTCTGTTAAGGCCTCTGACCTCTATTGGAGGAGGACCAAAATTCACTATATGATGTGGTGGAGGATGTTTTCTAAAGAAGCCTCAGATTGGCCTAGAAAGATTTCCAACTCTGTATGCAGATGTTCCATCAACCCAGAGAAGGTTTCAAGTATGGCAGAATGGAGAAAACCTATAGACTCTCCACACCCTCATTCAAATGCCTGGTCCACTGCCCACCATGAAGGGTTTCACAGTTTAAATTGAATCATGTTTTTTTCCCCAGCATTTAATAATCACTTAGTTTAGCAAATATATTAGAAAAGGGCCACAACAAGTAGAAAGGACTTGTCTTCGTTTCTTGGATTATTTTTTATTTTTAACATGCTTGAGAGTGGCCTCCTGGTCCATCAAGAACATCTTGATGTTTCTTTTATTTATTTATGTATTTATTTTTGGTGGACAGGATCTAGAAATTAAGGATTGGAGTGTGGGGACTTTTGCAAAACAAGAATACTGAGGCTTTTTAATGCCTTATAACTATACCCTAAGATTGATCAACACTTTGTCCGGACAGGAGCAGGTATTTCGTTTTAGGCTACCTGCAGTAAGGCCAACTCGTTTGGCTTATAGGGTGAGCTTGTTATCCTCCACACACACTTTTCTTTTTAAAGGAGTTTGTTGGCTTGAGCCAGAGTAGCTAGCAATTGATAAGTTCCTTTAGGGGTGGTGTACAACTTTTATTTGTTTTTGGCTTTGTGTTTTTTGGGTGTATTGAATTCAGTCATCGACTCAATACAGTGATCATTATATTGCACCTGAACCTCTCAGAAGTAGTAATGGCATATTCTTCAATCTCCTTTGTACTTTTCCCCCGCTCCTGCACTGAAACGGCCTACAATGTTATTAGTAAATAGTATTGCGCCAGAATTTCTTAATTGAATTCTCTAAATAATTACTCTGGTAGTAGGAAGTGTTCTAGGTGAGGTAAGGGCCTGCAAACATCCGACTGGAGTACTTCCCAGTCCAAGGGATTACTTCTCGCCAGCATTTGATGCACTTGTTTAAAAGTGAGCGAAAATTGAACATTCGACTCAAGATGCAATTTTGACCAGAAAGTTGTTTTTAATATTTTGTTACCCAAACACCTGAGAGCTCTCGGATTGTAAGATGTAGCTCTGTAAAAAAAACTGCTATCCCTTTGTAGAGTTAATAACAGATGCAGAGAACTAGTCTTCTGGGTGGGTTATGATGCTGGCTGGAAATGTACAGAAACAATACTGCTGCCCGGCTGTCCATAAATATTTAATGGCATTGTTACTAAATTTCCAGGTCACACTGATGAGGCCCCTACTCCGGTGTCACCGGCTTCTTGCTGGTCTTTGGGTTTCAGTCTCCTATTGGTGTGCTTGTGAAATGTATACGGTTGATCCTGTGTGCTGTACAAAGCTCCTAGGTGAACTTCACATCCCTTCCGACACTTTGTGAGATTTCCTTTGTGCGTTTGTTCCATAGACTTAATGTAGCAGTGTGGAAATGTAGCTGTGTTTAGGAGACCAATGCCTATTATGCATTTTAAGGAAATGAGTAAAAGTGAATCGTTTTGTGTTTGAGCTTTTTAATAACTGAGTAGAAGGTATGTAGTGGTTCATTGCTTTTGAAGACAGACACAATTAATGTGGGCCACCCTTAAAGGGAGATTACATCAATATTTGCTGATGGTGAAAGGTGATTGTCCCGAGCCTGGTAACACTAACAGAGAAGACATGGCACCCAGCTAGTTGTGTCTGATTTGAGCAAGTTAGTTCAAAGAGGAGTAGGGTCTCTGGATGTGGCATGAGGTGGGGACCTCTGAGTGATGTTGAAGGATGTCTTGTTTATGGTAGTCATGGTGGATGAGCAGATACAACAAGATGATGGACGGAGTGCTGAAACTTTTGCAGACACTTTTTCCCGGGCAAGAGATCTGGGTTAAATTCATTGTTCTTTTGCTCACCATGCCTGGCCTGGCAGTTTGGGCTAATGACTGCTCCCATGGGGAGCAGGGTCAAGACTGATTTGCATATGCTAGGTTCAAACTGAGGTGGCATGGTGAGCAAGAAAACGATGGATTTAACCTTGATCTGTGACTGGGAGTGAATGTTTGACAATGTTCAGCATTCCTACCATCATCTTTTTGTGTTGCTATATTCATGGTGGATGAACCAGAGAGTCTTGAACCTCCTCTGGTGTGGGGTCATCCGATAGATGGGTTCTGTTTCCATTTGCCAAGTCTCAGAAAGAGGTTCTCTGCTGCAACTTGGGTCCGTGCATCCGTCCATTCGACAGGACAGTGGGCCTCCTCCACCACAGCCGGGTAGTGAGGGAAAGGACAATAAAAAATAGCTTTTTTTGGGGGGGGGGAGAAAGTTGAGACGGGAAAGGAAGGTGCTGGTACTGATTTATTTATTGAGTGTACGTGCGAGGATACACATGTTTTAGCCCTAGGAGTGGGTTGAGTCCGAGAGTAGTTTGCCAGAAGGCTGGGTGCCAGAGACTGATGTTTTGTGTGGGCTCACCCTCTTAATAATGGCCAAAGATAAGGGTGTGTGTTTACATTTAGAATATAATGGAAAGAGTCATAAATACAGAGAGTACATAAGTAAACAGGCGATTAATGAATGGTGTGTATATGTGTGTATGTGTATATGTATGTATGTATGTATGTGTGTATGTATGTATATATGTGTGTGTATATATATATATATATATATATATATATAATCTCATAAAGGTCCAGTTAACTTGATTTTCACAAAATAACACAGTGATGTCCTATTTACAATGTACATATTTACCTATCTTCAGCCTGTTTCAAAAGGCACTCTATTTTGGCAGATAAGGTTAAATGCCGACCAAGGAACTAACGTAACGTGCACAACATGGCTCAGCTTAGTCAAGTAGGAAGCTGTGATTTGGAATCGTGCACTTTTTGCCCAATGAATTATGAGTAGAAAGCATTTCACATTTATGTACATGTACTAGAGTTACCTGTCGGTTGTGCAATAGTATCTGTGTTATTCTAGATGACATACTCCTACACTTGCACACTCGTAAACCTCCATTCCAAATCGTGCGTGGTCGGAAGTAGGTCATGTCACCTGACTGTCCTCTCCTGCCTGCACTAGCCATTCGGTACACAGAAGGGAGAGGCCTCTGTTTTATTGAATCATAAGTGCCTCCCAGCATGGGCATCAAAATCTAATGGTAGAGTAAGACTTGGACCAAGCCCCTTTGGACCAATTCCAGCATTAGAAAAGGCTAGACGTCTAGTATCCCCTCCCTCTTGCATCTGTGATAATTCCCAACACATTCTGCACCATCCTTATGTTTTTTTCACACAAGCCAAGTCCTCACACAGCCTGGTGACTCACACAAATACCAGCAACACCATCTGCATGTGCTCTTCAACAATACGCCCCTAAGTTAGACAAATGCTTATTCCGCAGTCTGCAAGACAACTGGCCGAGGAGATGCAGTCATTACACATGGGCCCGATGCACACATTGAAACATACCTGACCCTTTTCCAAGCAAATGCTTTACATCTCTGTCTACCGAGACTGCAGCATTTAACACCTCAATCTAATACATCGACAGATCACAGGAATTCAAATTTTCCAAAAACAGCACGGCCATGCTCCGGGCTTCATCTCTATAACAATGTCCTTCAGTTTGATCTATAGGCCAGGACTTGGCCATCAAGCAAATCAGGGACTTCATAGGACATCTAAGCCTCCCACGAGACCCTGTCATTACGGGCATGCAATTGACCTAGGCTGACCTCTTAAATACACTTAACGCTAAATGTATCATCAAACCTACATACATCATTGACCTTTTCAACGCCACCCATCAGCTTCCTCTCAAATCCCTCAGATAGATATAACTTGATGAGACAGACGGTTTCTCCAACTAATTGAACTTCCAAAACATAAAATCTGTCCGCTACGTCTGGCTGAAGAAGCCAAACATAAACAATTACTTTGCTTCAATGTCTTCCCATAGACTTATTCAAGTAAGGCTTTCCTAACCCTCACCACCACCACTCAAATCCTAGCAGGCATAAGCTTGCTGCTCGACTCCATCAGCAGTGCCTCTCAAGCCAATGTTGACCTATATCCGCCTTGAAAAAACCATCTTCAAGCAAAATAACAAAAAAAGAATGACCCAATGACAATATTATAACTCTAAAAATCCTCAGACCAGCACTTAGAAACATTGTCTCTGGAACCAAAACATACCCAAACGTTCCACACTGTCGAACTTCAGAAGAGAAAAGTAGAACCTTCCTCTGTTTGGAGAGTAGCATCTGTTTCCCAAAGGAGAATCACAGTGGGTTCTCACACCTACGCAACAATTCACAGCCGATGCACTTTTTGCAAGTGGCTCTCTTTTTCTGCTGGTAAGCTCTCAGCAACTGCTACTTGACGTATTAAAACTTTGCTTTGCCTTTTAACTATTTTTCCTGTTGTTCACCAGTGTGACATCCTAAACCCATCCTACTCACCCAGTACAATTTCCATCTAGTCCACCTCACAAGGACAAGGTTTGAATGAACAGAGAAGAGATTCTTTCATGCATAGCTCACTGCATCCAAATATCAGACTGAAGAAGAGGATATTGATTTGCCTTTCTTCATTTATGCCTCATTCCCTGGCTGCCTGTCCAGGTCAGTCATGCAGACTTTGCAGCTAAATTCTGTGCACTCTGAAATGGAGCTCTTTGTGTGTAAGCATGTATACATATATATGATGTTTTTGTGGGGGAAATCTAGCAAAAGCCAGTGGAGCTTTATACAGGGTTGAAGAGAGATTCAGTTGGAGCGTGATTTTTAGGTACGGGGTGCTGGTTTCTTGGAAGATGTGGACTGTTTTACTACATCATGAAGTAGTGTTCTTTAAAAAGCTGTCTTCGGGTTCTCAATTGAAGTGTAGGGGTGGCTCTAAAGGGTTAGATTTGTTTTTCAGGTAGTGGATACGTAGATGGAGAATTTTTAGATTGAAGATCTGCTGTGAGCATACATCATGCCTACTGCAAATTGCATATTGTTGGTTGGCTTTATTGTTCTTATTTGTTTGCTTTTTTATAATCTTTTTTTTTTATTGAAATCAAGGCATGACAGATGAAAAACAATGTTACACATACATTTGCAATATTGTTACTCTACAATTTGTGCTTGAGACATAGTGATCACGAAACAGTAATGACAGTCCCCATTGAAACATATTCAAATCCTATTTACAATATCTTCTCTCTATCTTGGAGGTTCACATATCTCTCCCCTGTGATTGCTCCATTTCCCCCAAATTTACGTCCTTTTATTCGGGCACCCACTGGTTTCGTATATGGACTTTTCCGTGACCATACACCAGTCCATATCACTACCTCACTCCTTGATACTCTGTGGGCTCTGAGCCCTCCACATTCTCGCAATGCTGCGTTCTGCCACCATCGCTACCTGGAATTTAGGTCGGTGGGTCCCCAGACATTTAGGAGGGCCAATTTAATGTTACAATCTATCTGCTGTTCCAACACATCTTCGATAAATTTCGCTACCGTCTCCCAATATCTCTGGATAGTCGTACATTCCCAAAGTTTGTGGACAAAGGTTCCCTCCTGCCCACACTGCCTTGCACAGCCACCATCTGAGCTATATCCCATGCAAACCAATACTGACCCAGACAGATAGGATTTGTGGAGAAGCTTCAGTTGCACCAGGCGAAGCCTGGAAGAGATGGCCACATCACGGGGAGACTTGTATCAAACAAGGGTTCCCTGTATGAACAAATGAAAATGAACCCCTAGGTCAGGGAAAAACACTGTGAAAGAAACAACCTAGGCGGAAGTCGTGGATTGCCTACACAATGGTAACCGGACAAAGACTGAAAATGAACAGTTTCCAATTAATTACAATTTTATTAAACAATTTATTATTTCATAGAACAAATAAAAATGCATATATCACAAAGCATAATTATATTTACATTCTTCAGAAGTAAATATGACTGTAAAATAACATTAATAATTCCTTCACAATGAGGAATAAGTTGTGTGTCGACGCGTTTCGGCGGCCAGCGCCTTTCTCAAGACAAAGTACAACTTTCTGAAAATAAAAACATAGTTTAGTGTATAGTTTGACGTATTCCTATATCCTTAAAAAACACAAGTTTATGCATACAAATAATTAGTTAACAAACTTAGCCTATATGTTAAGGCCAATTTATATTCTCTAAAGACAGTATACTCTTAAATAAAGAAAGGGAAACTGTGCAAAAAAGCTAAGTCCTATATTTAAGGCAATTTAATACTCTGATAGGAGCAAAATACAATAAAAGCCTCTACTGCAGCTCAAAGAATTGATTTGGATAAATTTGAACGACACAATATGGTAATGAAGAACTTAATGGATATAAAATATATAATATAGATAATTATTCTCTGACACCTAGAAAAGGGCATGAATATAAAAGTGTTACAGAAACATAACATGGTAATATTCACACACATCACCGGGAAGGCCACCACCGCCGGCCACTCATCGTCCAGACCTGCTATGTCCTGGTCCCATTTAGCCCTCAGGTGAGTTAGGGGATCTACCATGTTAATCAGTTTTTTTGTAAATGAGCGATATGGCCATCTCCGTCAGGTCACCATCTAAAACTCTATCCTCGTGTGGGGTGGACTCGGAGTTCACTACCTTTAGGGAGAACCGCAAGTAAGGCATGTGTAATTTGGAGAAACCTGAAGTGTTCTGATTGCGCTAAGTCGTATTCCTTCTGCAGCCAGGGAAAAGGGACTACCCTACCTGACTTCCTAAAATCACCCACCTTGGATGTACCTATAAGGTTCCAGCGATCATAACCCCTCTAGTGAATCAGCCTGCCCAATTGCTCGCTATGCCAGAGTTGTGTGGCCTGAGTGAGTTTCCCCTCCCACCCCAAACTTTTCGTATCCACCTTCCACACATGCACCGCATGTCCAGTTGGACCAGTCGGGGCAGGTTTCAACGACCGCACATAAAGGGTCCCATCAAAGTAGCCTCCCGGGAGGAGCTATCTGTCAATCTAGAAGGTCTGGTCGTTCTGTGGCCTATACATTCATTGGTTAATCGCTGCTAGATGTGATGCCCAATACTACTTCCGTATGTCTGGAAGTCCAATTCCCCCATCGAACCACCCCAACGTGAGCTTTTGCGTTGTGATACGAGGTGGCTTCCCTCCCACAGCAGGTGCCGTATGATATTGATTTCTTTAATGTAAGAGGGTGCAAAAGGGTGCAGAGTATTGTGCAGAGCATATACGAACGGGGGAAGGGACATCATTTTGAACAGGGCCACACACCCCAAGAGAAACAACGGAAGCGATTTCCAATGGAAGACATCAGCTTTAAGATGCACAAGAGGCGGCAGGAGATTGTGATCCTAAAATCTGGATGGATCTTTAGAGACCCAGATCCCCAGGTATTTGACTCCGTTGGTAGCTTCCGCCAGTTAATATCACAGAGGAAGTGACGGTCCCTTTCCATAGAGGATCTGGAGCACTGACTTGGTCCAGTTTATAGAATAACCAGCATATCCACCAAACACGTGAAATATGTGCAGTACCACATTGAAGGATGCAGCCGAGGATGCCAGGTAGAGCAAAATGTCGTCCGCCTACAGCGATATACGGTCCTCCCGTCTAGACGTCCATTTTAGGCCCCTTATGGCAGGGTCATTGCGGACCCACATTGCCAGAGGCTTGAGGGCCAGGGCAAAGAGAAGCTGGGACAATGGCCTCCCTGCCTGGTGCCCCTGCTGAGAATGAAAACAGGAGATTTCCTGTTGTTGACCACGACTTGGGCGAGCGGCTGTTGGTACAGAAGCCGAACCAACTCATAAACTCTGGGCCAAAGCCCAATTGGTGAAAGACGGCAAACATACAAGGCCACTCGATGCTATCAAATTCTGAAGAAGCATCAAGGAAGACAAAAACAGCATCCTCTCTACTTGTGTCGGCACGGCACAATACTCCGTGAAGCCTACGCAAGTTGAGAGAGGTGTTTTTAGCGGGCATAAACCCCGACTGGTCCGGGTGGACCATACGGGTAATGACACTGAGTAGACGAGAGGCAAAGACCTTCGCCGGGATTTTCGCTTCACAATTGAGCAACAAGATGGGTATGTAGGAGGAACACTTGTTACACGGCTTGCCCACTTTGTGAATGACTACGATATTAGCAAGCCCCTGATCCTCCAGCGGGATTCCCCCCTTCTTACTCTCACAAAATAGTTCAGTGAGATAGGGTGCTCTGTCTTGCCCGCAGTAAGTTTAAACAATTCAATAGGCAAGCTGTTGAAGCCAGATGCCTTCCTACCGTGCAAATCGCGAATGGCTTTTTCGACCTCTGTAGCTGTGATGTCTAGGTCAAGATCAGAGCGCTCCTCGTCAGTGAGTGGGGGCAGTGAAATATCCTGCAAAAGTGAGGAAGCCTCCTCCTCCGTGTGTGGTGTTTGAGATGTATAGAGCGACTGATAATATTGGCCAAATGCATCCGCTGTGTCCTGGGGACAGTGAGGTGGGAGTGAGAGTCTGTCTCCGTCTCAACCACGATGTGATTGGCTTGATCTCTAAGATCTAGCCAGGCTAACAGTTTGCCAGCCTTATCGCCAACGTCATAAATTCTCCTGAGCATGGCCCTATAGTGCGACTTGGCAGCCTCGGTTGCCAAGTCGGTATATTCCTTGATTTTAATAGGCAATCTCTGCCGCACCTCCACCGAGTCGCTTAGTCGAAGGGTTTCCTCTAAGTGTAAGATTTCTACCTCCAAGAGAGTCATATCTGCACACATCTCCTTCCGTTGTCCCGAGATCTGGGCCAAAGCCACCCCCTGTGTGACAGCCTTGTAGGCTTCCCAAAGCGTTGTTGTTTAGTCTACCGTCCCATTGTTCTCCTTCTCCTGGAAGTAACGGTCTGGCTCACTTAAGATCTTATCCCAGAATTAGGGATTCATAAGATACCAGGGGTTGATCAGGGCTGTATGGCCAATTGTGGGCTCCCCCCACCTCCAGGCGACATAGGATGGGTGAGTGGCCGGAGAGTCCCCTAGCCAAGTGCTGTATTTCCTTCACGCTGTCAAGTTTGTGTGCAAGCGTCAAAACATAGTCAATACGGGACATACTGCGGTGCGCACATGAGTAGAAAGTGTATTCCTGCTCGGCCGGATGCAGTTTCCTCTAGACATCCACTAGACCGTTCGCCCCAAGAAAGCCGTGGATCTGTATGCGGGAGGGCGGCAAGGCCTCCTGGGCAACCGGTCAAGGGAGTCGGAGACAATGGAATTAATATCACCCCCAATCAACACTGCCTTCCGGCAGGGCTAGGAGGAGGTCACCAAGGTCTGCAAAGGCGTTGGTGTGCCATCCCAGCGGCACATAGACGGAAAGGAGATTGAGTATGCGCCCTTCCCGGGTCCCGGAGGCGGCAACGAACCTACCCAGGGCGTCGTGCGGACAAGGTCAGTTGTCATGGGGAATGATTTTTGGACCATTATGCCCACTCCCTGGGATCCAGAACCAAAAGCCGACTGTGCCATCAGTTGGAAACCCAATCGTGACATGACCCTACAAGCATTCCCAATCAAGTGCATCTCTTGTAAGAGGACGACCACTGGGGAGTATCTTTTCATAAATTGGAGCACTATACACTGCTTGATCTTGTCTCCCAGCCTGTTGACATTCCACAACAACAACTTGAGCACCTGTCTAGTTGACGTGTCCATCGCGCCCAATTGCGTGTTCATTCAGTTGCAGGGGTAGCCTCCCGTGAACGTCCCAGGAGGGGACACTTCAATAGACCACTTTCCCTTCAAAGACAGAAATACCAAAAGCATGTAACCAATGATTGCCTTTCCTTGGAGCCAGTCATACCTGAGAAACAAAGAACAATACAAACTAGAACTCCCCCACCCCTTGCAATAAAAGAACTCTGGACAAAGCACTGAAAAAGGTGCATACAAACAAACCCCTGTAACTCCCTGGAACCCCACCCCCCACTTTGCCTCTCTGCAATGTGGACTTAGAACTGCCCACCCCCCCCAATTTTGCAGAGCACCTGTATACCGAAAAATAAGAAAGCCATGTATAGGGGAACGCTACTAAGCCTAAACAGTCCAAGAGAGTGGCCTCTACCCTCTCCCCCCCCCCCTAAAAAGGGCAGTGTTTTTTGCCCAAGGGCAAACGTAATAAAAGTGTACTTCTATGCGTATTCAAGTGCACCCTGATTACATTAAACACTCCCCCCCCCCCCCTGCCTCACCCCCTCCAACGACTTGCCAATTGTCAGGACTAAGTCTAGGGTCACTGTGAATCAAGCAAAACTTGGAAAACTGCAGAGGCGATCAGTCTTTAATCAAAAATAGTCACTCAACCTTGCTTTGTAGTTTTGTCCGCCCATATGTCTCAGAGCTACAAAAAAGACCTTACTGACTTTCACCTGCGTGGTAGACTTCTTACTGTAAAACCGATGACTGACATGATGCAGTCTCTCTTGGTGTGAATGTTTCAGCCCGAATGATCCTCTGTTCCATGTTCACCAGGTTGCGGAGAGTGTTTCTGAACGTTGGTAGCTCGCCACCTCTCCAGCCAGTCCCAAGCGTCGTCTGGAGTTTGGAAGAACCCCGACTTTCCATCCACCTGTACACGGTTTGACCGGGAAAAGCATTGCATATTTTAGGTTATGGTTTCTGAGCGCCCTTTTGACTTCCAAGAATGACCTGCGTTTCAATTGCACTTCATTGGTGAAGTCGGAAAAGAAGGTGATGGTGGAGTTCTCAAATTTAAGCGGCGGAGCGGCCCTAACTTTCTGTAAAATATAGTCCCTATCTCGGAAGTTGAAAATTCTTGCGAGTATTGGACGTGGTAGGGCACCAGGGGTAGGTGGACCTCCAGGAACTCTGAGCCAGCTCCACCGAAAAATAGTTTGAGAGGGAGCGAGGTTACAAATGTTTTTGGATCAGGTCCTCAACAAAAAGGTCCGCAGTTTGACCGTCCGCTTTTTAGGGCACTCCCAAAATTCAACTATTGTTTCTTTGAGCCTGCCCCTCATCTAGTTTAGCTTCAATGTCTGAAGTCTGGGTCTGTAGGCGTTTACCCGTAGTCTCCAGCTTTTAGGTAGAGTGCTGAAGGGTTGTAACAGAATCCTCAGTCACCTTGACCCTGTCACCCATGTTCCTCTGGTCTGCCCGTATCAAAGTAATTTTGGTGGACACTGTGTCGATCTTATTTTCCAACGCGGTTCGGACCCCCTGGTTCGCCTCCATTACATCCGCCTAGTACAGAGTCTAGGCCCCGTCTTCAGAATGTTGTTTGGGTTCCAAGGAGCCCCACCGCTCCTCCTCCTCATCCAACCTGCTGTGCTCAAACTTTGCTAATTTTGTGACATGGGTCTGTTTCAAACCCCTTGGAGTGGCCATCGTGGCAGGATGAGCTACGAAATGATGGTCTCTGACCCAAGAAACAGTCCGTACCTGGACAATGAAGACTGCTGGAGGCACGTTATTGGGGCTTGGGGGAGATTTTACGCCTGACCCCGTAACCCAATGGACCAAGTCGACACTCCGTATCAGTTTTGCTGGTTATAGGCTGATCCTTCCAAGGGTCCCAGTGCAGCCTATGTGTGACACGTGCTTTCAGGCTCACCCAAAGTAGAGCCTCGCAGGATAAGCAGTAACAGATTCCCCTCCTAGGCCTTGCTGCTCCAGAAACTGCCCCCCCCCCCCCCCCCCCGCCCCCCCCCGGGCTTGCCGGCAACCCGATGGCAGAAGGCGGCAAACCGGTGGGGACAATGTCAATGAGACTTTCCTCCCCGAGGGGAGTGGGGGGAGAACTCTCGCAATGCAAAAACAAGTCAATATGCGGGGGGGAGCGGGGACCCAACCGCCGCCCCCATCACTGACGTCCACATCAATGTGCTCCGACGAATGCGGGGGCGAAACACACAGCAGTCACACCTCCCAAGAGGGGTCCCCGTCCACCAGTCAGATCACAAGCGGCCGGGAGCTTCCACCAATGTCGTACCAATGTAGCACAGGTTGTTGGCTCCACCGTCTCTCTCCCGCAGTTGCGGGACAGGTCTGCCAGGCCCACGCTCAGCAGCCCGATCCCTCGCAGTCCGTCATGTACTTGGGGTCGTAGGAGTATTTGACCTCATCGCCCAGTTCCTGTCCCCAACAGTGAAGTAATTCTAGCTGACCTTAAAAGGCCGGGATACTTGTGAGAAACGATGATCTGCATGCCCTCCGAGCTCTCCCACGAGGAGGCCTCACACAGGCCAGTCTACCAGGATGGGGGAGGGGCACCGCGCAGACCCGCATTAACAGGCCCCGGCGATAGAAAACTGCCATAAGTTCTAAATGTTACACAATCGACCCTCCAGAAAAGTCAATATTGGGGAGAAATCTACTCGCGCCTCCCCCGCTTCAATCCGCAGTTCCGGAGGCAAGCCGATGGCCCCCGAGCGCACTCCCGCTGTTCTCACGTGCACTGGAGCCCACATGGCACAGCGCCAGCACCAAGACCACATGCGACGAGCGGCCGGGGACACTCCAGGGGCCAAGGTATGTCGTCTGCATAGGAGTGGCAGGGTTGTCCAGAGAGAGACACCGCTCGGCTTTACAGGCCCCTACGCCACCAGCGGATGTTCCGTAGGGAAGTGCTGGACGTCTTCCCGGCCGGAGCCTCCTCTCAGTCCCGGCCCAGAGTCGCAGATGAGATATTACTGGGCAGGGTGCACGGAATTTCACCAGCAGCAGACCAGGTGACACCTGAGCTCATGGGGCTCCCGTGTTTCTGTTTGCGGCAGCCATGACGGATATTTTAGCGTATTATGGGGGAAATTACTTGAAGGAAGCTCAAAGCTTCACTCCCTTGCGGCCATCTTGGGTGCTGGCCAGCTACACCTCCTTCTTGCTTCTTATTTGATGGCTTGCCTCCCACTTTGTGTGTTCCCTTTCTTGAAGTATTGCCTGTTTTTTTGTACACCTTATTTTAAACCATGCTTTACAGACCAACATTAAAACGAGAAAGCAAATGAGACGCAAATGATTGATGGAATGCGTAACAAATCAAACATTCACCCGAGTCAATAGATCTGGGTTAAATCCATTGTTCTTTTGCTCACCATGCCACCCCAGTTCAGACCCAGCTATATGCAAATCAGTCTTTACCCTGTGCCTCATGGGAACAGTCCAGCCCGATCTGCCAAGCCAGGTCCTCCCTAGACCGGAAACAAGCATATATCTCAACTGATCTGTTTATCCACCAGTCACAGACTAACACTGTGCATGCAAAGGTTGTGGTGCAGCAGCATATTCTGGATTGTTCAACTGTTTGAAATGCCCCTCGTAGGTCTCTCCACCATGCAAAAACACTGGGAGTGTGTCCTTGGTCCTTCCTGTTTCTATCTAACTTTTCTTTTGACTTGGTGTAGCAGCGTCACGCTGTGAATATTATACATAAATGTCTGTTTTGTCCTAAACAATGTTAAAATACTGAAACTCCAAGCGGGAGACCTCATTTTTTGGATGGTTGGGTGGGTGGGTGGGGGTTGGTGTGTGTGTTCTGGATTAGAATAATATATTGAGTGGCATGATTTATGACACAAAAGGATAGAATGATAAACAATACAAATCCTCCCAAAATATGTTGTCTGCCAAAATAACTAATTTCAAGATGCTGAAAAACCTGCAAACACTTTGCTTATATTTCATGGTTGATTGCAAACGGCAGAAACCCCTCTCATAGACGTTGCATCAGTACAACTAATCAGTCCTGCAGAATATCACAGGTTCATAAACACAACACTTAGAACGCAAGGGACCAATAGCCCTACAAAAGCAGTGGGCCCCTTTAACCTGATATCCCAGGGATCCAGGGATTCATGAATTAGTTGAAAGGTGGTGGTAGGTCTTTAGGTTGCATGGCTTTTAACATTCCACATGTAAGAATGCCATTACACTACTTCCTTCCCTCATTTAATGTTTTTTTTTTTTAACAGAGTTTTGTATATCGCGAACTTGACCCAAGGGAATTTGGTATCAGGGCGCCTAACAGGAGCACAAGTTGCGTTACATGAGGACACATTCATTTTCGTTAGGCCCGGGGAGAGTAAGTGATTTGCCCAGATTCACAGGATGTTGTGCGTACTTGCCAAGACTCGAACCCGGTTCCCCAGATTTGAGGTTGACCGCCCTAGCATTAGGCCACCTCCTTTCCCCATCTTTCTCTTCTCGTCTTTGCATCCAACCCTTTCATTTTCAGGTCACCAACCCTTTAATTATCAGATCATCCACTCTGCAAGCAATTCTTAAATGCCTTAGGTCAGACCTTCATGGAAGGCCAAGCCGAGGTCAACAGTTAATGACTATCCTTGGGCTGAACTGACATGGCCCCTTTTGTTATGGCTAAAAATTAGCCGAGCTGTATCATGGAGTATCTCTGAAACAGTCCCTTGTGAATTTGGCTCGCTTGCTTTACTTCAGTGGACTGGTTAAGCCCATCATAATCCGAGTGATAACCTCAGCGTAATGTGGAAAAGTTTCTGCACTTGCAGTGTATCTCAATGTGAATTCCAGAGGTCGGTGGGACCAGCTGTGAAGACATCATTGGGTAGATGCATCATTGTTTCCATTTGCGATTTCTAAATAGCGAAAATTAAGGAATCGCAATTTAGAAATCGCAAATGGCAAAGCATGAAAATTTCGCAATTTTTTTTGCAATTCGGTATTTTTCCTTAATTGTGATTCACAATTTGCAAATCGCAATTAAGGAAACCCTTCCCATTGATTCCTATGGGCCAAAAGGCCCATAGGAATGAATGGGAAAGCAATCACATTTTGCAAATTCCATTTTGTGAATCGCAAAATGTGAATGCAATTTCAAGGGTGCAGGGGGGGGTCCAAAGAACCCCTCCCTGCACCCCTGAAACTTAACTTTAAGATCCATTTACACATGCACATGCCCTTGGGGCATGTGTGTGTGTAAATTTAAACTTTCAAAAATGCAATTTGTGCATATTTGAAAGTTTTCAGTAATTTAGCATGAAGTTCAACTTCATGCTATTTTACCCATTCCAAATTGCGAATTCGCAATTTTCAAATAATCATGCATAACATTTAAGAAATCTCAAATTGCGATTTCTTAAATGCAATCGCAATTTTAGAAATCGCAACATGGTTGCGATTCCTAAAATTACGAAATGCATGATGCATTCCAAATTAGTGAATTGCATTCGCAAACGGCCGAAAAAAGCGATTTGCACCGTTTGCGAATGCAATTCAGTTTGATGCATCTAGGCAATTGTGTCTTCAGACAAGGTACTATGGGGGTGATGTATTAAAGGGTTTTGCATCCGCGGAGCCAGCGTTTGACCAAATTATAGGCTTTGGAACTGCGAAAGCACAAGGGAAAATACATCAAAGGTACATTGCGTGTCAGAAATGTGTTCTTGGTTCGCTCTTTGTGTCTCCCTGCGATTCAGAAGCTGTGTGGGGTATGAAAGTGTTGTTGCCCCTTACAAAATGTAATGACGTGTATCAGTGGTTTGTGATCAGTTGCAAAGCATTGGTCACATGCTGCCTCGTCAAACGAGGGGATGATGGATTCTCACATGGAAGCTGTCCATGAAGAACAGCTTACATTTCATGAATGTGGGCTCGTGCATGAGAGGGAGGATGGGGAACCTCCGTGTGTCCTTAGTATCAGGAGCGGCTTTAAAAACAGCGCTTGGTAAATGTATGTGCTAGGATGGAGGCCTCCTCCATACAGACCTCCTCAGTATTTGAAGCAAGAACCAAAGGGCTGAAAGCAGATTTCTTCTCCATTAATATTAATGAGGAAAGGTGTTTAGGTTTGCAAGTTTTTGTGAGCTTTGCCTTTGAACAATGATGGATTTTTGCCTTCCTTGCACTGCAAAATGACAGACTGGTTGCAGCTCAATGCAAACATTGTTCTGCAGCGAGCGTCTTTTGTGGACAACGCCGCAGATGCCAATTTGCAATGCGTTACTGTAGATGCTGCTCATGAAAGTTGCTCCATGATGATTCTGTTGTAGGATGTGGTTTACTTCACTTATGCCTATTCGCATTGTGTCTATGTTGTATTACATTGATGGAGTCTTAAGTAATTTGCGTTAAGGCTTAAGCATTTGCACGCGTGTGGTCCAAGTTGAAGCAGTTTTTTTTGCCCAAACTCTTGTGCCAAGAATAATTGTTCACCAGATTATTTGCTTTACTTGTGCTTTCTCTTTATGCACCTTTATTATTGGCTGCAGGAAAAAATCAGATCTGCTAGAAGTGATATGAAGACCTATCGGTTCGGTTGTTCAAGGGCACGCTCTGGCACAACAGTGTTATGATCCAACCATGATAGAAGTGTTCAGCGCTTCATGATGTTGATACTAGTGTGCAAATAATATTTCGCAAGTTAACGCTAAACTGTACTGCTGGCTGGGTCCATTAACTTTGCAGACTGGTTGTGTTTCCTTGTGGAATAAGTGG
The DNA here is from genome assembly GCF_964263255.1 of Lissotriton vulgaris. Classification (NCBI taxonomy): domain Eukaryota; kingdom Metazoa; phylum Chordata; class Amphibia; order Caudata; family Salamandridae; genus Lissotriton; species Lissotriton vulgaris. The sequence continues at coordinate 1,270,403,572 of NC_141694.1, read as the reverse complement.
TCCCTCTTGTACGTGGATAGCACATGTGTGATTACAAAGAGGGGTCTATGAGAAGCTCTTTCTGCAACACCACCAATATGTTTCTTCTTAGAAGGGTGATTGAAGTGGATGAGTCATGCTTGATTGTATGTCCTATTTTGACAGTTTTGTGTATCCGTACACAGCCCATGGTGGATGTATGATCATGATCTCTTGTAGCTGGTTTCTACAGAGGTGCCGTTGACGTGCCGTTAGCCATTCTACGCCTCCATTCCTAGAAAGGACCATGCCTCTGATTTGCTGTGCTTTTCTTCCTTAGATCCCAACAGCAGGTTGTGTTTTCAGCAATCTACTTTTGCCAGTTAAGCCAGGTTAACTGGGAAAAGTCAGACCATCCAAATGGTGGTTCTTCCACAGATCTGAATAAGAGGTAAGCAAATGATTAGGAGGAATGCTCTATCGTAGCCGTTCCTACCTTATTTAAAACCCCTGCCACATGGTTGGTCGAGTCTTCAGAGGAGCAATTAACTCCACTTCTGGTTCTGCCCCGGTCACTGTCACTGGCCGATGGATCACACTATTGGGGACTTTAAGGGATCACTGTAAGGAGAGGAGACCACAGATGCAAATTGAAGCATCCAAGGTGGAGAGGTGCCAGCTTTGTTGCAGCCGATACCCTGAAAGGAGCAGCAGTCTTAGTAGGCCAGGAGAAAGCGGACCTTCCAGACCCACGTAACTTTTCAGTCTGCTTCGCTTTATTAATGCCCTCTGTATTGGAATAGACAAAGGCTTAGCTAATGTGAAATGCATGATTTCAGTTCAAGATTTCTTTGCCAAGTTTACACTTTCAAATTTTCAACCTCTGAAGGAAATCGATTTGTGGCTGCTTATACAATGTAGGAAACTAGTTGTTAATGTATTTTAAATTATGGCATCACAGTTCTTGGCTGGATCTAAATGCCAGAAGCTTATGAATTACATTTCAGCCACTCGACCGGATGAGAGGATTTATTTATTCCAAAAAGAAGTTTGTCCCAATTAAGGTCCCAAAGAGGATGTTTAGGTGTCGGCTAATTGTTACATTTGCTAACACTATATTTACACCCGCTTACAATAGCCATAGTAAGTTCACACACCCTGCTTGCCTGTCCCAGTTACACCTGGTTGTTTGGCAGCTGATTGGTATGGTTATATCCGGGCCCTGCTGGGCGAGTCTCTGCCTCAGTATGGAAAATATTCGGCTGCGCAATTGTCCCCGCAGAGTCACATGCAGCTCAAATGCAATGTGTGTTTCGACACAGAGCTGTGTTGCTGTGAAACTGCCATAGAATTTTTACAAAAACATGCAATGCTCTTTAAAGCGTTTATGTTGCTGAATTTAGGAGATGCGATGGTCCAAGCCAAAGTAACCACATTTGTGTGGAATAGGGTACGTTGAGACAGGTGTGCAATCACATTACTAATAACCCTGGCTGACTCCTTACAGACTGCTTATTTCTAGTCTCCATAAACATTCACAAAACCTGATAAACCTCCACGCCCGAAGGTAAACCCTCAATTCAGCTTAACCCTTCCCAAAAGCAACTCTCCAAAACTTAACTCTAACTGGCCAACCGTACACACACCTCCATGGCCAACCTCTGCACGCCAAATATTGATTAGTTCTGCTTTAACCACTTAAGAATACCTATCTCCTACATCTACCCTATCTCCCACCAGTAGCATAAAATTATTGTCCTGATCAGACCAACAAAAATCCTCTGCTGCTGACTCTTAGCACTTGATCATCAGCGACTTAATGCATTTCTCTCCTATTGTTATAACGAGTTGTATCTTCTAACAAGAGCTTGCCAAATCCCAGAAACAAGCAACTCCACCTTTCTGGAGGAAACAATAAACCTAAGAAGTATAAGATGCAACTCCAACAACATAGACAAAATAGTAGACGCCTAAGCTCTTTTATAATCGAGGTCAAGTCAACTCAACCCATCCAATAGAAAGCTGGTAATTATTTGTTAAATCTATAGGAGACAAATATTCACAACGCAACAGCCAGAAACAAGGGAAAGTGGTAGCTACTTCAATTGATACACAAAATAGCCCGGTCTAAAAAAACGAAAACAAACTATAAATCAAACTTTTAAGCTACTGCGCAAATCCCCAAACAATCGGAAACTGCAAGGCACACTCCGTAAGTTAAGGACATCTCTAAAAAGAAGTAGATGGGAGAAGAAAAGAGCAAAAGACTATGAACACTGGGCGAAACTTATGCTCGACGCAAACCAGAAAAATAGTGCTAAATTCTGGAAAACGTTCAACAAATTGCAGCAACCCAATCATCAAGGTATTAGTTCCAATATCACAGAAGCCACATTGGTAGACTATTTAACTAAACATTTCAACGACCAAGAACCTGAAATAACGGGCCTCCTCAGGCACGCCTTCACAGAAAATGCTATTAGGGAAGGTAGAAACCAAAAGTACCAATGTGACGTGGGTACTGAACCATCAAACTTTTAACAGCCAGAGGTAGCTCCTCCACCAAGCCACGACAGCCCAGTTTGTTTGGAAGACCTGCAAAAAGAACCCTTGGTCAAAGATATACGTAAACAAATTTCCAGAGGCAGACGGGCAGGAGCACCAGCCCGAATGGCATACCACCGTTGCTATATAAGCAGGACACAGACTTCTGGAGCAACGCATTAGTCCCAGTAATAGGACATGCTTTAAGAACAACAGAAATCCCAAAGTCATGGCGAGGCTCTATCATCAGTCCCATATTCAAGCAAGGGGCAAGATCCGACCCAAACAACTATCGCCTGATAGCCTTGATTGACACAGAGGCTAAATACTATGCAGGTATTGTACTTAAAGACCTGGTCACTTGGACCACAAGAAATAGTATTATACCAGCGACCCAAGCGGGTTTCCGTCAAGGGCAAGGAACTATAACTAACATCATGGCCTTAACCCCTTTGGTGCTCATGATGGAACGGTTCCGTCATGAGCGTCGGTTGGCCAGTGCTCATGACGGAACCGTTCCGTCATGAGTCCATAGGTTCTTTAGAACCTTCAGCACCGCAGCGGAATTCGCGCAGCACTGAAGGGGTTAACCATGCTCATGGATGCAGCGAAGCAAGGTAAAAATCCCCTGTACCTCTCCTTCATTGACTACTCTGTGGCCTTCGACCATGTAGATCGTTCCAAACTTTGGTTAAAGCTGAAAGAATGGGGGATTCCGTTACCCTCCTAGACCATCTCGTACAGCTGCACACCGACACATGGGTCAGAATCAAATTAGGTGCCGGAAGGCATCTCTCAAGATAAATCATTAGAAGAAAGGGCTTAAAGCAAGGATGCGTCTTGGCCCCTTTGCTCTTCAGCCTCTTCCTGGCGGACCTGCCGGCAGAACTGGATGCTTGCTCCTCACTCTCCCCGAAGCATGGTATTAACAAACTTACTTTACGCTGACGACCTAGTGCTGATCAGCAAAACTCCGATAGGACTTCAGCACCTTTTAGATGCCACCCACAATTTCTCACATCGGAACGCATTAAAAATTAACTTTGAAAAATCAAAAGTTATGAGCGTAAACCACAGCAAGAAGTCAAGTCCCAGTTGGTACATGGAAGGCAAACGCCTGGACCAATTAACTACCTATAAATATTTGGGCGGACTCCGAGATAAAAACAATTCTTTAAAACCACAGCTTGAATTTTTATGAAGGAAGGGAGTAATGACCTGCTTGGCATTAAAGCTTCAGAAGAAACTGCTTCCGGACTTAACACTTGACCCCCTTTTAAAGTTCCTATTACTAGCAAAACTCCAACCAGTAATCCCCTACGGGAGCGAATTCATGACCGGAAAAGATGCTGCTACCCTCGACTCTATAATCGCATCCTCCTACCGGGCGATATTCCAGCTCCCCAAATGTTTCACCAGCCCAAATAAGGCTGGAATTTGGAATCCAGAAACAGGAAATAGAATGGCAGGGCGCTTTCTTAAAGAGTTGGCACAAAATCCGAGCTGGTGAGAGAGGGATCTTGAACAACCAACCAGCTAGAGATGTCCCGCACTGGAAAATTAACAGTCCACGTCTACCTACAGAACTCCCTGCAGGCCCTCGGTCTGGCAGATGCCTGGAATACTCCAATGGGCCATTTGTTTTTTTTTTAAAAATTGTAACAAAAATGACTAGGCTCATATTGGCTATAGAGGACAAGAAATCGGTATCCAAGAGTTCATGGCTCGGTCGTGCTTAACAACTACGAAGTTTTAAAACCTCAGCCCTACCTCTAGGTCGGAACCAAGCTTGAGACCAAAGAAAAATTTCTAAGGCTACGGTTGGGAGTCCGCCCGATCAACACGTTCATGCCGCCGTGGGAAGGCAGAGGGGCTGATCACTTTTGCCGTCTGCGTGCGAATGACACTGAGGCTTTGATTCATATTGGTTGGTTGATAGCTTTATTTCGATATGCGTATATCATAAAAGCATTTACATAACAAATTTAAAAACAGCACATCGATAAGGCGAAAAGACTGAACATTAAAATCAACAAGTAAAAAAAAATGGCAATTGATCAGAATAAATTCATTAAAAAGGGATTAAATTGAAATAGACAGTCTTTTTAGGCGGATCAACCAAGCCCATTTAAAAAATTTAGATACTGCACAAACAATAGGAGGGGCAGTGTCCGTTAATAAGATCCGTATAGCCACCAAACACTCTCGAGTGCCCAATTCTCTACAAATTGGTTTGAGCCAGTGGGATCTAGGTCGCACGTAGTCCGGGCATTCGAAGAGAAAATGTGCCACAGTTTCGGGTCTTTCAGTGCATAAGGCGCAGTGGCGTGATGCCTGCTTGGGGGTGTTCCATCTGGAGAGGAGATCGGCAAGGGGTAGGGTCCCTAGTCTAAATTTAATGTAGAGAGCCCGGTCCATGGGGATGGTAATAATGTCTAAATATGGCTCAAAGGCAACAACGTCTTTAATTTCCAAAAAGGCTGCAGTAGAGTTGCAGTGACGCTGGTTGCTGATGAGCTTGGCTGAAACCCATTCCCAGTAAAGTTTTTTCAGGGTCTCCTTTGGGGGTGATGAGTGTGTAGACCAACAGGAGTCCAAGCCCAGGTCCCCAAGCAGATGTTTGATGTCCCTAAGCCATTTTATCTTTTGCCAACCATCTGAGTGCATCACCTCTGCCAGCCCGTCTGCGTAAGATTTTAGTTCGGGGACCCTCCACAAGCGGGCCCAAAGCAGGAGTGGTCGGAGGCGGGCCTGGTCCTTGATTGACTTACAGCCTGTATCCAGGAGCACCGGAACTGTCGGGGTGCTTATCGGGATAGCCAACAGGTCCTTGATAAATTTGTTTTCTGCCTTGGTCAGGGACTCCATGTTGCCTAGGCCCCATAGCTCTGCTCCGTAGAGCTATGCGGATACTGCACGAGCTTTGTAGATATCTATTATCGGAGCTACACAATGTTTTGATGAGTTGTTGTACTCCTTTAACAGAGCTCCCCCTTCCCTTTTGTGGCCCACAGTCAATTTGTTAATGTGGGGGGTCCAGCTCAATGCATCGCTCAAACGGATTCCCAGATAGTCAAATTCTGACACTCTTTCAAGGGGGATTGAGTTCAGGATGGGTGGGCGGCCAAGTTTGCGGGGAGGGTGCATGATTAGATACTTCGTTTTGTCCACATTGATGACAAGTCCTCTGTTTACGCAAAAATCCTGGAAGCGGTTTAGGAGCTTTTGTAGACCTTGAGGGGTTTTCGAAATGAGGAGGGTGTCGTCTGCAAACAGGGTTGGGATCTTTACGCCACCCAGTGGGAGGGGGGCGTCTGCTGGTTCTTCAAGCAAATGCTCTACCACTATACTACCTCTATACACATGCAAGAAGCTAGACGACATACCGAAAAGTCTGTTAAAACCACTATTTCAGCAGCAAGGAGTAAGGTCCTGCAGACAGGCAGTGATGTGTTTTAATCCCTCCTTAGTGCAGCTAAACTGTTGCCTTACAAAATTCTTTGATCTGATAGCACTGAGACTGAAAAACTATTGCTGCCAACAGTAGAGACCTACTAATGACTACAGTAGACATTGAACTGGACCACTCCACTGGTTTCAAAAGTACGCAGTTCATACAATGACTTCAAATAGGCCTGCAACCCTGTGTCAGCAGTGCTACTATAATCTGAACAATTTTATGTCTTTAAATTCCAATACAAAGGCTCTTTTAATCTTGTACTTATTTTCTAATTGTTTTATTTAATGTAACCCTTTTTGATATCAACCTGTAATATTCTGAATGCAACGGTTTCAATTAATCATGCATAATAAAAAATTACTCCTATTGTTATGCACCTTTCCCATCAATGCCCTTTAAGAACCTACTGACCTCCTGAGGCGGAAGCCGGGAGAGTCGCCCTAGCGAATTTTAAAATACTTGTGTAATTGATGTGATTTTAAAACTGATTTTACCATTTGTTGAGTGTACTGTTGTGAAATAATACAATCCTACCTCGATCCCCTGGGCTCTCCCGTGCAGCTGCAGGAACGCTGCCACGGGATACTTCCTGGTGTGGACGCCCTCCCCTGGGACACGCAGGCCACGCCCACCACCTGTCAGGCCACACCCCTTCCTCCACCCCTACTTAACATGTGCTTCCACCGGAAGCGCAGCGGACGAGCGCAGCGGGAGCGCCTAAGGCAAGCCCGTCTGCGCCCAGACCGCGGCCGGGCCCAGTTATGCTGCCGGTAATGGAACACAAGGTGGAAGGATAGTGTGGTCAGGTGAGGACTTAAGGGCTCTTGATCCCCCTTCTGAATGTTGCTCTCATTCTATAGATCCTCTGACTTTCAACCCCCCTCAGATCTGTGGCAATTGTGAGATAGTTTTTGGCAGTGAAGACTCTGTGAGGCTCCCCAATACCAAACCTCCAACTCAGGCCTTAGAGCTGGCCTACTGAATTGCAGATCCCTAGCCAAACATGCAGACGATGTTTGGTTATTACTAGAAGAGCAGGAGTGGGATGTCCTGTTTTTAACAGAAACTTGGATCAAGGAGGACAACTTGACCTCGATTGCACTAGCAGTCCCTCCGGGATTTAAAATGTGTCTCGCCAACCGCCCTGGCACAAAAAGAGGCGGAGGTGTAGCTATTATCTTTAAAGAGCAGCTAATATTAACATCCTCGGCCACCACTACTATTCAGGGAATCGAAGGCCTTCACTTCTGCTTTCAGGTTAGCCCTAAGCTATCGTTAGCAGGATTGGTGATATATCGCCCTCCGGGCGGCGTAGACCCCAACCTACTCACCCTACTAGACACGCTTGTTCAGAGCTCTCTCCTCCACCCCCAATTCATTGTGGTAGGAGACTTCAACATCCACATGGATAAACCCGACTGTGCCGTGGCTGAGCTGCTCAGAGCAACGTTAAATACGGCCAGTCTTAGACTGATCAATGAGGGCCCTACACATACAGGGGGCCACACGATCGATCTCATTTTCTCTAATTTCAAGAATGTGCTGCCTGAGGCACCACTCCCTCTGACATGGTCAGACCACTCATTGGTCCCATTTAAACTGAACATGGTTTATGACATTCCAGCTTCAAGTAAATGTTATTTCCTGAAGAGACAATGGAAAAAGCTGACCCCCGATACTATGGGCCTTGTCTTGGCACAAACTACCCCATCTTTGACCGACAATGCCAATATAGATGCACAGTTGCTCAATGAGTGGGTCGGAAAGATGGTCTCTTCCATTGCTCCGGCCTCACGAGCATTATCAAAGAGAGACTCCCCCTCAGCTCCCTGGTTTTCGCAGGACCTGAGGAAAGAGAAAGCAGCCTGCAAAAAGCTGGAAAGACTATGGAGAGTAAACTACGGCCTGGAAGAAAGAACTATATATAAGGAAGCTTCCAAAAAACTACGGAAAGCAATTAGAAAAAGTAAAAAACAATTTTATGCGGACTCTATTCTACAGGCAGAACAGTCAAGCAAACAGATTTTCAAGGTGGTACAGTCGTTTTTTAAACCCAAGTGCATTGAGAGGGAGGTTTCGCCGACATCTACTCTATGCGAGCACATCTCCGAGTTCTTTGACCAAAAGATCAAAAAGGTGTATGAATCTTTTGGACCAGAAATAAAAACGTTGAAACAGGACCTCGCGATTAAAGACGAGCCAGGTGAGACCTTCACCCAGTTCATGAATATTTCCCTGAGTGAGGTAAGACAAGAACTTATCCGATGCAAATCCGGATCCCCAGACGACCCGTGCCCAGCTAAATTATGGAGCTCTCTAGCTGAGTTTGTAGCCCCCACACTACAACACATTTGGAACTCATCCATCGCTTCGGGTATATTCCCGGACGCCTGGAAACATGCTACTCTCCTCTCACTAAAGAAAAAACCTAATGGTGATCCAGAAGACATTAGTAATCTCCGCCCAATATCACTGTTAGCCGCCCCGGGGAAAATGCTGGAGAAAGTCATACAGCGCCAACTGAGTAAATTTGTAGAAGTAAATAAGGTACTACATGAGACACAGTCAGGCTTCCGACCCGGCTTTAGTACGGAAACAGCGCTTATTGAGGTAGCCGAGTCAGTAAGGTGGTCGATGGATGCAGGTAACTCAGCAATGCTGGTACTCCTGGATCTGTCGGCCGCTTTCGACATGGTGGACCATGCCAGACTACTCAGCCGCCTGGCCGAGATAGGTATCCAGGATAAGGCACTGGGATGGATACACTCCTATCTGTCCCAGAGAACTCAAAAGGTGGCACTAGGGACGGTCTCTTCAGCACCCAAGGTCCTCAGCTGCGGAGTTCCGCAAGGGTCGGCTCTCAGCCCCCTTTTGTTCAACATCTACCTCGCTCCTCTCTTTACGTTGATTGCCAACTGGGGTGTCAAGGCAATTTCCTATGCCGACGACACCCAGTTGGTATTTCCGTACTCAGAGATGACGCAGGAGTCCTTTTCGAACTTCAAAGGCTGTCTCCAAGACATAGCCCATTGGATGAACACGAATAAATTAAAATTAAACGCCAATAAGACCGAAGTAATCTTCTTTGGCAGAGGCCCCACCCCCGCCTCAGAACTTTGGTGGCCGACGGAGATGGGCCTAGCCCCCTCACCCAGCCGCACGGCAAAAAATCTTGGAGTGAGGTGGGACGATAGCATGTCCTTCACCTCCCACATCCAACAAGTCGCCGGCTGCTGCTTGAGCAAACTGAGAAATCTCCGTAAAATCCTGAGACTCCTCCCTGAGAGCTGCTGGAAAACGGTTATCCATGCCACTGTCACATCATGGCTGGATTACGCCAACGGACTCTACCTAGGCCTACCAAAATACCTGACGCAAAAACTCCAGGTAGTTCAAAATGCGGCTGCGAGACTGATACTGCGAATCCCTCTCAAGCAGTCAGTCTCTCCGCATCTTCGATCACTGCACTGGCTGCCAGTTGCCAGCAGAATAAAATTTAAAGCACTTGCGTTCAGATCTCTGCATGGCTCCTGCCCAGAGTACTTGAAAAACCGCCTCCCGAGATACTCCCAAACCCGCGCACTGTGGTCCAATTGCCGCGTTCAACTGGCCGCCCCGCGTACGAAAAAGGCTCGACTAGGCGGTCGGACTTTTTCGGCAAACGTTACCTCTCTATGGAACACTTTACCATAAGAAATCCAGCAGGCCCCTTCTGAACCTTGCTTTAAGAAGCTGCTGAAAACGTGTCTCTTCACCCAACCCCGCTAGCTCTCCTATTCTAGCCTCCAGGTCAACTGTGTTCTCCTAGCGCCGGGACACCTCCTAGCGAGGTAGCTGTTCGCGCTTTATAAAATGCAGTATTATTATTATTAAGTGGCTAAAACAAGCTCCCTACTATAAACTGTTCTATAAAAAGCAATAAAACCTACCACACTAACCTGCCTCTACCTCAAAATGGGGCAGGCACATTGTTTGAAATGTAGCCGGACTCCCCATCCGCTCCCTGACTATCCAAACAGCCCTTTTTCAGGGTGTGTTGGTGGGACAAACTAGCATCCCCTGATCAATGCATTGTCCAATTAATCATAAGAATGGGCCCTCCGTTTGTCCTCCAGTGCCTATGACCCCCGCTAACTCCTCCCACCAAGACCCTTTACGAATGCGTTGCACCAGCAGCACTAACTCTCCCGAAAAGCCCTTACGGCGGAGCTTCTCTCATTGTTACCTCCAAAGCCCTCATTCTTTCACAGTTTTGTCTCTTATTCCTTGTAAAGCACAAGAGATTTGCTTTGCCTTGGAAGGTGAGCTGCTTGTGCGCATGGAACCCTGTCATAGAAACAGAAGAGAGACTTTTAAAACCGTGAGTGAGAGCTGTGCTTCAAATTGAGATGAATAAGCCAGCGCCTTTCAGTCAGTCAGAGAGTGGAGAAATTGCATCTTATCTGCTGTCCCATGCCCCACTATGCTTATTATCCACGGCAAGTGTAACCATGCTATTAAATCGCTCAAGCCTGAACCGCAACAAAAGTAATACTAGTGTGGTAGTGTTGTTTTTTTCATTGTGGTATCCTATTAGTGAGTACCAGGGTAATTGGTAGGTTTGCTGTTCCTCCTCCACAAGCATGTTTAACTAAAGCAGCTCTGATCGTATGTAATTTATTCAATCAGCAAAGTATCGCCGAAAGTACGAAGTACAGAGTTGTTTCATGGATCAAGTTAAGTCGGAAAGACTGTATTTACTGATGCTCTGGTGGAAGGAACCAAAGTAGAAGAGAATCGGCCTTTTCCCCACTCAGGAACAATAGGAGATAGGGATCTCACAGGCACCTGGCATTTTGGGCACTTTGCAGGGATAAATGTCATTACATCGCATACTAATACCACGCATACCATTACAACGCGGGTATTGGTACGCAATGTCAATGACATTGCATGCCATAACATCGCATACTTTTACCACGCGTATGCTTTTACCACGCATGCCATTACAACGCAAAGGCATGTGTGGTAAAGCTATACTTGTGGTAACAGTATGCAAGGTAAGTAACATCCCTATCCCTACACCTACACAACAGACTACTCCCACCCCTACACTGCCCCAACCCAAAAACACTGCCACACTACTACACTACCCACACTACTCCCACCCCTACACTGCCCCAAGCCAAAAACACTGCCACACTGCCACACTACCCACACTACTCTTACCCTTACACTACCCTAAACCACTACTACGCTACCCACACTACCCCCACCCTTACACTACCCTAAACCCTATAACACTACTATGCTACCCACACTACTCCCACCCCTACGCTACCCTAAACCCTAATACACTACTACGCTACCCACACTACTCCCACCCCTACACTGCCCCAACCCAAAAACACTGCCACACTACTACACTACCCACACTACTCTCACCCTTACACTACCCTAAACCACTACTACACTACCCACACTACTCCCACCCCTACACTACCCTAAACCCTAATACGCTACAATAAACAAACACTACAACACTACACTACCCTAAAACCTAAATCACTACACTACATAACCACTACACTCCCCAATACACTACATTAAACAAACACGACAACACCACAACACACACTAAAACGTTTTTAAAAAACACACACACAACACAAACATTACCACACTACTTTTAAACTACCCTAAACCCTACAAAAGTAACCCCCACCCCATGCACAAACCACCTTACCTCTCTCCTATCCAGCGTCGCTGTGGGATCCTGCTTCCTCCTTCCTGCTTGCTTCACGTCGTTGTGAGGAACAGCCTGTTTCCTCACAACGACGTGAATAGCCGCCATTACACATTACATCGCATGCGTTGTAAAAGCGTATGCGATGTAATGGTATGCGTGATTTTACCACGCGTTGTAACATCGCATGCGTTGTAATAATGCATGCGATGTAAAAGCAACGCGTGGTAAAACCTGCATTGTAATGGCTGTTCCCCCTTTGCAGACACGTGGCAACAATGATTTCTTCCGAGGAAGAAACATTCTTTGTACAGCGGTGTTGTGTGAGGGCTATGTGTGTGGGTCCTGCGTGTGTGGGCCCGCTGTGCATAGGTCCTCCTTGTGTGGGCTCTCCGTGTATGGGCCCGCTAGTGGAGGCTGACATCATTGCAGCCATGTGGGGGCTTTCAGCCAGTGGCATGTTTGCCAGAAAGGTGGTCAGCATTGGCGGGAGGTCCAGCGGCAGTGTGGCTAGTGGCTCACCTGAATGTTAACAATGAATATGATATGGGCGTTATAGTATGGAAGAAGGGCAAAGATGAGACTATGACTGTGTAATTAGTGCATTTTCACACTGTAGTACTCTGTTTGTCAAGAACTTACAGTATCAAAGAGGATGAACTAGATGCTGTGGAAAACGGGAGTCAAGAGTTATAAAGGGCAAAATACCATCCGTTTTCCCCTGTCATTTGATGAAATACCTAAAAAAATATTACATAATTGTGCTTTTAGAGTGAAATGTGATTTGTCGCCATCCCGCGTTATTTATTTTATTTTGTATCCTTTCCTGCGCAGTCAAAAAAAAAAGTTTCTGAGACATTTGAAGGATGCTGCTATGAGCAAAACAATCTCTTGGTGAGTGTTTTCTGTGAGAACCAGTTTCTCATGTGCGAAAATTGCATAAAATTGTGTAATGTGAAATTTCAAGTAATTTTGCTAAATGTGAATTTCGGGAATTATGCGGATTTTGCAAGAGCAATTAAAGTGCCTCCCAGGCCTAGTAGTAAAAGAGATGAGGGCACTGGGAGTGTTAAGCTGCTCTCATTTGAAGGGTTCAATGATGGCCTCAAACATGTGAGGTCTCCTTTGAGAGAACTGAGAGGGGTTGCAAGAGGTCGTGGAGGAACAGGATGCCAGGAGATCGAAATAAAAGGTTAATCCTTTTCAAACCTAGTTGGTGTCAGGAATTGAAGAGTAGAGGAGATGGTACAGCTGTTGACTGAGTCGGCTGCTTGGCCGCTCCAAGGAGAAGGGACAGGGAGGTAACCAGGGTTCGAGTCGGGGGTACACGCGGGTGGACGGCGTCCCCCCACTCTTTTCACAGGGTGGACGCCGTCCCCCCTGCCAAGAAGCTGGGGCCCACAGATATAAGTGGAACATGTCCCGGTGTAATTTTCAGACACCGGGACACGTTTGGCATGTGACGTCATGGGGTCATTTGCATATTCAGTCCCCCCCACTTCTTTTTATAGGATTTGTGCCCTGGAGGTAACTCCGGAAGATAAGAGAGGGAGGAGGCACTTGAAGGTAGTCAGCAGTGCAGCGTGTGACTGTTTGGGTGCTTGAGGGTTATGGAATTTAGGGGCAACGTGGGCGCTTTTTAAAGAGTGACCAGCAAACTCAAAGGGACAAACATGCATTGCACCAGTGGGGTCGGTGGTACTCAAAAGAGAGGTACCTGGAACCCTAGGGGCAGGAGAAGCTAGTGAAAAAAGAGAAGGTAATAAAAAGTGAAGTAGCAGTAACGGGTGAGGAGACGGGTAAAAATCAGATGTGTGGAAATGGATTAGCAAATTGCAGGCAATTGTCATGCCGAGGATGGTTCAGGAAAAAATGAGATGAGAAACTGGACCCGGCAAGAAAACCATGAATGTAGAGAAGAAAGTGAGGGGAAAAATTGTTATGCGACTAAGTATCATAAGTACCAAGCTAAGGTATCTTAATTCCATTGGAGCACAGCTACTGGTGGGAACCAAGGACAAGATTTACCTTGTGGAGTTTGTAGGTTTATTTACATTATTACACGGAGAGGAAAGATTCAAATGGGGTTCCAAGGAAGAGAGCAAGCGGGTCTATAGAACTAGAATGTTAGGGTTCTTGATATTAGTGGGTGTATATTACATGGTGTGGCCTGGCATAATCATGTCATTGTTTAAATACATTGGTTGTGATAATGAGCAGAGGTCCATTTTGCTTGACTCTCCTGCCTCCCAATGTGCTGAGTTTATTTATTTAGGAACACGTGGCATGCCTTTTCAAACCAGTATGTGTTATATAAGGTCAAATTGCGGTACATTGCTAGTTGGGTACGGTAGTCTACATAATCCAGAGATTATGAACTGCTTTGAGCAAGCAACCTGTTTGGTGAGACGCACCAAGAGAGTGAAAACACCAATAATGCAACTATGCACAAAGGCATGCTGTCCAAACTCCTCTTTTTGGGCTTTGTTGTCTTATCTCCCACCTTGAATTACTTTTTTAATCCCATTAAGCGGATTTTGCGTTGACATTTGACAACAATAATACAGTTTTCGAGCTTTTCCCACAAGAAACTTTGCATAGCTGTCAAGATGGCTAAGTTAAGCACTCCCTGACCACAACTACGTGATATGCAGAATTTGAGTTTGAATTCCGAGGTCAGTTTAACATTGTCAACCTTGCGAGCACAATTTAAATTTGGTTGTAGTAAGACTTGTTATTGTAGTTTTAAAAGGCACGTGTTCAAAAGATGGAAATCTTTTTTTTTTTTTAACCTATTTCTAAGAATGCCAAGGCTATCTTAAGCTTAATGTGTTTGCCTTTGTAAGAATGGCAGACCAGAGAGGGGCCTCTTTCCTTCATATTCGGGTTGAAAAACAGCCAAAAGTATTTCCACTCCAGAAAAGTCGTGAATTTTGGCAGGTGCATTTTAATTTTGATATTTTATCGTGCTCTGGTGATTATTACCTTTAGAAGGCAGGAAAACAAACCTAAAAAATAATAATTTGAGGTGGAGTTGGGGATGCTACGATCCATGAAAAATGATTATGCGATTCACACTTAGGTGTTATGTATGAAAAATAAGCCACATAGAGGCCCATTTTTTTTTTCCAGCTTGCTCCACAAAAAGTCCTGCATATGATACAAAAAAATGCCAGTCCTTGAAATCCTAGCCAACTTCAGACAAACCTCCTGTTAATAACGATAGTCCTTTCCTGAGATCAGCTGCTGCTCATGCCATGTCCCACCTTGCACAGCTGGTTACTCTTTTTAGGTCGTTCCTGGGCAGCGCATGCCCTGCGAGCCATGCTGTATTTGAGTATGTCCTTCAAGCCCCGGTCACCCTCCGCCCATATTTGTCATTGGCTTGTGTCATTGTCCTTCTTAAATGCTGGCTTCTGATTTTGTTATTCGGTTGTTAGTCCCCCCTTAGTACCTCCTTGTCTTCATTCGTAACCTCCCATTAGGTCTTGCCCATTTACTTCGGTTGTTACACGGTACGTCTTCTTTAGTCTGTAAGCACTGTTTTCTTTGAGTTTCTCTTACTGCAGGAGGGTCTCTCGTGGGCATTTGTGACCACCGGCTTGTTTATTTAACTCGTAGCAAACGGGAGCTCTTCAGGGGCCATGGGAGATAGAAGAGGGCCAAAGCCGTAAAGCTTTTAGAATGCAAAAGGTCTCGCATTTGCCAGAGTTTAAGCTATTGGCATTCTAAATGACAATGCCTTTTATTTACGTTTTAAAAACCAAAACGTAAATAAAAAACATTGTCATTTACAATTCCAATAGCTCAAACTCTTGTAAATGCGTGACCTATTTCATTACAGATGCTAGTTTGATTATTATTATTTTTTTTTTACATTCTTTCAATCTAGCGTTCATTTGTGTCCTAACACTTTTTTTTAAACTTGTTTAAGCACAAGTTTGTGGGCAGCTTCAATATATGATGATGTCATCTCCGGTATGGTACTAACCAAGTTTAAGAATCCTACCAGGTGAGAATAAGCTATTGTTAACTTCTGGCCTAGAGATGACTTTATGTATAGATTCATGTATGAAAAAAATGAATAAACAAAATGTTTATATATAGTGGGACTTTGGGTCAGCCCTTGTCATTCATGGTCTGTCCAGGTGCCATTCACCTGCATACAGCATGGGGCAGTGGGTCAGCCCACATCAGACATGAGCTGTATTCCTCTTTGAGTGACAGCCTGGTCACATGCACATTCATTTAAAAAAATTGTGTGGTTCTGTGCCAGGGCGCCAATCCTACTTTTTTTTAGCATATGGTTGCAAACCAATATTGCACGAAAAAGGGCACCTTTGCCAAGGTCATACCTTTTTCGCTTTTCAAATGCTCACTTGTCAATACAGTGTAATCTGCAAAGGCGCATTTGCATTTTAAGATTGGACTCACAACATTAAACCAGTCTTTGAATGGAATTAAAAATATTTAATGTCGTGATTTCGCTTGTGCAGCACTCTTATTAAACTTTGTCAAAAGTAAATTGCGATGTACTCCTTGCATCACTGCTTTATTGTGTTGACTCTATTCTTGTTCTTCCGTGGTTAATTTCTGATATTGCAATCTGTAATTCTAGTTTTGGCCTGTTAGAGATGAACCTTGGGAAGATGTTCAACCTTGTCCTTCGTCCTTGATTGGCTGTACTAATTTATTTCCACTGAAGTGGTGTACTATCCTTTGCAGATGCCTTCTTTAAAGCAATGGTTGCTTTATTAAAACTGTTTCTCATTTTCAGTCCTTTATTAGAATCTTTTAGTGGCTATGCTGCATGAAAAATAATTAAAGAGGAGGGAGAAAGAAGAAGCTGTGATCCATTCAGGTTCCTTGTCTATATCACAGAATCATGTGGGGAATGGATCACTTGTCCTGCATAACCTTGGTTAGCGATTCCTCGTGTTCAGTGTACCAATAAAAAACCCTCATTCACGTGTAGAAGATGGAATTGTCGGTATATCTTGATTCTCCGCCTCTTAATCATGTGACCGCATCATCATGGGGTTAGTGCTCATGCTTCCTCCACCCGGAGGTGTACCCCTGGTTAGTGCAGTAGTGATCAGCGATATAGGTGTCATAAGTGGCTTTAAAAAGACTTGTACAGCCAATAGTCAATTTAATAAGTCTGGATTCGAGATATTGGTTAAAAAACAGGGTGTAGTGCGTTCTGAGATTTGATTATGGATCTCCCGCACCTTAAGAGTCCTTTAAAATGGTCGACATGTTTCAGCCTTTTTTGCCTCTATAGGTCAGATGGGCTTTCTTCAGGACCAGGGTGAGTAAGTGATATGAGACTGTGGGTGTCTTAGTGTATGTACCTTGAAAATGATTTACTCTCGAGGAGAAGTGGGAAAAGATATGTTAATCTGTTTATTGGCAAGGTCCAGCGGTACCTTCAGTGGTTCTTATAAATACATCAACGGGCTGCCAGTGAGTCTTTAGGCCTACTTCGGCTCAGTGTCAACACGGCTTGTGCTGACTCTTCCGCTGTGTGCCCGGATGGATCTTTTCCCACTTCTCCTTGAGAGTAAATCATTTTCGAGGTACATACACTGAGACACCCACAGTTGAAGGTGAAGTAGGATCAGAACCTGACTCATCTTAAAAAGCCATTTCTTAGTTTTGAGCATTCTAATATCTAAGTTGCCATTTTTTAGAATTTCACTGTCTATAGTTTTACTGTACACTTTTATAATTTGTTACTTTTTGCATGATTAGTTTGTTTTTATCTACTCATTCTAATAAGAATTTGCTTCTCACCTTTTTTAAGTGCAAGACCCTATCGACTCTTTTATAAAAAATTGCTTGACTTCTAGACATCCGTATTAAAGATTATCTATTGTAAAATCTTCTTTGCAATCAATTGTTTTTTTTAAAGTTATTTATGAATAAGGGAACTAAAAGGTGTTGATTGGGAGTAGACTCTTTATCTCCATGCCTGGCCTAAGGACCAGTGAGAAAACTAACTTCACTGGATGATGGGGTACTCTTCTCCCAGTGGGCAGGGTAGTGCGAGGGGAAAGGTATCACTAGGCGAGGATGAAGCACTTTCTCAACAATGTCCTGAAACAGTAATAGTGGACAGTCTTGAAGTGGCACAAAGTTAGCCTAACAGATTCTGGTAAACCTGGAGAGGCTGTGGGGACAACAGGATTCTTCACCTATGTGTTTTTTTTCAGTAGCTGCAGTTATTGAAAATGTATTCTGATCTGGTACCTCCTGGACACTGGGGCATCCCTTTCCAATCTCTAAAACTACTGGAGAATTTAAAGAAATCAAATAAGTGCTTTATAGCATTATTTGGAATGGATATGGCAGTTGACACAACAGGTGTTCAGTATTTTCCTAAGACTTGAAACAGAAGGACTGTGTTCTGACAAAGTACCTTTTCGGCTGCTGTCTCACAGTTGCAGGTGGGTTGATCGGGAGAGAAATAAGGGAAGGGATTGAAGTGTAGGATGGAGGAAGTGCAGTTATTCAGTGATAGCCTTTCCATTCCAATTTTATGAATAAAGGTATTACATTGACACAGGTGAGTTGATATATTATTGCTAATACATGCTTTTGTCAATATATAAAAAAAAATCCAAACAAATGCAAAAAATAAACTTGCATATTGCTGGCCAGAAGGTACATTTCCATATGTGATTATAACTGTGCGTTTTCCCTCAATGTGCATGAAGGCAATAGCCCACTTTCGCTGTGGCATATTGTTTTTTTAAATTTATTTTGAGTTGGAGATGTATATTACTTGTACTTCATGAAGAGATGCTCCCTACCACTAGACAATACTGGTTTGTGTGTTTAGAAATGCAACATAGTTATTATATAGTACATGGAAATCGATGTTAAATACAGAACAGTTTGATGCACATTAGATTATCTGGTAGTTTCAGTGCCACCGTCTTCCAAGGGACCGACCGTAGTGTGTTGACTAAAGTGAGCACTGCTTGAGGATCTGTGAACTTGCTTATTTTGCACGTTTCTCTTTAGGGTTTTGAATTTTGAGCGGCAGAACCAGTTCCACAGGCGTTCAACCTTGAAGCCGATCCGTGAATTTCATATTTCCGCGCCTGGTCTGTGTTCCCTGACTCGAAGAGACCTGGATGGGGATAGTGAAGAGTCTGAGGTGACTCGAGTTCTGTGAAGCAACCGGAAGCCCTTGAACTGGGTCATGTCTGTAATGGCCGGTGCGGTGAACCGTGGTTTAAGAAAGCGTTGTGCCTCATTGGTGTGCACCGTGTAATTGTGGTTTGACAAACCTGGAAAGCAGAATTAAATATACGGGGCAGTATCTTTGAGGAATTCGAAAATGGCTATTGGTTATTCAGTTTACCTTTTGATTGAAATGCGTTTATTTTAGTAGATGAATATGATCGATATTTTAAGTGACGTTTAGGCTGTGAGCATCTTACCTAGAAAGTCCACCTTTTGTTTTTTTCTGGCCTCCCCCACCTCTCGTCCTGATGCCATAAAACCTCTTTCTTTGCTCGGTGTGTGAGACCCTCTTAGTTTCTGATTTCGAAGTATTCTGAGATCTCCTGGGATTTTTTTTTTTTGGTATAATTTTTATTTTATTAAGAAAAAAGAACTTGCACACAAGGCAATAAGACATTACATTCCGACATGTGTTCAGGAAGGAAGGAGACAGCAGTCTCCTGGGATTTTTAATGCCGTGACCATTGTGTCTTTATGGGTTCAGGTCAGAGAGTAGATGGAAGCCGACTGACTGGATCAGTTTAGTGGAAAGGTACAGTGTTTAACGTTTGCTTTTCGATGTATACTATATCGCCCTACCCCATACCTTTGTTAACCGATAAATGTCACTGCACACTCTAGTGCCCCTGGGTGATGTTCATCTGTCCTTTTGTTCTATTTATCTATAAAACGTGAATTTATCTGTATTGATGCTGCGGTGAAGCCTGCTGACAGACCTGTTATGGGGGAAGGAGCATTAGCAGGTAATATAGGAAATCACAATTTTGGTTGGTAGAAGATAGCCCACCCACCCAACGAACTATACAACCTGGAACTCATGGCCTGAATGTGAGCCCTTCTCCAAGTTCCTGTATTTGTATTACTGCGAGCGTTGAAAGAAGGATGCTTTTATAATGGGTACTAACTCGCTCGTTTCGGGGGGTTTGTTTTGTTCATTGGGTAACTACCTGTGCATAGTAGGTCGGGCGCCTTAAGTCCACATGGAGAGATTTAATGGGTATATGGAACCGTACTCACTCTTTTCAATTTACTAAGTGTGTGGAAGCAAATCTGTGCACCCGTTGTGTATTGCTTAGACCACTATTAGAAGCCCGTGTCACCTGCAACACAGGAAGTAAACACAAGGGCATATTCATTTTTTTGTTTTTAGCACAGTTGCTTGATCAGAAGATTTTATGGCGATTAGCCTAAGTCAAATTCAAGATTATTACCCCACCCTTTCAAGGAGACAGCCATTCCTATCGAAATACTTACAGGTGGATGATGCATTTTAGACAACATACGAGTTATTATGGTCAGCTTTTTCTCTTTTGACCATCTTCACATGCTAGACTTTTGGAAACCGATTATTGAGCAGAAAAGAATCAAATCACTGAACAGGTTTCAGGCAACAGCTTGGCCAAGGTGATCCTAAGCTTCTGAAATTACATCCAAGCTTTCATTTTTTGAGTATTGAAAGAGAGTATACCACTTTAATCCCCGACAAATACTACAAGTGACGTGTTTCTTGATATTTGTAGTTGTAAATTGGGTTTTTTGAATGGAGGAAGAAACTCTTCTGTGATAGTTACCTTTCAGATGTCACAGTAGGGTAAAACCAAGATACGATCAGCTGAGTTGAGAAAGCCAGTGTCTTGACTGCTAGGAGCATAGGTGAGAAGTCATTTGTGAAAAAGACCGAGATCCCTGCCACAATTGTAACCTGTTGGAGTTCTTTCCACATCTTGACTTTGAAGAGTAAAATAATTTTGTGATCGAATTATTTGTTCACTGGTGCTCTATTCCAGACTGACGTTTAGCATGAACAAAAGGTTTCTGATACCGAGTGTGCAGTTCAGTTTTATCCAGACGTTTTAATGGTTACTAGGAAAGCTAGACTTTTTATTATGGGTGCGCATTAGCTGGAGATGCGACCATATTGTATCCCTTCGAGCATGTTGTTGTTTTTACATGTGGATATATGAACACTGGCGGCATACCCCATTAACCGCTCTATAGATGCGGGAACAACTCCCTTCTGAAATAAAGTTTAAATTGTTTATTATTGAGGATGACTTAAAAGTCGGTGTAAGCAAAATTCTTCTTGTAACTTTTGACTTTGCATAACTACAAGGGATGAAATAGAAATATGGTCAAGCTGGTACCATGCAAAAAAGGAGCACAAGCAAACCACCAAGGGTTTCACATCAAAACCAGACACTGTCCTGATTTGGAACCGGGAGTCCCAATTGAACAGGTTGGTGCTTGCAGAAGGGTCATGGAGACAATATTGTGCCAATCTGCTTTAAATGTGCGCAGCTGCAGGCATGGGAAGTATCTTGGCCAGGCACCGGGAAAGCTGCTCAGGCAGCCTTCTGGGGACCCTGCTGTCGCGCATCGGTGAGAATGCTAGTGTGAGCTACAAACCCACTCATCTGCCTCAGGTTACCGTTATTGTTCAAAATTCCTCCATTCACAACCCAAGAGTCGCAATCTAATGCCTGCGCTAACCCAGAAAGCTTTTAAGTGAAAAACAACTGCACTCACCCTAAAGCGCCATTATTATAGCCAACACACTTCCCGGCGCTTATACTCAAACAACAACAACCACTTGACTCTTTACTGGGCAGGTCAACTCCGCATGCGCTCCCCTCGGATCTTCAGCTCATTCAGGGCTTCTGTCTTTTTAAAAAACGTTTAAAGACTCATTTGTTCAGTCAGTCCTTACAATGGCTCCTGCTTGCTTCACCCCAGTTCACTCCCGCGCCAGGACACTCCAGAGTATTAGTGCGCGCTACAAGCTTTTTATAACATAACATAACGTTCTGTGCGGACACCGGTTGGTGAATTTGGGAACTGGGACATTCTTAGCGCTGTCGAGTTGAAACATGAAGAGCCTGGTGTCCTCAGCTAGTGAGTAGAACACTTAGAGTTCAATCGCTCTATTTAAGGTTTACTGAGCAACAGACAAATGGCCTGTGGGACAAAGGTATCCTGCTACTGAAACATGCCGCTTGGTAGTTGAGTGATATCCTCTAAAAATAAAGATATATGCCCCACCCATCCCTTAGCAGTCTGTGCCACCCACAGGTGTACACGGTGCTTCTAAATGTGGCTCATTAAATATGAGGTACTTCTGTTCTCAAGGAGCGCAATAGATTTCTTCCACTTCACGTCACGTATTGGTTTTTCTAGGCCAGGCGCCTTTCGTCGTCCCTCCATTTACTGGTAAAAGGAAGCGGGTGGGATATGAAGGGGTGCTTCCGCTGCGTTCTTGTTGAATTTGTTCCATTAAGGGGCCAGACCAGGCCCAGCTCAATGATGTTGGCCTTCGTATTAGTTCACCTAACAGTCTAATTTTTTTTTAGTTTCTCTTTTCGAGACGTAGAAAAGTCTGAGTTGCGACATAGCATAAAATTAAAATGAAAGACCAATTGTGGATCCCGTTTTGCCCAAATTCATCTAGGAGTATGTGGGACTATATTTATGGACCGAGATTCATTTGCATCTAAAGCATTTGGTATCGGAGAAGTACCAGGATATCTGGTGTGTTGGAAGAATGCCATGGTGGGCAAAAGGAGGTGTGCTGAAAGAGCCACCTCCAACGTATCATTGCCACTGCAATCAAATTCTAGATGTTGTGGATGGTTGTAAGCTGTTGATGCTTCTATAGTTAGTTATTTTTTAGAATAGGCTGGCGAGGTTTTCTGTTCTTGGATGTAGTTTGCTGGTGGTAGCTGTTGTCGCAGACTGGTGACTGGTTGGTGTACTGTTGGGTGTTGTGCCTTGCTAACCTCCGTTTTGTGCCTTTTATTATTTGATGTAGTCTGATGTGGATATGTGATGTTTATCATTATCAGGCGTGGGTCCCTTGCTCACTTTGCCACTGGATTCAAGCTAGCCTGGCTGATGAGGGTTGTTAGCCCGAAACCGGTCCCAGGATGCTTGTTTCCGGTCCAGGGTAGACATGGCTTGGCAGTTAGGTCTGAACTGTTCCCATGAGGCACAGAGTCAATACTGATTTGCATATAGCTTTGTCTGGACTGGGGTGGCGAAGTGACCTAAAGAACGATGATGGATTCAACCAAGATCTGTGACTGGGGGTGAGTTTCTGAAAAGTTTCTGTGCTCCGTCCATCATCTCCTTGTGGTTGCTTTATCATTTTTAATTGACTGCTCATAAAAAAACTGCTTCTTCCGTTTTAGTTCTTTAATAAATAGGTTAAGAATGTATTCAGTTATGTCTGTTCAATATGGCTTAAATGTATCTCGAGGCTAATTTTTTCATGGGTTTTATGTGGAAAAGATTATATAGCCCTTCACACATAGTAGTTTAATGAAGAGAAAATGAGATGTTTGAAGTGGTTCTGTCTGAGCTTGCTTAAGCTTAATGTTTCGTGGTGTGTGTTTATGTGCCCGATTAGTGAACTGTTTGGTTTTCCTTCCAATAGGTGGATACATTTCGATTGTTTTCTGCTTTCTGCAAGGTTTTATTGTTGGGGAGCATGATGTTGCTACATATACTGCTTCTGTGCTGTGTTCTGTGCCTGAGATGATCAGATTAATGTGTTCTGTTGGATATGATTTTATTGTTTAACTTTAGATGTGGGCTTCTTGGTTGGTATTGTTCGATGGTCTTGTAATTTTCACTATTGTCTTAGAGATTTGTTGTTTGTGTGATCGTGTCGATGATTTGTTCAGGAGTGTGTTATCTAGTGACTGATTTTGGTCAATTGTATTAAGTATTGAAAAGGTGCCTTGGACATTGTTGTTGGTGTGCTTTCTGATGACAAGAGATTGACTTGCCCTCTTTATGCCAAGCAGTAGATACTGATGTGTTAAGTTGAGTGTAGTTCTGTGATGTTAGTTGAGACTCTTTGACTGTGAGGTACTGATTAAAGAGTGACCGGACATTCAAGAGGTGCCTGCTGCTGTGTTGACTGCATGAGAAGTTGTAGTTTATGCATTTGGTGTTGTGCTGATTGTAGTGGATGTTGAGGTGTGATGTGGGTTGAGCATTCTCCTTTTTAGTGCGGCTGTAGTGCAACAGATGGCTACCCGTGTTGTAACTGGTGCTGTGTTGGGTGCCCCTTGGGGTAGCTGCATAAGGAAATTCTGAGGCTGTATGTAAAAAAAAATTGGTTTGGCGTGTTGGACTACTGTGAATTTTAAACGCTTGCTCAAGAACAAGAAAATTCACACTAAAGGGAGATTACTCAGCCCTCTTCACCCCTCCCCTTCGTCCTCTCCAATCTCTTCATTGGACAGAGCAATATTGCACCCGTATGTGAAAGGGATGCGGTGTTGTGTGAACCCCTAAGGCTTTGATAACAAGCAGTGGTGTCACTGTGCCCGTGGATCTAGTCTTCCCTACACCAAGTGGTAGAAATGGTGCGGAGAAAAGGCTGGAGTACCTTGGTGTTAGTGATTGGGCTCTGGTGTACTGTATATGCTATAGGTTTGGAGGATGAGCGGCAGGGACCGGCGAGATGAACCTGGGGACCTCCAGAGCAAACAATAGGGCAAGCACCTCCCAGGAGGACAATTAAACGGTAGTGGACAGGGCAGACTCCTGGGCTGCAAGCCCATAGAAACCTTGACTGAAGATTTTTTTGCGGATAGGTTTAAGAGTTACCAGAGAGATGATGGTTGTGATGGGAATTGGGGTAGGATAAAGTAGTAACAAACTCGTCAAAACGAAATGAGCAGAGCATTGGCGGGCCAGTGTTAATTCTTTCTCGCTTGCTTTCTCGCTTGCTTTCTCGCTTGCTTTCTCGCTTGCTTGCTTGCTTGCTTGCTTGCTTTCTTTCTTTCTTTCTTTCTTTCTTTCTTTCTTTCTTTCTTTCTTTCTTTCTTTCTTTCTTTCTCAGCTTGCTTTCTTTCGGATGACCACAGCTTATAAGCCATACTGTAGGGAGGAGAACCTGGGGCCTTGGACAAGTATGGGAAGCACCAGAAGATAGTTTACCTCAAACTAGAAAATGAGGGTGCTGGAGAGGACCTCAGTCAGCACTGAAGAGCCTGGTGAGCACCAAAGACAACCTCGGGAGCTGCAAGCCGGCTGTAGATGGATTGCTGCAGGAACACCACAAAGATAAAGTGGAAACATTTCCCACATAGGATCAAAACAAACAAACGTCCTTCCAACCATATACCCTACAAGGTGCAGCATGCTATGCATGTAGGCACGTGCTTCAGTGCCCCACATAGGTGTAGTAAGTATTATATAAATACTGCAATACAACACAAAGTGATGCATAACTGGGCGTAGAATGGCGGGATACATTTTCTTTGCTGTTTGTGAAAACATTATTCATTTTAACATTATAATGTGTGCATACATAAACAGACCGTTGTAAATCTACCAAGTTTTGACTCTAGCTTGGCTGTCTGACGTTTTGAAATGGCAGCTTCATAGTAGATGTTTGTCAAATGAGAGGATGCCACAGGAGCTGTTGCTCAATAGTTGCTGCCATAAACAAATTGGATGATAGGTTGATGTTCGACTACTGGTGAGGCTGGTTCACCATTGACAAAGTTTCCGGTTTGTAGTTCTTCAAAGCAGCCAAAACGCCCTACACCAAAGTTATTTGTTTTTCTTCAGGCTTTTCCACTTATGCAAAGAAGGATGTGAAGATCCGCATTCAGGTTAAATTACTTGGCTTTGTGAGCACAGTCGACTTTACTTCCACGTTGTGTAGTATGTGGATCCACTGCTAATGGGAGTTCCTGGCAAATTCTTATCCAAGCGGAGATCGCTGTCGGAGGAGCATGTCGTACTGGGTTCTCCGCTCCTCCATGTTCTCTCTGACACAGGCTCTGCCTCCGTCTTGGATCCAGCCGATTGTTGAGAGCTGTGGACGTTTTTGCAAGTACTATCTTGGGGAGTGTCCTCCTGGTGCCTTGTTTGTCTAGTCATTGACAAGTCTGTGCAGGATTTGAGGAACAGTCACTGAAAAATGTTGCCTGTTTGTGCTGCACTGAACGTGCATCAATGTTGTGGTTTCTGACGCCCCAGGGGTTAGGGCGTGTTCTGCAGTAAATGGGGCTGCCTTTTTTTTCTCTTAATCGACCTTTCAGTTTAACATCCACTTCAGCTGAGCCCTTTTGTCAAACTCTAAGAGCTTATAGTTGAAGTATTTTGCAGATTTGTTTTCGTACATGTCACTACCATACCAATGCAAGGCACTTGCTTCTTATTTTAACTTTATTAGTAATTCTCCCTTATGTTAAAATGTATACTAGAGGTGATCACGATTGAACCAGGGACGAGGGATATTTTATTTATTTATTTTTAAAGCTTCATGACATTCTCTTGACAGTTTCTCGCAGGAAGCCATACATTGTGTTTGAAAGTCATGTGAAATAGCATGAAACTGTTGGAAGGACAAAATGTATTCTGCAAGAAATTTTATGTGGAATCCAGTTTCTTGCTGGCATCATTTATGCAAAATATCGTCCCCACAAAAAACAGTAATTGGCAAAGCCAATGGGTCTCACTTTTGGCTTTGCCATTGCCTTTTTGCTTTTCTGTACAGCATCAACACTGGCAAGATGCCATGCAGTCCAGCAACATGCATAAAAAAAAAGTGCGAGGACGCATCTGTGCCATTTTCTAGACGCTCTGTTACGCATGCACACCTACAAAATGACTTGTGCGTCATTTCTAAAATAAAATTACAGGCTTATTTTAATCTAAAGCATCTTCGGAATGCCACATGTTGACTTATTCTAGCTTTCCAATTTTTCTACTTCTTGGCTACCATATTGGTTGTTTGGCAGAATGGCCCGTTTGGCCCTATTGGTGACAATCAAGTATTTTTATAGAGGGGCTGAAGGCTTCGGTGCTGTTTTCAAAGCTAGATTGGCTGGTGTGATCCTGTCATTGAAGCCTCCATACCCAGTGTGGGGCTGGCTTCAACATTTTTGACGGAGCTGATGCTGATTTACGGGTGTGATCACCACTTTACTTCATATACATCTACAGTAAAGTGTAAGTCCAGAGAGAATCAACCATTGTCCAATCCCCCATCCCTCTCAGCTAATACAGGGCAATCGGGCAACAACATCATCCCTTTGCAGAAACATGTCCAGTTCAATTTATATACATTGGATGCAGAGAGAACCCTGGTACTGGCTGACCAATGATTTGCCCTTTTTCAAGAGACCCCAGCAGACTTACTGTTTAACTAGAACTGTACTACTGTAAAGCTATAAAACAGGTTCTGAGTTCATGATTTGTATTTTAGGTAAATGATATATTTTTCTGTTATCTGTTGCCGAGAGTGCCTACTTACTCCTCACCTAAGGTTCTACATCATCTCCCCTGGATTGATATTCTTTTTTTGAAGCATAACATTGGAAAAGTCGGTTGGACCTGGCTTTGAAATTATGGTGTTTATTCCCAAGAAGAAGTGTCAGCCTCCTTTCTGTTTGCATTCTGCTATTTTTAGCCCACTGGCATGGCGATTGATGTATTTTCCGCTTCCCGTTTGTAATAAAGCTTTCCTACTGTTAAATATTCAAAGCTATGATCGGTTTCTCCCTTTTACTGCCCGCTTGCCTCCAGAGATTGCCTTATAAGATCTGCCACATCAGTTGGTATATCGCAGCGTTCATTTTAATTGTCTTGTTCTTCTGTGCAGCATGCTGGCCTGCACCATTTAAACTTAGTGTGATCCAAGATCCGGGTGTATGTAGTATATGCAGTTTTTATGTTTGGCTTGCGACATTCATTCATGCCAACTCTTTTGGTGATATAAGAAAATGACAGAGTGCATCAAATGCAATTGGCAACTTTGTAATTGGGTGAGCGGTATATCCAAGTTTTGCTCCAGAAATAGAGCGTATTTGCTGCACATTTCTACTGTGGCATCTGAAAATTTTCATTGGTGGAAGCGTTAAAAGTATCTGCTTTTCAGAAACCATTTTAAATGCAGGCAATGAGTGCTTGCACATGTGTACCTTCTAGCAGTAAGAAGTATGCAGTTTCGAAGAACTCTGCTTCTCTCATTCCTCTTGTTGTTACAAAGCTTAACACCAGTTAAGTTATAAGTTTATAGCCTGCAGTGTGGAAGAATAAAAAATGTGTGTAGCATTTACTTTTGTAATTTTTTGTTGTTGGTAGAAACGTGTTTACTGTGATAACAGGGAAACAAAAATAAGTAAAATAGCCAACAGCATAAATACCAAACAAGTGTTTAATACAAAGAGTTATACACAAAATGACTGCAGAGCAAGTGGCGTTTGCAGGTTGCTCCTTGTATGCCAGACAGTATATGGTTGGTTCTAGGTTATCACACAACAATTTAGTGCATTTTGGCTGTTGTAATCCCCTGAACCAAAATACCATGAAACAGTGACTTGTAAGGAGAAGGCCAAAGACTAAATTGACACCTGATAGTCTAGCAGCCAGATGTGTTCATGTAGACCTGTAGGCAGGTCAAGCCTTCACCTTTGGCTAATCATAGCTGTTATGCTGCCATGGCATTATGCTTAACCCCTTCGATGCTGATGACGAGCTCAGCTCGTCATCACCCACGGGTGTCGTGTGCTGATGACGAGCTGAGCTCGTCATGGTGCCACTAAAATGGCAATTTCCAGCACAGGGGGGGGGAAACGCCTAGCAGCCAAGTGGTTAATACAGTTTATAGAGTGGACTCTATAAGTACCAGTGCAATACAAAGAGTACAAACAAAGCATGCCATTTTGATACAGGGTGGCAAGTGCAACACTTCTTCTCAAAGGGTCCTGTTTATTCGCCTCTGGGATATCCATTTTTAGGTTGAGCCTAGCGGCAGCGTGCATACAATGCTCGCTCTGCGAGGTAAGCTGTATTAGGGGATGCAGTAGAAGCCCCGCCCATATTTATCATTGGCTTCTGTCATTGTCCTTCGAAACTGCTGGCTTCAGATTCATACATAGGTTTGTTAGTCCTGCCTTGGTACCGCCTTGTCTGCATTTGTTACTGCCCAGTCTGCATTTGTTACCGCCCATAACGACTGTACCTTTTTACTTGGCTCGTTACACTGTGTCCGTAATTTAGTGGCTGAGCACTATTTTCTTTAATGGTCTTTACTTATTGCAGCGCGGTCCACTTTCACTGCAGCGCTGCTTTATTTAATTAATTTGCGGCGCATCCGCATTAGTTCAGTGTAGGACATGCAAACAAGCATTTGCAATGCAACAGGTCTTGGATTTACGCGAGTTTGCACTATTGGCATTGATTATGCCCATGCCTTTTTATTTTTGTTTTGGTTTTCATAAATAAAACGCATTGTCATTTACAATGTCAATAGCTTAAACTTGCGTAAATGCGAGACCTATTGCATTGCAAATGCTTGTTTTCAGTGTGTTGTCAAGTTCTGTTTCCATAAATACAAGCCTGCTTGCCATAATGCTGCAGACAGAACGCCTGACGCTCCAGATGAAGACTGAGAACCAGCTCTAGTGCCCGCTAGAGGGCGCTGTCTTGCGTCGGTGACTCGAGTCACAGCTGGGAGGGATGCCCAAAGGTGTATTCCAGTGGTCCCACAACACTTTGAACTGGTTCCTTGGAGGGAGTGGGATGCCAGAGGAGCCACAACAGTTGGTGTTAGATTTTTGGATGAACGATTTTGTCAGTTAATATAATCGGGCACTTGTATGACCGCAATGAAACCGAGTTTCATTATTTGAAGTGGCACATTTTGCCCAGGCATGTATTTGCCCCCAGGGGCTTGCACATTCCACTTTGTGGTGCTGCTTCGTGTTTGCCCATCTTGCAGTGGTCGGTGATTGATTGGATAGTACCCTGCAGGCAAGGAGGGTGGCCTTTCCGGAAGGAATGTTGTTCATTTGGAAAAGGCCTGGAAGTGCAGTTGAACCAGGGTGTGGGGAAAATACAGAGGGGTTCCCTGAGCTTAGGAATTTAACAGTTCGATGCGTGAATAGATAATAAATTCCAGGACTGGTAGTCCTGGTTTTGGAGTGGGTTTCATATGACTACAAATCGCACCCAGTAAGCAGCAAAAAACAACGGACTGGGCGAGCTTATTGTGACTCTATCGCTAAGAACGCAGTGCTCCACTCCCTGTCTTGTGTTCTATTAATTAGTTGTTAAGGTGTGTGAGTTTATTTGGATCCAGTGTCAGTAATTGGAACTACAACTCCCATAATGCATTGATTAGCTTAACCTAATCCTCGCATCGAAGCACTGCATTCGAGGTGGTATGGGGTGATCTAAACAGGTCACCTGATTCATTCATGGTTTGTTAGATCCAAGAATGCGTGTACACCTCATAGTCATGGGTGGGTTGCTAATTCTACAAAAATGTGTGTCCCCTTGCCCACGCTGAAAGTGTGTGTCCGGAAGCAGAGGCGTCGTGCTGCGTACCATAGATAATTCAGTGAGGAGGCCGTGAGTAGTTCTGATACTATCTGAGCAGGCCACACCTGAAGCTGGCGCGGGGGAGTCAGTGACGCCGCGCAGCGCGCGCTGAAGGAATGTGATGCAGCCATGTCCCCTTACAGCACGGACACCCAGCGAAAGACTTGCAAAAAATGGAGAATAGGGAGCCTTGCATGTTTTGTAGGTTCCCTTAACGTGGTTTGAAATCCAGAGTCCGTAGCCCTGAACTTTACAAAACACCTTTTAAGGTTTAGGGGTGGCTGTTGAACTGCCAGCATCTCTGTGGGACGCACATGGAGACCACTTTAAGGGTCTTGTCTGCTTCCGTGAAACATGTGTGAGTCGCTCCATGCCCCCTACAGTATTTATTTATTTATTTATTTATTTATGCATTTTTATATAGCGCGGACTTTACCCGAAGGCGTCAGAGCGCTTCACATTAGGAACAGAAATGAAACATAATGAGAAACATTACAGAAGAGCAGATTACTAAAACATATGTTACTTACATAAGGTAATAGTGACAATTGTGAGCAAACAAAAAACATGAGGTAGTAAAAATTGTGAGCAACCAAAAATACATGAGGTAGTAAAGGTAATAATGACAATTGTGAGCAAACAAAATACTTGAGTAGTAAAAATTGTGAGCAACCAAAAATACATGAGGTAGTAAAGGTAATAGTGACAATTGTGAGCAAACAAAATACTTGAGGTAGTAAAAATTGTGAACAACTAAAAATACATGAGGTAGTAAAGGTAATAGTGACAATTGTGAGCAAACAAAATACTTGATGTAGTAAAAATTGTGAACAACCAAAAATACAGTACTGAATGTCTTGGGGGCAAATAAATAACCATGCGCTGCTGGTAAAAGTAGAGGGCAGATTCCCCAGGCCCTTGTGTAGTATGAACGTTTTCCATAGTGACAGTTAGCATATGTCTTTAAACGGGGGCCTTAAATTGATCTAGGGGGTGTGTGGGAGTGGAGGGGGTGCTAGCCACTGGCCAAGAGGAGCATCATGGTGAAAACCGTGCTTTGTTTTTAGCGAAAAAAAATTAAAACTGAGTGGCAGTGAGCCTCCTTAACATCCGTTGTCACTTAGCTATATCCTGGCTGGGAGTAGACTTCGAAACAGTAAAGATTTCAAATAGTCTCAAAGTCTATTAAGTGCCACAAAGTTAGGGTGACCAGGCGTCCTGGATTTGCCCGGACTGTCCCGGTTTTCCAACAGTTTTCACGGCAGATTTCAGTAAAATCGGCTCATGTCCCATGTTTTTATTGTGTAAACTGAAAACAGTGAGAGGCACTAATTTAGGTGTTCCAAAGCAGGGCTAGTAAGCAGCGGTTATGAGTGAGCAATTTAATTAACAGGTATGATGCTGGTTTAAACAAATTCATTTGATCTATTATCTGAGTGCCTCTTCTGTGTTTCTATGAGGATGAGGGCTGTCATTCTTTGTCACTTTATTGATGTAAATCTGTAGTCCTTCCTCTATTTTTGAGAAATGTCCCGGTTTTTGGGTCCCACGATCTTGTCACCCTACACAAAGCAAGCCATGAAGGAGTGGGTTTTTGTGTAGCACACCAAACAGGTTAATAAACTGGGTGATCAAATTGATGTACCCAGAATCAAACAATGTGTTAACAGGGTGAAGCCGCAAATAAACTCAAGTCTTCTGGTTCCACAGTTGACAATTTGGTCACAAGGCCAAACATCCTTCATAAGCAAAGCCTGTACAATGTTGGATAAGCGTGGTAATCCAAGGGCTGTTAATTGGCACAACTATAGGCATCTGTGTTTGACAGATTTGAAGGCTGAAAACCCTGCAGAACCACACTTTCATCCTTAATAAAAATGAGTGTCATTGACTCGAATAAGTGTAGATCTTTAGGGGTGTGGGAGGAGGGTGAACGCTGTGCTCTGTAAATACAAATGTTATGTTACATGAAAATTATGACACTAAGGGCTTTAAGTAAGGCCGGTTTCTTTGTGATCGGATAACTGGACGTACTTAAAAAAATGGACATTGAAACTGGTCCCTTTCTGGCTCTTTTTATGTCCTTAACTATTTTGCTGTCAAAAACATGGCTCGATTTCTGAACAATGAATGAATGTAAGAAACGTTACGGTAATCCACAACAGCGAATTAGTTCCTGCTTATATTTTACGTGTTTTGCTTCATTTTGTGTTCCCTAAAAGTGTTCGCTATTTCCAGGATGTTGGGTTTCTTTATTTTGTCCTTGTAGCATACTGCTTTTGTATCATGCATAGTTTGAACCAAGATACCTCCAGATGCTTATAAGGGACTATGATTGCATTGAGAGCACTGGAGGTGATGGTGAAGGCAGTGTGAGGTTGCGAGTGCCCTTCAGTGGGTCAAAAAGGTGTTCAGAACATGTGGTCATCCAATCATTGGCCTTCTGTAGAGCGCAGAGAACAATGGTCTCTTGTTCTGGTTGCAATTGTTGTTTTGTGCAATTGTGTTCTGAGGAGGTATACAGTTGCAAAAACATTGAGAAGGCAAAAGTAAAAGAAAATGCAGGCTTGACAGGTGAGTGGGGTTGTTGTGTGTTTGGAGGGTTGTGAAATGATAGAGATTCGAGGAAGTGCGTTTAGGAGAAAGTGAAAAGAGGGTTCTGAATAGGAAAGACCTGCGATGTAGCAGGTGGAGAAGTGGAGATAAAAAAGGACATCACCAAGCACACACACAACCAGCTGTTGGTGCACGCTTCCACCAGGCACACACCATCAGGCGTCAGTGCACTCTTCCACTAGGCATACACACGATCAGCCGTCAGTGCACGCTTTCACCAGGCACACACACTACCAGCCGTCACACACTACCAGCCGTCACACACTACCAGTCGTCACACACTACCAGTCATCAGTGCACGCTCCCACCAG
The DNA here is from genome assembly GCF_964263255.1 of Lissotriton vulgaris. Lineage (NCBI taxonomy): Eukaryota > Metazoa > Chordata > Amphibia > Caudata > Salamandridae > Lissotriton > Lissotriton vulgaris. The sequence continues at coordinate 1,270,370,358 of NC_141694.1, read as the reverse complement.
GCACACACCACCAGCCGTCAGTGCACGCTTCCACCAGGCACACACCATCAGCCGACAGTGCACTCTTTCACCGGGCACACGCACCACCAGCTGTCGGTGCACGCTTCCACCGGGCAAACACAACACCAGCCGTCAGTGCACGCTTCCACCAGGCACACACACCATCAGCCGTCAGTGCACGCTTCCACCAGGCACACACCATCAGCCGTCGGTGCACACTTTCACCAGGCACACACACTACCAGCCATCACACACTTCCAGCCATCACACACTTCCAGCTGTCAGTGAACGCTATCACGGGGCTCACACACCACCAGCCGTCAGTGCACGCTTCCACGGTCAGTGCACGCTTTCACCAGGCACACATACAACCAGCCGTCAATGCACGCTTCCACCAGGCACACACACCACCAGCCGTCAGTGCACGCTTTCACCAGACACACACACCACCAGCCGTCAGTGCACGCTTTCACCGGGCGTACACACCACCAGCCGTCCGTGCACGCTTGCACCAGGCACACACACCACCAGCCATCCGTGCACGCTTGCACCAGGCACACACACCACCAGCCGTCCGTGCACGCTTGCACCAGGCACACACACCACCAGCCATTCGTGCACGCTTCCACCAGGCACACACTACCAGCCGTCGGTGCACGCTTCCACCAGGTACACACCCCACCAGCGGTCCGTGCACGCTTGCACCAGGCACACACACACCACCAGCGGTCCGTGCCCGCTTGCACTAGGCACACACACCACCAGCGGTCCGTGCACGCTTGCACCAGGCACACACACCACCAGCTGTCCGTGCACGCTTGCACCAGGCACACACCACCAGCCGGTAGTGCCCGCTTCCACCAGGCACACACACCACCAGCGGTCCGTGTACGCTTCCACCTGGCACACACAGCACTAGCCGTCAGTGCACGCTTCCACCTGGCACACACACCACTAGCCGTCAGTGCACGCTTCCACCAGGCACACACACCACCAGCCGTCGGTGAACACTTCCACCGGGCGCACACACCACCAGCCATTAGTGCACGCTTTCGCCGGGCACACACACCACCAGCAGTCAGTGCACGCTTTCGCCGGGCACACACACCACCAGCCGTCAGTGCACGCTTCTGCTGGGCACACACATCACTGGCCGTCAGTGCATGCTTCCACAAAGCACACACCACCAGCCGTCAGTGCACTTTTTCACCAGGCGCACACACCACCAGCCGTCAGTGCAGCAGGCATGCTCTTCTCTGAGTTTCTTGGTAAATATGTGTTCTATGCCTGGGAAGGGAGTGGGTCGAGTTTCCTTAAACCATGTTGAGTATGCAGGTGCAGTGCATGAACTCGTGTCTGAGGGAGTCATGCTGCCTGGGGCTCATTCACTCCATAATCTTAAATTGCGCCTGCACCAGGCTTTTTCTCATTTGTAAAGTTCAGCGCATGCGCACAGCTAGGCAGCCCCCACACCCCTGGAATGACAGCTTTGTACAACTAGAATGGAAACAACATTCAGAGCAATGAAAACAAGTTCATTTGATGCAAAGAACTGTTAACAAAAACCATGTCCAGCTATTGTAGATCTGGCAGCTTAAACAAAACATCAACAAAAAACAAACAAGCATTGGCATTGCCAATGGGTCTCGCTTTTTGGACCCTATAAGTATTTAGTTATGCAGCAGGCTATCCTTGGTGCAACAACACCAACTGTTGAATGGCTAAACACTTATAAGGTCCCAAATGCAAGACCTATTGGCTATGCCAATGCTTTTGTGGTGTATTATGCGTTTCTTTCTGATGTTTTTGTGACTTCATGCTCGAGTCTGTAAATCTTATCCTTTGAGGCGGATCCACCACAGCTTGTAGGAGAAGCTCACGTGGAAAAGTACTTAAGTTAAGAAAAACACGACAAAGCCTTGCATCTCTAATACCTTGGTGTCTCGTCCCCCCCCCTCCCCCCTGGTCTGTGATTGCTTGTGAATGCAACTTTTCCTTCCCTTTTCCCAGCTTGTCTCGGAGCTAGATAAATGTAATGGATCTAACGCGCATCCCCGCTATTGTCGTCGACCTTGTCTGTTGCATTTTATCTTTTTTTTTTCTTCGTATGAAAGGCCCAAGGTTTGGGGGAATCGGCCTCCAGCTGGACCTATAAATCTGGGCTCGCGCTGCAGTTCCCTCGCCGGAGCGGCCCAGCTGTGCGCCTCTCCCACGCGGCGTCCCTGGGGCCTTTGTAGATCTCCATGTCAGGTGCAAGGCCTCGCGGGCAGAAGCTTCTCGCCTCTGATTGGCGTTTTAATCACTGGAACTAAGTGTCTTCGTAAGTAGCTGGTGCGTCGCGTGCAATTGCCCAGTTAGGCCTCAATGTTTGTTAGGTCTCATTTGTTTGTAGTACCACTCAAGCCACTGCAACCCATTTAACAGAGTTATGGTGTCGTTCCTAGTGCTCCTGCTAAATGTTTTAAATGTATTTTTTATGAGTAGGACAAGGCGAAATCGTTAACTCTATCACTGCTCCTATGTAAATGGTTAGATTAAAATTGATTTTAATTGTATCAGATCAACACCATTTTACTAATTGTTATTCGATCTATCGATCTCCTCTGGGCTTCCTTCCTGTGTTTTATTCGACTCTTGCTGTCCTCAGATGAGTTCCCCTTCGGAAACTGGCAACCCTTCGGACACGTTTTAACTTTCTCCAGCCCCAGAGCCTCTTGTGTGAGTATGAGTATGTCGTAAACAAAAGCCACCTTTCTAGAAGACTTGTTACAGTTGTCTTATGGGCAGGCACCAAAGTTCCTGTCGTTGGGAGGGGGGTGTACACACGTTCAGATTTCTGTTGACCTGGGCCTATGCTATACGTACAAAAATGTGCCCATCGAACTCCTTTGAAGTTTGTTTAAAAGGTGACTGAAGAAGTCATGGCTGTGCATCAGGGCTGTAATTAAGTTAATTTTCCAGTGTTGTTTGAACACGATTTCAAGTCGTGACATTTATATGTTTCTTCTTTAATGGTCCTTGCGTAATGTTTTCAGAGAGCGTTGGAGAGAAGTTCCTTCACTCGAATCTTTGTTCTCATGCTAGTTATGGGGTTGTCCTTATATAGGCCTGTAGGCTGAGTAAGGTTCCTTCTTGGGACTGCTGGTTACTTTTCAGGTCTTTACCTGGTTGGTTCCTTTGCACGATTTTCATTTGGAATTCTGGCCCCTAAATGTTTTTTTCATTGTGCTGTTTTTCTTTGTCGGGAGATTTGGAAGCTGGGTCCTTGGACTGTATGTCTCCTGCTCTGTAGTTATTTTAAAACCAATACGTTTAGATTGGGGCCAGCTAATATAGCAAATTTGGTAAATCTTTCCATGCTGAACATGAGATTGCGCTCACCTAGTTAATTCTTTTCAGATCTTTCTTCCCCTCCTTCAGAAAGGTTGCGCTCTGTTAATGTCAGTAGTGCTTATTTATTTAGCAGGAGTGGCAGATTCTTGACTGGTGGAGACTTGTTAATAGATTTTAGTGCAACTGGGGGGGGGGGGGCGGTGAGGGGTGAAACTCTTCTCTAACACTTTGAGTTGGTGGGATGATGCTTTTGAGGTAACAAACATACCAGCACAGATTCAGTCTGTCAATCTTGGGCATGTCTTCTGCCTCGATGAAGTACCAAGGGGACTTCCCTGTGGAAAAGTAGAAGGGCAAGCACTCAGCTGCTCAGCTTACCTTTGTGTACTATTAATGCATACCTCTGAACTTTCCCTCTTTTCTTGTGGTGTTTCTCACCTTGGTCTCCTCTTCACCGTCTAGAATGAGGAGGCGCCTTCCAATACCTTCGGAAGGCTTACCCATCCTGAAACCTTCTTTGTCCTCAAACACATTTTCATCACCATTAGTTTCAGCAAGATTACTCTCTCCTTGGTGACTGAAATGGTTAAGAGATATGTTATTGGTGGTAATGATATGGGCCAACTTTGTGAAAGTTTGGTGCAAGTGTTCTTTAATGCAACATTTGAGCACGAGGTTGCATGACTGTGCTATGAGCCATCAGGTGAGGAATGAATGCAACCACATCAAAATGCTCTGTATTTACGTTGCCATTGTGAACTTTTGGTCATGACCCAAGCACATTTGTAAATGTTGGCTCTCTAGCTCTCTTGTGAAGTGGTCTCCTCAAATATTTTGGGCAAATCTAAACAAGTTTGGTATTCCCAGAGACAAATATTTTTTTTGATCCTCCTCTTCCATATGTTTATCAAAGCCTGTTCTTGCACTCTTGGCTGTGCAAGGACCTCTGTGTGAACATCATGGCAAAATCATACCATCTTCTTTGATTTAAGTGGAAAATGTATGTGTAATCATAAAACCAATGTGTTTGGGGTTGCTTTGAGTTACTGTGTTCATGAAGTTTTGACTGCGGCTCCTCGAATGAAACGATAAACCTGCTGTAATTGGAACAAGGCGGCATCTCCTAGTCCTCAAATCTTCCCACCCCCATAGCTGTATTTTTCTCAGATTGGTGGCAGTCAATGATTCTCTCTCCCCCCCCCCCTCTCCCTCCCAAAGTCTTTACAGAAAATGTTTGTTTTCTGAAAGCCTTTGTTGTTACTGATGCCAAACTTACTTCCCTTTCTGGCAGCTCTTCCACATGGGAGGCATACTTTTACTGGCTCTGACCTCCCCGGGTATGTAAGCTGCAAACCTTTCCACAGTCTTCACAGGCAGTGTGCGTGTTGAAGCACGTCCTCGGAGATGCCGCATTTTTGTTGCTAATAATAACGGTGTCCGCTTCATTGTGGAAAGAAAAACATATGACAGGAAAGGAGATTAGTGATTTGTTTTCAGGGAGATGTAAGCAGCAATTTGGGCTGATCTGGAAGTCCCATAGAACTCTTTATTTCCAGTTGGAGGAGTACTTTCTGTTCAGTCTTGAGTCTTCTGACAGAACTCAGCACCTTTTTACCTCATGTCACATTTTCCGGGTTCTTTGAAAGCATGGGGCACATGGAATATCACTGTTCACCCAAGTTTCCCATTTCCTTTCCTTGGGTAACACTCTAGGTGCCTCACTCTGTCTTCACTTTCATACTGAGGTGCATCCAACAGTAGTCCCTTTTCCAGGAATTCATGAATTCTCTCACTGATTTTGTCTCTGCGTCCTCTTTCTATCCTGATATAACAGCCAAATATTCATGGGACTGGTAGTTCTTAGCAGTTTATTACAATGGACCTTGAAACCCAAGGAAACGTAATACAAAGCTACATTCTCTAATTCGTATTATTGGTGATTGTTTTAGAGCCAGGACACAACAAGGAAAATATTTTTTTCTACAGTGGGTGACCCCTTAAAATGGCTTTTTCAAACGTTGAGGTGTCGGGGCTCGAACAATTACAAAAATGTTTCCTGCATAAGGCTTAATAATGGACAAACGCGTGGATCAAAATATAGAAATTACTCAACTTGGCACTTTTAGGATCAACATTTGTGAAGCCCACCCCAATGAGGTATTGATTTTCTAAAGTTTGGTAGTGATATTAGAACCTTGATAACATTGAAGTTCTGAGAAGTCCAATAAATACATGTTCCAATCAATACTTCTAATTTGCAATTGGATGTTAATAATGTTAATTTTAAAATGCAATTCGTCCATTACCGTAAGCATTAGAGAGGGATGTTTTTATCCCAGCCGTCTGTTTGCTTTTTACCATTGCAGTGGTTAATCTCTAAACTTGCGTTGACTTGCACCTTACCGCAGCTGGTGCTTCAAAGCCAAATCTCTGGGATTCACAAATCTAAATTCAAAATTCAATGTCCTGTCTATCTTTATTAATAGCTTTTCCAAATATCCGTTTGTAGTTAAATTTCATGAGAAAGGTCCCGCAAAAAATAGATTTTACATCACTACATATTGTGAAATAAAAACATCCAGATATGTGTTGTGTGTTTTGGTGTGATGTTATTAATGGTTCATATTTGTGTGATGTTTACAAAGGACTTCTGCAACACATTCATTTCCCAGGACCGGTATTTTTGCAGTGAATTCAAGGGAAAATATATGCCTTCCACCCCTCACTAATCTGTTAGGCACACCTTTTCACACAGAAACACAAATACTTGCTCAAATTCAAACCTGTGCACATGCGGACACCCTTGCACACATCCCAAACACCTTAACAATCACATGCACCAACTGGCAAACACACGCACCAGCATAAAGAGACCGTACACATCAAAACAACATATGCACCATCACACGATGACACATCATTCTACACCATGCCATACTCCTCTCATACTATTCCACCACATTCCACTATTGCACCAACCCGCGTGCACTCTTGCCCCCCCCCCCCTCCCCTCTCTCCCTCCTTTCACGGGTGCCTGCACTGTTAGTGTTCTGTGTACGTTGTAGTACCTGGTTCTGCTGTTGAACATGCAGCACCCGTATGGGAGTTTGGTTATTTGCTCACTGCATCTGCTTATATTATCCTGTGCATGCGAGGGAGCTTCCCTTGCCTGTACATGTGTATTGTGTGTCAAGTAACCACGTTCATTTTGCATTGCTTCTCTGAATCTCATGTGTCTGCTGATTCAGTGTATGGAACCAGGTGATGCTTCTTCCGGGTAGTGTTTAAAAAAGCTTTTCACCTCAAAAGTCAAAACGATTGACTGGGCTAAGGCTTGTTGAATATATTTTATTTCAGTTAGTCTCGGTGGGTGTTCATTTTACTGAACCCCTCTGGTGAAGACAACCCATTTAGGAAGACAGGCTACAGTTCACCAATGTGTGGACGGACCATGCTTGGGCAGTGTCGATTTGATAATGCAGATGTCAAAACAAGCTAAACGTGGTGAGCCAATAAGCGGATGCTTTGACTGCTTATTGCAAGGAGGATCTGCTGCCAGGGCTCTCTGCGTCCGCCAGATGCGCTGGAATGCACAAGGGAACCTCTCTTAGCTGTAACTGAAACCAGATCAGGCCCAGAACACGGTGTTAAGCCATGGCCCATAAGACGTGTCAGAGGGATGTCTGGACACCAGCCACCATCTTGGCAGGAATCAGAGAAACATCTGTTTGACACCAGTAGGGACTTCATGAATCTGATCTAATGTTAAGGACGGGTGTTGGACACAGGCTGCGTTCGTCATCCGCCCTGGGCTCTTAGCAGGGCTAACCATTACCGGCAACAAACTGGCCATCCTGTCAAATGAGTATTCCTCAGCCAGGTGGATGCAGAAAGTAGGACAGAAAGAAAAGTTTACCTTCCAAATTGTTTGCATATCTGTCAAATTTTCACCGTAGATATGGTTTTGAAGAGCCACCTACCATAATGATTGAGCAAGTCCTGTACTGTGGAAATTGGTGTCTTTGTAAGTTATCGCTTTTTTACTTGAATTTAACCCCGTGATTTCACTCGTCTTTTAACTTTCATTTTAAAAAGGAGTGTTCAGGGCATGATACGTGGTGTCCTGACAATCTGACACCATAGCAGTCCAGTAGAGTTTTTAAATGTTCATGTTGTATAAACAGTATAATTGCTTTTCTACCCAGAGTGTAAGGGCTCTGGGATGTTTTGAATGGATCCTGACACAGTAGTGCAGTGCACTGGAAGCGTTACAGTCCTTGTGTACATGGCAAACCACTTTTAACCCTAAGGTTACTGTGACACTGTGTAACAGATGTAAAGTATTACCCGACACGGTGATGCTTATTTTATTGACATGGGGGGGGCCGAGCGAACCTCCCAGGAGCAGTGCCTGCGACCAAAGGTCAAGTACAGATTCTTGCAGGGGGTGCATCGGCCCACGGAGCCATCTGATCCGGAATTACAAGGTTGCCTTCCGAGTTGTCTAATTGATTCCTGCTGGAGCAGCAGTGACAGTAAAAACTAATGTCCCACCCTCCCTCGTCTGCTCCTTGGAGGAACCGATCTGTTTATTCTGCTCGAGGACGGGCACTAGAAACAGGAGCCCGCGCTAAGCACTCGCCGCCGAGGATCACATACCCCCTGCGGGGTGCAGCCCTGAGCCCGGGCCGACCTTTGCTTCGGGTCCTCCGGGTGAACTCGCACCTATCTGCCAGCTAGACTCTTGGTTATTTTAAGCGGGAGAGTCTAGACGCGCTTCGCCGTCCGCCGTCCGCCGCTGGCAGCCCGTGTTGAAACGGCGCGCGCAGGGCTGTCAGGCCGGCTCCTCGTGACCCAGACTGCCTTCTCTCCCTCACTGGAGCCTCCGTTGAGGCGGGATCTGACAGGAATGACTAATACGGCCCCGTGCAGTTCTCACCCCTCCTGTTTTGGAGGAATATTCGGGATGTTTTTGTTCGGTCGCCTGTTGTGGCTAGGGTGCAGCTGGCTTGCTCTTAGCAGGGTGTTGGGCTTGGGAATGGAAGCAGGATTCCTTCTGGCTGCCGAGTCTTGAAGCAGAAGCCTGGGCTGACATTTTGACGTTCTGTGTTTTTACTTCACAGGAGGCATATTGCCTTGGGGCAAAAAGCCTCGATTGACTATCGCCACAATCGACATCCTAAGGAACCTAATCAGAATTACATAGCAACTCCTCGATTATGTGGAGAAGTGTGGCTCAATGATTAGAGCGGCAGACCCTGATGCAGAGATCTAGCCCGGGACCAGGGTTCAATTCCCGTCTCGGCGGGTCTTGGGCTCAATTTCCGTGGACCTGATAATTCTCGCTCAGTGCCTATTCTAATCATGGGTCCCACTCTGCAACTCTGAGCAATAGCTTGCTTAATCTCCACAACGCTAGGATGCCTGGCTTCACCTTGGTGTGCCCAGGAGTGGGCCCTTTACAGGGAAAAGCCAGGAAGGGTTCCACAGCAGTATGCGTACAAGTGCCTGAGATACCCCTTCGGGGGTCGATTCGGTGCGCTATACAAATACTACATTATCGTGGACACTCAATCTGCTGAAAGCAGGTGGAGTCTCCGGGAGAAATACTAAGAGGGAATGAGTAATGGCCTTGGGGTATTGGGACCAGAATTACGGATTCCTCTGTAATGCCTCCTAAAATGGTCATCGGGGCCCACTTGTAATCGGCCACCAATTTCCACCATTGTAACGAATCCTAAATGTCCGCACCTCAAGACCCTCATGGGTGATTTTCTGCATTCTATGAATGTCTAATCGATTGATAAACAGTAAATGTTGATGCGTAAAAGAAGTAGAATAATTTGCCTGGGTCCATATTATACTAAACCACAAAAGTATTCGTCTGTACCACTGAACTATGTAGACATCGCTCCTGTCTTGCTTGTGAAGCCTCTATGGTGCTGTAGTTTTACTGTACATGGGGACAATGTTGATAGTCGTTTTTGTAAGCTCGTTCAGACCTAATCCATTATTTGTTCTATTCTTTGTGCTCGTGGTGATCCATTGTATGCAGATCATAAATGCCAGATTATGTTAGTGATTTAAAGAAAGGTTCAGTGCTGCTTCTTTTATTCAAGTGACTGATACAAAGGTCTTTTGTAGTGGAATCAAAAAGCCAGCGTATGAAAAACAAAATAATGGATGGCCTGAAGGATTTTGTCGCATGTGTAGAAACCATGATAATATTTAAGAGAATTGACCCAATAGCTGAAATCTCTTTTCCCATGGTTGTCCGTTCCATGAGTATCCTATGTTTTTATGACCTTATGAAGTTTTCTGTTGTCTACATTCTTTCACTTCCTCCCAGTAACACTACTGCTTTTCCTCATTAGGTCTGGGTGACTCTTTACAGTGCTACGTCCCTAACTTTGAACATAAGAAGATAAACGGAGAACAGCTGCTACAGATTTCCCATCAGGATCTCGAAGAGCTTGGCGTGGCTCGCATCGGCCACCAGGAGTTGGTGCTTGAGTCTGTGGATCTCCTCTGTGCATTGGTAAGTTAGAAAATGTTTGAGCTTTGGGACCTCTTCCCCACATCCCTTCTGCTGCTAATTAACCTTGCGCTTTAAAAATTGCACCGTAAAATCCCGGAATGAAAATTGCACCGCAATACACCGGGATGAAAATTGCACTGCAAAACCCCGGAACCTGCGTTTCTGCAGACTAATGCACTTAAGAAAACAGATCGGCCTAGCATGAAGTCTCCTTCTGACAGATTGAACCTCCACCTCTTCTTTCTTAAATTGTGTTCATACAAAGCCCATTAAACAAAAAAGCAGATACTGCCAACCCACAAGTACACCAGAATCGGTGATTTATAAAATAGTTTATGTGATAAATTCTGGTTTTCTGTTAGTGTGTTCAGTGCCCGTTGGTTATTGATAGAGTACTAAAGGGGGTGTCAAGCACTTTGTCAGTTTTATTAATCCATTAGAGTGAGTCTCCCTGTTCCGCTGTACCTCCTGCGTACATGCGTCCAAATCCGATGTACTAATTGAGGACTTGTCTCTGCTTTGCCAAACACATAGGTCCATTTCTTCTTAAATGGTGTGAAATGTAATAGTTTGTAGCAATAATACCAAGATAACACGTATGGATTAGAGTTGGGTCTTGGTATGGCCTTAGCAGGACAGTTAGTCTGCCTTCTATGACAACAGCCTCTTGAATCCTCCTTTCATGTCTTAATCCTGATTGCAATCACAAGAGTCTCCTCTGTATCAATTTGAGCATCCTGTTCTGCCCTGCAAGGTAGGAAATGATGTGGCCAGACAGTTGTTTTTTGGGGTGGGATCAGGTTAATTTACTTAATGACTCAGTAGAGCTTGACTAGCGCTGGACTGCTGCTTCAAGGGCGAGTTGACCATAGCTACAGATGGGTTTGCTGACCTACCGTTGACACTAGCGCAAAGGCAAAAAGCTCTAAGCTTGAAAGCTATGGCATGACCAAGTTGGCCAGGTGGGAGTCAGAAACAGACAGATGGAACTTGTTAATTGTTTTTACTCGTCGCCCGCTTAGTACACGACAAGATAACTATCTGCTCTACCAGCCCACACGAACTCCTGCACTGTTTTGCACATTTAAACTAGTGTGCTCGGATTAAAGTCATTATTTGGAATCCGGTTCAAATTAGGATTCTTAAATTTTAATGGTATTTATTTAAAATCTATTCTACCTAAGCTTGTGTTTTAAGACTATATGCATCCCATGCACTGTTTGCACAGTTTGCTACAGATATATTTTAGGCTTTTTGCACACATATTGTAAAGATTTTAATTACTTATTGCAATAAAGGAACATTGACTGACTGATGAAACCAATGCGAGAGTCTGTTTGTGTATATGGAGTCTAAACGACGACTAAAAAAACCCTGATATGAACCAACCATGAAGTATAATTCTTAGTGATTTTGGTGGGGAGGCCCACAAAGATTGCCACCTAAAGGACAGGAGCGAGATATGTAGGATATCAGAGCAGTTATGCTGCAGCAGTGTTTCCGTGGATAATCATGTTATGTTGAAGTAAAGAGAACAGCTGAAATATTGTTCACCTTATCAGCTGAGTATCTAGCTCCCTTCTTCTACGCAAGATCTGCGATACTAGCAACATGTGCCCAGAGGGTAAACCAGAGCCCTATCTGAAGACACAAGTTTATTGGTGGAAATCGTTTGCATTTACCTCAATTGTAGGATCTTAACTACGGGTGTGAATCGCCTGTATAACGTATGGGTAAAATATTGTAAACTCAATTAGATATGCCTATGCACACGGATCTGTGATAGTTTTGACAAGTAGAAGGGCTGAGATTGAACTTCAACAAAAATGTTTAAAAAGAAAAAAGTATGAGCTGACCATAGGTTAAAATCATTTTCTCAAGTATTGGTCCTCCAGTTGGTTTGCTTTGATCGCGAAACATATTTTTAAAGGTCACATACTTATAATTATAACGCTGCTCTCTGACTTGGGCGTCTTGATTGGAGCAGCCATGCTCAACCTTCCCATCGGGTCTTTTATGAAGGAGTTTTGGTTCTCTGCAACTGCCAAAAAGAAAGCTAAAGATGTCTGCCCATGGGGCACTTAATTTCTTTTTACTGAAAGACTCTGCTTTGATTTACTTTCCTATGAGGCAAGAAGCAATTAGTTATCCAAAAGTTTTATGGATCGGACCCCAATCTGACCCCAACTAGGACATATAAATGACAGAGCTTGATTCACAGAATCCATATCAGCAGAGACTTAACTTCATTGGTGCCACTGAAACCTGTGAAAATCCACCTGTTGGCTGGATTTTTTCTGCAGTCATTCGTATATTGTACTGTCCAGCATCTCTCTGGTATGTTTCTATCATTTGTACTGCCTCGTACCTTTCTCCGCTGGGAGTGGCGGGGCTATCCCTCTGCATGGTTTCAGAGATTGTTTGACTGTACTCATTCTGTAAGTTTCTTCGTGGAATGTTTTTGTGATGCTGGCTATCTTCAAAGATGTGTTTAGTGAGGAATCCTATTAAGGTGGAAGAATCTTATTTAGCAAAAAAGCAGCATGAATTATTTTCCATAAGGTTGTGTACACTGTTACTTTTAATATTCGGAGGAAAAGAGTTGCAGAGTTAAGGGGCGAGCACAGAAAATGATCGGGCCACTTACTAATCGAGGATTTACAAAATCAAGGTTTTTTTTTTCAAGAGGTTTTATTGAGATCATTGAAGACTGACACAGATTGGGTGGTCCCAGATCAGGGTCTGAGAGATTTCTATTAAATTGTTGAGAACAACGAAGGGAAGACTGTTTGAGCATTCACAAATATTGCTGATGCCATATCCTGCCCTCATTCACACATGAAGTTACTGTAAAATAGCATGAGTTCAGCATGCATTTTGATTGTGAAAATGCCCCAAACACCCAACATGTGCATGAAAGGTCTTGAATAATTGAGCATAACGTACTAATGTATGTATTTGTAAAGGCAGTTTCTGCTAATAAGAGAAAATATCTTCCCTACTAGTTTCACCTACCCAATATTTATTGGGGTGCATGAAAAGGTTTTCCCCCGGATTTTAAAGTTCTTTCCATGTGAGGTGACAAACGGGGCCATACATGTTCAACTGCACAGTTCCCCAAACGAATTGTCTGCTTGCCCATAATCTTGGGAAATCGTGTAAGGCGAAACAAGCAGGCAACATAGAAATCCTGGACACAAGTCTAAATTTCGCACATATACTGATGTTTTGCGGAGTGGGTGCTTAAAACCCATGTAGGGGTGTTATTGTCCCTCAGTTCTAACAGCGGATATGTGTGACTTGTTTGAGGACACCCATGGAGAGGAGCCCTTCACAAAGCACTCCCATGCCATCTTTCTGAGTGACCCTATCCATAGAAGCCCTTAAGGTCACCTGTGACGCAGTCGGGCTTGGAATGATCTGCTGCCTTCAGTTGCCTTGGCTACCGCGTGTACAAAACTTCATTCATTTGCTGGTTGAAGGGACTTTCCTTCACAAGGCGACAGAGCGACACCAAAGGGGCCCTCCTATATTCAAACTGTGTCCAGGCTTGAATAACAGTAAGCAAAAACTAGAAAGCTGCTGTCTGTGCAGGGAGTCGCATCACAAAGCTGGCTTCCATCTTTTCAAAGGCAGGAGGAGCCCGCCGCAGCTCTCGGCTGCGTTTCATCCGGGCCTCCGAGCCAGAGGTGTGTATATAGTTACACCAGTGAGAATGGTGGGAAAGAATGCGCCGCCATTCTTTCGCCGTGACTGGCCCGCATTCCTCCGGTTATGCAACACTTGCTGCATTGTGTGTCGTCGTTTTCTTAAAATGGAAAACAAGCCCCTGCACTTCAGACAAGGCAGCACATTTCCGGTTTCCTGAAGCAGCACCAAAACAGGCTGCACTTGAAGGACCCCTCATAGAAGCCGGCTCAGTGTGATTTAACTGCACAGGAAATCGCACAGATCACGCCTTTGTTTTAGGTGCATGATCTGATTTAGAGCCTTTTGTGCCCCACAGTTATTGTGTCCTCAACCTTGTGATATATATTTTTGTTTTGCTTTTTTACAGTCGAATAAAGGAGCAGTTTATGAATAACGAACCAATTTTCTTCCTCGAGGGAGATCAGATTTTGCTTGCGGCCCCCTCTTTAAAGTGGAATGCCCCATTCATCCAGAAATGGTACTAAGGAGATAGGCAGTTGGCCAACCCATGGCTTGGCTTGAGGTGTATGGCGTGTTATTTATATAGTTGTGGTATTTGGATTGTTTCTTTATCTGCTAGATCTGTACTTTAGTGGTTTGTCCTGATGGTCATGTGTTACCTCAGGGCAGTGTTATGTTCCACATGTTATGGATGGAAGTGAGAAGCTGGGAAGGCGGTCAGAGCTGTGATAAGTTGCACAATTGGTTCCTGGAGTTTCTCTTCCTGCAAAAATCGTCGTCCTCCTCCTCATCCACTCCGGCTTCCAGCTTCATCATGTATTTTCTAGATTCCAGCTTTACAATAGTGGTTGTTGCTTTAGTGTGGACCTGCAGTGCTCTAAGTTATCAAATAACCAAATATTACTCACTTCATCGGGCACAGATATATAGAAGTCTGCATTTGGCACAGTGATTTTTTTTTAATACAAGCGCTTACTGAGCTATCACAACCCTGTGTCCAGTGCTTTAAATAAAGTGCAAAGGGGTGAGGTGGCTTTAAAAGCGTATCTAGGAAACCTCCACAGAGCATGTGTAGTTATGGGCACGGCCAGGTGCATAGGAGACAGAATGCTGCGCCTGACCGATTAATCAATGGAGGCTTAATGGACAAAGAAAACCCACAATCAGCTGACAACAAGAGATCTAGTTAACATGTCATACTGGAGCATAAACTGTCCCATGAGCCAAACCAAAAACACATTGACAAGGTGAATTTAAAAGCAAGCCACTCTTGGACTACTTGTTATTGAAGTCCTTTGACCGTCCAGTGTACAAAGTGTATATCTTGGTTATTAGGTTGAATTAATTAGTGAATTAGACCCTGTAATACCAATGGCAAACAAGCTTTGGCAAAGGCGATTTGTTTGGCATTGGCTGCAGACGTTTTGATTTGCCATGCTTGTTTTTCTACAAAAAAATAACAAATCTTTTTTTTTTTATTGTTTTGTTTTAAAGAGCACACAATGTAATAGTAGTGCCTGGCATTTAAGGGAATTACTTTAAGTGAGTACATTCAGCCCTTCCACAAGGAGCATATCGACGCACAAAGTGAAGTTAGCCGGAAGTGGACTGTCCCATGCTGTATTCTGTAGTAGCAAACAAAACAGGTGATGGACCGAATGTGGATCAATGTCACACATTCATCCCAGTCCAAAGATCTGGGCCCAAATCCATCGTTTTTTTGCACTCCACACCACCCTGGGTTAGACAATGGCGATATGCAAATCAGCTCTGACCCTGTGCCCCATGGGAACAGTCCAGTCCGAACTACAAAAGCCATGTCCTTCCCAGAACGGAATCAAGCATCCGAGGACCGGACCGGTTTCGAGGTAACACCTCTCATCAGCCCGGCTAGCTTGACTCCAGTGGTGTGGAGTGCCTGGGACCCACGTCTGCTTTGCAATTGCCGCCATAAGTGCGCTGGGGATGCCCTTTGCAATTGCCGCCATAAGTGCGCTGGGGATGCCCAGACGTGGGTCCCAGGCACTCCACACCACTGGAATCAAGCTAGCCGGGCTGATGAGGTGTTACCTCGAATCCGGTCCTCGGATGCTTGATTCCGTTCTGGGAAGGACATGGCTTTTGTAGTTCGGACTGGACTGTTCCCATGGGGCACAGGGTCAGAGCTGATTTGCATATCGCCATTGTCTAACCCAGGGTGGTGTGGAGTGCAAAAAAACGATGGATTTGGGCCCAGATCTTGGGACTGGGATGAATGTGTGACATTGATCCACATTCGGTCCATCACCTGTTTTGTTTGTATTCTGTAGTAGGCAGAAATAAAATGCAATTGACAGAAGATCAGCCCAATGGGTGAGAATGACTGGCTGAAACCTCTACAAGAAAGTATAGTATACATTTAATTTTCGAAAAATCAAGTTTTTGGTTAATGTCAGACCTAAAACCAGTAGCCACCATGTCTGTTTGTTCCTGTGCCACAAAAGGACTTCTTGTAACGTTGTGTAGCAGCTCTGACCTGCAACAGGCAGGCAGGTTTTGCTTTCCAGTGCCCAACCTTGGAAGGCTGTGGCTTACTTAAAGGACAGACTATCTGGATATGGCTCAGTGAAACCAGCAAGATGGCTTAGTGAGTTAAAGGCTTGCTGCAGATCACGAGTTCAGATCACAGCAAGGCCATCTCCAACTTCGATGCTCCCAAAATCAGTAAATTGAATACAGTTGAATTTGTTAAGAGCAATCGGTACTGTGCTAATAACAACGCTTAGAAGAGGCAGACTAAAGCATAGTTACAAACTGGTTATTAGTATACAAGCCATCCAGTTGCATTTTGGTGAAAGAAAATCCATGCAGTAGGATACGCTTTAATGTTCTTTATTTCATAGACTATTTTTTTTAAGCAATGTGGGGTGAATTGGGGTGCCAGGTGGTGATGTTTTTGGAGTTGAGAAACAATCACAGGCGTTGCAGAAATGTTTAATCAAAAACGTGAGCCTAACCAAGGACTCTGGTAAATTAAGCGCCTGGATTACTTAAAAATTTTTTTTTAATGCATCTGGAAGCTATCTTTCTTTTTAACTTTGAGGGAAAAAAGTCAGGAATCATATGAACAAAGCTGGCTGGGTGCCAAAACGTAACGCTGTGCTCTATCGCCTACAATTTCCTTTTAGTTTCCTCGGCAGACAAAAGTTATGACCTTGGGCCTGTTCTGGAAATGCCTTTGTACATTCTGCCCGAGGTTTATGCATCACCCAGGAGGTTCCCAGGGTAGGGTTGGAAAGGTTGATATGCAGTCCTGCTTCTCTTCATGTGAATGCTATGACAAGAGCTTTCGAAGCTTTTTGTTGATGTTCTTTTCTTCCGGGGTTTTGGTTCCATATTTAAGCGAGGAGAGGGGATCTCATTTCAGCGCAGGATGACAGTGTTGTTTGTTAATATGCCTTGCGAACACCACCGTTTGTCTAGAACCGAAACTGCTCTTTTGATAAATGAACGACCTTAAAGTCTGAAACTGTTTTGTGTTTTCTGCTTTCTTGGGTGTCGGTGTAAATGAATCCTTTATTAGGTCTAGAATCTGTCATTTTTGGCGTCTTAATTGTTTGAAGTTTATCAGGACCACAATTAATTTGCTTACACTAACTGAGGGTTTCATCAGTTGAGGTTACTTTTTCCAGTCGGTACTTCTGATACCTGATGTCGGAACAGTTCTACAACTGTGTAATCAGGGTCCACCTCTTTCATTGAAAGGGGCATTGTGCTTTAGACTAGATTGCTTTAATGTGTAAACTTTCCTGAAGCGTCCATTGACTATGCAGTACAATGCAAATAATTCCTTATGCAAAAGTTCCTACCACAGATTTTGCTATTAGTAAGTGCAGCAGATCACATTTTATATTAGCCATCTTGACCAGAATTGGCACAGCTCTGCTGGCCTGACCTTGCCGTGATGAGGCCCAAATTTAATTTTTTCTTTTTAAATATATGCCACAAAAGTAGAAGAAAAAAATGAAAACATGCTGCAGAGTAAAAGTGGGGGCTATAGGCTTAAAAAAAAAACAACGTAATTTGTAGAGGAGGAGGAGTGCTAAATTGCAAATAGGCACACCTAGAACAGGACTACTAACTCTTGTAGTGTTAACGCATTTACTGGTGGAAGGAAAAGGTACTATTGGCTTTGCATTACTGTAACCTGAAGGCACAGTTCGCACACACAAGGACGAATAAAAATAGGACGAAGAATGGAAACATCAGACGTAAAGTAGTGGTCCACCGGCTCTGGTGCAATTCTTTTTAGAAACCTGTGCTGAAGTGAACAGGCAAAATGCTATCACTTGCACTAAGAAGTGTGCAGGCTATTTAGTCCGGATGTAGAACATAGTATGGGGAGAGTAAATCAGAATGATAGATGATGGATCATGGATAACACCGCCCCCACCACCCCTCCCCCCCCCAATAAAAAACAAAGCTGCATCCGTTTTGGTGAACAGTACAGTGTTGGAATAACAGATTAAAATGGTTACATATTCTACAAAGTGAGGCATACAAGATTTGTAAAAGAAACATAAATAATCATTAAAATTAGTGACGAGTTCCTGCTGTGGGACTAGTAGATGATAACAACAAATGTATTAAAGAAGGAAGGATAACCACGCTGTCTCCCTATCTAAACTGAATCCAAGGATAAGACCGTGCTCACCAAGTGACTGTAGTAGAGTCCTTGAAGTCACGCCCTGTGTTACAGTGGATTTAAGCACCGTGAAACGTGGCACACAGGTGAGGCATTTTCTGTTTGTACATATAAATAAGCCTAGCAGCTCTGACTTTACTCTCTCCTGTATCCTAATCCCCAGGCGCATTATAGTTGTTAATCTGTTCCTGACTTGATCCTGTTTGGTATTCACGGTTTTTGACTGTAGATGCCTGCTTTACCCAGCTTCCGTATTTCTGGAGCAGCTGAAAATCAGCTTTGTTAAATATCTTGAAATTGAAGTCCATCCATCCATTCGTTATAATTTGATAATGAGGTTTCAGGATTAAATACATTTTAGAAACACAATAGGTTTCAGTTAAATTATTTGAGGAATAGAAGTGCCTCCTTGCTTGTGTTTCGAGCAAACCCAGCTGTGTTGCTCAAGGGAGAGCCACCATCCATAATTTAACCAGTAATAAAGTGTGGTTTACTCTCCATTTGTACTGAGGCACTTTACACAGTTTGTGACTGAACTACAGTGAACCTATACCTTCTTGTGAGCCTGGGAACTATTTGGTTGAGTTAGATGTGCTGTTCTTCTCATCTGTGACCGGCTATACACAGGATTGCTGACACAAACTAGACAACCCACAAAGCTATATACAGGAATTACCAGCTTTTTAATCCAACTTGTTGCTCTGTTTTTACATGATGGCATTACAGGAATGGTAAGCCTCTATTCACTGCTAAGTTTGTCCCACCCTACCCCCTCCCCCCCCACCCTCCCCCCAAAATTCTTCACTACTGTCCTCTCCTATTTTGACATCACAAGACAGAGAAGAACACATGAGTACTAAAGAAGACATTGCTCTGTGATGTTCACATTTGTGTATTACACAGTGTGCCACTGGTGTTACATGGCAGGGATTTTGATACTCTAGGAATTACTTTCTCAGTTGCTCTGAGGCTTCCGTTGCAGACCAGATCCCGATTCGGCTTGTGGAGCACTGTGAATGGGCTTGCTATTATCCTGCGGAACCCGCCATCAACTCTGTTGTGATTGTATAGCCCTGTTAAACCGTTTCTGGTGGAGCCGGCTCTAAATCACAGCACATAAATAAAAAAAGAAATATGTGCAGTACCTTGACTTGCATACGTTTTCAGTTAATTTTCTTGGTGTTGGATAATTAAGACTGGTCTGCTGTACGGTTGATTTGGCATCTTCCCGGATGATAATGCCCCCCAAAAATAGATATATTAGTGTATGTGTTGTACTAATGGCTTATTTGGCTTTTGTTGAATTTTTGTTAGGATTTCTGTAAGGGTGTGTTCTGTTGTATGAGAATACATGCTGTGCACTGTTGGAGAGTGCTGTTGGGATTGTGAGCAGGTGTACTGTGTTGAATGTGGGCAATACTTTCTTTCTCACATTGAGTTTACAGTGTGGGTCTTGTCCATGACCAGAATGGTTTTGACATAAAAAAAACAGGAAACCATCCGAACAAGGGACCAAACAGTCAGTGGATGTGATAGTTTCATCAGAAAAGGAGGCTGTGAAAGAGATCACATGCAACGTTAGTGAATGAGATATGATGCACATGGGTACTGTTTCATTCACTTATCAACTCTACCTCTCCAGCCACGTCTTTTAAGAGTAAAAATCAAGACATCCATGAATTTGAGCTTCCCATAGCCCTTACGTTTCCACATGCATCAGCTGAAATAGGTAAGGCAGCAGAGACTTGCAACTTCTGAAGTTTAAAAAAGTTGGAATAAGTTTATGGTTAATTGTCTTTGTGTTACATTGCTGAGACCGGTGGGTTGTACGGAATTGCGTAGGCATCTTCCGGGATGATGGGTGTGTGTATAATATATATATATATATAAATATATACTTATTGGCACATTTGGGTTGTGTTGGAATTTTGTTGGTTATGTAACAGTTTATTTTGTTGTATGATAATGTATGTTGAGTGCTGCTGGAATTGTGAGGAGGTGTTAAATGTTCCAATGTGGGCGCTTCTTTCTTTCTCATATTGTGTTCAACATGTGTGGGTTGTCTGTGCGATAACTAAGTTGGAAGCCATCCAAATGGGGAACTGAACAGTCTGTGGATGTGGTAGTTGGTTCGAAAAGGAGGCTGCAAGTAGAAAACATACAGTTTGGAGAGTGAAAAAGAATGCTCATGGTCACGCTGACCTCTTCTCAACTTTGTATATTTCAGACCAAGTCTCTCACAAGCGCCTGCTCGAGATTCTGCCAGTCTCTTCGGAAATCAGAGGCCATGCAGTTTTATTTGGACTGTTTTCCCTATACATGTGCAACTGTAGGTCCTGTTACCTATACATGTGCGACTGTAGATCATGTTGTCTTTTGCTTTCTGCTAAGCCTGCAGATTGTGGTTTCACAGGACCGGCGACTTTGGTTTCATTTTAAAAATACCTTGTCCTTGATTAGCTTTTCAGCTGCACAGTGCTAGGTTGTTTATGTGCATAAAGTTCTGGATTCTGCAATGCAGCTCACCTTCAATGCTTCAGACATCACCATAAAGTGAAGAGCCCCAGAGAGACTTGAGTTAAAATTCCATTTATATTCTTGAAACGAGCTCGTAATTCATTTTCTGAATGGATGTTTAGTAATGTTTATTGGTTTGCGTAGGTATTTTATTAAATCAGAGAATTTCCTTAATTTGTTCTGCTTGTCCTACGTCTTCTAGTGCTCAAAAACCCATGTTCTGCAACTGGATCCAGTAGAAACAGTATTAAGGATCACCTGGTATTTTAACCTGGTTTGGGGCCTTGTGAGCCATGGGTATCTGGTGTACTCTACTCACCCACTTCCCAACTGTTGCCCAGGGCTTTGGGTGGACATTGATGTGCAAACATAGCCTGTCACTGTTTAGTCTGGTGCAGGGTCCTCCCTGGTGCTCTGATCTTTCACACGATTGCCGAAGTGCGTCACATTTCCCCTCTATTCTTGGTGGATTTTCAGGGAAATATTTTAAATCTTATCCCCTGCAGGTTCAGGCTTTGCCTTTTAACATCGGTGTGAGAGCTACCACCAGTGGCGTCTCCACGCATTGACAGGATTGACAGTTGCCCGATGGTCCCATGCAGACAAGAATTTAACTGTAATTTTCTGTTTAACATTTTTATTCCTGCGAGTGGTTGTATAGGCAGAGCCTAGTGCAACGCTTTGCCCCGGGGGCCTATAATGCTGTTAAGAGGGCCCTGGGGCTACCACTCCGTGCCTTCCACACTTAGTAAACGGGTAGCCCTCTCTTGCTAACACTGCAGCCATGGATCTAAAAGGCAGTAGGTCCTTGAAGCTGGAGTGGCTTCTTGAAAGCTGGCACACATTGGAGGCTTCCTGAGGTACCCGTGAAGTTGTGTACATGTATAAATTGCTGGTTTACCCGTCTTTCTTAAAACAATTCATACCTCAAATTTCCAGTGTAATCCCCGACATTCTAATACACGTTATTATTTAAATTCTTAGGTCTTTGTAAATTGATTGAGGTAAGTTTGTGAGCCCTGCTCATTACTTAACCAACGTGCCAGTCCATGCATGCTATAGCGTATTTTCATACTGTGGCACGGTCAGGGCCTCCCCTTTGTTGTCAAATTGGGTACCGTGGAACTATCCTTCATTGCTAGCCTCCCTCCCTTTGGTCCGTCTGCAGTTTCCTCCCCGCCGCCCCACATCTTGCCCATTGTCTTTTTGTGGCCCCTTTTGTTGAACGACAGAATTTATGGAATGTGTTCCAGTAGATTAAGGCATGGAATGTTTGAACAGCAGGAGATTTGCAAAGCCCCGCTCTTTGTCGGGGGTGCATTCAGTTGTCCCGTTCCCACCTATTCTCTTTTTTGACAGACTCCTCCATAACCGCAACAAAAAAATCCCTAAACTGCTCCCTGCATTATCCGCCATTTTGCACACCGTGCTGTTGACTAGGATTATTTTGTGCACTCTGCCTTTCAGGAGGCTGATAGCCATCTCTGTCCGGACTTCATGGTTTGCAAATTTAGGAAAGGCATGCGACAGGGACAGTATCATTTGCATTTTTGACAGATGAGAACAGACGCGCTAGTAACCCAGGCCAGAAACTTCACTCCATTTTAAAACTTAATTTTCGAGCAATCATTTTTTGTATGAAGAGGAACTGCAGCTTTCTTATGCGCGTGCATTCTGAAACGTATCCTTAGCAGGTTCAGCTAATTTGTGTATTTTAATCTAGCTCTTGAATCTAGGTTTTGTGTCTGCCTGCGGGAGGATTGAGAGCTGCTAATCTGTGATTAGTTACGATAATTACATACGGGAACCTGGGGCAAGTTTCTTTATGTTTCTGTAGCTTACTTCTTAACGAAACTACACGTTTCTTTTTTTGTTTTTGCCCTTTGTCTGTTTTCCCACGGTTCTTCGAAATGCAGATTCCTCCCAACCCATGTATTTCACAGCTTGAACAATTTGGGTCAGTTATGCAAAACGTTCGTCCGTGCTAAGACTGATGCACGAGTTGATTCACTGATTTTGGATGGGTAAAATGTAGCAAATTATTCAGATCATTTTACAGATTTGTAATTGTTGTCCTTTTAAATATTTTTAGTTATTTTATTAGTCAATGTATTTATTACCTCCACATCCGACCAGATCTACTGAGTTTTTACCTTTTGCAAATTCCTTATTCTGTGCTTTCGAAGCAGTGCTGTGAAGAGTCTGCAAGGTGAAACTCATCACACGTCAAAAAAGAGCAGTTTCACATATTTAACTTATATTCTGAAGTTATAACATCGATATTGTCTTTATCCCCATCTTTAGAGATCCACATTTTGTGATTTTCACTCCAGAAATTCTTACTCCTTAGTCTCCTCCTCAGGTTTGTCTGCTTGTGGCATTCCTTTCCAGAAAATTACATTCTGCCTACTGTCCTACCAACACACATTCAGGCAGCTATGTTTTCCACATGGATCTGAACACAATAATGGCCCATATTCAATATGAAATGATATTTAGTTCAGGTTGCTGATGTTCTAGTGTGTTTAGGGTGTCATACACCAAAGGCAATTTTGACAGCTTTGAACAAGTGTTTCTTCCCCATAACTATCCACCCAAAACACAGGAAGCCTATCATTTCAAGGTGCTACTGTTGGACATCCATTCAAAACCTGTCAATGGGAGTATCCCACATTTAAATGGTCTTATTTGGGCATTATGGCGTCTTGCATGTACATAGTGTCAAGGTGTGACCTAGGAATGCACCAGCTGTTCTACAAACTGGCAAACCTCCTAACTCCAAACATGTGCATTCATCGACCTGCTGGTGAAAACAAAGTTTAATAATGGTAGTGAGGCATCATGGTCTTTTTGTCTGCATCAGCAGGAGTCCCTCGCCAGTGAATGACTCCCAGAATAGGATCTCTGTTCATGAAGTAGGTTTTTCTTAACCCAACCACTAGATGCCGAAGTAAGGCCCATCATGGGCATTCAGAAAAAGTTCATGCTTCATAACTACTGCTAAAGGGAAGTAACTTGTTTCTAAACCAATTTATAGAGTCCTAGAATGGCTGCGGTTTAAATGCTGTACTGATTTAGTCACTATAAGTTTTAATATTTATTTATTTTCGGAGTTTTATATAGCACTAGCTGGACCCGAGGGTATCTGAGCGCTTTACAACATGTACAGTCAGATGCAATTATGCGGTACAGATATTGTGATAGTCCATGGAGGATTGAGCTGCGTATAGTTCAGATAGGAGCATGGGCAGGCGAGGGGCGGGTAGGGTGACGATCATTCTGAACCCGCGTCTAATTCGATTCTATACATAGCCAGGCCGGAGGGCCCGAGAGTTCCTTTCCTCATCATATCTGGGGCCTAACCGCACAAGTCATTATAACATTGATGCCTCATATACGCAGTAAAGACGTCGGGTGCAATCATTGTTGATGTTTTGGAAATGAGGAGCCAAAATATAAGATCTCCCACGTTAGTGTTTTTACAAGAGGGCAAAAACACTCACACTAAGGAATCAACAGTGACCAACATACTTTCAGGTAAACTATCATGCCGCTGATGAGGTAGAGAAAATTTGGTGTGGAGTATTGCAAATTAAGAATAATCTTTTCAACAAAATACATCCTAGGTGAAATGCACTTACTATCTTCCATTTGTTGCAAATTTCAACTGGACTGTGAGTGGTAGATGTGGTGATGAGAAATTTTAGTCTCTGGTCCACATATTCACAAGGCGGAATTCTATGAATAGAAGACCTGAAACTGACCATAAACGTGTATTAAAGTGACTGTATAAATGCAGGTCTCTGCAAGCAGTAAAAACAAAAAAAAACAGTAGACTTGTTTCTGGCCTTGGTGGTCTTCATCTGGATCGGCCTGTCTGTGTATATATCCATCTTTTTTCGTCTGTCGATCTGTCTCATTTCATCTGTCTATGTTTGTCTGTATCTCATTCACTCTGTTTCTCAGTCTATAGCTATTTCTAAATGTATCTATATATATTTGAAATATGCCCCTGGAAACGGCATCACATTGCGCTCGGCCTTTACCTTGTTCAACATGGAATTCTTCTTGCTCACTAAAGTGTACTTGTTTGGAATGGGGCATCAATAACTTTAAACACGCACTGCCACACTTGCTTCCGGGCTTTTTCTGTTGCTCTTCTATGCACCCACACAGTAACTTTATGATGTATGGCTATGATGTTGTCATAAGTGATATCATTCTCTGACTTCAAATACATTTCTGCGTCCCTCAGCTTCTCTCTGCCTCTCCCGAACCAAGACATCAGAACCCCCTGCCATCCCCTTCCAACCCTCTCCTGCAGCAATATGTTTTTATACAGGGCTTCACACCACAGCTATATCCTTACTAATCACTGAAAATAACATGTATACTGTTACACAATTCAGTGGTACTCCGTTTACAAACCTTCGAAAGGTTTGAAGCCTGAGTGAGACTTACTGCAGTGCTTACTTGTAACCTGTCACTTGTTTGTTCAACGTATGTACAAATCAATGCACTATACTCGCAAAAGTGAGTTATATCATGAGGTCCATATGTGTGTCCCTCGTACATCTTGGTCATTAATATACTCCTTTTGAAATTCCTCAGCTGGGCGAAGGCATGAAGGAAGGAGACATTAAACAAGGGTCATCTCTATCTATTAAAAAAAAAATGCTGTAACAACGTATAATGCAGTCCAGTACCACGCTAAGGATGTTAATGAGGGTAAAACTATCATGACTGATAAGAGTGTACACTTGTTTGATTCAGGCTAATTGAACTACTTTAGTCTTTTGTCCAACACGCTCTCCATTTCCTGTTTTTTGGGGAGTGCAATACTGTTTGTGCACAGCTGCCTGACACGTGACTACAGACTGTTTTTTAGCTTCATTCTAGACAGGGGACTCTGTACCCCTCTTTATTGCTTTATTTTGAGAAAGCTGTTAAAATGTTATACTTCCTTATATCAGCTTTGCGTCCAAACTTCATGTCTTGCCAGTCTGGTTGTCCTAAAGGGCTACAATTACAAAAAAAATATTTGTCACAAAACTTAATGTCGAAGGCCTGTGTAGCATGCCTCAGGCCCCATCAGAGGTCACAATTTGGGGGGCAGAAAAAAACTAAATCATTTGGGTAAGCAGTCTGACAGTGTTTCCTACAGTTGGCCAAGTATTCGTCCAGGATCTCATTAATACCACAGATTTCCTGGGACGTCCTTCAAGATATGGGACACAGTTGGTGTTTTTTTTTCCACCTCTTTAAGTGAGAAGTGTGGCTCTGGTAACTCATGGAGCGGTATGTTGTAGAATAGGTCACTATTTCTTCAACTAACAGTCCGTGTACAGCAAACCTTGTAAGTGGATAAATCCTTTACTATATAATTTCAACCTCATCCAGCATTGCCTAAAGTTGTCTTAGGTTGGATCAAATTGTTGCCCACATTCTTCGGAACACCTTGGTGCAATCTGAAAGAACTGATTATGCATTAGACTTGTGTGTTCATTTGATTGAACAGAGTCAAAATTTTATTTGTGCTGGTACTCGACAGAGGACCACAAAATATATTCTACATGTTACATATTTAAAAGAGATTCAATTTTATCAATACAAAGATAAAAAAGATTTCAAGAATTTATACAAATTATAACAGACGAATTCATTCGGAGGTTGTTTGCACAGACTTATAAGTTCTCTCACCGTTGTGATTCTGCAGGAACGATATATAGGTTCTAGGAATCTAGTACGGGCTAAGATTACATTCTGGCTCGGACATACGAATAAGACATGCTCCAAAGTTTGGTCACCCCCTGCGCACAGTGTACATAAAGGAGATCCTCCCGGAAGCCATCTAGAGGTAAATGATAGTACGGGAAGGATGCCCAAACGAAGCATAGCAATTGTTCTCCTTGCTCCATGTGTCAAGGTAAGCCCGATGTATGACCTGCTTTGTTTGTATTCTAGTAGGTCAACAAAGGGTTTATAGGTAGGTAATTTATTGCAGTGTCGAGAGTCAACTTCGTAGCTTAGTTTTGGGGTGAAGCATTTTAAAAACAGTTTTAGTTGTGCTGGTGACCAAGTAAGTAACAGTTCAGTGCTGATATTTGCTATGCAAAATGCTTCAGTCATATTCTCTAGGAAGACTTGCTTTTTAGCATCAGACCCAAAAGTTTCTTTTTTCAGCAATGACCTTAATGTGTTTTCTTTTGCATGCAATAAATTATAGGCCCACCTAATTACATTTGCAAATGCTACGGCATAGGAGCTTGTGACTGATAGTTCATCTCAGTGCTTGGACTGGTACTGCATCTGACAGTTTCATAATTTTTCTTAAGATCTTTCCCTCTTTGCGATCCATAAAAGCCCATTGTTTTATGGGTATGTACTCCGTCGCATAGGATAGTACTGGTGGTATTTTTACCCTGTAGATGTTTATCAGTGAGGAAAAATGTCTGTTCCCTGTTGCGCTATAGAGTCTCTGGAGGGCCGCAGCATGTATATCCGATTTCCTTAGTAAATTATTCAACTGCGTTGTGTTGGTTAAATTTTTAGAAAGGATTCTGCCGAGGTAGGGATAGTCCTTGACTTCTATCTTTTCTCCTCCTAGACTCCAGGTATATTTTGCGCTTTGTTTCCTCCCGGAGAAGGCTAACACTTTTGTTTTCTTGATGTTTGGGACTAAATAGTTTTCTTTGGAGTAGTTGTGCAGAATATCCAGTGACATTTGTAGTCCGAAAGGGGTAAGATCCAACAACACTATGTCGTCAGCATATAGCAGAGCATTGATTTTTTGATTAGCAATTTTTGGAGGTAGGTTGGAGCCCAATTGCAGGTGGTGACACAAGTCACTTAAATAGAGGGAGAATAGGATTGGGGCTAAAAGACACCCTTGCTTTAACCCGTTTTCGGTTTTAATTCTTTTCGTATAACCTTTTTCTCCCCCCATTTGGACTTGGCACCAAGTGTTGGTATGTAAGCTTACTATTGATTGTAGCAGTTGTTCATGTATACCAAGTTTCCGAAGTTTTTTCCATAGTGTTGGCCGGTCTACCCGATCAAACGCTGTAGAGTAATCTATGAAAGCAGCGTAAACGACCTGGCTTTTTTGGGTTACATATTTGTCGAGGATGACCTGGATAACTGCGATATTGTCCGTTACCGAATGTTTAGGTCTGAAGCCTGCTTGGAACATCGGAATCTGACCTGTCGTGAATGCCCATTCTTTCAGACGGTGTAAAATTTCTGCTGCGAATACTTTGCCCACGGCATCAATAAGTGCAATTTGGCGGTAATTGCTTGCTTGGGTTTTGCTTCCCTTTTTGTGGATGGGAATGATAATGCTTCCCTGCCAAGATTTTGGAACTTGGCCAGTATCTAAAATATAATTGAAAAGGGGGTATAGCAGCTGACTTCATTCCTTCGGGGCAATTTGTAATGCTTTGATCGGAATCTGATCAGGGCCAGAAGCACCCGTTGTTCTTGCTTTACGTATGTTTAATTCAACCGATATTGCTGTCGTTTTATTTATTGGACATTTGTCTTTTCCTTTGAAATTAACCTCACTACTTTCTGATGGAACTATTGAGTTTGGTTTATAAAGATCAGTCAGGAAAGTTTCCCAGGCGTTTGGAGGGACCGGTATTTGATTGAACAGTGTTTATAGCATATGCACTGCTGACTTAAACTGACTTTTTGGCACATGAGGTATGTAGGAATAACGGGGGGAGGAAGACATAAGGTGATGTGGCTGTAAGTTTTTAGGTCTTGCCGACGCATCGCACATCTACTACATAGGAGACCTTTAGCCGTCGCTCAGTTCTTTTTTTGAAGCACATACTCGTGCTTGTGGCGCATCCACCTTGCGGGAGCGAGCAGGAGCGCGCCATGAGTATGTGCTTCGAAAAAGAGCAGACTGCTCTTCCAAGCGTGCAGGCTTCTCTCCTCGCCCACACTTCCTGGCCACTCACTCGCTCCGCTCTCTGTCTCCTTATTGCTCGCGCTTCTTTTGCTCTTGTTTCACTTTTCATTGCTTCTCCACTTTCAAACTGCAATACTGGACCAGCCTTTTGGGCAATCTGGCACTGCTAGATGGGCCACCTTGAAAGGTTCAGTGTGTAAGCCACGTAGCTCAACAACAAAAAAAACGACTCCACACTCAACCTTCTTCTGCTATTTGCCTATCTTATCTATTCTACCTTTCTTTATTCTTTCCTTCGCCGACACCCTTCCCTCTCCTCCACTCCCACTCTTACATTCCCATCTTCCTCTTGCGCATTTTGGCTTCCATATCCTGTTCCCCAAATTTGGTCTCTGCTTCCTCTCCTCCCCCTGCGACCCCCTCGTTAGGCCCTGCTCATTCTATTGACCCCTTTACTCTTTCTCTTTTCCTTCCTCTCACCATGTACCGTATTGTCTCTATCTCTCGCGCAGGCAGTAGCACAGTTACATACAGGCTCCATAAATGAGGGCAGCGGGCGCGGTTTGTCAGACAGCAGCGCCGCCAATGCCTCCCTTAAAGCACAGAAGGTCAAACGAGGGTTTTATAAATATTACAGAAAATGACGCGATCCGAAGACGTGTTTGCGTTCCAGAATTCCGTTGGCACATCTCCCACCCAGGCCAGCCACCCACCCCCTAGTGACCATAGAGGTACACATTCTGAAAACATGAGACTGACTACTGAATTAAAGGCTAACGCAAATGTAAAGACAAATGTGAACACAGACTCGTGCAAGGAGGCGGGGTGAGGGACATTTAGAAAAGGCATTACTGATGGCAGTAGAGAAGAACAGTGAGGTCTCCAGGTACAGCAACTCTTTCAACTCTGACAGGAAGTAAATTTCAAGCTTTCGCATGATACTTTTCAGTATCCCAGCGGGCCGCGGCTTCTGCCGCCTCCATGTTCCATGAATGAAAATGCCAGATTCCTGTAGCAGGTATGCAGGGAAGGGGGTTGGAAGATACGTTTTGATTTATAATGAGGAAGTGTGGGTGAAAAGTGGGATACCGAGGTTTAAACATTACGGGAACAGTGATAACAGGACGAAAGATGCTTGATTGTATAAACTTTAAACAGCATTGACAGCAGTTTTAAACTTCGAACCATGATGTTTTTTCCACTTCGGGAGATCAAGACTTTTTTACTCTGGGACATTTGGATGGATAAAAGAGGGTTGGAGGAGGTTAATGGCTAAGTGAGGGTGAAAGACTGGGACCATCAGGAAAGTGTTTAAATTCGGATTAAGAGGGAAGGGTAAGGTTAGAAAAGGAGAAGCAGGAGGATTCTGTGTGCTAAACACGAAGTACATAATGTTAGAGGGAAGACAAGATGTAATGTGCAGACAGGCAATATAAACAAATGTAAATTGCATCATGTTTATGAAATTTTGTCGTAATTTACAATTGTATTCAATAGTGTTAATAATTATTCCGTTATTGTTATTTATTGTAGTGACCCCCGAAGAAGGGCCCATTAGTGGCCCGAAATGCATTGGGTTTTCATATGAAATAAAGACTGCTTGCTTTGAACGTTGCATTACCCATATTCTTACGAGAGGCCTGGATTGGCACAGTCTGAATATTAGAAAAATGAAAATTGGCAGTTGTACCCGGTCTGTGGATTTGGATTAAAAAGTGAAAACGAATGAATTAAGAGAAAGAAAGAAGATTACGGTGAAAAGTTGGAATATTATAAAGAAATGGTTAAAATTTTGGTGAAAACATGCCGCCCCTGGCGTGCATGAAGCTGTGCGAATGGTTCTTTGGGGCTAGATGTAGTCCCATCACATACAAGATTCCTGTAAGTGACATCAAGAGCTGTTGCCATAGGAAAACAAGCATTTGCAATTCAATAGGTTGCGCACATTTGCGAGAGTTTAAGCTGTTTGTATTGTAAATGGCAATGTCTTTTATTTATGTTTTAAAAACAAACACGTAAATAAACGGCATTATTTACAATGCCAACAGCTCAAACTCTCGCAAATGCGAGACCTATTGCATTGCAAATGCTTGTTCTTTTTGTCGTTTTATTATTTGCTCTCTGGATTTAACAGAGGGAAAATCAACTAGGGAACCGCGCTTTGGGGCTCCACTCGTGTCCCAGACGAAGATTCTGTATCTTGTTGGTGGGTTGTTAATACACCACCTTGGGGAGTTCTGGAGGTGATACGTCACTCAGGCCACAAAGTAGGATTTGGGAAAGAAGGAAAAAGAAATGGGGTTATTTTAGCCTTCACCAATTCCCAGTGCCACCTTCACTAGTCACGGTGTGTTTGTGGGGGGGGGGGGGGGGGGGGGGGTAATTTAAGGATATAAGAGATAGTAAAACAACATGCTTCCGACACATGCGCTTGTGCTTTACACCCTTGTGCCTCCCGACCCCCTTGAAGGTACTTGCCTTGGGCCATGACCTATCTCCTGGGCCATGACGTCAGGACCTGGGGTGTCCTCTCTATTCCCTTGGCCACCGGGCTCTGTCACCATACAGAGGGACCCCGCTTTGTCTCCTTGCCCTCTACTGTCCTTTGGCACAGCGGCGTCTGCCACTTCCGGCAGGTCTGGCTCTCCGTTTGGGCTCCAGGGAAGCTCACTGGTTCCTCCGCTATCCTGCAGACAGCTAGCTTCTTTCCTCGATCTGGTGTTTTCTCCCTCTCGTCCCGATCTTCCTTTCCCGTGGGTCTTTGGCCCGTCCCCGAGGGATAGCCTCACAGGGCCTCCTTTGTTCTCCTCTGGCAGGACTAGACTGCTCTGTGGTTCCTGTTGGGAGGGAAGTAATGGCACCATCCGGTTTGTACTTCCTGCCCGCAGCCCTGTCATTTTCACAAGGTACATGCTGACCACCTTTGTTGATGGCTTTTAAACCGTCTATATCTCCAGGTAAGCTTTCACAGCTTTAATAGCTTTAGTTCTGCAAGAAAGAGTTGTGCATCATATGTAGAAGCAGGGATATGGGGTACAAGTTGGAATATCTGGAGGATCTATTGGAAGTATACAGAGTGATCTTGTCTTGAAGCCAGAAGGAAGCATTTGTATGGAAGATATTAAACTTGATTCCATCCCAGTCTGGCAGTGAGACTGAAGTCGTCTTTCAGGCCTTAAGCATATGCCCAGCCACAATTTGGGAACACTGGAGATTGTTGAACCAGTAAACCTATAGGTTGATGTTTAAAGCATTGCATAACTTTATTTTCATCTGTCAAAGATTTCCACTAAAACCTGGGGCATAGAGGGTGGATGTTGGGGAGAATACTTGAGAGTTGGCATGTAAGGAAGAAATTCCTTTTTGTGTAGGCTGAGCAACAACATTCTTAACTTGATCAATGAATATGGATGATGCCTAAAGAATATCGGAGGTGAATCTAAGGGGAAAGCGTTAAGCAGGAGTCTAATGCCTAGCAGGATGACTTCAGTTTTGGAACCATTTGTCTTAGACCAGCTCTTCTCTGTGCACTTCCCTAGTAAGCTGGTTGTTGGGCAAAGCCCTGCTCGCCCAAGACGTCCATTGATAAGAGTTGTGTGTATCTGAGGAGGAATGGTAGGAGAAATGTAAGCTTCTAGTAGTCTCTTTAACATTTCCATGTAGAGGAGGATTGGGAGGGACAGAGTTGTGGGCTGAGTTGCAATATTACTAGGCATTGCGTTCAACCCACCTCCACCGACTTTTTGCTTAGTAGATGGGGTTCACATTATTGAGGCTAGACCAGAGTTTGGCTGTCCATCTTATTTGCAGTAACCTCACAAACAAGGTAATTTCTTTCAAAGAAACTAGTATCCGTTTTATCCAACTATTGAAGTCTTGTACGTAAAGCATCCATTTGAATATTGTATTTAAAGTGTGACTCACATGATGAAGGGGTTACTCACTTGGGCATCGACTGTAAAGTGTTGCGCATGAGAGAAGTTGGAGCCCCCACCACTTTCTGCCAGTCTGACGTGGGGGCTGGCTGAGGAGGAAAGCACAGTGATCTCTTGATTAGTTAGTGGATTTTGATCATTTGAGAGGTTTTGGTGTGCGAGTCTTTTCAACTCTGTGGTGGATAACTGCCAAAATTTGGCACAGTTTGAGAAGTGATCCAACCAGTGATAATCGACAGACTGATGGTATTGGCTGTTATCATCTCCAACGCAGCGACCGTCATGTTTAATAAGTTGTTTCCTCGAAAAAAAGAAGGGAGGTAAATGTAAAGCCAATATGCATCGCTGGTCCATTGGTAACATAGAAAGTGTATTCTCTTACCCCTAGATAAGGTGACTTGTGCCAGCAAAATACAAATCTGTATTCTAACTCTACTCTTCTCCACCTTAACTCCTTTCCTTTCCTTCCCCTTTTTCTGCACACCCGTCTCCACCTACCAAGACAGTGGATAGGGGGGCAGCCTAGCATATACAAGAACTGCTCATTGACCATGAACCTTAGAGTCTTTAGATCGTTAAAGTGGGCACTCAGGTTCCATGGGAATCTGCACTTAGTGTACACCATGGAGGGGCCCACCGGGAAGGTATAAAATGGTGCTTAAATCTGCTCAACACATACCCATATGTCTGTTGAAGACCGAGGGATAGTTCGTGTTGAAGACGGTGCAGCTCCGTTGTTGTTCTGAAACTCAGCCATTTGACTCAAATGGACGCTGGATTGCGGAGTACAAAAATGTTTTGGCCTCAGAACTGAAGAGTAGAAAGGGCGCTTGTACTTTCTCTGTGTACTGTCAGTGCACATGGACTTTCGCATCACTGTTGTAAGTGTATTTGTGGTCTAAAGTTAATGAGTGAGCTGCGCCTATGGGATAAGATGCATACTGGTTACCACATGGAATACCATTTTTCGTAAAATTGACCAGAGATGCCTTCTTATTGTTTTGTGTTTTTTTTTTTTTTTTTTTTTGCAACTTGCAGGCAGGCACTCATGATCAATACATGGCCAACACATTCTGCGGTTAAGTTAACAATGCTTTTGACTTTACAGCTGTGATGATGGGCAAAGTCGTTTTTTTTTTGCTGCATACGGAGTGAGCGCCTACTTTTCAGCATCGGCTCCTGTCCCGGGGGAGGAGCTTCACACCCGAGGCTCGCTGCACTCGCCCACCTGGCTCTGTCCTGATGATGGGGGCTCTCACGGGTGACCCTTTGAAGAGCTCTACTCACAGTACAAGCTAGACGCGTGGCTTTGCCAATGCCTATTTATTAAGGTATGTCACAAACTTTGAAAAAGTTCCTTGTATGGACCTGCACTTTCTCCCCCCAGCAGTGCTCTGTTACTTCATTTTGTCATCTCTTCGCTCTGTTGCTCTCGATGAGGCTGCAGCGCCTTCACAGTCGGTGGCTGTAGGGCTCATCTAAAATTGCTTGTGCGTTGCAGAGTCTCCAGGAGATATTGAAACCTTTCTTGCCACGTGGCTTTAAACTTTAGCTAAGTGGAATGACCAGTCATGAGAGTTTCCCAAGGCTAACTCTGTCCTTTTGTGTTTGATGAAGGCAAACAATGTCACTGCCTTAAGCAAAAAAGGCCATATGACTAGAGAGGAAATAGGACTGATTTCCTAGGAGTCTTAATTAAAGGAAACTTTTTCCCCAGCTCGAATCTTTTAAACAAAGGGGTGTGGTGTTTTTATTTGGCGGGAATACAAGAAGCCTGTTGGTTGCGTTGAAAGAATGTGTGCAATGAAAGGCAAAAGAAGCATTGGAAAAGCCAGTATATCTCACCTTTTCAAACTACTGGCGTGATGTATGCATGTGTATGGCATTTTGCAGCTGCCATTTTGTTTATTTGTATTTACTTGTTTAGGATGGCAGAGGCTAGTTAGAGGGGTGAGTTAAAAAACGTAATTATGTTTGTGAAGATGGTTTATAAAAATAGAGTGGCTCTGCAACAAAAGTTTGCTGCTGAGCCATCAAAGTAAAATCATTTTTTTAAAGGTCCAGGAGGGCTGGGGAAACTATGTAATGTAATGTAATGGTGTCTTGTAAAGCGCATGTATCACCCTGCCATGGGTTATCTCAGCGCTGTAGACCGCTGGGGAACCCGTCCTGGCTTTCCCTGTGAGATGGTCCCTGCTGGGTATCTCCAAGGTGAAACCAGGCATCCCCGGCGTATGTGGGGGGCCGTTGTGGAGATAAGGCAAGCTAATTCCCAGAGTTGCCGAGTGTGATCCCTGGGTAGAGTAGGCACCGAGGCGGGAATTATCGAGTCCGCTGACCCTGGTCCACGGTTCTGCCGCGTCGGGAATTGAACCCTGGTCACAGGCCGTCCTCTGCTTCCGGGTCTGCCGCCTCTAACCAGTGAGCCACACCACTGCCCCCCCCCCCCCCCCCCCCCCCTCAACCTATGAAGAAGCAGTAAGGGGGGGCAGGTTAGGGAGAAGAGAACTAGGAGAGGAACAACTGAGGACTTTGAGGCAGGGAGAGGAAATGCAAAAATGAGCTGAAGTGTGGCACCATTGGTCCAGCTCAGGGTTGAGGTAGAGGAATCAACATGAAGCCGATTGGGGGAAGAGGCCAGGCATTTGAGAGGGAAGCGGTACACGAGGAAGAAAGCAAGAAAACAAATGTCCTCTTATGGAATGCTGAAGGAAAAAGAAAGTAGTTCCATGAATGTCTGAATGTGAGCTTGGAAGGGAACACGTCATCTGCTCAAATGGAAGGTAAAGAAAAGGTGAATAGACAGATGCAAGAAGAGGAAGGCAAGCCATTGAATGAGAAGCAAGTAAATAAATGAGTGACAAGAACATAAACCACTGATAA
This sequence comes from Lissotriton vulgaris, assembly GCF_964263255.1. Taxonomy (NCBI): domain Eukaryota; kingdom Metazoa; phylum Chordata; class Amphibia; order Caudata; family Salamandridae; genus Lissotriton; species Lissotriton vulgaris. The sequence goes on along the minus strand of NC_141694.1, from coordinate 1,270,334,899 downwards.
GTAGAGGACTGGCACAAATCCCACTATATTTTTAGGTGTTGTCGCAATAGGTAATTTCAACTGCTGACAGATAAAAGCCGTCTCTCGTCAAGACATAAAAAAATTGGCTTTGCTGGGGTTAAATAGTGAGTGCCCAAACTCTCGCCCCAAAAAGCTTTGCTTTGCTGGGGGTAAATAGTGAGAGACCATCCCCACCCCTCCTTATTACCGATGGGGACTCGGATGTTGTATAAACTTGTATTCTGGACTGATACAACAAGTGCAACTTTGTTTTCCACATAATTTTTCCCATTTCTTTACTGGTGCTTTCCTAAAGTGTAATGCTCATGTCTAGAGGTGAAGATAATAACGCAGATAACATTGTATCATCCATACTTCTCCATTTGCAAAATCAAGGCGTTCAAAATGTGTATGATGTCCCTTCTGATTTTGATGGAAAGAAACCGTTGCTGGCGGAGTTGGGTGGGCTTGGTGACTCAGAAGGTAAAGCCCCCATTTCCCGCTGCCCCCCATTTTTGCAGCTAGAGAAGGGGTGGTGTTCTTGATTGGCCTCTTCTCGCTGCAGCTCAGCAGACAAAGGCTCATAAATAACGTGAAAGGATGGGAGGGTGAGTGGATGGGTGGATAAATAAGTGAAAAGATTGATATACAGATGCGAAAGGGATAGAGGATGGATGTATGATTAGTGTAGGAAGGTGGATACCTGACTATGGTTACCCCAGATTTTTTGCCTAGTGTTTAGCTCGTTTTCGACTTAGTTGGCCTGGTATCGTGCTAATCAGGGCCCCAGGCTATCTGCTCTCTCTTTCAAATGGACTCCAAGTACCCTAGGTACAGCTCCAATTGGACACTGGGTCACCTTAAGAGCCCCTGTACAATGTACTGTAGGTACCCAGGGCATAGGTGCATCCAAGGCCTACCAGGGGCTGCAGCATGTATTATGCAACCCCTGGCTGGCCCCTCACATTGACACAACTGTCTGATCACTCAGCTGGGGCGAGTTCGTGTAATCAACCCTTGCTTAGATATAGTATACCTATAATCTAACCTTATGTCTAGACACATATACATCTATAAGTCACTCCTATGGCAGGCCTTAACAATCCTGGAGGCAGGGTGCTTGGTTTTATGTGAGATGGTGCTCTAGCATGAGCTGAGCCTGTCTGCAGCTTTCGGAACCATGTCCTTATAGCTGTTCTAGGATATTGCCATACCATATACGCTTAAGTGCATTATGAACCTTGCGGGTAAATGCTAACTCTGGTTTGGCTTTATCAAAACATGTCGAGTAAGGTGTCATACAATTTGGAATACTACCCCCTCGCCAGTTCTGGCGACGGGGGTAGCATTTCACCCTTCTAGAGGGAGAAGACATGTTGTTCCTACTATTCCCGGTTAAAGTTAACCAGAGCCTCAGCATCACAAAATGGATGCTGCTGCCACAGACACAAGTCTGACCTCCTGCTGCTGGGAGTCCTTCCAGCGAGGGAGGCTTGGACAATAGGTTTCCTGCCTTGGGAGGTGCTAGCACCACCCCAGACAGGATTTTGTGTATTGCGACAGGGAGGGCTGAAAGGAATTAGACACTGCCTGGGGCACACAAGGTGTCCCATGCATGGTCAAGTTCAAACCGGTGCTGGGGCACTCCAGCCCCAGCTCTGGCGTGAAACTGGACAAAGGGAAAGGGGTGTAGCCACCCCCTTCCCTGGTCCCACCCATAGGAGGGACCTAGCAGGTAATCCAGACCCTAAATTTGGTATATAGGTAGGCGCGGAGTCCCAAGACTTTAGATTAATCCTGACAAACTCTGAAACGAAACTCTGGACCTTCAACGATCTACTTTGCAAGAAGACGACTGAAGAATCTCCCTTGTGGTCAAGGAGTGACCACCCTGCACAAGCAGGCACCATCCAGCAATCAACGGCTTGCTTTGTTGCTGCCGAAGCCCGAGCACAGAGCCTGACAAGAACCGGACTTCCAGACATCCAACAGGCCGATCCACAGTCCCAGCAATGCTGAGACCCGTGGAGGCGACGAGAGACGTGGGACCGGCCATCTTGAAAAGTCTGTGACCTGCTAACTGTGCAGCCCCAGAGGCCTCCTCGAAGCTGTGCATTGGGGATTGAGAAGCCCCAGCCCCGAGCAGCATCTGCACCAAAGATCAGCCCTGCACCCTTCACGAGTTCTGCGTGGGGCCCTTTTGCATTTTCCTGCTCGACGCCTCTGCCCGGTCACTTGCCCGTTGGCTAGTGGCCATCTTGGCGACGATCCCCTGAATTTACACTGCTGGTCTGGTTTCTCCAGCTGGCCCTTGCTTCCCTCAAAAGAAGCAGCCCCTCAGACCTTGCTGGTCTGAGTAAGAAGCCTACTTAGTTTCCTGCGTGGCTTGCCTTTGCCAAGGCTTGTTGACTCCAATCCTGAAGCCGACACCGCAGACAGCGAGAGCCTTCGTGGGACAGTCCGTGCCTGACTCCTGGTCGTTGTCGACGCCTCCTGGTCCATGTGGCTGCAGAGACAAGCTTCCCATCAGCACCTGATTGCTTCGCGACACCGCCTGGTTCCTTCCTGGTCACTGACTAGTGACCCAGACTCTGTCCCCTCTGCTTTCAGGTCCTCTTCATCTTCGATCCACCCTTGGATCCACCCGGACACTTCTCTCCTGGCCGCCTGCAGCATCTTTTCTCCAGGCTTCATAGGATTCGACGAAGAAACCCGACACACTTTGACACCTAGGCACCCGCTTCCTGTGGGTGAGGTAACGCGAGTACTTCGGTGCTCCTGTGGGTATCAACTATCCAACTGTCTAGGTTTCAAGTAACTTTCACCGAGTCCAGTCAGAAGTGCCCTAAAAGAACTAGTTTGAAACTTATATGTTCCCATTCATTCTCTATGGTAACATGCGTGTGTGATTAGACACTGCACACGCCTCCTGAGGGTCTCCTGCTTCCTAACTCTAGGTAGCTCAGCGATTCCCTAGGCCTATTCACTTTTTGTGTGGTGGTCCTTATACCACTATTTTAGTATATGGTATAGCGTGCCCCTAGGGCCCTACTGTATTTTGTGCAACTTATTGTATTTTAATTGAATATCTTGTATTGTGCTTTTGCCTCTGACCTCATAAAGAGTTCAGAGGGTTTGTCTAGTAATAAATAACATATATATTTTATATATATCCTGTGTGGTGTCCCTTCATTTGGTATTAAAGGGGTTACATATGGTGAAGAAACTGGCTTCACATGCCCTCTAGAGTTTAGCCTAAGACTGCTTTGTCCATGCTACCACTAGGATAGCTGGTCTATAAGGTTGACTTTACAACCATCACCATAATGGTTGTTTGGACTGGTGCAAGGTGCTCACTAGAATAGTGAACATCATATACCAGGCCAACTTCTCACAATTAGAAAATGGATCATTGGATAAGTGAAAAGATGGATGGATTGATGGATGAATGGATAGATGAACGGTGGGATGGATAAGTGAAAGGATGGATAGGTTTGGATATCGATCGGTGGACAGAATGGTGACAGGCTAAATGATGGATGAAAGATTGACAGAAGGTGAAATGGTGAATGTCCGGGATGAACAGAGGAATGGATAGATGCTTGGATGGGAAAGACGTGCAAGCTCTTCTGGGGAGGGTCACGAGGACTTGGTTTGCCTGCTTGGTGCTATAGGAGCTTTGGTTCAAAGTGGGGGTATTTTAATTTTCTGCCTTCTCCCCTTGGTCGAAGTGTTTTGTGAAAAAAACCATCTTCCTTTCGGAATTTTTTGATCAGTAGATGGTCGTTTTAACTTGTGTCTTCCATCTAGGGGAGTGCCCTATGACCTCTGTTTTAAATCTGACACAAGTAAATGCGCAGCTAACATCTTTCAGAAACCACCAAGTAGCGACTTGCTGGATTCCTCTTAACATGATGTTTTAAGGTACTTAATTAAAATGTGACTGCTACAAAATGCTGAATTCTTAGAACCCTGACATGTCTCCGTTTCTTGCATAGCTATGCGAGTAATGCAGACCTGGGTTTTATTGGACTGAACAGACATGTGCTAAAACTTTGGCGGTTGGTGCAATCACTTCAACAACCCATTCGCGGAAATGTGTACTTCTGTGGAATTGTATAGAACGTGGCACACCTTCAAAAGAGTTTTCCTCGAAAATACCACTGAATACATTAAAAATGTTCCCTGTTTAGCAGTTCTACTTGTAAACGGAAACTCCCGGGTTTTATTGGCTTGCATACTGTCTGCCATCACTAACCGCCTCGTAGACGGCATTGTCTTCCCTGCATGGGTAATTTCAATACTTTAGTCAAATTCGCTTTTCCATTGTCGGACCACCATCTCCCTCTGGTGAGGGCATGTTATGCCTACAATCCAGCAAGCCCTGAAGTATTCGTTTTCCTGTTGGGACTTTGTTTTTGCCTGGTTTCAACAGGCAGGGTAGTAATACAATCCGGCGCTGACCCATTACACCGACTAGGCCTCGTTGTACGGATTATCTTCAGACCGGACCCGTGCCTTACATTCCTTAAAACAAAACAACTTTGTTACCGTTCTCTGAAGCCCTGCACTGTGCACGCGTTGTTGACGCAATGGCGGCAGTGGAAGCTCCCTTGAGGTAAACGCCTCGAATGACGCAAGAATCGTCTGCACTAACATACTGAGGGCTCCTCGGGGGTTTGTTCGGAGCAGGGCTCTCGGGAGATGCTTTCCACTTGGAGAAGATACTGTGACTCGAGTCCTGCAGCTAACTGGTGTTTTAAAAGTGTGGTTGTTGATACGCAGAGTGTGTATGAATGCAGGAGAATGATGCACAAGTGATAGAAGCGATTTGGAATGTGTTTGGCGTTGAACGTGTCGACCACTCTGCTCTCTGGTTGGTTTAAACATTTATATAAATATATATATTTTTTAATGGTGCAGACCAGGCCTTGAGAGTCAGGGCGCTATATACATAAAGAAGTTGCAGTACCTGGAAGTAGGTGTCCTGCAAAAACATCCTGGCAGGCAGGCTTGCATAGTAAATTGTATTTATATAGCGCTTACTATCCCTGACGAGGCATCGCAGTTCTTTGATGCGAGTAGCAGGCTACTTCAGAACCCAAGATTAGAGTTGAATAGTAGATTAGTAATATGTTTTTTTCTTGTGGATTATAGTTGTGTTACGTTTGCCATGCGTTATAATGACATTAGGGAGTCATGGTATATACGTTGTCAAAGTATGCGGGTGATGCCGGTATGCGGATAAAAGATTCGTGGTAATGGTTGTTGAGGTGACGGTCAGTAGAGTTATCAGTTAGTCCCTTGGAAGGAGCGCTAACGCTACCAACCGTCTTGCGTTCTCATACTAGGCGATCAGAAGATTGAAGACAAAAGAGGGGTGATCCAGCTAGCCTCAACCAGTTAGTCAGTTAGTTGCAAGGCTCAGTGGGGTAAATGTTCTACACCCAACACCCAACCCAACACCTCCTGGGCCCAAATACGGTCATGATGCTTCAGCTTAAAAGGCAGCCAAAACTGTCAAATGTAGCACTGAATATAAATTGCTAACACGTGATGTGTACGTTCCAGAAAGTGTCCTGAGTGGGCATCCTCTATAGAACACACACAAAAACCAAAAACAATTGGCACTCAAACTGGACAACCCCTCTACTTCATAAAGCACCACGCTATTCGAAAATAACCTCACTCGCTCTCCAGTGTTTCATTTTGTATATCAGAGACGGATTCGAGGTGTCAGAGGTGTCACCAGAGGTAATGTTAAGCCTGGCATAAATTAGAAGCTGGCTTTTTTTGTTGCTAAAATTGCATGGACCTCAAAAACTTAAATTAACTCTATTTCCACACCAAAAATGGGACAGACTCCACTACTGCACGGTAATGCACAAGGCTTTCAGTTTTCCCTTTCTACTGATTTCTTCTTTCTTTACTGAAAAAATACTGACCGAAAGCCATCTCTTTCTTTGTATTCATTTTTAAATACCGCCAAAATGGAAAAATACATCTGCATTTGACTGATTCTAGTTGGTATCCATCATTTCAGTCAAGCTAGTGGTTGTGCAGACTGACAGGCAGGGGGTTTCTAAAAGGGGCACATTTTTCTAATGAAGATCTAAATATCTTTTGATGTGTATGCATTTGTGTTACAAAGGTAGTGTTTTCATGTGAGTGTTGCATTAACTATGGCTTCTTAGAGCATTAAAACCTATGCAGTATCTCTGTGCTATACTACCTTTAGCGGTGAAATGAATGTGAAAGTATACTAGTTCCTGCTTCATTTGTTCACAAAACCCGAAATAAAAAGGGATTATAGGGATAAATCCCGATGGCAGTATGTCAAACAAATTGCCGAGATTATCTGGAATTATGTGGTGTGCGAATTTCAGACCCCACCAGCAGGTGTAATCTCAAATAGAAAGCCTATGGACACAACTTACTTGGTAAACAGACCGCCGAAGTTTAGTTATTCACATAACAAATGTGTATGGAGTTTAAAGGCTGAACAATAAAAAGAACAGAGTTCTAGAGCCTTGTGATGCTTTAATACCACCTGAAACAGTTGAACAGTGCTTATGCGGTAAAGCGCCTTGATGTCAATAAAAGATTGTGTGGGTGGACTTGCTTTATCAGTATCGGGCTTCATTGCACTTTTAGACTGATGGCTGTCACTTCAGTGTTCTGTTGTACAATCGCCGCAGTTAGTCGTGTGGGGCTTTAACCTGGTCACATTTCCTCCTCAATGTAGGAAACCCTGCTGTTGTCACAAGACCAGTAGTCCCTGTTAAACTGAATGCAACAAGCTGGTCCACGTAAGGTGCGCGGTACCATTTTGTATACTCGTTCCTTTTAAATTGTGTGGTCTTGGCGCAGCCTATTCCAACTGGGGGGATTTGAAGATCACACTTCAGCAACTTGGGAACCATAGAATAAGTGAATTCCATCCTTAACTGACCTTATGTGTTAATGCCATGTATTTTCTCTCTGTATCACTAGTGTTCAAGTGTGAATCGACTTTGTCTTATTCTAAAATCATCTGCCAGAGAAAGCCGCTGGCTAACTTTGTTCTGTTTGAGTTTTCTTGTGCTTGTGAAAATTTATTTTTGGCCGCGAGCTTCAGAAGCATGACTGTCACCTGACATTATAAAACAGTTGGATTGACTGTTTACGGGCTGGTTACACAAACAATTCTTGCTCCTTTGTAATGCGGTTTGCGTCTCTCTTGCAGAACTATGGCCTCGAAACGGACAATATGAAAAACCTGGTTCTGAAACTACGATCGTCCTCCAATAACTTGCAGAACTACATCAGCAGCAGAAGGGAACAGGATGCTTATGATGGGAACACCTCGCGGAAAGCTCCCAACGAGTTCCTAACCTACGTGGTAGAGCTCATTGGAGCTTCCAAGGCTCTGCTGGCGTGGATGGACAGGTAATGAGATCTATCTAAGAGCTTTTTAATAGATGCAGAATACAAGCCTTCATGTTGACTCGTAAGCACAAAACAACTGGTCTCATCCTCAAACTCATGCTCAGTCTTGAGTCACAATCATAAGTGCCCCCTGCCCCGCACCACACAGGTCATCTGTGGAGTGGAGTGGAGTGGAGTGGAGTGGAGTGGAGTGGAGTGGAGTGGAGTGGAGTGGAGTGGAGTGGAGTGGAGTGGTTTTCATCATGATGTTTGCCTCTTCACGCCTACCCTGGCCTCTTGTGTTTCAGGCATGCTAACAGTTTTAGGTTTTTCCTAGACAGCACATGCGCTGGTCTGCGGGATATGTTGTTTACAAACATTGGCTTAGAGCCCTTCATTAGCCTACCATTTGTTAGCTTCAGCGTCGCTTCCATTTCCTCCGTCCCCATTTGTCATGGCATGCAGGAGTCATGTCCTCTTCTTGAGTTTGACCCTCTCCTCGAGCATGGATGAAGAACTCGTGTCCACTACTTTTTTTCCTTTTGTTCAATCACTTGGTATGCGGGCTTGTGTTTTCAGTCCAGCTCCCATATCTCTGTCCATGTAGCTTCTATTCCCTTCCACTCGTTCCTCTTCCATGTTGCTTCTATTCCTTCCCACCCCCTACTCTGTACCACACGCCACTGCACTGTACTCTACGCCACTGCACTGTACTCTACGCTACACCGCTACACTCGACGCCACTCTGCACCACACTACTCTAAGCCACTACAACCTATGCCACTACAACCTACGCCACTCTACTCTGCATCACTCTATTCCTCTGCATTTTACTTCACTCTACTCTGCACGCCTCTACGTTACTGTACACTACTCTGCTCAAATGCACTTAATGCCACTGCACTCTACTCTTCACCACACTACGCGATCGAGCTCTTACTCTGCGCCACTCTTATCTGCGCTGCTTATTATGCGCCACTTTACTCTGCGCCACTGCTTTTTATGCCACTCTACACTACAACCCTTTACTCTGCACTACTCTACGCCACTGCACTCTGCCACACCACTCTACTCTGTGCTACTGCACTCTACGCCACTACTCTTCACCACTGCCTCCACGCCAGTGCACTCTATGCCACTCTACTGTACTCTACACCACTGCAATCTACTTTGCACTACTCTACTCTATGGCTTTCTACACCGTAGCACTCTACTATACGCCACTGTATTTTACACCACTTTACTCTACTCTTTGCCACTACAATCTACACCACTCTGTTCTATGCCAGTCTAATCTGCACCACTCTACTGTCACTGCAGTCTATGCCACCACACTCTACATCATTGCTCTCTGCACCACTGCACTCTACGCCTCTCTACTCCACTCTCTGCCACTCTACTGCCTACCACTGAATTCTAGGCTTCTGCACCACTCGACGTTCCTGCACTTTGCACCACACCACTGTACACTGCATTCTACACCATTGTACTCTGCACCACTTCACTCTATGCCACTGCACTCTACCTCACTTCACTCTTCTACCCCACACCACTCTTCTACCCTTCTCTAAGCCCCTCTACTACACTCAACTCTGTCAATTCACTCTACTCTCTGCCAGTCCACTCCAGCCTACTCGACTCCACTCTATGCCATTCTACACCACTCCAAGCTGCTCTACTACACTCCACTCCACTCCTCTCTACGCCATGCCACTCGACTCCACTATACAACATGGCTAAAAGACACTGGCACAGTCAATAGCTCTAGCATAGGCAAAACCTTTTTGCTTTGCCAATGCTGGTTAGATATGGTATTAGACAAGTCGTTTTGATTTTACAAAAATTATATATGCAATGTACTTATCTATATGGGCTTTCTTCATTCAGTAGTCTGAATCGGTCATTCACATTTTCCTTCTGCCCAATGACCGCATTCAGCATGAGGCTGTGGGTCAGGCCACTTCAGCCTTTGACTAACTTTACTGTGAATTGCCGCTTTCCGCCCTCTCACTAGGAGCACATCCTCACACAAAGTAGTGCCCTTGAGTGCCAGGGACAACGACAACAATTTGTGCTTATTGAAACCCAAAAACATTATTTGCTTATAGCCAATTATTTTTTTTAAATATGTTGTTGAGGGCCTAGCAGCTCCACCAACAGTAAACTATAACAAACAAAAGATAAAATAAGCATTGATAAAGCCAAAGGAAAGACCTACTGGCTTTGTCTATGGTTATTTGGAAAGTGCTACTCAGATACTCTTACAGTTTATTTGCAGTCGAAGTAAATAATCAGAAAATAGCTGAGTCACACAACCTACTGCAGAGAATAAGTACTGCTTAAAGTAGCAGCATGTGAAAGTAGGTAAACACTTAGTATTTGTATTTATTACGTTTCAGATGCCCCATTACTCCCCATTAGTCTATTATATATATGGTATGTTGCCTTGTTATACAGTATTGTTTACATATCAAAGGGATTTTTATGCAGGCCTACATGCTTCAGCCATCCTGGTTCTCTGTCCTGCATAGAGCTTTCTTGTGAGCCTCTGCCTCAAAGTTTGATGCACCCTTTTTGGGTTTCACCAGCACAGCGCTTGAGCTGCGCTTGAGAAATCAATTTTTTTAATATAAACTTAACCCCTTCGGTGCTCATGCCGGAACGGTTCCGTCATGAGCGTCGGTTGGCCTGTGCTCATGACGGAACCGTTCCGTCATGAGTCCGTTGGCTCAATAGAACCTTCAGCACAGCGTGAGAATTCGCGCCGCGCTGAAGGGGTTAAAAGGGTCTTACATCCTGCCTCCTCTCTTTCCTGGCTTCTTGTTTGTTACTGTGGGTGACATTTACCGTTCATATTTTCCTGCATTTACCAATGCTTGTTCCTCGTCTGCTTTTTAGTTTCCCACCGCCAAAATACTGTTAACATTTGTTTGGGTGAAACTATATTTTCATAGACTCTTACCTTATACTCTTGCAGTGTATTTATACAACAGTTTATCACCTGGAGAGATTAACTGATTTGCATAGAATCACAGGATGTTGTGCAGTGCTCCAGTGACTCGAACTGGGGTCCCCAGCTTTCGTGTCTGCAGCTCTGGCCGCTGCACTACATCCTCTACACTCCTGTGTTATTTGTCAGGGCGCTCTTTCCTTCTCTCGGGTAATGATTTATGAAAACAGCTCTTTATTTATTACATCGGCGCAACCTATGCATTACCATTGAGTTGGGTAACTATAAACATCTGTTATTCAGCACCAGGACACCTTCGGGTAATCGTGCGCTTTACAAATACACCTGTTATGTTATGTTATGTTAATGAGCTTGCCCAGTGCATGTTAATTCTTTGCAAGCAGTCCAGGATCCAAATTCAGTTTTACGGTCCATTCTGCAGGGTGGCATATTCCAAATGTCAGGTTGTGGTCCTACACTGAAAGTAGTCACGTAGGGATCTGAGTACGTCTTACACTGCCACTTGTAACACACTCCCTGTGGGGTTGAGCCCTCTCGGCCCTTGCAGTGCTTTCGAGACTGTACATGAAAGAACAGGGCTCGATTTCCCAGTCTGACCCAGAACTGTATCAGTGTTGTGTGCTTCGGCCACCAAAAGGCCATGTCTGAGAGTCCAGCGTGCTCTGTATTCAATGGATGTTTTGTTTGCTTGCAGGACCCCATTTTCTGCCATCACCGACTTCTCGGCTACGAAGACCAAAATCATTCAGCTCTGCCTGGACCTGACAACCGTAGTTCAGCAGGTTTGTACATTATCTTAGTTTGTTCATTTCCTCCTCCTCCCCCTTCACCCCCCCCCCCCCCCAGCTCACTTCTTCATCTGCCTCACTGTTCAGTGAATGCATCTATAGATATTCAGCATAACAGTTGTATTTTGCTTTGTGACTACATGAAGCTATAAATGTTCTGTTCTGTGCCGCTTGCGTAATCTGGAAACAATATATGGGCATTGTAGGAGGTGGCCGGCGGTGACCGTACAGTCCATTGGGATGCACATTTTTTGTCACACTTGCAGCCCTCCCCTCACGTTCCTCAATTTGACCATCGGTCAACGGGGCACACCCTGGGCGTCCAATGTAGAAGACCTTTATCAACATCCCTCAGAAAGCGGGCTTCACAACTTTTGCCCCCAAAGCTTGTTGAAGGTGCAGATAATAGTAGATTTAAAATTGGAATTTAAGGTGGGAGATATATATTTTTGGGATCTACCAAATGAAGTGTCTCTGAGCAGCAATACGATACCCATCTTCTAATAGGTCTCAGCAATGTATAAGCTAGCAGCATCAGTGGCAAAGTGTGTTGTACCAAAAAAGATCGAAGACCTTTCTTGCCTCTGTGGGTCACCGCTTTTTTTGTCCACATTAAGTTACTCCAAACAGGTGTCCTCTAGTCGTACATCAGCTAGGAGACCTCTGGAAGGGGATGCAGGACATGGGTGGCTTAAGCACCCATGTTTTCACCACGCTGCACACTGATCAACGCACAACAAATGATTACTGACCTTGAGAGGCATATCAAGAGCATGCCACAAATTAACGTACATTCCTACATACAATGGTCTCTGCTTCTAGTGTGTTAGACTACTTACAGTACCGCTTGATTGTCCGGGTATTCACTCTAGGTCAGGGTTCTCCAAAGTCCATACTTGAGGGCCGGATCCATGCCATATGTTTAATATAACGACATCTATTTAAATGGGGATTTGCAAAAAATCTGGCATTGACCAACTTTGGAGAACCCTGCTCTAGATTGCACACTCCTTTGCTTGGGACCCGGAGCTACTCCCAGGTCTGGGCTTAAGCTGTCCCTGTCAGACCCTCTCACCCCTTCCCTGGATCGCGAGGCTGGGTTAGAATTCATGGCTAGGATTGAGCTAGCAGAGCACACGGTGTCGTCCAGTGCTAGAGACCACTGAAGTGATAAAGCCCTGACGAGCCGGACGTGAAAAGTAGTCCAGCGTTCAGACCTGCACTCTGCAGCAGCAACAAATGTGTTACTTACTCAGCATCTGCGGTTGCCAGCAGTGTTTGGTACTAGTGACCAGGCCTTGAGGTTCTTCCTGTCTCCAAATTTCCAGAGCCGCTCCACTTTGAGGAGACCTGGGACTTTCACAGCATAGAAAACTCTGTTCAGAATATATATTCTCAATTTTTTTCTGCTGCTTCTGCCTCCTTTGGCTATCTTACATTGCATCCCCCCAGGCTTGATTTTGTTCCTAGCTTACCCTTACAGGGAATACGCTGGGCGGGTAAATTTAAGTGTAGAAGACGGAGTTTTTCATATTCTACTTTCTTTCCGAGGATGATCCTCTAAAAATGACATTCTCTGAACCCCAGGGGCCTGTGTGTTGGTCAGTGCAGTGGTAAAATGCAGATAGAGGCTCACTCTGTCCCCTTTAGCTTGCCATCTCACTATTCTTACTGTCAATTCCACTCCCTACCTACACCCCATCACCTGCTCCATCTACTAACACAACAGTGTTGTGTTCCCGAAAGGAATGCAGGAATGTGTACAAATGCGAAAATCAAACCCCTGCAGGCACTTGTAAGTGGTCGGACCCATTGTTTGAATTCACTTTTTTCTGCTGCTTCTGCCTCCTTTGGGTATCCTACATTGCACCCCTCAGGCTTGATTTTGTTCCTAGCTTACCATTACGGGGAATAAGCTGGGCGGGTAAATTTAAGTGTAGAAGATGGAGTTTTTCATATTATACTTTCTTTCCGAGGAGGGTCCTCTAAAAATGACATTCTTGGAACCCCAGGTGCCTGTGTGTTGGTCAGTGCAGTGGTAAAATACAGACCGAGGCTGACTCTGTCCCCTTTAGCTTGCCATCTCACTATTCTTACTATCAATTCCACTCCCTACCTGCACCCCATCACCTGCTCCATCTACTAACACAACAGTGTGGTTTTCCCCGAAAGGAATGCAGGAACGTGTACAAATGCGAAAATCAAACCCCTGCAGGCACTTGTAAGTGGTCGGACCCATTGTTTGAATTCACTTTTTTCTGCTAGCTTTTGTATGACAGCATTCTTGCCTCAGTCTGCTGGACTTTGTACTCCAGTTATCTGTGTATATAGTCGCCCTTTTTTGTTCACCCCGTTTGTTTTACCTTTTCAGGAATGCACCGTGGCAGAAATGGAAGATAACGTTTTAAACGTAGTGAGTATGCCTAACGAAGTGTAATGCTTTCTCTAGAAGATGGCTTTTAAAATTCTGTTGATGGTGTTGTCCTTGTTTTGTACTGATTTCCACCAGAGCTGTTGTTTGCTCGAAGAGTAATGTTCCTAATGTTAAATGAGTTTTTGTGTTCACAGGGTGGTGCTCATTCTATCAAAGGCACGTTGACATTGCAACTTATTTACTCTGCTTTTTATAGGTCAGGGTCGGCTATGGAGAGATTCTAATTTTTTTAAGATATTTGGCTGAGGCGTTATATTTTGCTAGACCTATTGTTACCTTTCAGGGAGCTTATAAGCTGCCCATTGCCTACCAGTTGTTGGCTTTATTGTTGCTTGCTTCTTATTGATGGCTTGTATGCAATTTATTGTGGCTACTTGAGTGTCCCCCTTCCCCGGAGCGTGAACGCTTTACTTGTGTCTTACTAATGCCCTTGTGTTCCTTTCGCCCATCCATGTGCTTTCATCCTCCATTTTCTGTGTGCTTCCTCCACCCATCTTCCTTTGTCAGTGTGATTTCCTACCCTTGCCCCCTCTCATGTCTTTGTGGTTTCTTTGCTGCAAACCAAGGTATAGTCTGTGTATAAAAGGCATGCAACGATTGACACCGTCTGTTAGGCGCCGGCCTGTGGGGAGTTTAGTCTATTTAAACCCGGCAATCTGTAAAAACTGGAAACATAAGAAGAGAGTCACCCAGTAGAGCAGTAGATTTGTAACATGTGTGAAGGATACGCTAGTCCTAATAATGTATATGGATTACATCTTTTTCTGATATTCACATCCCTGGGTAACTAAGGCATAGCATAGTATTGTAACATACTTGTGTACGTGTATGGTGTTTCCATATTTATTGAATGACCACTTGCACCCATTTTCCTGTATACATTATGCAAATGTAGAGGTGGAAGTAATGTGATTTTGGGGACTTTTTTAGGGACCAAAACTTTTTTTTCTACTGTTCTTCTGGTTCATTATTTCAGACATACGTGGCAAACTTTTTGAGTTTGACAAAGAAAGTGGACTAGTTTATGTGCTTTACCAACACTTAAATAACAAATTACATATCCATTTGGATGTAAGTTAGATGCTCGTGTAAGTGTACAGAAGTTGTAGTTTGTGATAACCTTAGAACTTACTATTTTGTGGGCTGTCATCAGTTTATCATTGTATAGCTCAGCAGTGTTGGGCCCCTAGTTTACACATCTTTCACTCTTTTAGAGGACCAAGTGACATAAACAAGATGGTAGTTGTGTTTTATACATTTCAAATATTTGGTATTTAGACCCTGCTCTGATGCGCCCTAGGTTATGCCCTAGAAGGAGGAAGTATGTGAGTAACCGACGCATGCATGACTCATATTCGGATTACTACTGATGAATTCTTAAGGCATTCTGTAATTCCACCAGTGTTATAGATGGAGGGATTGAAATCTTCTAACCGATACCCACAGAGTACAGAGTTTTGAGACTGTTCTAGATCCCGCACCTTATAGCAGGAGCATGCGATGCCAGGATCGCAATATGCAAAGCAGTAATGTGGCTTAATGTTGGTCATCAATATTTCAGAGCTGCACAGCAACTGTTTTCATCTGTGCATGCACTAGTTCTCGACTCTGCCATCCTAACATTGGTACAATTCTGCATGGCCAGTCTTCAAACACATGGCCTGGAACAGCACTAGTTGAAAGAATGGAGTGAATCTCCTGCATTGTCTTCGGACGCTTCTGTGTGTGTCATATACATGGATGCTTGCTTCTAGGTGGATACGGCTAGTTTGCTTCTAGCAAGCTGAGCTTATGGAGCGCAAGAGTTCCTAATGCGGTCAGGCTTTCAGTATTCCTCCACATAAGGCTAGACCGCTGCAGGGCGGTAGGAACTGCTCCATATATTAAGCTCCTGTCAGCTGTTTGAAGATGAAAAGCCCAGTACCTCCCACAAATTTTATATCCACTCCATTTTGTTTTTATTAATAATATCTCACCATCGCACAGGATGTAGCGAAATGCCTTCTGCGCGTTGTATCCATTCATCAGGACTTCCTCCTTTTGACATGAACCAGCCTGCATCCCTTTGATATGGTCTTCCTCTCGCTGGTGGATACTTGGAGTTCAAGAGCGGGATTTCTATAAATATATTTTTTGCTATTCAAAGGTAGGGCTGCGAAAAGGGGAGTTTGCCAAAGTACATGAGCATTAAAATAGAACTGTTCTGGAAGCTCCAACTTGTACTCGTTGTTCCACAATTATCACCGCCCAATTCCGACTAAAAGCAATTGTTGATCGTATTTTCGTGGAGGATCTCAAAGATTCCATTGATGTAAAGTGGGAAACTTCACAGTTATGGTGTTTTTTTTTATATTTCCCTTTTTCAACAAAGTGGGAAAGCCAGCGTGTTATGGTGCAGTGTACATATTAAAACATATTTTTTTCAGGTCCGACATTTAACAAAGAAAATGGTTTATGGAACTTCATGGTACAACAAAGTTTATTTTTTTGAAGGGACCGCTATGTACAGAATAGATAACATACATCTGATTTCGCTTTAGGCTTTCTTTTACTTGGTAACCTTTGGGAAACTAGTTACATTTGCTGAATTTACTGAGCTGTCCGGATTAAAAAAGGAATTCTACTTGTGCAGTAGTACCTTTTTTTAACATAACGTCTGACATTGTCCAAAGTGGAGTACATTTCTCTTGGTTTCGTGTCCTTAGACATATTGAGTTTTAACATTTGTCAAGTATTCAACATTTTTATAGTTTTAAAACGTTTTTTAGATCATTGAGTGAACACCTTCCTAATATATGATCCACCATACACAATAGAGTCCAGCAACTCTAAATCTTCCACCTCAAATTTATTAAATGCTGCTAGAAATTACAATAATAATTGGTACAGTTAAAAATGTATGACAAAATGGTACAGCTAGTTGTGGGAGAAAAATGTGTAAACAAAATTTGGATTGGATTATAAATCCTACTTTGGCAATGTTCATAAGCAGGATGTGCACAGTGTTGTCTCCAGAAGGGCCGGTTAGTGTGTATCCGGTAAAGTGAACATGATAAACATTATAACCACCTACTGAATAGACGTCTCTCTGCAAGCCGCAGGTTGTACTACCTGGCATAGGGGGCCTATCATGACGCTGCTAGATAAGTTATGACCGTTCTTTAACATAATTACATACAGAGGGAGGACCTGTCACTGTGATTGATGCACATTTTTTTGTTACATCTCTTACTGTGCTAAAAATGTGTTCCACTTTGGTTACCGAGATGTGTCAATTGTTTCTTGAACTCATAATGCGTAGTGTGATTTGTAGAACACCCAAAATGTCCTCCACTGGGAGCTCTGAGGAATAACGCTCTTTGGCACATCAGGGACATCCTGCAGCTGCCTCTCGCAGTCGAGGGGGCTAACATCCTTTTCGGTTTCAGACACACTTCTGTGTGTGTGGTGTTTATTTTCTCCTTTTTTATTACATCACTGGCCATTACCCACTATGTAAGGCAAAATAGTACTCACGTTATTTAAAAAACATTTAGTAACCGCCCCCCCCCCCCCCCCCCCCACACACACACATTTTACTTGGGCGGGCAGTTTCACAAATTTGTCAAGTCTTTGGGCATAGCAGGAAGTCGAGAAGGGTCTGTGCATAGCACTGGGGTCATGCTATACCCCTCTTTGAGCCTCACTTTGGAATTCAGTATGGTTCATACGTTGCTGCTGCACTAACTGGGCTGTAGTTGTCCAGCAGTTTGATTTAAAGGTGCCAAGCCATTGTTATCAGGGCAGTTATGCATGTACTTATGATATTCTCTCATCTCGTTAAAAAGAACAATTTTATTAAATATATTATCATTCTTTTTGTTGCAATACTAGCAAAATAGTACAACATAGGGTTTTGTGTACAAAATATGCAGCAAGTGAGTAGTGCTACTGTGCCCACACCCATCGGGTATTAAATTGTGATGTTATGATTTTTATTTTGTTTGCAATCATTTAGACTAATGCATAAGTTAGATAATGCACAACAAATTAAAATAGCTATAATTTGACAGTCTTTAGTATTGTGTTTTCTACCTTTTTGTTTTAAACAGTTTTTAATCATCAGTTATAAAAAAAAAAGTACCTTTTGAGGCAGAATTTTAAAGGTGACACAAGCGACCAAATATTTAGATTTCTTAATATTTGGCTTGAAATAAAATCAATTGCTATAAAATCAAGACATAGCACTGTTCGTGTTTGACTTGAGCACAAAACCAGAACAAGAGGGAAGGATGGTACTGCAGTAATAAAAATAAAACATTTATAGCAAAAGTCTTCTTTGCAAAATATGTGTTTACTTCTGTTGGCAAACATTCTGTGATGTAACATTTTAGTCCCAAACTTTTTTTGTTGTTGTATTTTTACTTGTAGTCCAAAGTTATGAATGGAATTTGTGAAAAGACCATCCAGTTCAGCAGGGATCCCCTCATGAGCCAGTGTGCCTGCTTGGAGGAGGTCCATTTGACGAACATTAAAGCTGGAGAAGGACTGGTAAATACCACTTCATTACTTTTCCCACCGTCCCCACGATCTGGTAGTTGTGTAGTAGGGAAGGTAAGCATTTTGAATGCAATAACAATGCAAAAGTCAAATACTTGGCCACACCCTGGTCTAGTCATGCACAAAGGTACCCCAAACCCACCTCCTCCTGGTTATTCATTAAGATGAGCCAATAAATGTGCAAGTTGCCCTGTACATCTCATTCAAGTAGCCATTTGGCTGTTCTATGTTTTACTGCACGAGTTGGCGCTTTGTGCTCATTTGTCAAGCATTGAATATGTTTTTAGTTATCCTGTAGCAGCACCACTGCTCCACGTTATCTGGTTGATGTATCTTTGTTGTATTTCTTCTTGAATTAATATAAAGCATTCTGCTACGCTGTCGAGGGGGCAGGGCTCACTACAGATGTACTTACGAAAAAGAAAATTCAGGATGTCATTGCTATCTTAGGTTGTGCTGTATACTTCTTGAAGATGAACTCATAGTGATGAGGTGGAACAGAAGAGATGGGAAAGAAGAGAGCAAGACGTGAGGAAAGGATGGGACAGCACTTCCCATATAGGCCACACTGCAACTAAACACTCTTCGATCCGAGTACTCTCCCATGGCGTACTGTACTATATTTCTACTAATGTGTTTAGTGGACAATGGTATGTAGCTGGTGTGTGGTGTCAGGCTAGCAGCTATTTGCAGAACAGGATTTCAGGATTCAAGCCTACACACTTAAATGGAGAGCCATTTAAACTGGGGTAGCGAAGCACGGTGAAACTCTATAGTACTGTACTTGACTGGGTGAAACCTTCCACATGGATAATAACTTCTTTCACCGGGATTTCAGAGCTTGATTGTTCAGGGAGTGTCCTAATCGGGAATCAAGCTATTTTGCTGTAAGCAAAAAAATGTGGGCCCAGTGTCCATGTGAATTCTCATGCTGAGCCGGTGGCCCACAAAAACAAACACCTTCATACCGGACACAGTCTGGCTACAGAAAGAACATAATCCACCTAACCACCTTGCAGAATGCCCAGTAGGAATAGTCTAGGATAAATTAATTATTTTGTTTTGGTTAGGATGGTTGCCTTCAAATGCCCATGCTTCGGTTCATGCGCACTTGCGGTTGGCCACTTCGTGCTTAGGTGCCGATCTACCTCTAAACGAAAATTAGGCTTGGTTTTTAAAGGAACAACATTGATTATTATTTTTCCATTGGAACATTTACCTTTTTGCATAACAGTTGAACACATTGAGCAACTTTCATGGATTTGTTTATTTTTTTAATTGAAATGAATACCTTTAAGACTACAGCACCTTTACTGTACTGCTGCTTGGTTGGTTTGTTACACATGTTGCTTTATCACTGAGGAATGACTTCCTGGTCTGGCCAGTCTACCAAAGATGAGCCACCAGTACTGATTTTTGGGGACCGGCACTTATTTGTCCTTATCTCATATTAACCGCAAGCAAGAGATGGAAAAAAAACACAAGCGGGAAGGAAGAGGGCACAAAGGGAGAAAGCAGGGACCAACAAGTGTGAGATAATGGGGCAGTAGTGTCTAGTAGTGGATGAAAGAAGCCTGCAGTGAATTCAAGACTTATGCATACTTGGTATTTGTGCACTGATTCCTGATAGCACCGCCGTAGCAGAGCTTTGGTCTCTGACCCTCATTCTATTAAACCTTAAAAACTGGATGACCGGCTGTGAGGAGCGGTTTATTGGGGGACAACATGAACCCTGCTGAGAAAAAGGAGCTTGCTTAAGGTACAGCAGGCCTGCTATGTGAGATGGAGTCTACTGGGCACAAGTAATGGCATCCTGCTGGGAATGAGAAAAAAGTCTGCTGGGTGCCGGAGGAAACATGATGAAGGTGCCCCGAAACTTAATGATAGGAAGCAGGACCTTGGAGGAGTGTCATTTTACGGTCCCCCTCCCCATTTTAATACTTGGTGCCAGACTTTGTAGGCGTACTCGTACTTTTGAACCAGTGATTATTACCTGGCACGCAGATTTCAATTGTGTGGCCACGTCAAGAGTTGTTCAAACGACCTGAACAAAACCTCTTGTAACAGTAGCAGGAGGGAACTTGTATTTTTTTTTGTGCTTCTACGTGCGTTTGGCCAGGGATAGGACAATCTTTCAACACTGAATGGGCATTGAGTGCCAGCTCTCCTGAGACACAATTTACTCACAGTATCGTTCTAGAAATAGGTTGTAGAAGTGGAGGATGTCTCCCCAAAGTATGCAGCGAGAGCCAGCAAGTATAGATATTCTCTTGATCCTTTAGCTACTAGTCTTAGTGGGGAGTCTGCAGGGATTTGTCAAGAGGTGGCTGGGTAGTAATCCTAATTGTGTGCATCATTGTTGTGTGATTCATGTAGGTAGAGTTTCATGCTAGTTACTCAGTTATGTGGAAATCAAGATTATAGATCATCCACATTTTTATAGTGCATTTAGAGCTGTGGATAAGTAATGATGTGATTACACATTTGATCTCACACAGAACTCGCCTTTTTTTTAAACAAACTTTATTGATTTTTCATAATCCGATCAGATGCATCCTACATACAAACTCAAAAACTACATTATATCAGCAGAATTCAATGGATAATTGTGACCACATCATGTCAAGGCCTAACAACTCGCTAGCTTGTCTGGGCCGCCCTATTCAGTGTTGTAAGGAGAGTAGTCCCTCCTAATGTAGGGGGTCATATTCCTTCCTTCGAGTAGCTTGGCCCCAAGAGGCTGAGTAGTGTGTCCCCTAGCTTATGCGAGCACTGCCCACATCGATTCAGCAATTCAGAAAACAAGGAGCACACCCCCCAGCACAATCCCCCCATAACCTCGCCTCCCTCCTTCCCTCAGAAATATCGCTTTCCCTAACAGCATCTTTGTTGCGCATTATTCACTCCGCACTCTCCGTCAGATTCCCTATGTCAGTGATCCATGTCCCTCCTGGGGCGATGCACCCACGGTAGCGACCCTATCCACCCTCTCGCCCTGTGGTTTGCGGTTGTGGTCTCATGTTGCAAAGAGGACCCCCAAAGCCGGAAGGATCAGTCCTCATTGTCAGTCGGATTTTTAAGCAGGTCCACCATCGTCACCCAGGCTCTTGCCGTGTCCCACAGTTTGTCGTTATCAGTTCTCTGAACTAGTTTGAGCCTGAAAGTCCCCTCGCAGTCTGCCTACTTTATAAAGTCCCGTAACTAGCGTGCAACACTGGGGGCTGTGAACGCCTTCCAATGACTAGTGATTTCACGTTTGGCTAGGACTAACCCCAAATCCAGGAATTTACTGGTGGTTTTGTTACAGCAAGTTTGGGGGAACCAATGTAGCAAGCACACCCCTGGAGTATACTGCAGTTCCCGTTCCGTCACCTCTGTCAATTTAGCCAGGACCTCTCCCCAATACCCCTGAAGCAATGGTCAACCGGAGAGCATGTGCAAAAACGCTGCATCCTCCAGTCTGCAGCGCGGGCAGGCAGTGTGGGAACCAAAAAACTCATACATTTTGTGAGGAGTGAGGTACGCCCGATGAAACACATAGAATTGGATGAATTGAAATCTGGCGTTTTGGGAGCACTTCCATACCCGTTCCATTAGCATCTCCCAGGGTTTTGCCTCTATAGGCATTCCCAAATCAGCCTCCCATTTAGTGCGCAATCCTGCAAGAGGAGCCCTTAAGCCCGGTGTCATTATTCGATACAAGCATGTAACCGCCTTGATCCTACCCACGGAGGTGACCACATACTGGCAATGGAGAAAAACTTGTGGTGCCTCTAACCCCTTTTTCCAGTGTTTGTGCACAGCCGCCGTCACCGCCACATGCAGAAGAAAGTCCTGAGCAGGCAGTTCGTGTCGTTCCATGAGATCGTGGAATGGTAAAAGGGTACCGTCCTCGTATAGATCCCCAATGGATGAGATCCCAAGCTCCTCCCATTCATGTAACCGCTGCCAGTCCCCTCCGTGCGGTAACTCCTCGCAAAATCACACCGGAATCTCGGGCGCATATGCCGGGCATACTTTATTAAGCCTCAGGGCCCTATACCAACATTGCAGCAACACTCAAAGCTCTCTGGGCACCTCCCTTTCACGCATCCGAAGCTGTAACCGAATCCTAATAAAGTGGCGAAGCCCCAGGTCCCTGCCTCTCTGATCTACTTCCACTCCCGGTTTCCCTGCCATCCACTGTGTGAGCCATTGGAACTGAGCCGCATGGTAGTAAGCCTTGAATCAGGTGCTGCAAAGCCCCCTTCTTGTCAGCAAATGGGGTAGGGTTATGATTTTTAGTAGTGCCACTCGTCCCGCAACCGACAAAGGTAGAGATCCCCAGAAATCAAGGATACTCTTAGTGGTCCGCAGGGCCCGCCCTATGTTGCCCTCAAATCAGGAGCCTCCTGATAAATTCTAACCCCCAAGTAGGGTAAACAACTACCTTCCCATCATACGTCAATCCCCTCAGGAGGATCACCTCGCCCCCTGTGCAGCGGAAACAGGCAGGTCTTGGCCCAATTAACTTTAAATCCTGCTACTTGCCCCAGTTTCTCTAGTAATTCCCGGGCTCCATGTAAATCACCAGTGGTATAAGCAAGGAACATCAGCAGATCGTCGGCATATAAGGCAATATAGTGCATCTGGCCCATCCCCTCTAGACCCCTGTAATGTCTCCCTGTCCGCGCATGAACCGCTAACGGCTCCATTGCCAGAGTGAATAGAAGGGTAGACAGCGGGCAGCCCTTCCTCGTCCCCCTGCCCACGTCCCAAGCAGCTGAAATCGCCCTCCCCCCCCCCCCCGTCCGAACCCTGGCCGTCGAGCGAGAGAGGGGAAGCTTCGTCCAGGCCACAACCCCTCCCCCAAGCCAAAGTCCCTCAGCACCCGAAACAGATACAGCCTCTCTGGGCTGTCAAAGGTCTTTTCAATGTCTATAGATAGCACACACGCCTCATCGCCTCCTGCCGCCGCCTCATGCATCAGTTGACATAACCTCTGAATATTCATGGCCGTGTTCCGGGTAGGAATGACCCCAGACTGGTCCCCGTGCACCAGAGTGGTCATGTGCACCATCAGGGGACTGGCCAAGATACCGCTCAGGAACTTATAGTCAATGTTTAACATCACCGGGGGCGATACACTGTTCGATCCAACTCGGACTTACCCGGCTTAAGGAGTGGTACAATCACTGCCTCCCTCGTCGAGGCAGGTAAGGAGCCTTTCTGTTTTGATCAATTGTAAAGGGACACCAACTGTGGAGCTAGCACATCTACAAAAGTGACGTAGAACTCCGACAGTAGCCCATCAGTACCTGGGGTTTTGTTCTTGGCCATATGCTTGAGAGCTCTCTAGACCTCACCCAATTCTACCGGTCGGCCCAGGTTCTCATCCAGGGGCTACTCATCAATAGTCATAATCTATTAATAATCCCTGCCCATGTGCGGGATCCCGGAGCATATAGAAAATACATATAATATAAGGCAAAATGCGAATACATATAAATATATATGTACATATACATGTGAAAACATATATTTGCAGCCCAACACATTTCCCAACTGGCAAAACTGCCGCAAAATTACATGAATTAGCATACAGACAATAGTACTCTCCCAACCCCTAAGGAAGAGAGAAAGAGCAGTGAACATTTGCATACAACAATGCTTTATTGCCATAGGAAAAAGCTGTAATTGCAGGCATTTGCCAGTAGGCTGCAGTAGAGTATAAAAAAACCAAGAAAATTGACACCTTGCCTTTAAGGCATTGAAGTAGGGGTACCATGCCTTTAAGATCTGAAGGCGACCCCCTGCTCCCATGGTGCACCACAGGTGGCAGTTGGGTCAGTTCTTTTTGGAGGTGCATAACACCTGAGTAGATCCACAGTAACATCTCATAACTTTATGAACATGTTCGTCCGGGGAGGTGGGCGGAAGCTTATGACTTTGAGGAGTATAGCCCTTGATGAAAACTAGGATTACAGGTAAGTAATAAATCCTTCTCATCCAGGGGATACTCATCAATAGTCATTATCTATGAATAGATAAGCAACCTCATAGTTAGTATAGGTAGTCTCCTGTCGTTCCCGCAGCGAGTTAGCCCGTGGGGTGCACGCTACTGCAGCCCTCCAGCCAGTCCCACGCCGCCTGCGGGGTAAGAAAGTAGTGGGGTCTCCTCGTTTGCCGTCACCCGCAGAAGTGCCGGAAAGAGCATCGCGTAGGGGAGATGGAGCTCACGCAATTTTCTCTTGACAGCCTGAAAGGAGGACTGTTGATGTTGGACCTCCCTTGTATAATCCGGGAAGATCAGCACCTTACTGTTTCCTATTTGCAGGTTCTGCTGTTCTTGAGCCCTCTGCAGGATAAAGTCCCGGTCACGGTAATGTAACAGTCTCGCCACCATTGGTCGTGGTGGAGACCCAGGTTTAGACGGGCGAGCCGGGACCCTGTGTGCCCGCTCCAACACATAGAATGGGGAAAGGCCTTCTGGCCCCACCTCTGTCTGCAACCAATTCCCCAGGAACCTGACCGCATCTGCTCCCTCCTCTCGCTCCGGAATCCCTACTATGCGGAGGTTGTTGCGCCGCGAGCGCCCCTCACTGTCCTCTGCCCTTACTTCCAGCACTTTGACTCTGTGTGGTACTTCATTTTAAAGAGTGGCGCAGGGCTGCTATCGTATCCGTAATGTCCTTCATGTTGGTTTTATGGGTCGCCACCCTCTCCTTAAGCTTCCCATGGTCATCGTTCAGTAGGGTGAGGTCTGATCCAATGGCGTCCATTCGTTTCTTGAGTGCCTCCCGTGAGGCCACAATGGCCTGCATAATTTCGCCCAAGGTGGGATCCCCGGGCCGTCCCGGTCTCAGTCTCCCAACATCGCCATCCTTATAGTCTGTGTGCTGTTCCGGCTCGTCCAGGCGTAGGATCTCAAAGCCCTTCTTCTTTGACACTCGGTCCATGATAATGGTCGGGCACTACTGAGAGTAGCAGCGTCGGAAGAGCCCACAGTCCCGCTCCACACCAGCACGACACCGTCGTCCCTCGAGGACCTCACCAGAAATCTCAGCCCCATGCTCCACTCCGGACTTGTGTAGGACCAATTCGGCTTCCGCCAGCCCACCGCCGTGGCTCTGCTTGCCACTAATTGTCATGTGCTCCCTTCTAGCAATAGAAGGCACCCAGCTCAAGAGCGTCGCCCCTTCGCAGCAGAGCTCCAGGTCAGCGCCGGCCCCCACCACCAGCGCCGTCAGGAAGGCCCGTCAGAGGGGAGTCTGTGTCGGGCTGCCCCACCTCAGGGATGAAGACGCCAGGCAACGTCACCGGTGTCTCACCCGCTAAGAGGTGGCCCAGCACGCCACCCGCCCAACCTCTCCACAAGTCAATCACCAGTGTAGAGGTGCTGCGATGCGCCACCAGAACTGTAGGGGTCCTGCTGTCTCAGGGCTCACTGGTGTCCCACGAATTCGCCTTCTAGGGCCGCCGACCAGTGAGTCTCCCAGCCTGGAGTACCATCTTCCTCTGAGCGCCATAAGCCGCCCGCCAGGCAGTGCCTGGAAGCCCACCCGCGCATTCTGCGGTCTTTTTCAACGTCAATCTCAGCCGCAGGCAAGCTCAGGGCGGAGCGCAGCCACTGCCGCAAGACAAGGAGCGCCCCCAAAGTCTCTTGTAGCTCCTCCCGGGAGGGAAGGCGATACAGCCTCCGGGGAAGGCGAGGTCCCAGGGTACACCCCTCCATGTCTCCCCGGCGGAGCCCACAATGGATGCCCAGGCCGCAGCGGTGACCAGAACTGCACAGGCAAAGATGGGGTCCCAGATCACGCGCTCCGACCCCTCTCCTCCGGTTCGGTCCGCTTCACAGCCCGCTCCTGGTCGGTCCGGCCTACCGGCTCGCAGGTGGCACTCTCCGGGTCAGTCCCAGGGCCTCCGCAACCCCGATCGAGTGTTCAGGACTAGTGGCAGTGAAGTAGCCCGCGTTGATCCCCCAAATGGCACCAATCCTGTCCTGGGCGCCGCCATATTAAGGACAGGCACCCACATCCGACCAGCAGGGGTGTTTCTGCCCTCACCCGCCTGTGCGTGGAGCCTCCTCACCGTCCGGGTATAATGAAGCCTCGACCTCCCGTCCGGCGCCGTCAGTAGGGCCGCAGCACCCGCAAGGTGTCCACCGGTCTCCAGAGCCGCCACCGCGGTCAGGCACCAGCTTAACTGCACGGGGCCGCCAACTTGTCCGCCTCGGCAGCGGCCCACAGCACCGGGGAAAATCAGGGCTCTCCTGCCTCTTAGCAGCGCCGGCGGAAACCCCATTCAGGAGGGGCACCATTCAGTCTGCTATGAGATGCGGTGCCGGGGTCCAAGTTAGCTGGCCGGGATCATTTAGTTTCGAGGGCAGCCACGGAGGAGCTCCGGAGTCCGCCTCTGCCTACATCGGCGCTCAAGCCACGCCCCTTCACACAGAACTCCCATCGCGCAATAAACAGACCACGCAGTTATAGGCGTAAAAGGCCATTTATTAGACCAGAACTGCGCATAACAATAGAACAGTAAACAATAACAGAAAACACCCCACTCATACATCCCCCCCATTCGTTTCAATCATTCATGTCAATACTGAGCCCTAGCGGCTCCAAACACCCTCCACTTGCCGTCAATCACCCTTCCAGCCCCCAGCCATTGCCAACTTCAAACCAACTTCGATCCGTCCTGACCAAGTCTCCCCCCCAAGGGATGGGTATGCCCGCTCTTGACCCCCTATCCCTTCGGAACCTGCCTACCGCAGCTCTGGCCTAAACTGGCAACGCAACAAAGCCAACCCAAGAACCACCTCTAACTGCCGGGTGGGTGGGCGGTCTTTTCGAGCTCCCTCCCGATGGTGCCAGGCGCGGAAAAGAGGAAGATCCCTTCCTCCCCCGCGCTTAAGTACCCACCCCCTAGCTCGTCCCCTTCCCCTGCCTGGACTATCCCCTGCGCGAAAGACCCCGGGGAAAGACTAGTCTGCGACTCTGCTTTCCCCGGGGCCCGGCATCGCGCAATAATCAGACCACACAGTTATAGGCGTAAAAGGCCATTTATTAGACCAGAACTGCGCATAACAATAGAACAGTAAACAATAACAGAAAACACCCCACTCATACATCCCCCCCATTCGTTTCAATCATTCATGTCAATACTGAGCCCTAGCGGCTCCAAACACCCTCCACTTGCCGTCAATCACCCTTCCAGCCCCCAGCCATTGCCAACTTCAAACCAACTTCGATCCGTCCTGACCAAGTCTCCCCCCCAAGGGATGGGTATGCCCGCTCTTGACCCCCTATCCCTTCGGAACCTGCCACCCAGTGGACCCCCTGTAGGGCGGTACACTGCCCCACCCCCCCCACCAAGGGGCCGTCCGTGCAAAGTCACTCCCTCCGACACCAGATCGACTCGTTCCACAACTTGCTCACCACATCCCTCAGTTCCATCATATACCATGCATTCCCCAGACGAGACAGATGCACACCGTCCTCCCTAAAGGCTAAAGGCTCCTCCAGGCGAAGTCCAGGATGTGAGATAACTTTCACCCCCTTATCAACACAGTAGAGTCTCAATGCCCGATTCAACTTTCTCCGGGCCTTCTCAATGGCCCCGTGTTTCATGGCCCCTCTCCAAACTTTACGGGGGACCAGCTCCGTCCAGGCAATGCAGGCCCCCGACATCCTTGATTTAAGCACATCCAAGTCCCTCTGCATCAATTGCAACAGAGCCAGTCCAGACAATTGCACCAGGTCGTTCTCGCCCAGATGGATGATCAACAGATCCGGGCACCCCCTTTGTGGGACCATCTTCGCGAGCCAGGGCAGTAGTGCCCCCCATCGCATTCCGCTCTTTCCCCACCATTTCACCTCGTGCAATTGTCCTCTCAGTCCCAGGTTACGTCCGTAAACCTGCTGGTCAGCGTACTTGGATGCCCAGTGCACAAAGGAGTGCCCCACGATCCACGTCACCGTCTTACCACCCGGGCCACCCACGCAACCTACGAAGAAAAAAGATGTTAGAAACGGGCAAAACAGAAATCACAAACCAACAACCTGCCTGGGACCCCACCTACTTTCTCACATACCGCTCGCAGCAGCGAGACTTCCAACGACCAATACTCCGGATCCAGTCCCAGGACCAACCCAAACGAGCCGCTGCAGTGGCAGCCCCAATACGGAAAGAATGAGTACCAAACCCCGCACCATTCATCCCCAGTCGACCCAAAGCCATCCTCAACACCGCCAACAGCTGGCCCGCCGACAACCTCGCACCCGAAGTACGCTGGAAAATTTCACCTCCCCGCGGGCCCCCAGCCCCGCAGAAGGAGCGCCACTCTTGCACCGGGCAAACCGCCCCACCAGACTCGTTCAGCCACACCCACGTACCACGGCCCATCTGATCAGTCTTCGAGCGGCCCAGCCAAATCCCCAAACGCCCGCATCCACCCGCACATCCTCGTACAACCGCCCGGGCCCCCGCCTCGTGCCCAGCAACTCAGACACGCGAAACGCCCCGAAAAACATCCACACCATGCACAGGCGAAACAAGCCCACCTCGGCCCCGTCATAGCAACACTCAGGCAACACCCCCACCAGACGCACCAACAGGTCAAACGTCACCGCCTCCCGCAGGCGCCTCCCCCCGACACCCCTCTCCCGGCCCCACCCCCGCAACATGCGAGCCAGCACCACATCCTTGGTGGGGTCGAAACCCAGAAACAGAATACAGTGAAAGGAAATGCCAGCCAACTTTCCAGAAATCGTAGCAGCAGTCAGGCCCCGGTCCATGCAGGAGAGCACATAGCCCCTCACACCACCCAGCACCTCCGACTCCCCACTCACCACACCATCCACCGTCCAACCCATAAAAGAACTAAATTCAGACCATGCCAACCGATATGTCCTCCTTGTGGACGGTGCCAACGAACCCTCCACCAGACCAATCATCCTCACTCCCCCAATGCCCAGATGCCGGCCGGCAGCTCGGTCTTGCAGGCGTCCGCTCCCGGCGCCAGATGTCGGAACCGCTGCCACTGCGAACGAGACAAAGCATCCGCAATGTCATTATTCGCCCCAGGGACATGCTTGGCCCGAAACACCACATTCAATTGCAGACACGCCAGCATGAACCTTCGCAACAGCTTCAACACTCGCAGGTCCCTCGCCCTTTGGTTATTCACAAGGTCCACCACCGTCATGTTGTCTACGTGGAAAAGCACCGTCCTGTCCCGAAAGTCATCCCCCCACACCACCAGGGCCACCAGCAAAGGGAAGAACTCGAGAAAAGCAATACTCCTGCCCTGCTTCATCCAGGAGGCCGGCCAGCTCTCCGCGCACCACCGCCCGTCCCAAAAGACTCCAAACCCCGCTGACCCAGCCGCGTCAGAAAAGATCTGGCAGTGCCACACCGCCCTCTCCTCATCAAACTCCAAGGGCACTCCATGAAACTCCTGCAAAAAAGCGATCCAAGTCCGTAGATCCGACCGCACCCCCAGCGAGATCCTCACCCGGTGATGCGGAAGCACTGCCCCCGACATGGCCATGCCGAGCCGCCGACAGAACGTGCGCCCCGCCCGCACAACCCGGCAAGCAAAGTTAAGGAAACCCAGCAGCCTCTGAACCGCCCGCAAAGGGATCCTCCTCTCCCCCACAGCCCACTCCAGACACTCCAAAATCTCCTTCACCTTAGCCGCAGGCAGACGCGCCAACCATGCAACCGAGTCCAACTCGATCCCCAGGAACGTGAGGCAACAGCTGGGACCAGCCGTCTTCTCCGGCGCAAGAGGCACCCCGAACTGCACCGCCAAGGCCTGGAAACGCAACAGAGCCCAGCCACAATCCCCCGACCCCGCCCTGCCCAGGAAGAGGAAATCGTCCAGGTAGTGAGTGACCTCGCGGCACCCGCTCACCCTCACCATGACCCACTGCAGGAAAGAGCTAAACAATTCAAACAAGGCACAGGAGATGGCACAACCCATGGGAAGGACCTTGTCGACATAGATGGCACCCCCGAACTGCATGCCCAAGAGCCCGAAATCCGCCGGGTGAATCGGCAGGAGCCGGAAAGCTGACTTGATGTCGCACTTCGCCAGCTCCGCCCCGGGACCACAAGAACGCACCATCCGGACCGCATCGTCCACCGACGCATACAGCACCCTCGAGCCCTCTTCCGCAATGAAGTCATTCACAGACCTCCCCTCCGGCCATGACAAGTGGTGAATCATCCTGAACTCCCCTACCTCCTTCTTCGGCACAACCCCCAGTGGCGAGACAATCAGGTCCGGCAGCGGCCAATCCAGGAACGGCCCCGCAACCCGCCCCTCTGACACCTCCTTCCTCAACTTTGCACCCACCACACCCGGCAACTCCTTCGCTGACTTCAAATTCTCTGCCCACCGCCGCTCCCTGGGGCCCTGATAACCCACCCGAAAGCCTTCGGTGAAACCCCAAAAGAGCCGCGCCGCGGCCTCGCGGTCAGGATAGCACGCGAGCCACGGGGCCATAGCCTCCACCTTAACCGGAGTAGGCGCCCTTCGGGCCAGGCTGTCCTCGCCCCCTGGCGTTCCGCCACTGTTCAGAAGGGGTGGCGAGCGAGAGGCACTGAGTGATGGGGTGCTTCCCTCCGCACTTAGAACACTCATGTTTAAACTTGCACGGGTACCTGGAGCAGAAACCCCGACTGTAGCTCCAACACACTCCTGAGGTGGCCCCCCCCGGCTTGGGCGGCTGTCCGGACACAATGGTGCTGGGCACAGTTCCGCCCCCCGCCCCGCCCTGGGCGGGACGCGTCGGAAAAGACCGATACAACACCGGCAAACCGCTGGCCGTATGTGTAGAGGCCGACGAGTGCGACGACGCCATCCACTGCATCCAAAGTTCCTGATCCACCTCCCCCCAGCTTTTCTCCGGATCGGCGCTGACCCTGGCCCGGAACTCCTCGTCATAGCTCAGCCAAGCAAACCCCCCAAACTGCATCTGAGCCTTGCGGATGATGTCCATGTATTTGAACAACGCAATCGCCCGATCGAGATACTTCACACAATAGACGCTAGCATAGATCAGAAAAGCCGAAGTCCAATTCTCCATGGTGATAGGCACTCTAGGCCGCCTCGTCAATTCCCACTCCTCCTCCTTGGAACCCTCCTTCGCCTGAACCTCCCGGTGCAGTAACTTAAAAACATCCACAAACTCATGTCTCCAAATCTTCTCCCTCATTTTCTCGGACAAATGTGACCCCAACGGCATTGCCAGCCCCATGTACGGCATTTTCTTCGGGACCTTCACCCCTTTTTCATCTTTCCCATCACTCTTGTCAGTCTGCACCCCCAAAGTTACCGACTTACCATCCACCTTCTTACCATCCTCAGGTGGACCGCCCGAAGGCGCCCCCCCCCCTCCCTCACAGACCCATCCCCCACTCCCACCGACCGGCAGGCCCGCTTCCTCCCCTCCCCACCCCGGGGTGCGTCATCCCGAACCGCCCACCAGGCACTCTCACCTGTTAGTGCCTCTGTCCGCTCCCGGGGCCGTCCTCTGGACTCCTTTCCACGGGCCTTCACCGGTCCAGTCTTCTTCTGAGATCCGGGGTCGACCTGCAAGACACCAAGGTCGTCACCCCCCGCTGCGCGGCCTACGCCTTCCAGGTCATCCCGCACCTCCCCCTCTTCCAACTCCTCGCTCTCAGCACTGTAATCCAGTTCAAGCACCGGTTCCCGATCCACACCTTCAGTCGAGACACACTTCACTGCACGCTTCACACCCTTGGCTCCACACTCGCGGCCACGCTGTACGGTGGCGCCACCAGAACTCGTTGCCCGATCCCGCGGGGGAGGGACAGCCGCCGCGGACTGCCCTACTGCTTCCGGCCTGCGTCTTGGAGCCGTGTTGCGCCCCGCTAGGCCCCCCTTGACTCTGCCGACAACTGCCGACTTGGATCCCCTCCCGCCCCCCAGGTCGCTCGAACCTGGCAGGGCCCCGGCACCATCGGGCCTCAAAGCCGTGCTGGCCGTCCCTACCCCGGCCGCGCCCCCAGTAGAGTGGGCGGCCAGGCCTGACCTCCTTAACCTCGCCTGCCGGATCTCCTCCTCCTGCCTCTCCGCCTCCCTCTCCTCCTCCGAGGTAGGGGTGGGAGGCCCCTCAATGTCGGGGCCCCACACAGAACCAACCCGGGCCCTAGTCTCCTCAGCCCACCTGGCCTCCTGAATCTGTTCCAAGATACGCTCTCCCCTGGCCCTCTCCTCCCAGGAGACAGAACCCCAAATCGGAGGGGGGAGCGGCTGGCCGTGGCCAAAAAATTCGCCCCCCCGTGGGAAGAACCCCACCTGGTGGAAACCTTGGACCCAACCCGGGCCGCCAATGGGAACCAGAGAGGGGGAAGCACTCCTGCCCACCGCAAGCCCAGGCACCAGCGGCCGAACCACGGCCGGGGTGCCCGCCCTGGAGCCCCGGGACAAGTCAATCGGGCCGCCCCCAGACACCCGCAGGTCCAGCCCAGGCCTGTCCCCACTAAAAGAAGCCCCATCCAAACGAACCAAGGCCCCGGGGGCCCCGCCGTCACCCTCCGACCCGACCAGGCCCTGCGCAGGCCCAGCCCGGGCGTCACCTAGCTCCACCCCCTGCGCAGCACCGTCCGGCGCCAACAGAGGACCCTGGAGCGGAAGCTCCTCGGGCACGGCCCGCACGGCCGCCCCCGAGGCCCCAGGCAAAAACTCCAATTGGGGGAAGGGGCGTGTGGAAGTCGTCCGACGCTTCCCGCCCCGCGCAGTATCCTTAGGGACACCCGCCCCCCTCCTGGCCCCCGAGCCACCCTCCTGAACCTGGTCGTCCTCCAGGCAGGCGAAAACCGCCGCCTGCACCCCCGCCGAGGCAGCCCTCGTGCCTCTGGTGGCCCCCACCCAGGCCTGGTCCATGACCCCGGGCCTAATCAAGTCATCGCGGCCGGCCCTAGCGAGCAGTAACAAGGCCTCACGGACCTGTTCCGCAGACACCCCAGACATCCCGGCCAAATCAGCAACAAAAGCAAGAGAAAGAAGTACAAAACCCAGCTGTCGTAAGAACAGCTCCGAGA
Source organism: Lissotriton vulgaris (assembly GCF_964263255.1). Classification (NCBI taxonomy): domain Eukaryota; kingdom Metazoa; phylum Chordata; class Amphibia; order Caudata; family Salamandridae; genus Lissotriton; species Lissotriton vulgaris. Next base: position 1,270,301,703 of record NC_141694.1, on the reverse strand, counting down.
ACAATTCCTAAAAATATCACTAGGCCTCAAACTACGCACTAACTACAACTCTTTTCGAGCTCTCTCCCGATGGTGCCAGGCGCGGAAAAGAGGAAGATCCCTTCCTCCCCCGCGCTTAAGTACCCACCCCCTAGCTCCTCCCCTTCCCCTGCCTGGACTATCCCCTGCGCGAAAGACCCCGGGGAAAGACTAGTCTGCGACTCTGCTTTCCCCGGGGCCCGGCATAAGGCTTAAGTGTCACTGTCTGCACTGGAACAAGGCGGGCTCATGCAAGGCATGCTAGAGGGTTCATGAAGTATTCTCATCTGAGCAGGCAGGTAGACGACTAGCAAGGCTATCCTGATGCTGCCTGCGCTTGCCCTGTGCTCGCTTATTATGTTCTTTTGGTGTAGGGCTTGACTGAGTTGTTTGTGCCATTGCGCTCTTTTTGTATGGACTGGTCAAGTGAGATTCGTGTGTTTGCTGCACAGTATATTTGATTTGAGGTTTTCACTGTTTTTCGATGTGATATTGTCACTGTTTAACAGAAAAGCGCATTAATAATGTGATCTGATGGTGTATATTTATGTAACTGTATTATTGCACCTCTACTTGTGTCTATCTGTTCAGTTCTTTAGCGGGAGGTTTTGTGAAAGAAAGGTAGTGTCTGTATACTGTCTTGTTTATTTGCTGTGCTGTGTGCCTTTCCTTCTATTATTGTAGATGTGTCTGATCCTGGTTCGGAATCTTGAAAGATGAGCTGTGATACTCTGGAGTTTGTTGAGAGAATGTTTTATGAGCATTGCATTTAGCATTTTGAGCTTAGTCTACCGTGTGTCAGTTTCTTACAGTATCCCTTTAAAAGTTTTTTTTAATTTATTTTCCTACTTTTATTTTTTTATAAAGTAAATTTGTGGTGTTTGATTCCCATAAATATGTTGCAATGTTTTTCAACGTTTGTAGCCTGTATTTTAAGTTAACATAATTTAACATTAACATTGAATATTCTGATCAGTCAGGTGTCTGAGTCTTTTGTGCACTTATGCTTTTTGTGAGCTACAACTAGAATTAAGAAAAATGTAATTGCCTTAGAGTCCACATTAATGCCATTGCGTTTGTTTCCTTTTACTAGGGATTGTATATCAAATCAACATATGATGGCCTGCATGTAATTACTGGGACCACAGAACATGTAAGTAAATGAGTGAGATTTATCAGCATTCACTTTTTTCCTCCAGGGGTTGGGGAGAGTTTATAATTGTTTTGTTTCTACAGTTTATCATAACCTCACAGGCAATGCTAGCCGCATTGTCCCTGTCCCGCTACTGACTTCTCGGTCTCCCCAGGTGTCTGCGTTGTGCCGACTGTAGGTAACCACTATGTCTGTTCTTCATTTATGCCCTCAACATTTATCACGTTGTGAATGTTTTGAAGGTGGTGACCACTTGCTTGAATGCCTGGTTATGTGATGACCATCCCTGGGCATAGAGGGCTGCCACTGTGCGCCTGAAGGTGTTCCTAGCATATGATTGTGTGTATATATATTAAAGCAGGGTAGCAAAATTAATGTTTGAAGGCCCAAAAGATTCGCAGGACCGTCCATAGAATTGTTCTGGAAGAATGGTTCTCAAAGGCTTAACCTCAAGGTCTTATCATAGTTCTTCGTGGTAGAGTGAGCACACAGCATCAATACTTCTGCCCTGGCCAGGTATAAAACCAAGCCTGATTGTTGAAGATGTGTTTACTTATATTTTGCAAAGAGCACAACAGATGGAGCCTATCAAACACGAAAACGCAACAGTGTATATATTCCAAGACTACATTCTACCCTGGTAGTTAAAAATGCATGCAATTCTTTTTTGTAGATGAAGACGAGGGTGAGGATCTTCGGTTTGCTAAACATGCTAAATGTTTCCAGTGATGCAGAGCGCTGGAAACCGCCAGCTCAAATTAAGCAGTGTCTGGAACAGGCTTGTCTGACGATCATATGTCTGAAAGACTTGTACTGACTCCCATGATTGCCGAGACCATTATCTGAAACTTTGGAATTCCTTATTTAATAGGGTTTCAGTGTTGAAATGCAAAATTAGGTTTTTTGCTATGTGGTAAAAACACGAGAATAGGCATAAGATGTCAGATGGTGCCAGTACTTATGTCTACCTTGGCCGGAGGAGAGTGGTTGGCAGTTAGAGATTGGAATGGCTGCACCCCCCCTTTCTTGTCACTTTCCATTATAGTTTAAATATATTTCTTTAACCTTACTTTTTATTTTCATCGCTCAGAGACTATTGTCTCTGCAGTTGAATGCAAAGTTAACGAAGGTAGATGTGATGCACCAAATGGAGTTCAAATAGTGGTGTTGATTGGCGTATCTTGGTCTAGGTGCGGAAATGTCCGGCCCATAGGGGAATGCATCGTCTTAGGCCTTGAATTGCAGAATGCACGAACCACATGCTGCTAGAACAGTAGATATCGCAACCACTACAGGGAGAAAGTCAGACCCAAGATGCCACCCGAGATAGCTTGAAATACCTGAAATCTTGGATATAGCCAGGGGCAGTAAATATACGTTAAACACATGAAAAGGTAATGCTGCGGCGGGCCCAACTTAAATGTGCAAAATCCATGCACACCCGGAGCTTACACACATAGCATTGCTTCAAGAAAGCCATATCCCTAGTAGTGAGGGGAGAAAATCCAGAAATTGAGGGGCAAGTTTACCTCACATTGTGCTTAACCTGTGTCAGAAAGGTGCTTTCATTGGTTAAATCGGGGTTTTAATGGTGTGTTTTAATAACCTGGTAGGCCTGGAGTGTTTGATACACATTGCTAAAAAGGCAATTTAGATGTGGAACCCGTCGCGTTGGTAAGTTTATATGCTCCTAACGTCACACCTGCACAATTCTTCAACTAGATCTGGGATCTCTAGTTGCACAGTTCTCACTGATCTACAGGGGAGACTACAGTTTTATACCCATCCCAAATGGTTGCATTTCCTCTTCTCCCAGGTGCTACAAATGTTAAGAGTAATAAAATAGTTTAGAAACTGGAGAAATAACTGAAACTGGAGACACCTGAAGAGATACACATTCAAGCAATAGAACGTACTCCTATTATTCACACCCTCCCGATCTTCATATCAGATGAGATATGTTCTAGAGTACTCCTATCTTCAGCACAGTTAGCATGTATAGCAAAATGAATGGTACAGTCAGTCAGTCTCAGTCAAATTCTTTATTCAGCATTTTCCTTTTAACACCATAGAAGTACAGTAAAAATGAGGACATATACAATTCAAAAAGATCACATCATGAGAGATACATCACTATTTATTGTAAAACAAGTACTCCCCCCTCCATCTTTCTGACAGGACTCTGCCGAAATCGTTTGGGGAACTCCTGCCGGATTACCTGCCTATCGCAGTGTGTCCTTGTGCGTGCAAGCATCAGCCCACTCCTCGCGGAACCTGCTTTGCGGGTCCCGCATCGTGGTGATTTTCGACCCGAGGACTTTGGAGTGAAGAGAGTGGGACACTTGCTGTGACTGAAGTGGGTGCGTGTAGCGGAGCAGGGCTGCGAGCGGTCAGATTAGGACTCCAAATCCCAGGAGCCCTTGCCAGTTGTAATTCCATCCACCTGGCCGGCTCTCCCTGCTAGCTCCGCCCATCTAATTAGTCTCCTCTATAACTTGAAACTATTCCTTCCGCAGCGCGGGAGCGCGCCGGGAGAAGCCCGGGACAAGGGCGGGACCGTCTGTGGCCGTCAGGGGCTGAAGGAGGCTGGGCTGGGCCTAGTCTCTTTGATTTTGGCTTTTGTTAACAATAATTTGTTTTACATGTTGGTGCTTTGGAGGGGTATCTTATTGTTTCTGCCACTGTTAGTGGTATTGAGCCTTGCTAACAAAAATATGACGGCTAAAAAACTCCGATCTGGTCGAGTTTTAGTAGGGTGGTCTGATTCTAAAACTAAATCAAACCCCTTACGAAATAAAATTACTTCCTCCCTGCAACTGAAAGGCCAATGTCAACTTTTTAACTTGTGGGAAAGAGGAAAGGATAAGGTTGCAGAGGATACCTTAAGCACTGCCACACTAGAGAGTAAAGTTTCAGAGCCAGTTCCTGCCACCATTAAGGATAATTCTAATTTAATTGTGGTTCCCGCCCCTTCCCATCCTGGGTCTCCCTCCTATGAAACAGCGGGGGGCCTCCATTGGTTATCATTGATTCACAGAGGCAACTGGAACTTCCCCATGGGGCATCGGGTTGTATTCCTTTAAAAACTCCCAACTCCATCTCTTTACAATTACCTTATTCGGTAGTGCCTAATCTCAGGGAGAAATCTATGATTTTGCCAGATTTACCCTCTACTCCTATAATTCCGGAGGGTGATTACACTTTACCTGATATTGATATAATATCTCAAAAAGGGCCGTTGGAACTCCTTCAGGTTGTTGCCAGGGCTAATTCTAATATTATTGAAGCCCCGTTAATTTCTAGTTCTCGTCCTCTTAGTAGTACTCCTTCTAATAAATTAGATTTTTCTTTGGCTCCGTTAAATTTTACTTCCTGCTCTGGCCCTAATTTGAATAATATCCCTGTGAGCCCTCCAAGTGCTAGTGATAATCTCATTTCTAATTCCCTATCTTCCTTGGAATCGTTGTTATCATCTATTCTCAGTTTACTGGAAAAATTTGTTGGAGGTTCGGATTGCATCCTTGAGACGGTAACCCAAATCCTAAGGGTGCTACTACATAATAAAGGTGGGTCCGTCCTCGGATGCCATCCCGAGCACGACAACCTAATGGAGTCATTAGTTGATAATAAGAGGTCTCTAAATGAAATGGCAAGACTTGACGAAGTTCAAACGGTTTCACATCCCTCTCCTGAAGGTCAGAAAGGTAATAAATTAGCAGTTACATTGGCGGATCCTACTGTCGACAATGTAACTTCTGCAGGAGCCAACTGTATCGTAACTCATGATGATGAGATAGAATCATTATCTGTCTCTACTGTTACTCAAAATTTAGAAGTTCCTTCTTTATATCCCATATTTATGACACAGGTAAAAAAAAGAGGAAGAGGCTCCTATCGACTTCCCTGGTACTGCCGAAAAGGCAGTCCCCATAAAGCAAAAAAAGAATAGAATAAAAAAGAGGAAACCTGTTCGAAGATTCTCTAAAAAGAGGCAGAGGAAACTTATATTTGAAAATAACTTAGAGGCTGTATTGGAAAAATCCTGCCGGACTGAACAGTCCCTTTATTTACATGCTGATATAATTGGTCCTCCGAAAGTAGATCAAGTGACTGTTGGGTCTGGTCTTACAAGTCCCTCGAATTGCCCTCACCCTATTGTTCCTCTATTACCTGTAAATCTTCTACCCTCTACTCTTAACCCTCTGGCTAGGCCTTTTCATGACTCTCCTATAATTGTGCCTACTCCCTCTGTGCCAACTAGGGATAAAACAAATTTAGATACCCTTTTTTTAGACTTTTTTCCTTTATTCGATACTGATCTCATCTTAAATAGATCGGTTCTTCTTAAATGTTTTCATGAGATTGAAAATTTAAAACTAATCTTAACTTCGGACTTGGATGTGGTATTTCTTCCTAATGTTACTCTAGGGAAAACAGCAAGGGTTAAATTTCATTCTAAACTGATTTTGAATCACATTTTATAGTAGGCAGAAGAATTACAAATCAGAGGGATTGATGTTACCCCATATTTTGTAGAGGAATGGAGGAATAAATTATCCACTAACTTGCCAACAATCTTTGATACAAACTCGAACACTACAGATTGGTCCTCAGTTAGATCGGAGGAATTAAAAATGTGTTTCACAAAATGAAAGGCAAGTTCTTTATAAAAATCCTCCCCCTCCTAAACAAGTTTTGATGGATGATACTGCAAAATGGAATTGGTTGCCCGGTGTTCTTTCTAGTAAATCCGCTTCTCGTCCTAAACCTCATCTAAATTTTTAATAGTGATCTGAAGATAATCTCATGGAATATTGCGGGTTTCAAAGATAGTCAGGAAAAATTGTTTCTTATACTCTTTAGAAGCAGACGTAATTTGTCTTCAAGAAACGTGGGTGGAAGGAAAATTAAAGTTGGAAAAAGGGTACTTTGTTCTAGAGGGTAGTGCAGTGCCCTCTAGGAGAGGTCATGCGAAGGGCGGAATAGCATGTTTACTGTCCAATAGAATTAATTGGAATTATTCCCACCATCTTGATCCAGATAAACTGTTTCAGGCAATAACTTTCAAAAATATGTTTAAGGATTGCCCAAATAAATTGCTTGTTTTAATAAATACTTATATTCCCCCAAATTCTTGTTTTAATGATGGTTTAAAATCACTTTTTTCCTTTATAACTAAACTCATGGATTCCTCTCCTTCTCCTTATATATTGTTACTTGGGGATTTTAATTGTAATATCTCTAATTGTGGCCTTGATTTGTTTAGAAATAAATTTAGGGAAGAATCTCTTCATATACCTCAGGCTTTGTTTCCAACGAATATTAAATCTAACAAAAGAGGTAAATTAGTTCTGGAAGGTCTCTCCAAGGTGGATTGCCTAATAATAAATGGTAGATTCCCTTCTGATTCCCCAGCAGCTTTTACACATAAATCAAAAAATGGAGATTCAATTATTGATTATGTAGTCGCAGATTGTTCCTTCTTTTCCTATATGAAGGATCTCTCAGTTGTGGATTCCGAACTTAGCGACCATAAGGTGCTGACTCTTATAGTTTCTCTCAGGCCTTCTCTGGCGGATTCTTGGCACATCGACATTGATTCGGTGAATTTTGGCGCCAGTTCAGAGAAATGTTATTGGAATCACCGTTCTTTTGAGTGTTTGCTGCCCCTCTTAACTTCTACTGTTGAGAATTTGTTTCAATGGGATGGAAGGGAATTATTAGGATTTGCTGAGTTTTTAAAACGAGTAACCTCAATAGCTAAGAAATTTCCCTCCTTTAAAAAATCCTTAGTATTCCCCGAATCGCTTCGGCAATTAAACATTGAAATAAATAAATTGATACTGGGTCAATACTTATCATTTATTCAGGAAGGCCATCATAAACTAGCACTATTAAAAAGGAGATCGAGGTTAAAGGCCAGATTAAAAAAAGAAAATGAGGACTCCTCATGGATTCAACTCCGGGAAGTCTCATATAAGGGACATGCCAGGATATTCTGGTCATTAATTGGCAAGGGTTGCGGCACTAGATCCTGTCCTATGCCTATTGCCATTGATGAGCAGATTTGGGCTCATTACATCGAGAACTTATACAGCAACAATGGTCCCCAACGGGACGATGATGCTCCCATTGTAGACTCTCGTTTATATTATTCACCGCCCGAAAAGGAAATTGAACTTGCCATCAAAAGCATGCGCTCTTCTGGTGCGATGGGCAATTCTTTATCCTGTGTTTAAATCCTGCTTTATTAGCGGAACAGTCCCCCCATCCTGGAAAGGGAGCATTTTAGTCCCTTTATATAAAAAAGGGGCTAGAGACCTACCCCAAAACTATCGTCAAATCGCTTTGCTTGATGCCATTGGCAAGGTCTTCGCAAAATGTCTTCTTGCTTTAATTAACGATTGGGTATCTAAGGCCGAAATTTTGCCCTTTGAACAAACTGGCTTTAGGCAAAAGCACGGTACGTTAGATAATTTGACTGCACTCCAGGTTATAACGGAGAAATATGTCAAAGTTTGTGGTGGACATGTGTATGGCACCTTCATCGATTTCTCCACAGCTTTCGATAAAGTGGATAGAACATTGCTATGGGGAAAGCTATTCGATTTAGGAATGCCATCTTTTCTTATTAAATTAGTCCGTGCCCTGTATTCGGACACTTGGTGCAGAGTGTTGCTAGGCGGGGAAAGAGGTTTATCTAGAACTATTCACACGTCTAATGGGTTAAAGCAGGGTTGCCTATTGGCTCCTCTGCTGTTTTCTCTTTATATATTTGATTTACCTCTGGCTCTCTCTGCATGCTCCGGCATAGCTCCGATCCTGGGGGGTTCCCCAATTGTATGTCTCATGTACGCTGATGATATTTTGATTCTTGACCTAACACCCAAGGGATTGAATAATCGCCTGCATGCCTTACATAAGTATGCAGGAAAACATGTTTTGTTGATAAATATTGCAAAAAGCAAAGTGATGTGTATGTCGGGTAGGAAGAAAACTAAATATGCGAATTTTCCATGGATTGTAGGGGGCCAAAAATTGGAAACCGTGAAATCATATACCTTCCTTGGTAAAATTGTTATGAGTAATTTAAGCGAAAAAGCTCATATAGCTAATAATTCCCGGAAAGCTATTGTCCAGGGAAAGAGTTTGGTATCCTTGTATAAGGCTACAGGTAGGAGACACTTTTCAATACTGTTAGACGGATTTAGAGCAAAAGTCCCTGCCTCCTTACTCTACGGAATAGAGCTAATTGATATAAAAAATTGGAGCTTTTTAAATTCCTCGGGAGGAAAAATTTTACGTAGCCTTGTATCTGTCAATACAGCGAGTTCAACGGCTGTCTTGAGACAGGAATTCGGCTTACGCAGTAGCTGGGTCCAAGGTTTGGTGGGGATCGTGCGCTGGGTTCTCAGCCTAGCAAGGGGCGAGCCGGGCACGCTAAGACATCTTATAAAAACTGAGTTGTTGGGAAATTTTAATGACTATTCATTAATTATAAAACATTTTAGATATGCTGTGAGTCATTTACAACTAGATAAAGATGTTTTATTTTCTTTGTCACCATATCAGTTAAAAACTCTCTTGAAGTCTTCCTCGTGGGAACTAGGGTTTAGACTGGATAGAGAGCTTCGCATTCTGAAAAAGGGTATTACTCCAGTTATCGATTCCTGTCTTGTGAGGAAAGCTCAACCATATGTTCTATGGAACATTCCTCACGTGGTTAGACGTCTACTATTTCTAATAAGACAGGATTTAATGCCTTTGAAATTGCTCTTATCCAAATGGTATGGCTCTTCAGCTGTCTGTGATTTATGTCATATGAATGAGCAGGATTTGTTTCATGTTATTTATGTTTGCCCAGCACTGATGCCTTATAGGCGGAAATGGCTAAGACCCATTTGCTTTCAATTGAATATTTTGTCCGCTTCTGCTTTTAATGCAGCTATGATCAATCCCCCCAATGAAATGTTCTGTTTTAAACTATACAAATTTTTCAAATGTTTTCTGGATATGTACTAAGTCGTAATTCAGATGCCCTGATCTGTGTATTTTTATTTTATGTACTTGTTAGTATTCTTTCTTTTATATGATTTTATTTGAATATATTTCTATGTTTTTTATGTGGATCTCGTGAGAGTTCCGTTATCATAAATAAATAAAACTTGAAACTCCAAACTTCTGTCAGAATTATAAGAATATTTATTCAGCAAATTCCTCTAATGTTCCTCAATTTGACTGATTGTCTTAAAAATTTGTCACCGCAAATAAATTCAGATGATCTCGGGCCATTTGTAAATATAAGAGAGCTTTTGTCGCATGTCTAAAATTGGCCTTTTTAAGCAAGATTACTAAAAAACGACGCCTGGGCATTAGATAAATGGGCATAATACAAAATGAAGGGTATCCTGCGGAGATCGCTGGTCGCAGCTGCAGGGACCCTTTGACTCAACTGAGTTTATAAAACCTGCTGGCTCAGCTAACAGGTGATTTAAAAGGTTGCGCCTAAAACGCGTTAATAAAAATCTATCCTGGGCATTGTGTATAAGGGTGAGATACGGCTCCATTCCAGCATAAGACATCACAAGAGCATATGCCTTCACTGATGGTTTACCTGCTTGTTATGTTTAATTGGTAGCAAGTCCATTGAGTGTTCCAAACTGTGTCTATTCAGCACCCTACTTAATTCCCTTCCTTCCAATGTATGCTCAAAATGGGCTCCCTCTTCAAAACTACTTGATGTCCAATCTTCCGTAAACTGTATCAGTTTTGGATATAGGTGGCAATTAAAATCTCCTGCTATTAAAGTCAATGGGGCCATTGAAGCCTGGTTTAGCTCTCTCTGTGACCCTAGTCTATCCTCCAGCTCCCCTACTCTTCCTCCCCCCGCATTATAAAAATGTACCAGAGTTAAACTGAGGTCATTAGTCTTGAACTGTACGGCTATCATACAGTCCGAATTCCAATTTAGATCCGTTCAGACTCCTTCCAGGCTCAGATCTTTACCCATATTAGGAGACCACCCCTAGCTCTGCCTGATGTTGAGCTACTCGCTGGAACACCAAAAGATTTAAACCCAGCTAGATTGAAATTGGTGGGATCCACTTCCTAGGTTTCTTGGGCACAAATTATATTAAATCTATTGATGTACTCCAGCCACTCAGTATTCTGGAATTTGGCTGATAAACCCGCCACATTCCAGGACACTAATTCGAGGGTACTCCAATGCCCTCTAAGGGGGGCACCCGATGTCCTAATGGGCTCACTATCTGTGTGGGTGTCTGTAGGTCCAACTTGATATGGGTTACATGGTGCCATTTGAGTGGTGTTCGAAGTTACTCCTTTTGAGGGTTCCCTTCCTTGTGTTCTTAACTGTAACTCCCCGTGTTTATCTGTCTTCTCCACAGGGAGTCCATCTACCTCACTGAGGTGTCTACCCCCACCCAGTGGCGCATATTTGTTAAACAGTGGGAGAGCATACTCCTCTTTCATTTGAGCTACCTGACTCTCATGTATGTGAGCTACCTGAGTATCATTGTCCGGGCACTCACTCCTCTCTCTATGGGCCCAGCCACGCCCTTTGTCTGACTGCACTGTCCATCCCCTCCGATCATCCCAGCACCCTCCGATAGGCCAAATATTTGCAGGCTTATAAAAATAGCTTAAGCCCAGTGCCTGTATACTAGACTGTATACCTATCCAGGGTTCGTTAGCGATGTGCTGTACTACTTTAGGGTCTTTGAAGTTCACCACAATACAGTCCCCTGGTATATAATTTTTCCTGTTTCCCTCCCAACTCACCCTTCTAACGTGGAGGATCTTTGAGTGGGCCTTTTCGGGCAAAGGTCTATTGTGTTTTAGCCAGTGTGTTGTTTTATTTTTCAATTGATCATGCGATTCCTCTACTTCTGCTTTTAGTTCAGGCACCCCCGTGAGGACAACAACGTAGGGTAAGCAATCTGGGGACGGGTCTAAACGGGGATGCGTTTTCATTGCACTATTTCTTGCCGTTTCCTCATTGCCCGGTACCCCCTGAGACCTGTCTCTTTCTGTCCTACTCCTGCATTAGATATCCCCCCCTGATTTTTTAACTCACAGGTGGTTGCCCCACGCTGTTTGGTGCCGATGTTGTAATAGAATTTAAATCAGTAGCACCCTCCTTTCCGCCCACCCTGCCAACATTATTTAAATAAATACCCCTCTCTATCTTCTCATCAATGCTGCCCAATGTGCACAATATTGATCCCTCTGCTTTCCCCAGTCTTTGCTCAATTGCATGCAGTCTGTTTGCAAGGGGCTCCAGCTGAACTATTGAGAGCACCTATTTTCTTCAAGAAAACGTCCTCAGTCTGCAATGGGCTCAATGAAATCACTGGGTCAATACTGTTTGGAACTGACTGGGCTCCTTGAGAGGTGTTGTCTGCTACGAGGTCCTCATTAGGAGTCTCCTTGTGAGTGCTTTGGGAACAATTCTTCGACTTCTTTCCCTTCTGTTGTGTGCCAGCTCGGGTTGCTCCTCGATTTCTCTTCGCGGTTGCCCCCTTTAAATACTCCGCTGACGAACGGGGCTTCTCAAGGGTTATTGCCCCCCCCCTGATGCTGCATTAGTAGGTGAATACAGCCCTATACCCTGGTGTCAGAGGGGCTGAAGTGTCCCTTATAGTAGTGGTTTCTTCCTGCGGGGCAATTGTCGTGTCCCTCTTGCGTTGTTTATCTGGCGTGCGAGTATTCTGGATGGCCCCCAGGGATGACCTTTTTGAGAGCGCTAAGTCTGTCGAAATGCGACGTTCCGTGAGAGCTATCTCGTGGGCCAGTACTGAGGAAGCCCTCGTGATAAATTGAGCAAGGGTCCCTGCAACATACCCTGTACCCACCCCTTTCCTCGCTGCTCCGTTACGCGCTGACATTACGTGATAGAAACAAAGTGCAGTGCAGCAATTTGGGACTAATATGGCAGTTACCTTTTGCTGTCTCCAGGTCCTTGGAGGGGGGGGCAGCCCAGCCTCTACCAGTCTCTAACTGGCCCCACGCGCCTCTTGCGAAACGGGAGGTGCTTTTCAGGCGCTGCAGATGGTGGTGGGAGGGCTAATCACGCCCTCGGTGTCCCTCTGGCTCCTGGGACCTGTAGTCTCCTTTCCTTGCGGCAAAAACTCCACGAAGCGTCTCCCGCGAAGCGTCTCCCCGGAAGGTACAGTGCACACGTCTGGAAGCTAGCTGTTAATCTTATTCAGAGCTACAGCTACTTGACTTAAAGTAAAACCTATTAAAGTGATATTGCCTAAATTAGTTGAAATTGCAATGGGAAGCTGGTCTATACAAGTCAAGAGAACAGGAGTGAAAACAACATATGCACCCGAGCTTCCGCTTTGGAAGATTGGGGAGATGGAGGAAGTGGTATATCAACTTCCTGAAACTGCAAGCAGCATATGCAGTAGATCTGCTGCCTTAGCCAGTAAGGTTGAACTAACATAAACAATAGCTCTGCTGTCTAGGGCTTCAGATTGGAGTTGTGTAACTTTTCATTTTCCGATCATGCTTTTCCCAGGTAGATTCAAGTTATGTGACTAGTAATTGAGTGGGAAGGACATAAAGCAAAGATGCCAGGATTTAACATTTTCAAAAACAAATGTGTGGTAGAAGGAATGAAGAACGTTTGCTACATTTAGAAGAATCATAGAAGTCCAGGTCAGTTTGGGTATTCCAGGCTAGTTCAACTGTCTGTAAAAACTTTGGCTCTCTATCTAATTTGTGTTTAAATTGCTCCTATAGTCCGAGTTCATAATTCATAACTAATCCTAGTGTGCTTGGTTTGACTAGGTTTACATTCACATCCTCTTTGGATCGATTTCTGGATGCAAGTGCATTCTTTCTCCTTGATGTCTTAATTCTTCGGAAGGAAGGGCTGTGGTCAGGGTTTCTTTTAGGGAAGTGGTCTTTCAAAGCCAAGATATCAATGCACAAACATTTTTTGATGGAGTTGATCGAGGACTATATTTTCCGGTTTGATTTGTAGGTAGAAGTTTCTGAATTTGATTTTCCCTTTCCTAATGTTTATGCAGAATTCATCACGTTTTACGACCCACAAATTTCCCAAAATCATGGGGCTGTGATTGCGTGTTATAGTCAAGAGTAACGATCAAGGTATTATTTATTTATGCATTTTTATATAGCGCGGACTTTACCCGAAGGTGTCAGAGCGCTTCACAATAGGAACAGAACTGATACATGAGAACATTACAAGTGAGCAAATTACAAAAGCAAACGTTACATTACATTACGTTACATTACACTGCTGCATATTAGGCGAATTCAAAGTCATTCTAATTATCCAGTACAAAAAAATCCGGGGCTCCAGGGAACGTGTCTTTGAGCTTTGGGTGCCCAATGGGGTTTCTGGATCAGTGGAGTTTTATGTAGAATATTGCAAACTTAATATGAGTTGCTTGTTGCCTAATAGTCTTTCCAAAAAGTATTCTCACACTCAGGTGTTTCTTAGAAGCTCGGCGTTCTGCTTTGTGCTCAACTTGGAACAGGTCCAACCAAGACCCCTGAATCGGAGATTCCATGGCCGTTACGTGAAATTGGCAACATTTTAAGTTAAACAGTAAAAATTATCCTGTGGGGATTTTAGCTAGATGTAGCATCATAAAAGCAAATAGATGCTGTGCGTCAATTACACAGCTAGATTACTTACCCAAGTAACTATTGTCTGCAAGCTTGTTTTAGGCCCCAAATGTGCTTTGGGAATGCAGCTGGGGTCAGATGCTCTGTTCTGAGCTGTAATTTGTTGGCATCATTTGTGCTGAGGCACCCAATTTAAGAATTGTAAATTCTAGGAAGCCGGACACTGGGTGTAAATGTTTCCCTTAGAACATGTTTAGCCTATTGGGATGCACCACTTGTTCTCTGGCCCTCTGGATTCGTAGCTGTGGCACCTGGCAACATTCTGATGTTCAGTAGATTTCGAGTGTGCAAAGACAGTGATATATGGGTTCTTGTGTTGTCCCTGGTTCCTCCGGTAAGAAATATGTAGCAATTCATTGTTTACACGCAGGAGCGCCTAGAGGTATGCTTTAAATAGTGTTTCATTCAAACTAAATGACTGATTTTTTTTTTAAATCGTATTTGGCATCAACCAACTCATTAAAGTGGCCTGGCAGTCGATAAATAAAAATGTGCCTTATGGTACTTGCATCTGGGAAGTGATGCGCACACATAGCGGTGGATGACTTTTATTAATCAATGCACTTCTCCCCACTGACTTGTGACATGACTGTCAGTGCTGTGTATTCATTTATAAGAAAGGGCTCTGATCCATCAATGTGTGTGTGTGAGTGCATCAGTACTTCATGGCACTTCTAGACTCTGTCCCGAGTTAAAAATCCCCGTGAAAACGTTAATCAACAAAAATGTCCTCTGTGTGCGTACCACGCTCTTGCTTGGTAGTAGCAGGCAGTATGATGTAGTCATCCCTGTCCGTCGCCCAGCTGCATGCAGCAGTTTACAGGGGTGGCCTGGCTGATTGTGACACTGAGAACACACAGTTGAAAATCGCGTCGGGGGACTATTGCCTGCTCCGTATGAGGCTCACAGCAGCATAGCCCTTCCTTTTGGCCTAGAAGCGGGCCACCCCCTTTTTTACCGCTTAGAAGGACGCCTAACTAGATTCCTGCCTCTTCCCAATGCAGAAATGGCAGGAAATCTAGACTACACTGTCTTTCCCTGACCAAGGCCCCATATAATATCGCAGCTGTTTTGATGTCCTTTCTATGTAGCACCAGGAAAGTGTCTCAATTTCGGCAATCAAAAGGAGAGCATTCTACGTCTAATTTTTAAGTAGTAATAACAAATGCCTAATCTAAAAGAAATATGTATTCCAACTATTGAAGGGGAAAATTCGAGATACCAAATTGGAGCGTGCTGCAGGGCAACATTCCCTTCTCCGTCCCCATACATAAAACAAGTTTACATGGTGCATGTGACCTGCTACTGTAATGAACCTCTGCTATGAAATCAACTGACACATTAATGTAGTGTGCAAAAGACATACAAATGATGGACGGAATGCTGAACAAATCAAACATTCACCCCAGTCGAGAGATCTGGGTTAAAAGACATCTTCTTTTGCTCACCATGCCTCCCCAGTTCAGACATGGCCATATGCAAATCAGTCTTGACCCTGTGCCTCATGGGAACAGTCCAGCCCGAACTGCCAAGCGAGGTCCTCCCTGGGCCAGAAAACAAGCGTCCTGGGGGCGGTTTTGGGGGTATCGCCCCATATCCGCCAGGCTAGCTTGAATCCAGTGACATTGTGAGATCGAGACCCACATCTGGGCTTACCTAGCACACTTCGGGCGAGAAATCAAAAGACATGCAAATGATGGACGGAATTCGGAACAAATCAAACATTCTTCCCCAGTCATGAGATCTTGGTTAAATCCATTGTTCTTGTGCTCACCCTGTTAGACGGAGCCATATGCAAATTAGTCTTGACCCTGCTTCCTCATGGGAACAGTCCAGCCTGAACTGCTAAGCCAGGTCCTCCCTAGACCAGTAATATAGTGTGGGATGTAGCTATAAGCATGTATATTTCAAAATGTGCCCTGAAATCCACAGTAGGTAACAAACATTTCAGTGACCCCACCATAGAGGGTTGCATGTCCTCTTCTAAGGTTGCAGCCCTTCTCCTGGCACGAGTTGGCTCAGTTGCTGGCACGTCCTCTGCTGAACTCTGCCAGCAACCTGGCACATAAAGGCAGAACATGAAGGGATTGGGCGCAGTGAGAGTAAAGATAAGTCCATCTACTCTCGGGAACAGAGATACTCCCTAGCACACGTCAAAATCAAGTTCTTTTCATTTTTTTTCAAAATTATGCATTCAACATTCTTGCATTCAGAAATGAATTTCGTTAGTATAATCCGGTTGTTTCTTGTGAAGTTTCATTCTCGGACTCTCACAGCCAACACGTGTTTCGTCGTATTGAGAATGTAACCCACGACTTTTTCAAGGCTCTTTGTGGTAAAGCGGTCGTATATATTTTGCGGTGATACTTCCAACCCGCAGTGGGCTTCTGCAGGGGACGATCTCTGCGACTCAGTAAAATTCGGTGAAAGAAGTCAAGGAGTGTAGCTTCTTAACTCTGTTTATTCATATGTAGGGATTTCGCCATTCCAAAGATGTAATAATGTGTCCCCGGTCCTTCCGTAAGATTCCAGAAACCTATAAACAATACCACTGGCCTAGTGTTTACTCTCGGGAACAGAGTGCCCTGACCCTGCTTCAGGCCAACAACTGCTTTCACCGCAAAGCTGTGCGAGTACCACTGGGTCTTGAGCAGTGAGACGAAGGATGCTGTTCTTTGCCCACCTGTCCTGCATCTTCCACCGCTCCCATACAGCACTAATAGTTCAACAGGGATGTTGTTAGACTGGAATAGGGGCAGATAGTTTGTAATTGAATGGCCTTGATCACATTTTTTTAAAGCGTTTACGAAAAATTGACATTTGAATCCACCGATGTCCCATGACATCGCTCTATTATGTCAGTACACATGGGGTGCACACCAACAGATCACAATCTGATCTGACCCACACTTTTCCAAGGGCTGAATCAACAGCAATAATTTCCCCTCAACCGCAGTGCTCGGCTACCCTAAATAGGGTGGACCGTGCACAGTCCTTTTGCCCACGGCTCCCACCGTTGGGCCACTGGAGAAAGTATTCCATTGAACGAGCCGTTGGGGTCTCCGTCGATGGATTACTTAAAATCTGTCCAGCGTTAAATGAGGCACCTGGACCCTCAGTTTGGCAGGCGGGGTATGTGACAAAGTAGCCCGTCCGCCAAACGAAATCAGGCCTTGAATTTGTTTTCTGGTAACTTCACAGATTTAGGTTGTGGTCTGGGATTAGCCTGCTACCCTCTCTGCATGATGTTGGGCGTTTATCAAACGGTTTTTTCCAATTAATGTTTCCAATTTGTAAAATCGGTCTGCTCTAGCAGTTTTTTTTTTAAATAAAAACGTTGTTCAGTGATCGTTGTGATTTCATGACCCCATGTACTTTGGAAACGTTTTACATAAACATATTTCCTAAGGTATTTATTAAAAATGCGTTCTTACAAATAGAAGTGCAGAAAAGTCCCCTTTCGGCATCATGTGGGTCATTGTGAATATTCCTTGTATAGAAGTTTGCAGCCCGATATAACTTTGTAAAACATTTGTGTCCGTTTACGAATGCTAAGCTGGTTCATTATATGTTCTGTAACCAGGAACCATGCCGACCTAACTTAACTGTTGCTGTTTATTCTTTCTCTCCCTGTAGTCCCCGGCTGATCGATCTCGGAAAATTCACGCCGGCGATGAGGTGATTCAAGTCAACCGTCAGACCGTGGTAAGTAACAAACAGGTCCAGCCCCCCCCCCCTCCCCCCCGGGCCTTGTGTTTCCCTTGGAGGCGCCACGAGGCCCGGAGGCCTGGGAGCTGGAGAGATGCTTACAAAACATCTCGCGCATCATTTATCCAGCACGCGCGCACCTCTCTCGCGCAGGCCCCGGTGATTTCCCTCGCCTCGCGTCCCGTCCCGGGGGTGGAATGCGTGTTCTCAGAAGGTGTGATTAATGCCACGTCTACCAGGGGTCAAGTGTCAAGCACGCATGACTGACGAGGTACTGCGGTTTCCCAGGGAAGGTATTCGTAATCTTTATACAAAACCAAAAAAAAAATCAATGCGCAGCATAATATTAGGTTATAGTAATGTCCAGGGATCTTGGCTTTAATTACGTCCTTCCTTCTTGGCGCTATAGCACTGAATCCAGTTTGGAAACCGGAAAGGAAATGTTAAGTTTATCTGGAAGAAAAAAGGTGGTCCTTGAGTTTTCCCTGGAATGGACGGTGGTGCTGGAATCTTGGGGTTGCAAGTGCCACACATCAGCTGCTTGCATAATATACCATAAAGGCCCTGCCACCCGTATAGAAGACCCTAATGAACTTTATGAGCACAACAAACGCTTAAAAAACGTAGGACCTATTAGTCTCATGTGTATACAGCCATGATACAGGGGTTCACTAATTTGAATTAACTGCAAAAGCAGATTTAATTCTGTCCATGCTACATGTAAGAATTACCTCGTGCAGCGACATTTTACTTATCTGTATTCATTCAGGCAGACAACTTACCTTTTCATTTCTAGATTTAATTGCCGCTTCCACTAGAACCTGTGCACAGCGGGTTTCAGAAATACCACTGTCGTCTTTGTCTATAATGGTTCAATGAATTGATTTTATCTGGGTCTGTAATGATTCTGATCTTTGTTGGCTGTAAATCCCCAAAAATGCAACATTTTCTCTCTTAGAAGTGCATCTTTGAAAATTGTGTAGAGAATGCCCTCTCGCCCATCGTAGATACATGGAAATGCATGTTTGTCCTACTTTCTGAGGCGAGGCGCGCTGTAAACTCTCTTGCAGTGGAACATCAGGCCAGTAGATTGAGCCATGAGCTGGTCATAATTTTGTTCACTAAGCAGAGGCACTTCTTGTGCTTTAGATGCATCCTTTTTTGGAATTTATCCTCTTATAGTTATAATTTTTTCATGAAGTAATTTTTCGTTGCAACAGTCTCCTGTGAAATATATATATATATATATATATATTCGAGGAGGGGTTTCTCAGGTCCATGTACTTGTTTAGGATGAGGAAATATGTGAAGTCCACTCCTTGCCTTCTCTTTCGTCTCTGTACTTCTGTTGTTCATGGAGACAAAAAAACGCTGTTTGTTACCGATGAATTCAGGGGTTCCTATTTGTTATTGGTCCTAGTTTTTGTGCATGTTCCTTTGTCACCTGTCACACAGCATCCTTGCAACACTGTACTGTACCCACAACCCCGCTTGTGGGATGTGATATTCCCCATCCGGATTGTGTGGTCTGTTCGAGAGGCCAGATGTGGCATGCTTGGACAGCCTCTTTCATATGCCACTGTACCTTTCCGGCCCTCATTATTGACTTGTGGACTTGTCTGCCTCTGTGTCATGGACTGTTGTAGGTATCTATGTCTCGGATCTTTAAAGGCTCTCTGATTCCTTGGTCTTGGGATGGAATTGTTGCCTGTTCTTTACGTGTCGCACTTAGTCAATGCTCTCTTAGAGGGCGCTTTCATCTTTCTTGATGCTTTATAGCAGGGGTCTCCGAACCGGTCCTGGAGGGCCGGATCCATGCCAGATTTTTAAAATAACTATATGTATCTTAATGGGGATATCCCAAAAATCTGGCATGGATCCGGCCCTCCAGGACCGGTTTGAAGACCCCTGCTTTATAGAGAGTCATCTTCATGCCTGTGGAGTAATGAATATCCATCTATATGTACTTATGAATGTCTGCTGACATTCTTCATTGTTCATTGCGGTAGAAAATCTGAGGGGCAAAAGGTTCTCTCAGGAGTGTTCTAGAGGGTGAGATGTTTTGATTGGTTCAGGGACAATTTTGGTCTCTTTTACATAAGGAAGGTTATGGTTGCAAAAGGGAAATGGCCCTAAGCCTCTTTTCAGTTAGCTATCTATCTAAGCATTGCTTTTTTATATACCAGAGATTCCCGTCTCGACGACGGGGAATGATTCAGGAATGTGAATCTATGAAAGCTTCCAATACTGGAGAACTACAGTTTTGCAGCGTGAATCTTTCTGGATTCACTATGCTGTGCATTATTCCGCGATCTGGTGGTTGGGTCCGGATTCGTAGTCTTTTTTCTCTTTTTTTTTTTTTTTTTGTAGCCCAGGTGGGCGTCGACGTCCCACCATTTGGTGCACCTTCGTGACGTCGGCACGCTTCCTGCGGAAGCTCCCACCCTTGGGCGCCATCTTCAGATTCTTTTTTCCGCCGTTGGGTCTGGATCGTCGCATGAAGCTCCGGAGAAGTTTCAGGAGAAAAGAAGGAAATACACGAGTTTTTGGAAGAAAAAGGACCGAGGAAGGTCGGAGAAGAAGACCTCCTAGAACCAGAACGGAGAAGGAGGAAGAAAACATCGAGGTTTTCGACAGCCAAGGAGAAGGAGCGGGCAGGGGACCCCCTGACCGAGCACATGGACAACACTCCATTCAAGTTCTGCCGTAATTGCCACCACAAGTACGCGCAGAAGGACCAGCATCCAGTCTGCAACCTCTGCCTGCCGGTCGACCACTCCAGCGAGGATTGCAACGCCTGTTCAGTCTTCACGCCGAAGACTTTGAGAGTTCGAGAGAGACAGAGGGTGGCCCACCAGACGATGCAAGGGAAAGGGACCACGCCGCCGCTTTACGACCTGGGCGCCTCCTCCGAGGAAGAGGAGAACATCGCCGAGGGACCAGATGACTTCACGGTCGTAGAGACCGATGTGAGACCTTCAAAAAAGGTAGGAGAGTCTACGACCCCGAAAACCCAGACAGGGCCTAGAAAGCCTGAGGGAGAATCCCGAAAAACAGAGGCTAAGTCCTCGAAAGGAGCACCGGCGACGAAATTTTCGACGTCCGAAGTTGCATCCTCCGAAAAGCCCAGCGGATCCTTCGAAAAGGACTCCCAGATGGCGAAGACCAGCGAATAGCATAGGTCGTCGAAGCAGGCCCTCGAGAAGGGACCCGCGAGCGAGAAGACGCTCAAAATGGCCTCCACGTCGAAGGCGCCGTCGAAGAGACCGGCCGAGAAGCTCGACGCCGAGCAGGCGGCACAGATGGAGAAAAAGAGAAAAAGGCTCGAGGCCGAAATGGAGAGTATGCTCCAGAGGAAGAGAGACTTCGACGAGAAAATGAAGAACTACTCGATCCCCTCGAAGACCGCGACTGCCGCCTCGAGCACCGCAGCGCCAGCCGAAGAGGTAGAGTTGCAGGAGGACTTCGAGGCCGAAGAGCCGCCGAAAACTCCAGACCCCACAGATGAAGGGGAAGAGGAGGACTTCTACCGCTCGGAGGGAGATTACCTCCGCGAGGGCTACTACTCAGAATGCTCAGCGTCCTTAGACGAAGAATGGCAGGATCTCGAGGCCGATAACCCCGAGGAACCTGTGGAGACGTATCCGTCGAGGCCTTCGCCGCCAGATGACATCGGGGCTTACTATGAAGTCGTCAAGAAGGCTGCAACCGTCTACAATGTAAAATTGGAGGAGGAACAGACAAAGGCAGACTTCCTGCTGGAAACATTGCTCCCCTCACAGACAAAAAGCAGTTTCCTGCCCATGCTGAAGAGCGTCACTGCACAAGGAGCTGAAGCCTTCAAGGAACCGGCTACATGCAGGTCGGTGACCCCGAGGACGGAGAAGAAATACAAGTTCTCCTCCGGGGACCCCCCTTATATCCAGGGCACCGTGGCAGCGGACTCTATTATCGCGGCAACTGCCAGGAGAAGGGCCAACGTGCCAACCACATCTGGTCCACCACCTGATAAGGAAAGCAGGAGGATGGACCTCACTGGAAGGAAAATAGAAAGGAATGCGGCCATGCATTGGAGGATGGCAAACTCCAACGCACTCCTGAATAGACACCAATACCAGCACTGGGATGAGATGAGCCAGTTGCTGAAACACATGCCTGAGGAGTACAGGCAGAGGGCAGCCCACCTCGTCGAGGGGGGAAAGGACATAGCAAACGCATGCCTGAAGACGGCCCTAGACGGGGCAGAAACATCAAGCAGACTGATGGCCATAGGTATCACTGAGAGAAGGCAGGCCTGGCTCAGAATATCAGGTTTCAAGGCTGAAGTACAGAACAACATCCTGAACACCCCCTTCAATGGGGAGACGCTGTTCGGAACAGCGGTGGATGACAAACTGGCCCAGCTGAAGAAAGACAATGAGACAGCCAAATCAATGGGAGCCCTACAATTCAGGGGGATGCGGAGAGGCACCCCCACGAGGAGACCAAATGGTAGAGGTGGAAACCAGCAATCACATTCGCATCAGTCGCACCACCATGGTCAACAAGGGGACAACCAATGGCAACAGGGTCAACAGAGACAGAATTGGAGCTCCCAGAATAGGGGCCAGTCCTTTCGAGGGAGAGGAAACGGACGGGGCCAAAGACGGAGAGGTGGTGATCAACCCCCCCAAAAATGACTCCACGAAGAGGGAGGCGCTCACCCACCCAAAGCCTCCGGGGGGAAAGCACCTACAGCTAAGGAGAGGCTCACACGGACACGGCTCAAGAGAACACACAACACCAGTAGGGGGAAGGTTGAGATTTTTCCTACACGAGTGGAGAAAAATAACCACAGACAAGTGGATACTAAACATTATACAACACGGATACTGCATAGAGTTGGAAAGATACCCACCAAGCAGGAGGCCAAAGAGAAGGGGTCACAAGGGCAGAGAACTGCGCCTGCTCCAGGAGGAAGCTCAAGAACTGCTCCTCAAAGAGGCCATAGAGCCAGTCCCGCAAAGAGAACGGAACAAGGGAGTGTACTCAAACTACTTCCTAGTACCAAAGGCGGACGAAAGCCTAAGACCCATCCTGGACCTACGCTTCCTGAACACCTACGTAAAAACTCAAAAGTTCAAGATGACTTCCCTGCAAGAGGTCATCCCACAAATAAGGCCCGGGGACTACTTGTCCACAATAGACCTAAAAGACGCATACCTGCACATCCCCATGAACAGGAAACACAAACACTTGTTAAGATTCAAGGTGAACAAAGACCACTATCAGTTCACGACCCTGGCTTTCGGGCTCAAGTCAGCACCAAGGGTCTTTACCAAATGCCTCGCGGCGGTGGCCGCACACCTGCGAAGGGAGGGTATACACGTGTACCCCTACCTGGACGACTGGCTCGTGAAAGCAAGCTCTTACACGAGGTGCAAAGCCCACGCAGAACAGGTCACAAGAACGCTCACGAACCTGGGCTTCTCCATCCACTGGAGGAAGTGCTCCATGGACCCAGAACAAGTAAAAATCTTCCTGGGAGCCCTGATCAACACTGTCGAATGCAGAGTGACACCCAGCGAGAAGAGAACACTCAGCCTGCTGAGGGAGAAACGTCACTACCAGAAGGGGCAAGTTCTGACAGTGAGGACGGTGAGCAAGGTCTTGGGGATGATGGCGTCATGCATCCACCTGGTCCCCAATGTTCGCCTAAAGATGAGACCACTACAGGAGTGGCTGCAACAACAATGGTCACAAGCAGAAGGAAGTTGGGAAGATCTAGTGGTTGTTACGCACAATGTGCAGGAGGAGATGACATGGTGGACGAAGGAGAATATAACGATGGGGAAGCCTCTAACGCCACCGGACCCAACTGTGACCATCACCACAGACTCATCCCAGAAAGGATGGGGCGCACACATGAACAGGCTCAGAGTGAGGGGTCTGTGGAACCCAGGAGATGCGGTCAAGCACATCAACTACCTGGAACTGAAAACAGTGTTGCTGGCCCTCAAGGCCTTCCAAAAGCACCTTTACAACAAAAAGGTGTTGATACAGACAGACAACACCACGACGATGTTTTACATCAACAAGCAAGGGGGGACTCAGTCATTCCCTCTGTCGAGCTTGGCTCAAGAAATATGGAGATGGGCGATCCCACTCAGGATAGACCTGCTGGCCATACACCTGCCAGGGAAGGACAATGTGGAAGCGGATTGGCTCAGCAGGCAAGCATCAGTGTCCCACGAATGGGAACTGAACAACCAAGAGACAGAGAACCTGTTCAGGAGGTGGGGCACACCAACAATAGACCTGTTTGCAACACGCCGGAATGCAAAATGCCAACACTTTGCATCGAGGGAACAAGAACCAATGTCCCATGGGAATGCCCTATGGATAAGCTGGTCAAAGAAATTTGCCTACGCTTTTCCACCGACGCCACTGATCCCCAGAGTCCTGAACAAGTGCAGGTCGAGCAACATGACTCTCCTCCTGGTGGCTCCCCAATGGGCGAGGCAGACTTGGTACTCCCAGATTATGGAGATGGCGCAGGGCAGAGCACACAAGTTCCCAAAAAGAAGAGACCTTCTCTCCATGGAAGGGGGACAAGTTCTACACCCAGAACCAGAAAGCCTCTGCCTGTCAGCGTGGCTCCTGAGGACTTAGAGTTTGCTCATCTAAAACTACCAGAGAGCACACTTCGGGTGCTGAGAGAAGCAAGGAGACCCAGTACACGGAAGTGCTATGGGGAGAAATGGAAGAGGTTCATGCAGTGGTGCCATAAGAAAAACCTGGAGAAAAAACTGACTAGAGAGTCTACAGTACTCGGATACCTCACGCACCTGATCAAAGCCAAACTAAGCTCGTCCTCGCTGAGGGTTCACCTGGCAGCGATTGTGGCATACACAAGGGGAGAAACGGGGAGAAGTTTCTTCACTTCCAGAGTAGTGAAAAGGTTCTTGGAAGGAGCAAAGAGAATAGCGCCACCCAAGAGGATGCCGCCGCCGGCATGGAACTTGAACGTGGTACTGACGGAACTCATGAAGCCGCCGTTTGAACCCATCCATAAAGCGTCACTACAAATACTGACAATGAAGACAGCCTTTCTAGTAGCAATAACATCGCTACGCAGAGTGAGCGAACTACAAGCTTTAACCCTGCAAGAACCGTACATACAAATACACAGTGACAGGGTCGTGATGAGGACAGACCCGCATTTCATGCCCAAGGTAGTATCTAAATTCCACATGAACCAAAGTATCCAGATCCCTAGCTTCTTCCAGAAGCCCACATCAAATGCGGAGAGGGCGCTCCACACTCTGGATGCAAGGCGGGCAGTAATGCACTATATAGAAAGGACGAAAGAACACAGGAAGACAAAACAATTCTTTGTGTCCTTCGCAAGGAGTCTCCTAGGTAGACCAGTGACTAAGAACACCATAGCAAGATGGATTGCAAAAACAATACAGCTCTGCCACATGCAAGCGGGCGAGGAGCTCACGGAGGGGCCACGAGCCCACTCAACCAGGAAGAAAGGGGCAACAATCGCCTTCCTGGCAAACACGCCCATCCAAGACATATGCCTGGCGGCAACATGGGCTTCAGTGCACACTTTCACTAAACACTATTGCGTAGATGTGCAGATGAACAAGGAAGCACAAGTGGGCCAAAGAGTGCTTCAACATATCTTTAACAACCAACGCTCATCTTCCACCCAGCCGCCACATGAGTGACAAAACCGCTACGAAATCAATGCACAGCATAGTGAATCCAGAAAGATTCACGCTGCAAAACGAATAGTTTCTTACCTGTCGGTGTAGTTTTGCAGCTTGAAGATCTTTCTGGATTCACTAGCGAACCCACCCACCTCCGCCAGAAAGATGAGGCTGGAGAAGGTGGAAGGACATAGAGTAAGATGGGAACGCTTTAAC
Source organism: Lissotriton vulgaris (assembly GCF_964263255.1). Lineage (NCBI taxonomy): Eukaryota > Metazoa > Chordata > Amphibia > Caudata > Salamandridae > Lissotriton > Lissotriton vulgaris. Next base: position 1,270,276,224 of record NC_141694.1, on the reverse strand, counting down.
AAGACAAATATACGTGAAGAAGTTTACGTTGAAGGAAAGTTTTAATACACATAGCCATGGATTCACCACAAAGGAGGAAAGAAAAAAGAATCCGAAGATGGCGCCCAAGGGTGGGAGCTTCCGCAGGAAGCGTGCCGACGTCACGAAGGTGCACCAAATGGTGGGACGTCGACGCCCACCTGGGCTACAAAAAAAAAGAGAAAAAAGACTACGAATCCGGACCCAACCACCAGATCGCGGAATAATGCACAGCATAGTGAATCCAGAAAGATCTTCAAGCTGCAAAACTACACCGACAGGTAAGAAACTATTCGTTACAGGTAAGTAACTTGTTTTCTTCTGGTGGATGGTACATCTTTCAGCTGATTCCTCAAATTATGAAACTCCTTCAGGCATCAGACTCCTTCTGGAAACTTATTTCACCCAGGAGTAGCCCTTCAACGCCATCAGATGGCACCACACCCTCCAGTCATGCCCCCATCCACTTGGAAATGATAACATTATATATGCAACATCAACTAGCTCAATGGTGCCATTTCTCTTTTAATATCTCATCGTCTCAAGTGTGGAGCTGATAAGTGTTTTACTGACAAAATTCATCAGCGAATCCGACAGTGACTAGGCCAGATATCACCGTCTACGTTCCCAAGGTTTAAACCCTGTAAATTGTCCAAAGTAAGGTCTCCTTCCTTTACATTTCTTCTGGAGACTTACCTGTATTCATCAGGAGCGTTAAGTTTAAGATCTCCCCCTTGTATGTTGATCAACGAAGTCTCCTATCTAAAGCCAAAGTTCTTTAGAAAAGCTCGTAATTCAAAGTACTTTAGCTACCAGGGTACCAAAAAGAGTTAGTCTGAAAGGCCCGTTGGTTTCTTGGGCAAGAAGGTTAACATCAAAGCTTGGGAAATTAGTTTTGGACTAATGTTTCCTACATTAAAATGTCTTGTCGACCTCTGTGTTGTTCTTTGTCATGTCGGCCAGTTATTGTACTTTCTGTGGCTCCTTTTTTTTCTTTAGGTTCATTAGATCTCACATGTACTCTCACGTTTCATCCACAGATGTGTAATGCTAGACTTCCAGCAGCCTGGTTTATGCTGGACAAAGCCCTATAAATCAATACCATGGATAGATTTTTAAAGCATGGTGCCACATTGGCAGATCGAATGGCTTTGCTGACAAGGACTACATGTTTTCTCTTCCATAGGTTGGTTGGCAGCTGAAGAATGTTGTGGGGAAGCTGCGAGAGAATTCTTCTGAAGTGAAACTCATTCTGAAAAAACGACCCACTGGCTTGTCAAACTTTACTCCTGCTCCTCTAAAGAACCTGCGCTGGAAACCCCCTCTTGTACAGGTACTGGCAAAATGTTGCTGTGCAAAATGTGTTTGGGGATTGCATTTCCGTACAGTATAATTTCGCATATCTAGCCAAAATGATTCATATGCGTAATATTTTATCCAAGACGCTTTAGTCTTTAGACCTCATTAATTTAGATTAATGTGATCGTTCTGTAACTGATTTTACATTGGGTGGTGTTGGAGAACGTTTTAGAGGATTATCTTGCAGTTTACCAGATTGCTTGCCTTGCCTTTTTCCTGCAACAAGTGGTTTGGAGACTTGGGTCTCCTTGATGGTCCGATATCTTTGGTATTGGTGTTTGAGATGTAAGTGGGTTGTCGCTCTAGTAGCATAATGCGGCCATCTAGTCGAAAGATTGATATTTTTTAATGCGGTATTCTCAAATCACATTGCAATCTTAACTAGTGCACACCATAATTTACTAAGAAATTGAGCTACTGCCTTTTTCTGTCACTTATATTTTGTGTTTGTCTCCCGAAGCTTTAGCCCTTTAGAGTTGCAGTATTTTTCTGTTTCTATAGTTTTCAACAGATCAAGCAATATAACATTTATTGAGAATGTTAATTAAGACCCCTTTTTACACAGAAGAAAAATCACCTCTTTCTAGTAGCCTATTAGAATGTATTTTCCACCTTGTTTTCTGATGTTACTTGTTTTACCTGATGGTGTTCCTTCTCTTACAGACAAGTCCTTCATCGACCTCGACTCAGTCGCCAGAAAGTACCCTGGACTCCTCCCTCAAGAAAGAAAAGCCAGCCATTTTGGACCTGTACATTCCCCCGCCACCCGCTGAGCCGTATACGCCACGGTATGCATATCCCCTTAACAGCATTGCACAAATCCTCTTTTCTGCCTCAGACTCTGAGCTCCGATCACATATTCCGCTCACTGGGGATTAGTCTAGATTTGTTTTCTTGCTAAACCCTCTGGGAGTCACTTGATCTGCTGTTTCTCCTAACACCGTTTGTTGGTCATGTCCCAAGTAGTTTTGTTAATTAGCGGAAAGCAATATGGTGAAAGCAAACATTGAAATATTTTTGCTCTATATATTGGCTTATGCTTATTGTTTGGTGTAGGAGGGTATACCGGAGGGGAAAGCCAGGGGATCTAAAATAAAAGCCCCCTCCCCCTACATTCCGGAAGTATCCAGTAAATTGGCCTTTCTGATTGAGCATGGGTGCACAAATGCTAGATATCCATAATAACCACTATCAATGTAAACAATTCATATTTAGATTCACTGTATTACAGGTGTTTCATGGGGTTATCTTGAAAATCTGGCATGGAATGGGCCCTTGTCGGCCAAGGTTGGACACACATTTGATAGAACTTTGACCAACAGTGTTGGGTTCTACAGCTTGTAGGATCTTACGTACATTTTGTGATTTTCATTTATTCAGTATATGTCCGTGAAGATCAAGAAAACACTGGTTGGAGCGCGTTTTATGTTTAGCAATAGTGATCCATGAAGTAGGTGGAAGATAAGTTATCAGTCTACTATTATTATACACGTAACTGCACAATCAAACATTGCGTTTTACTACTAAATTATTATCTAGTACATGTACAGAATTATGGGGTAAAAAGCAAAATCTAAGTTTTGAGCCTGCATTATTGTCGCTTCAGGGTTCAAACCTTAGCGCTGTGTGCCCAGTAAACACCACAATTAGCACAACAGTTAACACCACAAGACACTTCAAACCTTTTTTTCATAGTTCATTCTGCTGCATACTTCTGTACTTTGTACATAAAGTTATTATTGAGGGCATCTTCTTAATTTGGCCCATACCAGAGGGGAAAAGGGTAATGTAGCAGGACCCATTGCACTGCCACCAGTGACATTTTTAATATTTTCCTTCATTCTGGGTGACTGTATCTAGGAGTTCCTCCGTATTGTAGAGTGCTCTCTACTTGGAAATGGAGTGGCAGCATCTATCTGCTCCTTTAGCCACAGTACACAATAGCCTTTTAGTTTACGCAAAATGTGAATGCATGATTTTTCGAGGTTAACTGAATTAATTCTAATGGCTTTTGTTGACAAATGTAACTCACTGTCGGAAGTGAATTGGAAACCACAGAGTTCAGTTCACATAATATGCTGGAAAAACCCTAACCAAGTATAGGAATTGCTTCTAATACTTTTAAGCTTCAGTGTTGACTTCCATGGTCTTCTTCTTCTTCATATATTCTTGTTCTATTAAGGTCTGTTTCTTATTTGACCCATTTTCTTGTTTCCTGGAACATTTTCAGGAATTTAGCAGCAACAAAAGTCACTGAAAAAAACAGAAATTGGTACAAATATGTTTGAAATAATCATAAACACTGATAATCATCCGAGCAGCATTTCTTTCAACATTTTTGTTTAGCCCGTCATTAGTCAGAGACCAACTATGTGCGAGGTGACCCAAAGCCGAAAAATGTCAAACCAGCCTGAATTCCTTTGTCAGATTTTTCTGAACAGAAATAGGTTTCTAAGAGTTTGCCCTCGGGTGTGGTGCAGAGTCCTTTTGGGGACAGTGTTTTAGCCAGTTACATGACCCAAATTTGGGCATCTTCGGACCTACTGTCACCAGGATTACTTGCGGAGAAAACCGAAAAAGTGATGTCTGGCAAAATAAGTATTAATCCTAACTAAAAAAAAATGTCATGCTGCCTTCCTATTCTGATACCACTATTGTAGATAATTTCTTAAAATCCATGTTTCTTATTTCTTCATAAGAAAACATCTGACTCTCTTCCTTTTTGTACTACTTTGTACATACAGGTAAAATCTGTTCAATACACTCCACCAACTTGGAATGTAATTAAAGGTCTGGTTTATAAAAGGAATCCCCTTCCTTTATTCACCAGTCTTTTCTGAAATCTTCAGCAGATCTATAGCCCTCACCTTAACCAGATATATACCTGAGAGCTATCCTGTCTGATGACATAAATGTGATTTGTGGTGCCTACAGTAAGGCATAGCTAGCAGACAAAAGCAGTCGTGTGAGCCAGGTACACATTATTATAAAGCCTTGTTTGTAGAATTATGTAGTAGAGAAATGTGACATGAAACCAAAGAGGGGTACAGAGTTTACAGCACAGGTCAGGTGAAGAGAGGCATAATGCAAATCTGTGTACGTTTGAGGAAAGAAACGTGGGAGGGATAAAGGTAGTTATGTTGGTTCCTAAAGAAAATAAATGTACAGTTCACGAGGTGCGCATCTTTTCGGTGGTAAGGGGACTCCTAAAAGCAGAGGTCGCAATAGGTAGCACGCAGGAACAACGTTAAAAAAATAGTAATATTTATTCAGCTTAAGGTGCATTAATGCATGGAAATATTGCAACCAGGGAGGTGACTACATCTCTGAAGACATCAAACCGGCTGAAGGGAGCTGTGATACTGAGGAAGTAAAGTGGCTAAAGGTGGACACCTTTGATGCTTCATGTGCTGGTGGTTGTAGTTGTTGAGCACAGGCACTCATTTTTGGAGACCGGGACTTATTATTATTTTTACTACATTTTTGACCCGGACCAAGAGAGAGGAAGACAGAGATATCGAACGGTGACAGAGGGAGAAACTGATGACAAATAACTTACAAGAGTCTGATTAAGAGACTGGAAGTGTAGGCTGGTGAAAGAAAAAGGCATGAGGTGCAATCAACGCTTTGGAAAGAAGGGGACCCCTATATACAAATAGTAATACATTTGCTATACATAGGGAAACTAATCAGATTGGGAAAGGTCTATAGTCCAGTGGAAGTACAAGAGTTGTGAACCACAAAATGCTACAAACACCATAAATAACTAATAAATGAACTCACCACCCACGAGTGCAATTATATTGAATTATATACTTTTATTTAATCAAAAAGAATTCTTTTTTGTTTTTTAGAGGTATTCTTTGTGTACATATATATCTATTATTCATTTTATAAATTCATTCATAGTGAGACTGGTTTGTAGTTCATAGATTTATACATTTAATACCATTTACAAACAAACATAAAACATAAGACCAGACAAGTGATATATGCAATAACGGCAGGGTAATGCACAACGCGCGTTTCGGCCAGTTAGCCTTCCTCAGGTGGCCATGTATTGCAAAAGACATGTATATCCGCGGTTGAAACGGGATCAGAAAACTGAGGGTTACACTCATCAAGTCGTTGCCTGGGGATCCGCCGCTATGCTTCCAGTAGACCGAGAGTCATAGCCCGCTACAATCGTCAAGTGTTACGAACATGGGGATGTAACAAAACCCTGGAACCCTGACTCTCGGCGGATTGATTATTGAACGCTTAGGAACATATCCAAATATCTGTTATACATCAGTTTTCTGAGCCCGTTTTAACCACGTCATAAACCTAACCTCTAATCTATCTGTAAATTGTAAATTGATACTTGTATAGCGCACTACTCACCCGCAAGGGTCTCAAGGCGCTTGTACGAATACCGCTGTGGAACCCATCCTGGCTTTCCCTGTGAGGCGTCCACTCCTGGGCACCCCCAAGGTGGAGGCCAGGCATCCTTAGCGTTGTGGGGGCCGTTGTGGAGATTAAGCAAGCTATTGCCCAGAGTTGCAGAGTGAGACTCTATGATTGGAATAGGCACCGAGGCGAGAATTATCAAGTCCGTGGAATTTTTGAGCCCAAGACCCGCCGAGGCAGGGAATTGAACCCTGGTCCCGGGCTAGACCTCTGCATCAGGGTCTGCCGCTCTAATCATTGAGCCACACTCCACATTCTGGAAGCTAGTAGCATCAACACGGGATAAGCATCAAGCCCGTATTTCACTATGAATGAATTTATAAAATGAAAAATAGATATATATGTACACAAAGAATACCTCTAAAAAACAAAAAAGAATTCTTTTTGATTAAATAAAAGTATATAATTCAATATAATTGCACTCGTGGGTGGTGAGTTCACTTATTAGTTATTTAGGGTGTTTATAGCATTTTGTGGTTCACAACTCTTGTACTTCCACTTGACTATAGACCTTTCCCAATCTGATGAGGTGCAATCAAGACTGCGACACCTTGGTATTGGCAACCTGGCCTTTAAGTTGCTTAGCAGGGCCTATATGAAGTGCGGCAGATGCAGGTAAGAGTGGTTGGGAGTCAATATACAACAACGAGCTAAAAAATTAAATAAAGACAAACGCAGCGATGGGGCGAGCGCAAGGTAAGTGTTTTCATTTTATTTGCGCTACTCGTCATCTGTCGATTTCCCCCCCCCCACTCCGTCCCCCCCCTCACCACTCTTACCTGCACCGGCCACAGCTGTATATGTTAAGAGTAAGTATGGGGATGGGCCTCCTCTCTTATGAAATTTTAAGGTTTTGATTCTAATGTGAAGATGCCAGTTACTTGCCATAACCATTTACCTATGAATATGTTTTAATTTTAGGGACGAGAAGGGCAGCCTTGGTTATGGCGGAGGCAGCAAACACCGGCAAACACCACCCAGATCAAAAGGTGCTGAGTCTCCAAATTCTTACCTAGACCATGAAAGCTGGAGGCGGAGATTTACCATTGCGGATTCTGATCAGTTATTGGTGTATCCTGTAGAAGTCAATGCTTTGCCTGCCAAGATGCGAGATAAAACACCATCTTACAGTAAGTTGATACAACTCGAATATGTCTGCAACCTTTAAATGAAATGTTTTCCTTTTTTTTGATTTTGACACAATCTTTATTGAACATTAAGGCATTTTACACATTACAGATGAATCCAGAACTATAGCACCCAATACATTAACCGAAAAGGTTGACACCGTTGCATGCATTGCGTCGGTGTGCCCGCTGCGGCTGAAGAGACAAGTAAAGCCAGAGTGGTAGTGTTGCGTAGAGGTGGATTACTAAGCTTTAGGGGTCGTTCTAATCTGGAGTCAGTCGCTGCAATCAGTGGATCATTGGGGTGGGGGCCATCAGTGTGCTTGTCAGGGTCTTCCAGATAAGAAATGAGGGGGCCCCATATATCAGGAGGTCTATTTGCCATCAAATCCCAGAATTCGCCCATGAGCGATTGAAAATGAGTGGCTTCGGCCTGCCAGTATTTTAATAGCGGCTCTGGTCTGCGACCCCAATGAATTGTCACCCGGCGTCTGGCTAGTATGATCAGCATGGCGGTTAGGTTGCGGTAGGTGTCCGAGACGTCTTTGACATGGCCCAAAAGGCACAGTAGGGAGTTGGGGACAATATGCTCAGAGGTGATGACACTAATTTCAGAGCACACCTTTACCCAAAACCTAGAGACCTGGGGCATAGCCATCCCAGGTGCACACAGTTGGCACCGACGGATGAGCAGCACGCACATTTGTCCCTATCAAGCAGCCCTATCTTGTGGAGAGAGGCAGGTGTACGGTATAGCCAGTGAAGGTATTTAAAATGAATGAACCTTAATTTTGGGAAAGGCGCTTGGTTTGGCTGCAAATGAAATCTTTTCTTAACTTGTTGGAATTTCTCTTACAGTGCTTCCTTGAGTTTCAGCTATTTTTGGATTTGGTAGCCACTCAGAATACAAGGTGTGCCACTTAGATAGCACATTCACATACTGTTAGAAATGGAGGTCTCTAGTTGGCAAGGGCTTGCATCTTTGTCCAAGTAGGGACCCTTCTTTCTAGCCAGGATAAGGGAGTTACACTCCTAAAATAACCCCTGCTCACCCCATTGGTAGCTTGGCACGAGCAGTCAGGCTTATCTTAGAGGCAGTGTGTAAAGTATTTGCACATAACCAACTTGAATACAATGTAAGCACTACAAAAGGACACCATCTCAGTTTAGAAAAATAGCCTATATTTTTTACATACAAGACCAAAAGAGGGAGAAACCACAATACAATACTGAAAAATCTACAGTTATCAAAGTATGCTTTAAAAACAGTTACTTGATGTCGATAGCTCCGGTGCTATTGCGGCTTCGTGGAGCAGCTAGGTTGTCGGCAAGACCCGCAAACAGTACCTGTTAAAGATGCAGGGCGCCGATGCCCTTGAAGTCATTCGCGTTGCAGGTTGAGCTCCTTTCTGTTGGGATAAGGAGTGCTGGGGTCGGGTGCTGCCGTGCGGCGTGTGGTGCCCTCAAGTTGCGGTGCGAGCAGTGGGTGGGTGGCGGCATCAGATGGCGTTGTTCGTGAGAACAGGTCACGGTGCAAGGTGAAGGCGGTGCTGGCAGGTCACGGTGCAAGCAGCGTCGCCATCGCTGCTGAAGTGGTGTTGTCGGCTAACGACTGGGAGTCGATGGTGGCGGCGTCAGTAGGCCAAGGCTGCGGTGTGGGATGAGAGCGGTGCGTCATGTAACTTTGAGCTGTGCCCTCAAACCACGGTGCAAGCAGCGGCATCTATTTCAGCATGGAGCGGCGTTGTCGGGGAGGCCAAGGCATCATAGTGGAGCGAGGCGGTGCGGAGTGCGGTTCCCACAGGTCGTAGTGCGAGCAACGGCTCGGTGGCGGCATCCGCAGGCGTCGGTGAGACCAGAGTCGTGGTGCGGCGTTGGGGCAGTGCCCTCTGCGATGCCCAGGCTTCGGCGTGAAGCGAGGCGGTGAGGAGTGCGGTGCCAACAGGTCGCGGTGCAAGCAGCGGCTCGGTGGCGGCTTCAGTAGGGGTCGTCTGTGAGACCAGGGTCGCGGTGCCCTCTGTGGTGCCTTCAGGACACAGAGTCTGCAGCGGCATCGTAGAGTTGCTTTTCTTGTGTCGCAGCACAAAACACAGTCCCCAGTGCTGAGAGCAGAAGAGCTTGAAGTCTTTGCTGGTCCTGAGACTTCTTGTACAGGGGGCAAGCTCTACCTCAAGCCCTTGGAGAAACTCACAAAAGTAGATTGCAGAAAGTTCAGTCCAGTCCTTTCACTGCACAAGACAGAAGCCGCCACTGTAGACCAAAACAGCAAAGCACACAGCAAAGTGCTAGTCCCTCCTCACAGCTTCCAGCTCTTCTTGGCAGTCTTCTTGATCCAAAAGAGTTCTAAAGTTCAGGGGTCTGGGCCCCAGTATTTGTATCCAAAAATCCATTGATCCTCTAGGCAAAGGGTGTCTGTGCCCAGCCAGAACCAGTTCTGCCTTCTCTGGTGTGATTTCTTGGCAGAGGTGGAGACGGCATTGTCAGAGGCAGACTAGGCCCTTTGAGGTGCAAGGAAATCTCCTCCCTCTTCCCCCATCGCATCCCACTTCCTTTCAGCCCTTTCATGGCCTACCTAGACTATCGGGAGCCACCCTTGCTTCCTAGCCATCTGTCGTCCAAAACCCAGACAGGCCACATTCCCGCAGAGGCACACAGGATGACTGATCAAGAAAATACCTCCTTCCTAAAAAGTGCTATTTTCAAGCACAGAATGTAAAAATCACCTTTACTAAAAGATGCATTGTTTGATTCTGAGTTCAGGCATACAAAATGTTATTTTCCCACCTAGTTCCCATGGCCAGTTATGTTTATAAGATGTTATAAACAAACTTCCAGTTCTGTCCTATAGGGAACAGATAGCCTTCCAATAGTGAAAAACGAAAAGGGCTGTAATTCACTATCAGGACATGCCACACACACCAGGGCATGTCCTACATTTCACATACACTGTACCCTGCCCACAGGGGAACTTTGGGCCTACCTTAGGGGTGCCTGACAAAGGAAGCTTAGGGTCTGGCCAGTGTGTGCATGGGCCAAGTTGATATGACAGTTACAAACTGCACACAGACTCTGCAATGGCAGGTCTGAGGTACCTTTTTTTCGGACTAATCACGTTGGTCGCATAATCCGTGCTGCAGGCCCACGCGTAGCATTTGGTTCCCAGGCTCTGGCACACTCAGTGCAATTTACTAGGGGCTGACAAGAAAACCAAACCACCAATCATGGAAACACCAATCCATAACATACTTTACTACAGGAGCACTTGCACTTTACCACTGATCAGCAGTGCGAAAAGGGCGCAGAAACACTACGCCAGCAAAAACAGAGTAAAAACCGGGAGGGCAGAAAGCAAAAACTCAGGGGAAACACGCCAAAAGATGCCAAGTCTCACACATACTATGCTGGTTAACAACTCACTAAACCTCACTAGCAGAACTGCATGGAATCTTAGGATATAAATCTTCTTTGTAAGATGCATTCCATGTGCAACAGGAAGTAATGAGTTCGGGTGCCGGGTAATATTGTAATTACTGAAGGGACTTGGGATCATTTAGTAATCCTGTGATGAATTGTGCCCTCAGTTAGCTCATCCACTGTTCGAAGCAATAACCTCTTGATGTCTATTCAAGATTTCCTCGAGTGCTGCTCCAGAGCCTAGTGGCCTAGAGCATTATTTTCTACAAAGTTTTGCTTCCTAAATGTGCTCCTACTTCTCTATAGTGTTACCAGTAAGTTGAGAATCTTGGAAAGGTTGTACGGATAGGAAGGTAGAGTTTACTTATGTCTCGAGTAACATTATGTTCCTTGATTGGTAGCTTCCTTCTCATTACAGAAGTAATTTTCTTGTGCCCACCCCTTTTGATCCTTTCCTGTGAACATTCTTACCTCTAAATTAAACCAACCTTGAAGTTCAAATGATGTTGGTGCCTGTGGTATTATCTTATTATTAGTGTCTTATTATCTTACAGCTAGATTCATGAAGCATTTTTGCGGGCGCAAACGGTGCGAATCGCAGAATTCGGCCGTTTGCGCCAGCAAAAATGGCATTTGGAATGCATCAATGGGTCATGAAACTCGTAATTTGAAAAATCGCAAAAAATTGCGATTTTTCAAATTGCGATCGCATTTAAGGAATCTCAATTTGAGATTCCTTAAATGCTATTCATGAACCATTAATAAATTGCGATTTCGCTATTTTTTGCCGCTATTTACCGCGAAGTTTAATTTCGTGGTAAATAGCGAAAACTGAGAAAAATGCACTTTTGTGCATTTTTCTCAGTAGTATGTTACACACATACATTCCTATGGGCCTTTAGGCCCATAGGAATGAATGGGGAGTTATTCCTTATTTGCGATTAGCAATTTGCTAATCGCAAATAAGGAATGTGTAGGAATCGCAATTTATTTAGCGATTCCTACATGAATCCCGTTTTGCAAGTCCTTAATAGCGATTCCTTAATAATCGCTATTAAGGACTCGCAAAACGGGACTTTGATGAATCTAGGGGACTATGTTTGATTGATTCCATCACTTACCTGTATCTCTAGGAAAGTGTTTGTCCCTTAAAGAATGTTTCTGTTCATGTGGAGAAGCAGTAAAGTCAGCTGCTAGACTGGATCTCCTTTGTTCAAGTGTGGCTGGAGTTTCTCCTTTCAATAAAGCTTCTACTAGATTCACATTTTTTCTCTACCTGCTCCTCTTTATGGATTCCAAAGTGTGTTTGGTGATAAAGAAGAGAGAGAAAAGACTGTACCAAATGTGTTTAGCTCACACTAGTTGAGATCTTTTTGATGGAAATTCACCAGAAGGCCCTGCAGTTGTTGTCAGCATTCAAGCTGGTATGAATGACTATGCAGTAGGATCTGGTGTGATAAAAGATTGAACTCCTGTTCTAGCCTTTTCCTCTTTTTTCATGAGCTGTGATTTTCTACATCTGGCACTTCTCATAAGGGGCATGAGGTATCACCTTTCATTTTAGTATGCAGTTGATCTTTCCATTTTTGACCACTTTGGTCTCTTCCCAGCTAGTGGATTGATTAATTATCTTTTGGGGATTTTTACTCACTTGTGGATACCCCTTGACATAGTGAGTGTGTTGCATTCTCAAATGAATTTTCCTAGCTGGAGAAGTATTTGGAATTTCTGAGCCTGTGTACTCATAACTGGCCCTTAACAGTGAGCGAGCAACTGCTGGAAGACACATCTTTACTTATTCTTCTACTGCAGGTGTCCTTATTCTTTGATACTTTCTGCTCGATCCAGCCATTCCCTTATTCCCCACCAATCACATTTCTATTACTGTATCTTATAGTTAGTCCAAGGTATGTTGGAGCAGGTTAGAAAGAGGGAAAAAAGTGGGAGGTGGATTAATAATTAAAGCTTCCATGTCACATTATCAACAGTGCTTTTTCTAATGGCTTTACTGGTAAAGTATGCTAAAAGTTGACTTTTCTTTATTGCACCTCCCTATTTTGCAGAAAACTTTACTAGTGCGGAGGTGGGTGCCAGGTATGTGTGCGAGTCATACAGGCATTTGGGTCAAGTAGTTTTCATTTGGCCAGGCCAAGTCAAGGAGTATTTGTCCAAGCCAAGACAAGTACACTTTGGCTCTCCTCCTCCTTTGATGTTCATCCACCTTGAATGAAGGTCCAAACTTTTCGAGGTACATGAACATCCAACGCATTCACAGCATAGTGCTAGGCCCTGTACCGGAGGCTCCTGGCAGTGCAACTTTATTAAGTGCTTCAAGGCTCTTTGCCTATTGTTGCTGCTTTCCACTGGTGACACCTTCAGCAGCAGAATGGTCCATTTGTATTCTAATTCTGCCAGCATCATCCCTCCTCACTAACTATAATGTAAAAAACATTTGGAACATGGGGTAGGACTGCCTACCTAGCCAGGTGCACCAACCTGTCCGCATTCCTGCTAGGTGTGGGCATATGCTCACTTGTTGCTTCCACCTGCTCCAGCCTCAACATTGAGTTAATTTTACTAGATTTTAGCTGATAGAAGATTCTGCTCTTGATCACCTGTTGCAGGTTCATTGTCCTATCTTGCACCATAGCATTCTCACATAATCTGGTACTCTCCATTCATCTCGCTACCTATCACTCTTTCTCCAATATTCTATGCCTCATTTGACCTTCGCTATAGCCCCCTGGTTAGAGGGACCAGGTATGAGACCAGATCCTCCAGAGTCTCTTCCTCCCTCATCCTAATCCTTCATATTCCCTGTTCAGTGCTCGGTTGCTTTCTAGCTCGGATATTGTCAAACAGTCTGAAAATTCTCACCGAACATCTACACTTTATCTTGTCCAAAGCCTCTTTCTCCAGTTCTCCTTCTCGACTGGACAGACCAATTTACTAAACGCTAGATCGATTATTCCTCAGTAACCTCCCCCTTTAAGGCACAGCAAATCCTTATGTCCTTTTTCAGTGCTTCTTCCCTCTACTCAGGTGATGCATTGCCACATTCCCATTCTTTCTGTCTCTATAAACAGACACCCACCACCACCTCCCATCACCACCACCTCCCACCATGGTTTGCAGGTATAGTAGACTATACTGCAATAATCCGCTGCCACCAACTGTTAATCTTATCTGTAGCTCCAGAATTTGTAAAAACATGGTTTACCTGCTTTTCTCTTTATTATTTTTATGCTTCCTCCTCCACGCTTCAAGAAAGGGAAGTCTAAGCACTGTGCTCTCGTAAACATTTAACCTCCAAATTTACAGAAAGAGGTAGGGGAAGCTTGGGGGGCACATACTCATCTCCAAGAGGCATTGAAACTCTCAAATTTTCTGCACTAATTAAAGACCTCTTACTCGTATTCCAAGACTGACTTTGAAGAATCCATAAATGTCCATCTTTCCAACAAAAGAGACACCATATGTAATAATATCAGCCTCTCCAATCTGCATCTCAAATTTCGTCTGCTTCTGCATTGTATCTATCCCACAATCCTATTGCTCACCTGTACTGAGCTACACAGCATTATTAAACCCCTCAAAGACTAATCTTATGACGACCATATTTTAACCATTCTCATCAGATGCCTGAGAGTTACTATTATTGGCCAAGTCCTTCCTCTAATCAAAATCCAAGTTGGACTTCAATGACCTCACTATCTCACCCTGTTACTCCTTTACCTTTCTTGGCGATATCCTTGGTTGAAAAAGCTGTGACCCTCGAATTCCAGAACCATGCAGGTCCTCAAATTATCTTACAGACCTCTTTTACACCTCTGTCTTAATGGCAGGATGGTGACACAACATTGTAGGTTTTGATAATGCGTTGAATTCTCCGACATGCGTGATCTGCCATTTAGTTCTTTGTGGCCTCTGAGCGTTCTTTGTTGCCGCTGGCAATTCAGTCTTACTAAATTCATTTGCCACAGCTATGAGCTACTTCTGTGCAGTATGATTCCTCATATTTTCCCTTACAAGTGGTGCTTTCAGGTTGACTCTGAAAAGAAGGGATCTGGAGGAGTCAATCGGCTGGTCACCGTCCATTATTTATTTTTTATGTTTCTTTTTATTGAAATATAAAACAAGCAAGGCATAACACATGTTATACAAAGTGCCAGTTCAATCAAGGGAGGAAGAAATACAATGAGCAGCAGTCGACATAAGGAAAGGGGGGGGGGGAGGGGGAGGGGACGGGGGCCAAACGTAATAAAAATACAATAGAGCGGTCAAAATGCATGAGTCAGGGGGAAGGTGAAACATCAATGTCATCAACTGCTAGAGGTATACATATGTTTCCACGATAACTATTCCAAGGTCCCCACACTCTACACCACTTCCGGGGATGGCCCCTGGATAGATACACTGTGTTTTCCCTGAACATACACCAATCCATGTTTTCCTTCCATAGTTCCACTGCAGGAGGCCTCTGGGACCCCCCACAACTGAGCAATATCTCGCTTGGCGATCATGGCCCCCAGCGATGCCCACTGAGTCTGAGCTACATTATAATCCGTGGGTTCCCAGACGTTCAACAAGCAGCGTCTGGCCTCCGGCAAGAGAGCAATACCCATCACTTCCTTCATGACCTCATAGACCCCACTCCGAAAAGCAGCAATCTCACGACATTCCCAAATAATATGAAGAAAAGTAGCAACCTGCCCACACCCTCGCTTGCATAATCCCTCCTCAGAAAAGCCCATTCGGACCAAACGGGGGCCCGTGACGTAAATCCTGTGGAGGATCTTAAGTTGTACCAGTCGGAGTCGAGCTGGAATCGCGACCTCCTTAGGAGAGGAGATTGCATACTGCCAGTCCTCGTCATCCAATTCAAGGCCATCACGGGTCCACAAGTCCCAGAGATGTAACTGGAGATCTGACCTATTATTAATTAGTTTCTTGTAAACAAGGGAGATAGTGCTGTCGGGTACATGGCCATCCAATAGCCTATCTTCAAGTGGGGACGATTCCGGAATCACCTCACCCAAAGGGAAAACCGACATTAAGGCATGGCGAACCTGAACATAGCGAAAGTACTCTGTTTCGCTCAATTCAAACTCCTTCTTTAACATCTCAAACGATTTCACCTGGCCCTTAACCCAAAGGTCACCCACCTTACTTGATACCGTTAAGGTCCCACCTATCGAACCCCTTGGTCTTCCACAGCTTCCCAAGCTTGTCCGAACCAAAGAGCGGGGTAGCTAAAGTCAAGCGATCTTTCCACCCCAGGGAACTATTAGCGTCCTGCCACGTACGCACCGCCGTCCTCGTAGGCCCCGAAAGAGTCTTGGCCACCGATTTTGAGTACAGCGCCCTATAATAATTACCCCAGGGCAACGGCCATCTATCCATAGCAAAAGGATTCAATTCAGGACCATACATACCATGATTAATGGCCCCCAGTTGAGAAGCCCAATAATAACGTTTGATGTCAGGGAGAGCGATTCCCCCGTCATACCACGGGAGCGTCAATTTGGCAAGAGCAATACGAGGCCTACCGTCCCATATCAACTTCCTCTGAAGGTCTTCGACAGCACGAAAGTAGCTAGCGGGAACTATATCAAGAGTGTTCTGGAGAGCATACAAAAAACGAGGCAGAGACATCATTTTAAATAGGGCCGCACTACCAAGCGGTGAAAGCAGGAGTTTACGCCAACCCGCAACGTCCTGTTTCAATCTAGCCAGGGGTGGGAGAAGGTTCTGTTCATAACTGGCCATCGGATCCAGTGAGATAAAGATACCAAGGTACCTAAACCCTGTCAGTCACTTGAAAAGGGCAGGCACATGGAAGAAGAGGGACATCACCAGAAAGAACGTATAAGTAGGATTTCGCCCAATTAATAATCAAACCAGAGTTCCTACCAAAGGATGCCAAGACATCGCACAAAACCATCAATGACTTCCGGGGTGAGGTCAAATACAGTAAGATATCATCTGCGTAGAGCGAGATGCGATCTTCAAAATCAGGAGACCATTGAATACCCTTCATCGAGGGTTCCCATCGGATCCATGCGGCGAGGGGCTCTAGGGCTAGGGCAAACAGTAACGGAGACAAGGGACAGCCCTGACGAGTGCCTCTCCCAAGACTAAACGGAGTAGAAACACGACCATTTGCGCAAGGGGTTCCTCGTAGAGAAGCCGCACCCAGCCAATAAAACCATGTCCAAACCCAAATTTAGTCAACGCAGCCCATTAGTATGGCCATTCCACGGTATCAAAAGCCATCGTGGCATCTAATGACGCCAAGATGGCCGGCTCACGCAACGTCGCAGCTCTCGCGAGAACGCCGTGCAGACGCCTGAGATTCAGGGCAGTATTTCTATGCAAAATGAAACCGGATTGATCTGGATGTATCAACTCATCGATAACGGTGATCAAACGGTTAGCCAGCAGTTTTGCAAGGATCTTAGGTTCGGCGTTCAAAAGTGAAATCGGCCTGTATGATGTGTACCTATCCCTCGGTTTCCCCTCCTTATGGATCACCACAATGGTCGCCAGGCGTTGATCCCTAGGGAGTGAACCACACTCACGAGACTCCAAAAACATGTCTCTTACATAGGGCGCTATCTTGTCAGGCCGCAACTTGTAGAGTTCAATAGGCAGGCCGTTAGGACCCATAGCCTTTCCCGAATGCAGGGAGCGAATTGCAAGAGCCACCTCGTCTGCGGTTATTGGAGCATCCATTTGTTCCCTATCCAAATCGGAAAGATGCGGTAGAGCAATATCACGCAACAATAGATGTGAATCCTCCTCCGGCCTATCCGACACAGAGGAGTACACTGACTGAAAGTGATTCGCAAAACACTGAACGATCTCCTCAGGTTCAGTAACACGACCACCACTCGCAGTCTCGATCACAGGCACCACACGACTAGCCCTATCCTTCTAATCCAGCCACGCTATCAGTTTGCCTGCTTTATCTCCCAGGTAATATAGTCCCTGTTGTTCTCTACTCATGGCCTTAGCCGCATCAGTAACTAAGGCCCTATATTCCAACTGTTTGAGTCGCAAAATATGCGTCCTAACACAGGTAACCTCCCGCTCCAGGCCGAGCTCCAGGTCCGCTATCTCTGCTTCAATGTTAACCACCTCCTCATCTCTCCGTTTCTTAACACCTGCGATTAACGACAGGGCCTGGCGCCTAACACAGTCTTGAAAGCCTCCCAGAGGGATACCGCAGACGAAACCGAACCCTCATTCTCAAGAAAATATTGGTCAAGAGATTTTACCAGATCCGCACGAGTTTTAGGGTTCCGGAGGTACCAGGGGTTGATCGGGGCTACCCGACCCTCTGTCCCAGAACAGGACTCCATACGAAGCCATAGTGGAGAATGATCAGAGATCCCCCAAGCCAGATGCTTAACCTCAGTAACAGAAAGCGCCTGTGCAGCCGGCACCAAAGCATAATCAATTCTAGAAAGACTACCGTGAGCGCCCGAGTGAAAAGTGAACTGTCGCTGAGCGGGATGCAACAATCCCCTGCAATCCACCAAACCCAGAGTATCAATGAAATCGTGAAGCCAGTTCTGCGCCCCCTTAAGATCTCTAGGTGGATGTCGATCAACCATACCAGAAGCCACAGCGTTAAAATCACCACCCAATAGCAATGACCCCTCGGGGAGAGCGAGGACCACCCGTCCCAAGTCTGCGAAAGTAGTTGACTGTAAGCCAGGGGGGACATAAACAGAAACCAGGAAATGAGTTCGGCCCTCTCACCTACCCGTTAGAGCGACATAGCGCCCTCTGTCATCGAGGACCGTAGCGTCGATCTCCAGTGGGAGAGAATCCTTAATCAGAATACCAACCCCCCCCTTGAGCCTGAGGAAAACCCGGCATGGGCGACCAGACGATACCCCTTCCTATTCATGGCATGGCAAGTATTGCCTATCAAGTGAGTCTCCTGAAGAAGGACCACATCTGGGGAGAGACGTTTCCATAATTGCAGCACCACCCCTCGTTTAATCCTATTCCCCAACCCATTCACATTCCAACTCATCAGTTTCAGCCCCCTACCCCCCATCCAAAAGTAAAAGTACCAACCCCAACAAGAATCCAGCACTTGGATCAGAAGGTCTAACAATACATTGCCTTGCAGAAAAACAAACACACACCCCAAAAAGAACCCCCTACTCCCCCCACCAACATCCCGTTACGAACCCTGCACCCCTGCATAAGACTAGAAAGACACCTCAACTTGCAGTGTGCCTGTCGCCCCCACATCTAACTAAGCTACAAAAACTAAGTCAGAGGAGGAAAGAGACCCACCAATAGCCCCGCAATCCCCCCTGGATGTCACAACCATTCACATTGCAGGATTAGCGAACCACATTTCGAGGCCCACTGGGGACCCCAGAAACCAGGCAAAAGGTGTCTATTCCTGTTCCATCGGTCCTCCTTCTGCCCCTCCGGATTGTTCCTCTGGCGCATGATGGTTCGGTAGAGTGTGAAGCTAGTCGGCCACCGCGTCTGGTCGATCAAAAAAATAAGTGCGCGCAGCGTGTTCGATCCTCAACTTGGCTGGAAAAATCATAGCGTACTTAAGGCCCATATCACGCAGTCTCCTCTTTACCCCCAGGAAGCCAATTCTCTGCCTTTGAACAGATTGGCTAAAGTCCGGGTAGAAGTTGATAGTAGTGTTCTCAAACTTCATAGGACCACTCATCCGCGAGGCCTGCAGGATAGCGTCTCTCACGAAAATTAAAAATCCTTGCGATCATAGGCCGCAGTGGGGCACCCACCTTTGGCTTACCACCCGGAACTCTATGAGCCTGCTCAACCATGAAAAATGTACTCAATCCCTTGGGTGCAAGATGGTTAACAACCAGATTTTCAACGAAAAGGTCAGCTGCAGAATCTTCCGCATTCTCCGGGACACCGATGATACGAATGTTGTTCCGCCGAGCCCTCCCTTCAAAATCCTCCAGACGAAGAGATCATTGGAGGCCTTCAAGTTGCGGACCTCCGTCTGCAGATCAGCAACATCACTCTTCAAACTGGAGGTCTTAAAGTCCAATGACTTGACTTTCTCGTTCGTTTTTGTCAAGTTCATACGGATCAGATTGACATCAATCGCCACAGTATCAAGTTTATGGGCGAGGGTCTCCATTTGTTGCCCAAGGGAAGATTTGATCCCATCTATAGCGGCCATAACGTCTTGCAAGGTGGGTTCAGTTGCCGAAGTCGGAGCATCTCTAGTGTCCTCCAGCGATCTGCCCGGTCCGCTCGGAGATCCCCTAGTCTGGGCATAACGGTCCATGTTGTTAGTCTGGGTATAGCCACCCCGCCGAGTTGTCTTGAGCTTCTGCTTTTCCCCCTCCGGTTTCCCCGCCATCGCGGAGTACAGACCGACGTGAGGCAGGTAGACTAGGTAGGAAGATGGCGGCTCCAGGGCCCCCCGGGCTGTGGTCCAACCTGATTCGGAGGGCAAATGCCAGGTATCCTCTCAAGACTCTCAAAGCGGTGAGGAGGTACACTCGGATGTAGCGTAGAATAGCCGACCTCTGTACTAAGGGGCCGCTCGCCGTCGGATCTCCCTCCGGGAAAAACAAATCGAAAGTGAAAGTCAACCAGGCCTGTCGACCCCACCACCTCAGGCCGATGTTGTTCAACTACAGCTCGGGCACTGTGCCAACTCCACAGCCGGGCATCACGGACTCGTAGGCCGTAATCTTCTGAGCACCACAGCTCCGGTTCCCGGGGTCCGATTCGGAATCGGAAAGCAGGTCTCGCCTCACCCGTGGTTCATCTTCACGGATACTTCAATGAAGGGCAGGATAGATGACTGGATAGACGTGGGACGTTACGAGGGTCTCAGGAGCCCTGTGCTCACGCGGCCATTTTGGTCACACGCGAAGCTCCTCCCCCCCACCGTCCATTATTTAAAGCTAAAAACAGGTTTGTTCACCTACATGTGGGTATGCTTTAGTAGCAATTATTGGACAGGATCAGTTTCTTGTACCTTGCTGGCACTTTCTTGTATGTTGTCTCTTATGTCATGTCCTTGTATTTTGCAATGGTTCCTAACTATCCATTAGGGCTCAGCTTGTTGAACCACCAAATAGTATAAAGTCCAGTTGGGTTTTCACAGTGATCACCAAACATGCAAGTAACCTCAACTGAAATTTAGTATTTGTAGCTTGGCTTCGTACAGTTTAAATAACGGCTCTCCTGAAAACCTGACTGGAATTTACACTTCATGGTTAGATGGACCAAGCCCTTCCTTCAAAACAAGACTACATTGTGAATATGCTCAATAGATACAGGCCATGAACAATCAAGAACAGAAACGGGAAAAGAACAAGACTAGCCTTTGCCCTTATTTTTTGGCAAATTATACAACAGTTTCCCACCTTAAATGAAAATTTCCCCTCTTGACATTTAGAAAAGAGCTTAAGTTTCCCCCACATCCCAGCCACTTGATCACGCTCCCTTCTTGTCCAATAGGCATGCTTTTTGTAAATTTTACCCTGCTCTTTAGGTCTTGCCTGTGGCAGCACATGCGCTGCATGTACTCTCTCTTGCAAGAGATATTGTATGCAACCAGGGACTCGCATTCTCCCATTGCATAACATGTGTTGGCTTCATTGTTACTCCTATTTGCTCCATAACAAACAAAGTGTAACAATGGGTCAACAGAAAAATAGTGCAGCTATCTATATGACTGTGTGCGTGAAAGAGGAACACAATCCCTGAATCCAAAGTATTCTTGGTGAAAAAATGTTCCCATCAGATACCCGTCCTGTACCGCCCTACATCACTTGGGATCCTTCACCCGAAGGAAGTGGAAAGAACCACTTAGGATTAGGTAGATTGTGACCTAATCACAGTGTGAGGGAATATAAAGTGTGTGGGTCTGAAAGTTTCTTAATGGTATCAGGGGGCACAGAAAATTAACAAAAAGCAGTGCAAGAGGTGCTCATTGTAGCGTGTGAAAGTGAAAGAATTAATATTGGGTTGTGGGAGTGGAAAAGAAGTTTATTGGGGTCCTACCCACACCCAAGGCTAAAAAACAGTGCGAGTAGTGGTAACAAATAACTACTCAGATTTTGGTCGACATGTTTCTGCAGTATTCATTGGTTCAAAAGATACCAGTCTGCTTCATCAGGACCTTCTTATAATTAAAGTGCAACTGCTGAATTACAAGTGTTTAGTGTGTATTAAAAAATCATATCACCTGCAAGCACCAGTGGATATGATCCAAGTCATTGAGCAATGGACAGACACACATAAAAAACAACAAAGAAACACACAGTTAATGACGAAAGCTGCAACGCATAGAGATAGGCTCAAAATGTACATATATGCTAAACAATTTATGGTCAGTGTTTGTAACATTAATCAAACATATAAGCCAGGTACATATATCCTGTTTTTTTTTAAGCCAAGCTTATATTCACTCACCCATGTTCTGGGGAATGTACTCTCCACCTCACCCGGCAACAGCTCAGGTACAAATGGAGCACCGCTCTATTAGATGTGAACAAAAAAACGAGATGAAAGAGGAAGAGCTCACTAGAACTCAATCTGAAAACACTTTCCTTCTATCACTGGGGATTTTTATACAGTGATAGAGGTGAGTTACTGCTGTTACTGTGATATTCAACCATAGGTAACTGTAATCTTGCTTTAATTAGCACAGACTGCACTATTGAGTCTACTCAGGCATGGTTAAAAATAATACGTAATAGCCCTGTTTAATGTGATGGATAAGGCGATCTATTATATCTATGTAGATATTAAACCACCATGCGCAAAAAATAGGCACTCTTGACCATCATATACTAACTATTTTCGAATTGCCATATTGTCTATTAAGTCTTACAGTGACCATTCAGCGCGCGTATGAGTGTTGCCGCTGTGTTCTAAGTCAGAAATGCTAACTCGCCTGTTGGGCTGTTCTTGCTTAATCTAGTAACATTCGAGTTCACCCGTGAAGTATATAAAGTATTCACAGACCCAGAGTGGTCTCTGAAAACGGAGAACTATCCGCCCCAACCATTCTGCTTCTCAACCGCCCCGCCTCGCTTACCTGTCCGTCGGTACTCCTCGCCTTCCTCTAGGCGGCAACACTCATACGCGCGCTGAATGGTCACTGTAAGACTTAATAGACAATATGGCAATTCGAAAATAGTTAGTATATGATGGTCAAGAGTGCCTATTTTTTGCGCATGGTGGTTTAATATCTACATAGATATAATAGATCGCCTTATCCATCACATTAAACAGGGCTATTACGTATTATTTTTAACCATGCCTGAGTAGACTCAATAGTGCAGTCTGTGCTAATTAAAGCAAGATTACAGTTACCTATGGTTGAATATCACAGTAACAGCAGTAACTCACCTCTATCACTGTATAAAAATCCCCAGTGATAGAAGGAAAGTGTTTTCAGATTGAGTTCTAGTGAGCTCTTCCTCTTTCATCTCGTTTTTTTGTTCACATCTAATAGAGCGGTGCTCCATTTGTACCTGAGCTGTTGCCGGGTGAGGTGGAGAGTACATTCCCCAGAACATGGGTGAGTGAATATAAGCTTGGCTTAAAAAAAAACCAGGATATATGTACCTGGCTTATATGTTTGATTAATGTTACAAACACTGACCATAAATTGTTTGGCATATATGTACATTTTGAGCCTATCTCTATGCGTTGCAGCTTTCGTCATTAACTGTGTGTTTCTTTGTTGTTTTTTATGTGTGTCTGTCCATTGCTCAATGACCTGGATCATATCCACTGGTGCTTGCAGGTGATATGATTTTTTAATACACACTAAACACTTGTAATTCAGCAGTTGCACTTTAATTATAAGAAGGTCCTGATGAAGCAGACTGGTATCTTTTGAACCAATGAATACTGCAGAAACATGTCGACCAAAATCTGAGTAGTTATTTGTTACCACTACTCGCACTGTTTTTTAGCCTTGGGTGTGGGTAGGACCCCAATAAACTTCTTTTCCACTCCCACAACCCAATATTAATTCTTTCACTTTCACACGCTACAATGAGCACCTTTTGCACTGCTTTTTGTTAATTTTCTGTGCCCCCTGATACCATTAAGAAACTTTCAGACCCACACACTTTATATTCCCTCACACTGTGATTAGGTCACAATCTACCTAATCCTAAGTGGTTCTTTCCACTTCCTTCGGGTGAAGGATCCCAAGTGATGTAGGGCGGTACAGGACGGGTATCTGATGGGAACATATTTTTTCACCAAGAATACTTTGGATTCGGGGATTGTGTTCCTCTTTCACGCACACAGTCATATAGATAGCTGCACTATTTTTCTGTTGACCCATTGTTACACTTTGTTTGTTATGGAGTTATAGGGACTGTAACAATGCCAGGTCATTAAATATTTCCCATTCAGGCCCCCCTTTAGTGTATTATACTCCTATTTGCTGCCTTCTAATTGGCCAGTTTGTGCTGGCTTCACTTCCTCTTCTTTTGGCTGGAGCATGGACCAAGTACGGACTGCTTCAGCTTGATTGCTGTCCTTTCGCTGATCGAACTTTTATCAAGGTGCTATTTTTATTTTTCTCCTTTCCTGTCGTCCTTGGTGAACCCCTTGCAGCTGTGTTTTACTTTATTATTATAACACACTCTTCAAAGAAGCCCTTTTCTCTTTTGAACTGGATGTTTAATCTGACAACAGATGTTATCTGCTTTCATTGGGTCAACAGATGTTATCGGTTTTCTAGAATATTTGCATTAAGTCCTGGATATGGGCGCAATTACTTTCTTTGTGATAGCATTTTTTACCAAATGGCAATCATTTTTTTTACGCATGGTTAGATTAACTGATTTGCTCAGAATCGCTGGGGTGTTCTGCGGAGACCGAACAAGCATCGCCAAAGTCAATAGGTCACTCCTTTGAGACTATTGTTTCTGCCATTGTTTTTTATTCATTCTGTAAAGCCTAGGCATTGCTGACTTTGGCAGTAATTTGTAGCTATACTGTATGCTGCTATGCAGCATGACTAAAAATAATACATAAAAAGACAGTTGCATCCAGCGTTAATGCACTTTAAATTTAGAAGGAAAAAAAAGTGCATTAGCCTCGGCTGTGTCATTGTGATTTTTAAAAATTATTTTTTAGCAGCTCAGCAAAGTATCCATTTTGCTGTACAGCATGGCCACTAATCCTTGCCAAAGCCAATATCTTCTATGGCCAAGGCCTATTGGCTTTGCCAATGATTGTTTTGCATATCCCTTCCATTTTCTCCATTGAATTGCTACTTCATTTGCTGGTCTGCTGTATGTTTTGTACAGTTATTTCCTTATTTGTTTTGTACGTATCATTGATTTGTATCTGCCCAGATGAAGATGTCTACTGTTTCACCTTCTGAACCTAGGTGCATGCTATTCAAATATCCCTAATCTGTAAAAAAAAATAAAAGATGATTGGGAAAGGGCCGTTCATATTGATGAGCATGATGTGGGCTCCTGAGCCTGCCTTTTTTAATTTGTGTAATTGTTATAATTGACCTGTGATTCATTAATTAGTTCTCCAGAGTTGGTTTATTTGGTGTTTCTCGCTTTCCCATGTCAAGTAAAAAGCACAAAGTTTGTGTGTTTCGAGCTGTCTAATGGCACGTGTTGACCTTGACCGTAATCATGGATGCTTTATATTTCCCTCTCCATTCTCTGTAGGCAGACCTCGACCACTATCTATGCCCGCAGAAGCAAGCTGGCTTGTGAACGCAGAACCCTCTTCCAGGCCCAGAACCCCAGGGAGGAAAGGCAAGTACATGAAACCTGTATTGACGATTGTACTTGTATGAATCTCATGGTCTTATGTTGAGATGGTGAATTTTTTACCGAATCAATGTGACTGTCAAAATGTGTTATTTGGGTTCAGTTGGTTGTTTATAAGGAGGAAGGTTTCCAACTACTGAGTTTGCAGGATAATTTTGAGTGCTTTCAATAAGGAGCTGTAGAGGGCAAGTCATGCCAGATCGCCCTCCAATCATCATATATTCAAAGATCTAGCACTGACGGGCACCTTCTCAAATGTTTGTGTATAAAGGATTGATATGGGGGATATTCTTATCTTTACCCAAATCCAGCTGTTCGTTTGCACAGTCTGACCTAATCCTCTGTGCCCACTTGATTAATATTTTTAAACAGATACAAGAAGAAAAGTGGTCAGTCAAGTCACTCAACATACAGCATACCCACTCTAGTTAAGTGTATGTGTACTACAAAGAAAAATTTGTAGAGAAATGAGAAAGTATCTCACTTGCGCACCACCAGAGAAGGTACTGGTAGGTTCTCACCAGCTTGCCACGTTTTTATCATCATCGATAACTTTCTCAAACAAAAAAGAAAATTGTGCCCAGTGAAAAAAGGTATAGAGAAAAAACATACACTAGAGACCCCTTGAAAAAATGAGACACAAGAAGTCTCTAATAAAATTGAGCTACACTCACACACATACTTGTAACTTTTTAATCCGAAATGTGAGTCTGCCCAGCATTAAAAACACGGCATGTTGTAAACCACTTCAAGGAAGGCCAACATTGCCTGTTGTATATTAGCGGCAAACTCGTCGGGCACCCGAGGTCCGCAATCGCCTCCCTGGACATCTAGCAATAAATCAAGAGTGACTGACAAACACACAGAAAACAATAAAGGTATTAATTAAAAACGGACATGTGGCTAAGAGAGAGCACCCAGTCCTTTGCTAAAAAGTGGTAATATTTACCTAGTGAGAGCCATGGGCCCACATACCAGCTCTCACTTAGTCACAAGGGTGTGTATGGTTTATACTTTCGATCCCTTTACATAGCACAATCGTTGCTTACAAGTTCATCTGTGGAAATAGACATATCTCATTATGTGTTTCTAAACTGTGCCACTAAAAATAGCACAAAATCATTAAAGTGGATTCCAACACAAGCTCGACCCCCAATTTCACTCGCAAGCATGCCCCGGTGTCTCGCAAATGCTGACTTAATCTCATCAATTCAATTAAAAGCAATGTCACTTTGCATCATACTTGTTGCACAACATTGTCTTGCTTCCTATTTTGGCCATGCCTGAGCCACTGCGAACTGCCCAGGCATGATGGCTGGACAACGTGTGACCTAATTACAACCTTGTCCACAGCCTTCTATTCATTCTCCAAGGCTGCATCACTCATAACGCCCTCTTCACAAAAAACGTACTCTTACCGCATCACCAAGGATCTCCACGCGGTAATTCAACCCGGTATGTTGCTCACGAGCGATTTCCTTACATTTCAACAAGACACGGTCAACCTCCATGTGAATCATGACATTTTCATCGGCACATGACCCCCGTTACGTGCTCCTTGTCATTACTGATAACTCTGGCGCCATATTTAAATGTCAAACAGTCTCTACTAAAACCAGGATATTCCTATTGTGGCGTACTATCGGCGATGCATGTTGATTTTAATACACTTAGGGTAGTGGCAGTCCGGGACTGTGTACTTCCCTATATCTGGTCCATGGATACATGTTCACTGGGCGCATGATACTACTGTTGCATTGCTAATACGTATGCATGCTGGCTATATGAGTGTGATGGCGGAATGCTTTAGATGGCCTTGATGTTATCCTGAGTAGCCAAAAATAATGTACTAGTTCTCATACTCCATAGTATTTGTTTAGGGTATTTCTAAAGCGCTAACTGTCGCTCCGAAAGGAGCATCCTAACGCTGAACAAGTGTACAATACAATGGTAAACCTAAATGGCAGCCATTACAAAACCGTCTGACAAACTGTAAATCCAGGTTTTTAAATGCTTCCTGAAGACGTTCTCCTGAGCAAGGAGTCTGAGGTCTTTGGGCATGGCATTCCATGCCTTTGATGCCCGTACGGTGAAGGTCCTACCTCCCTTGGTTTTATACTGGAATCTAGGGATAATAGGTATGTAGTTTTGGTTCGCACTGGCCTCATTTTGATACCTCAGTTGAGAAGTAGTGGTATTGGGGCCGTGCCACACTGTGAAATCTGGTTCTCACCAGTACCCCATACGAGGAAGATATAGGGAGTTTCATATATCAGTACATTGAAAACCGGGGCATTTAAAGAGGGCGCCTGAACCCCTTATCTTGACAGTGGGGATGCAATGGTGACTCATATTGGTAGAGTAGTCTGACTGCGATCGGTTAAAACAGACAGGAAGTATAATTATTGCAGTGAAATAGAGGTCGAGCTTGTGTTTGAATCCACATAAATGATTTTTTTGCTATTTCCAGCGGGACCGTTTAGAAACACATAATGAGATGTCTATTTCCACAGATGAACTTGTAAGCAACGATTGTGCTATGTGAAGGGATCAAAAGTATAAACGATACACACCCTTGCGACTAAGTGATAGCTGGTATGTGGGATCTAGGCTCTCACTAGGTAAATATTACGACTTTAACAAAGGATTAGGTGCTATATTGTAGCCACATGTCCGTTTTTAATTAATACCTGTACTGAAATAAGCTATGATTTGGGGGTATTTCTCTCTAAATAAATCTCTTTATTTTCTGCGAGTTTGTCAGTCACTCTTGATTTATTGCTAGATGTCCAGGGAGGTGATTGCTGACCTTGGTTGCCCTGACGAGTTTGCTGCTAATGTATGAAACATGTTGGCCGTCCTTGAAGTGGTTTACAACATGCCGTGTTTTTAATACTTGGCAGACTCACATTTCGGATTAAAAAGTTACAAGTATGTGTGTGTGTGTAGCTCAATTTTGTTAGACTTCTTGTCACATTTTTCACGGGGTCTCTATTGTATGTTTTTTCTGTACACCTTTCACTGGACACAATCTTAAAATATTAATCAAGTGGGCACAGAGGATTAGGTCAGACTGTGTAAACGAACAGCTGGTTTTGGGTAAAGATAAGAATATCCCCCCCATATCAATCCTTTATACACAAATTTGAGAAGGTGCCCAACAGTGCCAGATCTTTGATGTTTGAATATATGATAATTAGAGGGTGATCTGGCACGTCTTGCCCTCTACAGTATCTTTTTGTGTTGCAGGTGCCCATCAATGCCAGATCTTTGAAGGGTAATTTGGGGGCCAAATTATTACTGTTGTCCACAAATCCTAACAATGACCTCCATTACGTTGTAAACAAATTTCAGTGGAAGTTTTTAAAGATGATAGTAACGTCCTTGCAAAGCTGGGCTTCATTTGTACAGTGATCGTAGTTAATAAAATAAAACATGTTTGTGCGTGAATGAAGACTCCAGTCCCCACAGTGGACGAAGTCCATTCGGCGTTGGATAAAATTACATGAAAGAAGCCCTAGTTTGTCCACTTCTTAAATAAAACTAGGGGTGGGCAGAAAACTCCACTCTGACAGCGTAGTCACACCTTCTCCCCGGGCTCGGTCACACCTTCCGAACCCTAGCCAGGCCGGGGAGAGCCTCCCTGGGCCCCGGTGGAGCCCCGTCCCCAGCGCACGGACCCTCTGATGGCTTGCAGGGCAGGGGGCTCACGCACCCCGGGGCCGGCTGGACGGAGCTTAAGCCCCGGGCCCCGTCCCAGCTTCCGAACCGTAGCCAGGCCGGGGAGAGCCTCCCCGGGCCCCGGTGGAGCCCCGTTCCCAGCGCCCAGACCCAGTAATGGCTTGCAGGACGGGGGGCTCACGCACCCCGGGGCCGGCTGGACGGAGCTCAAGCCCTGGGCCCGGTCCCACCTTCCGAACCCTAGCCAGGCCGGGGAGAGCCTACCTGGGGCCCGGTGGAGCCTCGTCCCCAGCGCACGGACCCTTAGCCGGACCCAAGGAGGGTTAAACCCAGGCCACGTCCACTCCCCGACGGCCTGCCCGGGGAGCACATTTTTCTCGACTATTAAGCCCCTACATAGTGGGAGCTTACAGAACTCTAGGGAAGGACAAAAGTTGAAGTTAGCCCGGCCGCCTGCCTGCAGGCCCATCTGGTCACCCAGCCTGCAGGCCCATCTGGTCACCCAGCCTGCAGGCCCATCTGGTCGCGCAGCCAGGCGACCCATCTGGTCGCGCAGCCAGGCGACCCATCTGGTCGCGCAGACAGGCGACCAGATGGCCCAGCGCCCAGATGGCCTGGGAGGCTGTCGTACCCAGTCGCCCTTGCAGTCCAGCGAGGGTGGCCGGGCGCACCAAGGCAGCCGCTCTGGAGCTTCCTTCCCCCAGGTGGCTGCTGCTCACCTCCCTGCCCGACTTGCCCGGGAGCAGCGGGAATGGGAGGCCATCTGGTCACCCTGCTGACCCGCAAGGGATGGTGGCCCCCGTCCCCCGGTGGGGCAGGGACAGGAGAGGGAGGCCCCCGTGCCGAAGGGCACATGGTGGAGGCAGCCTCTCACGGACCCGTGTTAACCCCTCCGCGTCCCTCCCGCCGGCCCAGCGGCAGAGGGACCCATCCCTGGGTGTGGTGGAGGGCGGCGTCCGCGGGCACCCACGCACGGAGAGACAAAAGCTTGGCTCAGAGGATGACTTTCAATAGATCTCAGTGAGGTAGCTGCTCTGCTACTTACGAAACCCTGACACAGAATCAGGTCGGCTATGAATGATTTAGAACCGGGTGTCTCACGAACATGCGGTGCACTAAGGGCGATGGAGGCGGCCCCCTTCCGTCCGCGCTCCGGTCCCAAAGCGAGCGGCTCTACGCACCGGCCGCCCCGAGAGAGGCCGGCTATCCCAGGCCAACCGAGGCTCCACGGCACTGCGGTATCGTTACGGTTTAGGGGGGGATTCTGACTTAGAAGCGTTCAGTCATAATCCCATAGATGGTAGCTTCGCCCCATTGGCTCCTCAGCCAAGCACATACACCAAATGTCTGAACCTGCGGTTCCTCTCGTACTGAGCAGGATTACTATTGCAACAACACATCAGTAGGGTAAAACTAACCTGTCTCACGACGGTCTAAACCCAGCTCACATTTCCTATTAGTGGGTGAACAATCCAACGCTTCGTGAATTCTGCTTCACAATGATAGGAAGAGCTGACATCGAAGGACCAAAAAGCGACGTCGCTATGAACGCTTGGCCGCCACAAGCCAGTTATCCCTGTGGTAACTTTTCGGACACCTCTTGCTTGAAACCCAAAAAGTCAGAAGTATGGTGAGGCCCCGCTTTCACAGTCTGTATTCATACTGAAAATCCAGATCCAACGAGCTTTTGCCCTTCTGCTCCGCGGGAGGTTTCTGTCCTCCCTGAGCTCGCCTTAGGACACCTGCGTTATCGTTTGACAGGCGTACCGCCCCAGTCAAACTCCCCACCTGCCACTGTCCCCGGAGCGGGTCGCGCCCGGCGGGCACCGGGCGCTTGGAGCCAGAAGCGAGAGCCCCACGGGGCTCGCCCCCCCCCCCCCCCCCGGCTCACCGGGAAAGTGAAAAAACGATAAGAGTAGTGGTATTTCACCAGTGGCCCGAGGGCCTCCCACTTATCCTACACCTCTCATGCCTCTTCACAGTGCCAGACTAGAGTCAAGCTCAACTGGGTCTTCTTTAGCAGGACATCAATAATCAATGTGTGATATTTATGTGAATGCGATTATTTGAGACCTATTCATCATTCAAGACATTTCAAAAAGTACGATGTACACACTATATCTATATTGTTATAAGCACACATATATAAAACAAAAAAATACACATCTACAAATTGCACATCTAATTAGAAAGCACATCTATTAAAATTCACATCTATAAAATTCACATCTATACTAACTCTTATATAAACCTATGTGTTCAAACATTATGTTTTATAAGGGTGACGTGTGCTGCAAAAAAAGTGTACATCTCAGTATGAGTTTGATACTCAATTGTCCATGAATACTTGGCACATTTTAAGAGTGTCCATTAAAGTAGTCCGGCAAACATTTTTCTTGAATGGAAATGCCATTTGTAGACCTAAATCAGCCAGAACAACATCAATACATTGAGGCCAGATACCACGACATCCTACGATAAAGCCATGAAATTTAACAGTTTTGCATTTTGTGAGATCTTTGATTTGCTGTGACAGATCCTGATAGTATTTCACCTTACTCTCAAACACTAATTCAAGGGAATTTTGAGAGTTTTCATAACGAATTGAAACATCAATCACTACAGCTGTACCATTTTTGGTAAAAACTACATCTGGTTTTCGTAGTTCTCCTTGATTATTCTTAACATGAGGTTCCCTATATGCCATCCAACCACAACGTTTTGCTCTGTCAATGAGCAATTCCAGAATTTTGTTATGTCTCTTTATTCTAATATCCTTGGTCTTAGGACATGCACCTGAGATATGAGAAATTGTTTAACAAACATCATTACAATACCTACATGTAGCAAATGCACGATTTCTTCCCCTGGTAATGGTTTCTCTGGTATATAAAACATTTCCTCTTAACATCAGCGCAGCTATGTACTGGTTTTCTTTCATTTTGTTATGCTTGCTGATCCAGAAGTTTGAGGTTGGATTACATGCTAAGTATTTTATACCATCACCTTGGACAGGGAGATTAGCCCATTTCTCAAACCATGTTGCAAACAAATTCAAATCATAACTCCGAAAGCAACTGTCCAAAATGTTTAGTTTTTGTGTTTTTGATCGTTATCAATGTTTTCATTTATATTTTCTCCTACATACATAAATGAATGCGCTATGTACAAGTCTGAAGCTGCCCTGAGATACAATAAACTATTGAGACCATCACATGCGTATGCAGGAAGGTGTAGAAGGTGTTTGACATACTTTTTTATTGTTTGATTAAAAACATTGAACGTTTTTGCTTCTGTTCCTGTCATTTCTAATTTGAATGATAGTTTAGGTACCAAGTACTGGCACAACATTTCAATTTTCTGCGTGGGCTTAAGTGATAGGTTATCAAGTTTTTGAGCCCAATTGACAAGAACCTCATTGATTTGGTTGTTGCTTGTATGACCAGTGTGTGGATCAAGGTTCAATCCGAGGTATCTCTCACTTTCTCCTGGAAGAATATTTTCAATATTTTCTCTTTCAAATTGCCATGGTTTACAGTTGTTAGTCAATATTTTATCTTTATGGTGACTGATATAGAATCCATGTGTTTTTTTTCACATTCCGTTTTAATCCTGTAGCTTTACTGAACTTTTCAATGATCTTCAGATTTGTACTCGTTCCTTCCCAGGTACTGCTGAGTACTGCGATGGCAAAGGCGAGAGCGGTGATTTGCTCAATAAGACCATCTGATCCAAATGTGAAGCCCTTGCCATTTTTCTGAAGGTCACTGATCAGAGGATCCATGGCAATGTTAAATAGTAGTGGGGATAAAGAGTCACCTTGTTTGACCCCAGATTTAATTGTTTTAATTTCAGGAGTTGCTTCGTTGTTCTTTGCCTTGGAAGATGTTGTTGAGCCAGTGTATAGGTCTTTTATTATTTCTTTGATGTTTGGTGGAACTCTTTGCCTTGCGAGACTCTGTATAATGTGACCATGGCTGACTAAGTCGAAGGCTTTTGATATATCAATGAACATAACCGCTAATGAGTGACTGTTTTTTCCTGCTCCTTTTATGATATTTTGCAGGAGTCAGATTCTCAAGACAACCTCTCACCTTCATGAAGCCTTTTTGTCTCGTATTGAATTCAACAAAAAATGAGTCTTCTAGTTAATATTTTTGTGAATAACTTCATGAATGCAGTACTGATGGTAATTGGACGCCAGTTACTGATTTTTGTAAGTTCACTATTCGGTACATTCTTGGGTATAAAAATTGACCGGTTCTTTTTGATAATTTCTGGTACTCTTCTCATCAACAACCAAGATGTTAGAACTCTGGGCAGCAGTCTTGGTTGTCTTCTGTGCACTTTATTTAGTTCATTCAGACATATCTTATCAGACCCTCCTGCTTTCTTTAGATTGGAGCTCTCAAAGGCATGAGTTATTTCGAGCAGTGTTATTTCTTTGCAAAGACTATCAATTTCATAGTCCTCTGGTATTCGATCTATCGGCATGAATTTAGGTTTCTTTTTGTTTTCTTTTTCAATTATGCCTTTGTAGTATTGAAAGATTTCATCAGCACTGATTTGGCAAGTGGCATCTTCTGCCCCATCAGTGATAATCCTGGCAATTTTCTTTTTGTCTTTTTTAAACATTGCCTGTTATTCTTTATAGCTGCCCTTTGCTTTTGCATAATTTTTCTTGTGCGTCCGATTAAGTCTTCCATTTTTCTTGTCGTTTTTTTGTTATCATGTTTCCTATTGAGGCATTCTGGTGCTCATGTTGAGCAGAGTTCATTGGCTCATTATTGATTTCACTTGGTGGTTCATTTGTTGTTACAAGTGCTAGAGCAGGACTTGTATCAGTGGTGTTTTCTGCGATATAAATCACTACTTCATTCATCAGATCCATAGCAGCATCGTGCTGCTCTACGTTTTGAATGTATTTCTCGATTTCTGATATTCTTTCTTCCAGTTCATCAAAGTTCTTGATTTTTTTGCGCACGTTTTCGATTGATAAAGTCTCTGTGCTTTTCTGTTGTTACTTCCACTGTAACCTCTGGTTCATCGCAAGAGTCATTTTCAGAAACATTTGATGCTTGCAATACATCTTTTGTGTATTTTTTACTTTTATCTCTTCTTTTTTCTGCAATTTGTTTTCTGTTCTTGTTGTCAAAATGTGGAACCATCAGCGCGTTAATATTCCTCTTATTTTCATATACTTTTTCCAATTCTGCTAGTAGCAGTATGTTCGAGGCATATGGGCTGCAGATGGTACATTATGAATAGATCGCCATCTGGTGTTGGGCTCGGATGATTGCACTTTGTTTTTCTCTTGGAGAGTCTTTTGTATGTTGGTGACTCCTCCCTTAGTTGGTAGTGCGCATGGGCATCGGCTCCATCCTTAGATTGTTTTTTTCCGCCATCGGGTTCGGATGAAGATCGAGACGCTCCAGATCAACTTCAGAAGAAAGTGATTTTTCGGCGCGTATTCCCTTTCCAATTCGACAGTATTGTTAGAGAACGCGTTCCTTTCCATTCCGACGCGTTACAAATTCAAAATAGAAGAGAAAAACTTGGATCTACGTCGAAGAACAGGAGACCTTTCTCGACGCAGTCAAGCCCGGAGTCCATGGAAAGGACTCCATTCAAAAAATGTCCATCGTGTGGTGCTAAGTTCCCACACAAGGACCTACACGAGGTGTGCAACCTCTGTCTATCGCCTGAACACGAATCCAGGGACTGCGAAGCCTGCGCAGCATTCTCCTCCAAGCTAACGATTAGAAATCGTCGAGCTCAAAGACACGAGGCTTCCAGAATGCAGGCGGAGGCAATCCCGGAGCTGTTCGGAGACGAACAAATCGAGGAAGAAGAGGACCAGTCGGGGTCGGAAGGGGACCAGTCGGAGGTTGAAGAACTCTTCGAGCAACAAACCGTGAGTGACGACGTCCCCTTACCGAAAAACCGACCCCGTGCGGTAACGACCCCGCCCTCGGGCCCGGTCAAACCGCTGAAAAAAGTTTCCGACGCCCCGCCCTCGGGCCCGGCAACGAAACCGAAACTGAAACCGAAACACTCGGAATCCCACCACGTCGGATCCGAGAAAAGGGCGACATCGACTTCGACACCGAGGCTGCATACAAAGGAGAGCTCGGTATCGAAACATTCCATGTCGAAAAAGAAATCTGATGTATCGCCCAAAAGACACTCGATACCCAAAAAGTCGGAATCGAGCAGACATTCGGTGTCGAAAACAGAAAGATCTGAAGATCGAAAACAAAAACAGCTCTCGGAACCAGGACCCTCGGTACCGATTCAAGAGCAACAAACAGATCCCAAACAAAAGATCTTGTTTATTGACCCACAAACTGGGAAAGTGGTCACGAAGAAGAGAAAGAGTGAACAGTCAGAAGATAAACCTCTTCCTTCAAAAAAGAGAACAATGGGGACGAACATAACTCCTCCTGCTTCTCCTCGTCCTAGAGACACACCCTCTTCTCCTATTCCTCACAATAGGCCACATATTCCTACACCCTCCACACCAAGACCAGCTACACCTCAGTCAGATGTAGACAGTGATATAGGGGAGGGAGAACCTCAAGGGGATGACGAATCTATCCCAGATGAGGAAGATCCATGGGAAAATTACGATGTAGGGTCAGATGAGGACAACGACCCAGAGCTATACCCCTCAAAGCCTTCACCACCTGATGATAACACAGGTTTTGTGCAGCTCATTAATAGGGCAGCAAAATATCACAAACTAGATATGCACACAGAACCTCAGATAGAGGATTTCTTGTTAGAGACTCTACCTAGTGCACAGAGAACATCAGGTACTCTTCCTATGCTAAAGGGTCTTCTCACTCACACAGAAGAAATATTCGAAAACCCAGTGAGAGCCAGGGTGTTAAACCCAAGAATCGATAAAAAATACAAAGCGGCTCCAAAGGACCCAATATTTATTAGAGGGCATGTACCTCTAGACTCGCTGGTGGTCTCAAACGCTCGTAAAAGAGCAAACTCATTATCTACAGGAGAGGCTCCTCCACCAGATAAAGAGTCGAAGTTAATAGATGCATCAGGCAAAAGAGTAGCATCACAGGCAGCGAATAGCTGGCGTATAGCTAAAACACAAGCACTACTCGCACGTTACGACAGGGCACATTACGATGAGTTAGAAAAACTTCTCACACATCTTCCAAAAGAACATCAGAAGAAGGCAGACCAATTAATACAGGAAGGTAAAATAATAACCAATACTTCCATTAAGTGTGCATTAGACGCAGCAGACACTGCAGCAAGGTCTATTAACACTAGTGTCCTGCTAAGAAGGCACGCATGGCTTAGAATCTCAGGATTCAAACAAGAAGTTCAAACAGCCCTACTGAACAGACCATTTGATCAGAAGACATTGTTTGGTTCAAGTACAGACGAGAAATTAGAAAAGATGAAGAAAGATACGGAAACGGCTAAGTCAATGGGAGCATTGCAACAGCCAACGCACAGAGGTTCCTTTCGTAGATCCACCTATAGAGGGGGCTCAAAAAACACAGGAACAAATCAGCAATCCACATCTTTCACACCAACATCACCCAGAGGTAATTCAAGAGGTAATTACAGAGGTAACAACAATAAGGGTAGAGGCCGCGGAAATAATAACAACCGCAACGCCTCAACACCAAAACAGTGACTTCATAGAACTCCCCCCAGACCACATAACACCGGTCGGGGGACGTCTATCACAGTTCCTACCTGTCTGGGAAAACATCACGTCAGACAAGTGGGTGAGACAAATTATCCAACATGGTTATTGCCTAGAACTCACAGCTACCCCACCAAACATCCCCCCCAAACAGCGTCCAATGAGTCAGGATCATCTGACATTGTTAAGAGAAGAAGTGCTAGCACTTCTACAAAAGCATGCAATAGAGAAGGTCCCAAAGGATCAACAAGGAACAGGAGTATACTCTCTATACTTCCTGATCCCCAAAAAGGACGGGTCCCTACGACCAATATTAGACCTCAGACCTCTCAATGCTTACATAAATTCGGAACACTTCCACATGGTCACGCTCCAACAAGTACTCCCTTTACTGAAGAAAGGGGACTTTCTTTCTACACTGGATCTAAAAGACGCTTACTTTCATATCCCAATTCACAAAGCCCACAGAAAATACCTAAGGTTTGTGTTAGAAGGACAACACTACCAGTTCAAGGTCCTTCCGTTCGGTGTCACAACAGCACCGAGAGTTTTCACAAAATGCCTAGCTGTGGTGGCAGCACACCTAAGAAGACAACAAATACATGTCTTCCCATACTTGGACGATTGGCTAATAAAGGCCAAATCAAAGGAAGAATGTCTTCACAACACACAGAAGACAATTCAACTGCTGCACCACCTAGGGTTTACGGTGAACTACAAAAAATCACACCTGCAACCAAACCAGATCCAGCAATACCTGGGGGCTACAGTAGACACAGAAAAGGCAATAGCATACCCCAACCCAATCAGAGTACAGACAATGGTCGGGTTAATACAAAGATTTCAACCACAACACTCACTACCAGCACGAGTGTTTATGCAACTATTAGGCATGATGTCCTCTTGCATACTGCTAATACCACATGCCAGACTACAAATGCGCCCACTACAAGAGTGTCTAGCGACACAGTGGAATCAGGCTCAAGGTCAGATTACAGATCTGGTGTTGGTAAACGACCGGACGTATCGCTCTCTGAAGTGGTGGAACACAGAAAACATTTCCAAGGGACGGTCGTTCCTAGAGCCAATTCCACAAGTAATAATAACAGCGGACGCATCGCTCTCCGGATGGGGAGCGCATATGGACAAATACACAGTACAGGGGAAGTGGAGTGCGCAGCAAAAGAAACTGCACATCAACTACCTAGAACTATTAGCAATATTTCTAGCACTAAAAGCTTTCCAAATGCAAATAACAAACAAGGCAGTCCTGATCAGAACAGACAACATGACTGCAATGTATTATATTCAAAAACAGGGGGGGACACACTCTCTCCAACTGTCCAAACTAGCACAGGACATATGGAGATGGGCCATTCCTCAAAAGATCTACTTGTTAGCGGAACACCTACCAGGAATTCAAAATCAAATAGCAGACATCCTAAGCAGACAGTCAGAACAAGTTCACGAATGGGAGCTGCACGACCAAATACTACAGCCATTCTTCCAAAAATGGGGGCAACCAGAGATAGATCTGTTTGCAAATCATCAGAACGCAAAATGCAAACAATTCACATCCAGGTACCCACACCAAAGGTCCCAGGGCAATGCACTGTGGATAAATTGGTCCAACAAATTTGCTTACGCGTTCCCTCCTCTACCACTAATTCCATTACTGGTGAGGAAACTGCAGCAACACTCAATGACAATGATACTAGTGGCACCCA